>NC_079288.1:671748-1340996 GCF_023638135.1 Falco biarmicus | reverse complement strand
CATAAAACAATGTGGGATCCCCAGCCAGCCCTAAGCCACCTTTTCTAATTACAGTAATTGTGGCTCCAGCAGCCTTCTGGGGCTGTTTATTCTCCATGGTTCCAAATTTGGGTGGGAGGAATCTGGGCCATTGCAGAGGGCTGGGAAAGGCTCTGAGCCACGGGGGCTTCCCAGCACATCCCACGGTGGGGATGCTGCCAACAGCTCCGCTCCTCTCTCAGGCTAATGCAATAAGCAGGGCCTTGCTTCACCTGCTGCCAGCTCCCAGGAGCCTGCTGGAGCTGCGATGCCCTGTGCTGTGCTAGCCAGGCAGGGCTGGGGGCCCCAGCGCAGCCCCACTGTCCCAGTCCCCATCCCCGGCTGGCATCTCCTGGTGCCAGTGGCTGGCGACACTCCTTGGGGTGCAGGGGGCTTCAGCACTTTCCAGGGAGTTTTACATTTGCTTTTGACACATTTGCAGTGGGGAAGGAGCCCTGGTGCTGCTGGGGGGGGGTCGTCCAGCTGTGGCTGAGACATGGACAGATGGATGGACAGAGACCCTGGCTCATGCCGGAGGCAGGATTTGGCCCTGGGCTGGTAGTAGCTGTCGAGCAGCTGAAGGCATCAGAGGGGCTCAAGAAAACCCTGGTTCCTCAGGATGGGCAGGACAAGCAGGACAAGCCCCAGGGCAGTGGCACAGGAGGAGGGCAGGGTGCTGAGCTGGAGCTGCTGCTCCTGGGGCTGCTGGGGAGGGTGAGGAATGAAATAACCCCACGGAGAAGGCAGCAGCAAGCGTGCAGCCGCTGCTGCAATACTAGGCAGTTATTGGGAGCCCATAAATATATTTGCTGGCTCACGAGGAGCCCTGTGGGCTGGTGGTCATTGCCCTTTGCAGCAGCTCTGGCAGGTGCCTGTGGGGTGCCCCCAACCCCCCCATGCTATGGCAGGTCTGCCTGCTTTTGTTTTAGTCCTTATTTGCCTAATTATGTTGTCCCTTGCACAGCCCATCACCTTTTCCATTTGCTGAGCAGCAGCATGTTGAGCTCCTGTTGGTGCTGGGGGGACCAGGTGGACTGGCTGAGGTGGGGGCCCTCATCCCCCCCACCCCCGCAAGGTGCATGAGGATGCTGGTGAGGGTGAGCAACAGGGGCTCACCCCAGCTGAGCCTGGCACCATGGAGGGGGGTCAGGGATACCCACAGCCCTGAGCAGCACGCAGCACCAACTTGGGGTGCAGCCCCGGTGCCAGCCTGAGAGTCCTGCATGGTGCGGACGGTGCCTTTCTGGAGAGCGTGGCTGCCCCTTGGCACTGCGAGGGGATGCTGGCAGTTGGGTGCTGGTGGCCACCAAAGGAATGGGCTATTTTTGGAGCAGACGCACATGCCAACAATGTTCCCAGGGGCAGGTTGGAGACCACCTGGCATAGGCAGCATCTGCCCCAGGGGGCTGCAGGCAATGCCAGCCCCAGGCTCATCCTGGGAAGGGACAGCTATCTGTACCTGCAGCAGTGCCATGGCAAGCAGTGGCCAACCCACAGCTGCATGCGATCCATTTATTCGGTAGCTGGGAGCTGATGGGTTGCAGGCGAGCGGCCGCAGGTGGTTTGGATTTCAGTGGGGCTGGGGACACGGCAATTGGAAACACATTGTCCTGGCAGCACAGACAGCAGTGTGTGGGGTGCTGGGCAGCTCCGAGCCATCCTCAGCCTGTCCTACCACCCACCCCAGTGGCTTCGCTCATGCCGTGACCCAGTGTCGGTGCCCGCCGTGCCAGCGAGCGTGGGGGCAAGGAGCCATGGCTACCATGCCCCCTGCCACCCCCGTGTCCCTGCACTGGCGCTCGCTCACCCGTGCCAGTGATGGAGTCGGGGGCCGCAGGGGTGGAGGGGGGGCTGCTCCCCCAGCACCCCCATCCCGCAGCACGGGGGCTCATGGCCAGCCAGCTCTGGGCGCTTGCCGGGCTCCTGGCGGCTGCTCACACGTGGCAAAGCCACCTGAGCCCTTTTTTCTGCCAGTGTTGAGTTAGGGGCCGTGTAACGCTAATTGGATAAACATGATTTCCCCTCTAACTCACTGCAGATGTCTCCTCGGTGCGTGAGCGAGGTGCTCTCCCTCCCCTGCACAGTGAGTGGCTGCTGCAGGCGCTTGGTGGCAGCTCTGCCCTCCACGGTGGGTGCTCAGGCACCCATGGGTGGGGGATGCCTGGCCCCAGCCCCCTGCCAGCGCCCCCAGCCTGGGGCAACAAGTGGGCACTGGACGGGGCTGCGGGGGTGCTTGGGGCGCTGTAGTGTGCATACACATGTGTGCACATGTGCACGCTTGTCTGTGGGTCTGCACATGTGTACGGGGGTGCCTGCACACGTGGGTGTGCACGCTGCTGTGCTGGCCCCAGGGGTGGCTGTGCGTGGGGTCTGGGGCTGTGGCAGCTTTTGGGGACACGCACACGGGCCTTGCTGCGTGTTCCTGGGAGCACAGGGGGGACCCCCAGCACATAGGGGTTCCCCTCCCCTGCAGCCCCCACCCTGTGCCGTGCCTGGACCCCATTCTATGCCCAGGTACTGCATCCCATGCCACACATGCCACATATGTGGCTTCTCCAGACCAGGGCAGTGACAGCCCCAGGGCACCCCAGTCCCAGTCCAGGGACACGCAGGGGCGTGGGCATGGCCCTGGCGCAGGGAAACAGCTGGTGCTACCGCTGCCGGCACCCGGGCCCATGCGGCACCTGGAGGGAATTAGCCAGGCGTGTTCACCTCCCTGCAAACTTTGTAGAGCAAATTCCTGCGGTTACCCATTGCAATTGCTGCAAATTATACAAGTGCCGTGTTTTGTTCCAACGGGAGCATGCCGTTGGCATGTGCTGCGCCGACCTGCCATGGTGCGTGGTCCTGGGGAGCCATCCAGAGCCCCCCGCATCTTTCTTTGATTTTCTTTCTCTTGTTGCCTTCTCCTGCTCAGGGGATGGCGAGCAGGCAGGTGGTCAGGGCCAGGGGGAGATGCTGGCAGCAGGGAGCCCCTGGGTGCTGGGTTCGTGGCTGCCGTGGCCATGCGGGTGCCCGGTGGAGTTTTGCACGTGGGAGGCAGCCATGACAGGGGACTCAGGGTGCAGCACCCACAGCTGGTGGTCTGCACACCGCGAGGGCCCAAGGAGAGGAGCCTTGGGGTGCCTGGACCCCCCCGAGAGCGGGCTGCTGGGGGGAGCCTGCTGCAGCCAAACTGGGCCACAGCCATGCTGCAGTTGGGGACCACTCTGGCCAGGATGGGGACCAGACCTGTTGCATGCATTGCACGTCCACAGCTGGATACGTGTCCAGATGTGCACCCAGGGCTCTGCACACCCACCCGTGTATGTGCATGCATGCAGAGGTGTGGGCACATGTGAATGCACGTTCATCTGTGCGTGCACATGCATGCGTGTGTGTGGCATCTGCATGTGTGCGTGCACATGGATGTGTGTGCATGCATGTGCCTTTGCGCGCGCATGTGCCTGCCGGCATGGCCGTGCGTGTGCCCGGCTCTCGGGGGAGCCCCCAGGCAGGGGGACATCCCGGTTTCACTCCCGCCCCAGCCCTCCCAGGAGCAGCGGGCACGGTCCGCCAAGGCGGCAGGAGTAGCCGGCTTGGGGCCGCTCTGCCCCGGGCCTCTCGCTGCCCGCGCCCCTCGACTACCCGGAAGCGCCAGCGGAGCAGCGGAACCCGGAAGTGCCGCTGTGGCCGGCGCCGGGGCCGGCGGTGGGGGCGGGTCTGGTTCACGCCATGGCGGGTACGGGCGGCTGAGGAGCCCCCGGGGGCGCGGGTGGCGGTGGCAGGCTGGGACCCCCGCCGCAGGGACGCTCCCCCGCGGGCCATGGCGGCGGCGGCCGCGGCGGGCTCCAACTGGGGCCTGATCATGAACGTGGTGAACAGCATCGTGGGGGTGAGCGTGCTCACCGTGCCCTTCTGCTTCCGCCAGGTGAGCGCGCCGCCGCCCCCCCCCCGGTGCTGGGGGCGCTTCCCCGGGGCGGCGAGGCCGGCCGCTCGGCCCCTCGTCGCCGTCCCCGGGAGGGGCTGGCGGAGCCGGGTACCGGCGGGTCTCAGGAAATGGAGCGGGCGGGCAGGGGGGTCCTGCCGGTGTCCCGGGCATGTGGGTCCGTGCCCCGGGCAGCTCGGAGCCCCTGCGGCAGCCCCGGGAGGCTGGGGGCAGGGGGAGGCCCGATTGCGAGGTTTCGGTTTTGCAGAGCATGGTCGATGAAGGAAACGCTAAAGACCGAGATCAAAGGCTCTTGTACCAAACCGTGTGTTTTTCTGTGTCAGGAGGTGTCCCGGTAATAATTTCTGCCTTTCTCGTGAGCAGAAAGGAAAAAAATTAAAGGATTTATCCACACGATACACATGATACGCATGGGTCAGCTCAGAGGCGTTCACAAACCAGCTGCTGAGCCCTCACCCTGAGCTGTGCCCCCTCACCAGGAGCTGCCACCATCCCTGCGGCCGCACCGGCTTTAAATACAGCAGAAAAAAGGCAGCTGTGATTAACATCTGGCCATTACTTGTGCCTGTTTAAAGTCACCTGCTTAAAAAGTGCCGGGTATTTAACATCTCCCGCTGCAAACATGAGAACCAGCAAGGCAGGACAGCGCTGGGAGTGAGTTGGGAATTTGTTTATGCTATCGAATAGTTCTTACTAAATAAATTTGTAACGGAGTTTGCACCTCGGGATTAGGAGCGCTCTTTGCTCTGTGTGAAGCTGCTGAGAGCTGTGGGGAGCGCTGGGGGATGAGTGAGGGGAGCGGGGGAAGTTCTGCTCCACAGACAGCTCCCAGTTCACTCTCTGGTGGTTGAACGGGTGTGGCTGGAAGCTGTGGGAAGCAGGTGTCTGCTCTGTGTCATCCTTGAGCTGCGGAGAGAATGAAATAGAGCTTGTACGTCATGTTTATCCCAGCTGCTCCAAAGTCAGGGGAACTCCCTTAACAGGCAAATGCGTGGCTGGAAATGTGTGAGGGAACCCGAGGGTGGTAGGGGATGGCAGCAGGGCTGTGTGGAATGGCTAGCCTTCCATCCTGCGCTTGTCTTATCCCCCCCGCCTCTTCTCCCGTTTCAGTGCGGCATTGTCCTGGGAGCTCTGCTGCTGATTTTCTGTTCTTGGATGACTCATCAATCCTGCATGTTCCTGGTGAAATCGGCCAACCTCAGCAAGCGCAGGACCTACCCCGGCCTTGGTGAGAATTCTCAGCTCTAGGGCTTGGTTTTTTTTTAAGCTGCAGTTTGACTACTTAATTTGCAACGTTCATACTGATATTGTTGGAATAGCAAATAGTTTTCTTGAAGTAGCTTTCAATTTGCTGTTGTTTTCCTCTGTCAGTCTCTTCCCCCGCCGCCCCATATCCCCAGGGGAAAGCAAGGGTTTAATTCTGCTCTTGACAGTGAAGTTAATAGGCACAGAATTGTTTTGACTCTGCAGGGCAGGGGAGGAGATGCCGCACTGACTGATCAAAACCCAAGTTTTCGGGAGCTGGCGTAGTGGGTGTCTGGTGTAAATTATTGGTCTCGGCAAGAAAGCCACGAGCTTCCCCACCCAGTGTGCTGCTGAGGACATCGGGTTCTGCCAGCCAAGAGCCTGGCATGGAGCTTGGGCTGCCTGGATCTGAGCTGTGTGCGCGTTTATGGCAGAGCAGAGAGGAAACAGCGCACAAGGTTCCAAGTGGCCAAGAAAATAAAAACATCTCCAAGATTCATGTGTGGGGTTTTGGCAGAGCCTGCCAGCCCTCTTCCTCGGAGCTCATCGCCTCTGCACTGGCGCCAGGGTTGGCCTCTGCTTGTGACCTCTCTTCTGATTCTGACTGACTTGGGGGGGCAGGAGGAGGTGATTGGGTTCCAGTCCTCTCCTCTGGCTTGTGAAATGATAGGAAAAGTCTTCTTTTACTCTGTTTCCTTTATTTCTCTGGGGGAGGAGAGAGTTGGCTCGCATTGCCCTTGGTAAAAGAGCTGAAGAAATGCATGGCTCACTCACTGACTGTGTTGTTGACAGATGGGTTTCCCTCCATCCTCAGAGTGCCCTAGGTGCTGCTGCTGGGCTGCACGTTTTGGCTTCTGCCAAGTTATATCTGCTAGGAACTGAAAAGATCAAGAAGTTCTGTGGTCTCGGAGGCTGTGCCTGTGATGCTGGAGGGAAGGGGGAGCCCCCCAGGTAGCATCTGACTTGGCCCCACCACTCCAGCCCAGCTGCTTGGTCGGGTTGCCTCTCCCTGCCCCCTCACAACACGTCTTTGTGTACTGCTTCCCTGAAGTACAGAGAGTCCCCTCCACCTTGGAGCGTCTCCCAGGAAGAAGGGATCCTCTGCACTTTCTGAAGCCAAGGGGCTCGAATACACAGAGGGCCAGTAATGCCTCTAAACTTCCTGGCACACAAATGCTGGTGCTGAAAGAAATGCCTCTGCTCCCTCCCTCTGCCCTGGGAGAGGTGCCACCGGGAGGGACAGCCCTGAGAGGAAAGGCAACGCTGCTATAATGCATCCTAATGCATCAAGGTTGAGCAGCTCCACACAGACAGTCTTTGTCACCGTGGGCTTGTGCCCTGGTACATCTGCGAGAGATCCTGGCAGCCCCTGCAGCTGATTCTGTGGGAGGCTTTGGCAGTGCTGAAAGATGTAAGAAAGTTTTGCAAATTAACTTCAGTCAGCCAGTCCCTTCCGGAGGAACACTGAGAGCGATCGTTACAGCTACAAAAGAGCCAGGGCTGTAACAGGCTGATATCTCACCCAGACTTCTTTGCTTGGCAGCGCTGTGTGCCTGAAGAGGTTGGGTATTAAAAATATTTTGCTCTCCACCCCTGTTCTCCTGCACTGTGTGGCAGGGAAGGGCCTTGGGCAGATGTGTGGACAAGGAAGGAAGCGGGATGCAGCTCCCAGACAGACTTTAACCGGGTGATGAGTTAATGCCTCCCCTTACAGCTGCTGAAAGTGCCCTGGGTCTTTGCAGACTATGTGCTCGGTACCAACCCTGTCGGCAGTGCACTACATCCCCAGGAGGCAGCTCGGCTCTGCTCCCTGCAGAGGAAAGTGCTGAAATGCAGGTTGCCCATTCTAGTAAACATGCTTGGTTTAAAAGAGCTTGTCTAATTACTGAGCAGATTCAGCTCTGCCCAGCTTGTTAGGCTTCTAGAGATCCCGTTCTGAAGATGCTTGACTGTACAATTTGTTTTACAGTCATCGTCTCTTTCCTCCTTGAGAAGATAAAGGATCTAATTTTTCCAGTGTCCCCGGATGGGGACATCTGGCATAATGTTTGAAGGCTTGCTCTCATTAGAACGTCACTTCGGAACAGCCAAGGAGAGTGACTGTTTCTCAGCATCTCTGGCCTAGCTGATCGCCGGCAGCTGTAGCTGTTACCGGACGCCCACCTTTCTGTGCGATGTGAAAAAGCAGCTTGCAGGAGCAGCGCAGCAGCAGGGTCCTTCTGGAGGCTGGCTGGGTAATGACCCAATCTCCAGGAGGGATGTTTCCCTCTTGCTGGTTCCTCTCTCTCTCATCCCTGCCCCTTTGGCTGTGTCACTGACCCTCCTAAGGGCTGTTGCCTTTCCCCATTATGGCCATGAGCTCCCAAATGAGGTGAGAGCTGGAGGCCGAAGTGCTGCGGCCGCTCTTCGCACTCGGGCAGCGCGCCTGGTGGCGGCTGTTCCACCCGGTCTGTCACTGAGCCATCAGCTATTTTCAGTGCTACCCCACATAACAGCTCTGGTTTATTTTTCTGTTGTGGGTCTCCTGCCATGCTTTTTTCTCATTCTGTGGGAGAACATCATGTTTCCTCAATATTTAGCTCAAGCGGAGTCCAAAGAAATCAACAGTTTGTAAGTTAATATTTAAAATAGCAGAAGATGCTTCCAGAAGTGAATAAAGTTTGTTTTTTGGCAGCCTCCAGGAATGTGTGCTGTACCTTGAGAGAAGACAAAGGGGAATCCAGGGGGTTGGTTTTGTGTTGGACCTCTGCAGTTAAAGACTGACAGAATCGGGCAATGTGGTCTGTGTTTGGAACTGGAGGTTTCAATTCCCATTCTACCCAGTCAGATCTAAAAATACAAGCGGAGTTTTCTTGGCTTTTTTTCTTTTTTTAAGAAAAAACACAATGATTTAAAGACTACTGATCATTTTCTGCTACAAGCTACAACCCAAGTATGGGAGGGGAAAAAAAAAAAAAAGTCTCTTGGCAGCAGCCCTTTGGTGTGGGTTGTGAGTACTGTGTATTCTGGGTATGGGATTGAACATTCTGGGCACCATCTCAGATCTCCCATCCAGCAATGTCAGGCAGTCCAGTTACAGTGGGAAGATAAAAATAAAAATGAGAGTTTGATTGAAATTTTGCACTGCAGTAACTTTTTGCCACACAGCATCTTACACATGCATATTTTCTCTTCCGCACTGACTTTCTTTTAATGGTTGCCATGTGTGACTGCTACTTCACACTACTTTTTTCCTTTTTTTTTTTCAAATAGGGAAAAAAAAAAAAAAGAACCTGCTTTCTATCTTTTCCTCATCTCTGTTCCTGTCTTATGTGGTTTTCAATGTTCAGAGGGCATGTCTGAAAAAGAAAGTGAGAGGGCGGGCAGGGGAAACAGCCCCAAAACGCAACATCGGTGGGTTCTTGCTATACTGCCCTTTTGGCGTGTGTGCCACGTTCTGGACCTTTCTTTGACTAACTACAACTGTTTTTTTTTCTCTTACGCCAGCATTTCACGCCTATGGAAAAGCGGGAAAAATGTTGGTGGAAACAAGGTAATCTGCTGTTTATTTAAAGCTTGAACAGTTTGGTTTTCTTTAATGAAAAATACTGCTCCGTAGCCTCTTGTGTCCTTGGTGCGCTCTTGTTTCTTATCCCGTTGCCTTCTCTGGTCCCAGAAGTCTTCGTTGCCACCTAGAATTTGAATGAGAGTGTGAGATGCCCTAAGCACAGCTCACAGGTGTTGCCTTCAGCATTTCCCACCCATTCCCGAGTGTGGAGACAGGAGGGCTTTCCAGACAGTGGGAGCACAGAAGCTGGGGAGTGAACTTGTCTCCCACTCTGCTGTGTGTGCTATGAAATCATGGGCATGTCACTTGTGGCCGTTTTCCAGGGGTGAAATCCCTGCCAAAATTGCTGTGAGTTAGTGGGAGGGAGAGCGCTCCGTACCTCGGATCCACACTTTAGCTGCTCTGGTCCTGCCCGCTCCTCACTGTTGGCACTGCCTTCTTCTGCGAGACGCCAGCCTTAGGAGATGCCTTGCGGGGGAAATCCTGTCTGCATTGCAGGACAGACTCCGGTTCCCCAATGCAAGTAGCAGCTTGCCCGCAGGTCTCATTCAGCAGTTGTGATGGGTGATCGGACATCGTCACAGTGCTGCTTTTTCCAGCAGAGTTTCTTTGGTGGAGGTGGCTTGAGCCCAGGCCAGTCAGTGGTGCTGGCTCCTTCCCTCTTTCCAGCTGCAAACTGCTGCACAACACTAAAAATACACAGAATATTTCTCAGATGTTACTTGTCCGTGCAAGCAATTGCTGTAATTGCCACGGGGATGTTATATAATTGGAACTGGGAGGGAAAGTGGTCCGTGCAATCATGAATGGGAGGAGGAGCAGTTCATAAGACAATCTTTTCATTAAGCTGTGGTCCATTTTGTGGAAAGAAGTTTGAGAGCCGATTTGGTATTAAGACTTTCATGGTAGGACCCTGCTGTGGGGCAAGGGGCTGAGGGAACCTCTTGCTGATTCTTTTAAACGTTTTTCCAAGAAATAAAGGAGTTCTTGCCATCTCCAAGGTTTGCTTTTTTTTTGTGGCTCTGAACAGCAGTTAAACCCATGCACGGGTTGTTACCAGAGCTGCCTCCCTAGCCAAGATGTTAGGTGTAGATGGAGATTATCTGGTTTCTGTCTTGGATAAAAGCACGGTCCTCCCTTTCAGTACGCCCAGCCTGCTGGTACAGCAGTGAGAGCGAGCTTGCAGCCCGCTCTATCCCTATAGACAGAAAACCTGCTTTACTACTCGTTGCCAAATGTTGTTTTCAGTGTGGGTTCAGCAAAATTTGGGGCTTCTCTCCACTGTGACTTGCCAGGAAGTTGTATTAGAGGGCGGGTGTAAGCTGAAGCAAGGCACACCGAGGCTGCTCTGCCTCTGAACGCAAGTGAGCGACTGCACAAGGTTGTAAGTTGCTTTAAGTGTGACCTTTGAGCTGCTTCTGTCTAACTGTCCTGGGTGTGCCTCAGTAAATGGGGGGTGCAGTAGGGTCCTGAGCAATCTTCAGCTGTTGCGGTTGTGCGCGTGTGTAGCCCTTAAGACCTTGCTGGTGCTAAAACTTTGTCTTAATCCTTCACCAGCAGCTGCGGTGTATGTGGGATGTCTCTTCCTCCCAGCATATGAGCCGTAGCCTGGGTCCACACAGGGCACTTAGTGGTGTTCTCATTGCTCGCGTGTCATCGGTGGGGGTCCCGTTGCAGTGAGCTTGGTTACAGCAGCCCCAGGCAGTGCCTCCAGGTGTTTGCTTCTAAGGTACCCTTAGCATTAACAAAGCCTCGTCCTCGGGCTATGCAGAGTACAGCCTCCTAACCTGTGTGTGATTTTTTTTTTTTTTTGCAGCATGATTGGGCTGATGCTGGGGACTTGTATTGCTTTCTATGTTGTCATTGGTGATTTGGGGTCCAACTTCTTTGCCCGGCTGCTTGGATTTCAGGTAAATAATTCCTCTTGGGATCACATCTACAATGCAGACAGTGGTCCCAGTTCTTCTTTCATTGAGGTGTGTGTGCCTGAGATACAGCACAATGTCCTGCCTCAGTAGCATGCTCAGCAGCCCACGAGGTGTTCTGGGGTCATCTCCTGGTGAGCTTTAATGGCATGCCTTGCGCACAGAGCGCTTAGCTCTATGAAGTCCTGGCAGCCCGGACCCGTGGCGAGCAATCAGATGTGTAAAGCCTCCAGTAAGGCTCTTCTGACAAAGGAATTCTTTTTAACTTGGTCTCTATTACCTGGAGCAGGTTGCTGGGGGAGATGATGCTTCCTCTCTTAATTTCTCCCCCAATGGGTAGTGGCAGACAGTTCCTTTGTCCGAGCTCTCACCCCCTTGCAGCCCTGTAGTTGAAGAGGGATTTTTGTCCTGCCCCTTGCTGTTTCGGTGGCCAAAGTTAGTGTGTGCCTCCTCTTTTAAGATAAAATGAGCTGTGTGATGAGCCCGGCATTGGCTCAGGACGCACAGTGGCGAGAGGTGGTGAGAGGTGCTGCTCATGGGCAGGAGGCTCTCGCTGCTGGTCCCGGAGGGCTGTGAGCCAGGCTGCGAGCGGCAGCACTTGGAGCCGGTGTGAGGGCCATGCGGGGAAACGAAATGGACATTTGGAAAGATTTTTGGCGAAGCTGTTATCTGCTCTGCCTGATGCTGCTAAGCTCCGATTAAGGGACTGTGAAGTTAAAAAGATGCGTCGTGGCTGCAGCCAAATTAGGTATTAAATATTTCCAAGCATTTCAGAGTGTTCTGCTATAATAAATACCAATGTGAGGTTTTGATTAATTTTCTGGATCAGAATTTTCAAGACTTCAATCTCTTGTCTCCCAAGTAAGTTTAGTTTTTATTTAATTGCATGAAAATACCTAAATAGCTTATGTTGGATTTAAACACACACACCACCACACACCCCCAAATACTTCCACTTCAGGGTGGACCTGCATCTTGGTTTATATCAGAAATAGCATGGCCAGCAGGATTAGGGCAGTGACTGTCCCCAGTGCTTGGCACTGGTGGGGCTGCACCTCCAGTACTGGGGTCAGTGTCGGGCCCCTCGCTCTCAAGACAGACGTGGAGGGGCTGGAGCGAGTCCAGGGCCGGGCAGCGGGGCTGGGGAAGGGGCTGGAGCACAAGTGCTATGAGGAGTGGCTGGGAGCACTGTGGGTGTTCAGCCTGGAGAAAAGGAGGCTCAGGGGAGACGTGATCGCTCCCTGCAGCTGCCTGACAGGAGGCTGCAGCGAGGGGGTCGGTCTCTGCTCCCAGGTAACAAGCAATGGGATGAGAGGAAACAGCCTCAAGCTGCGCCAGGGCAGGTTACATCGGGTATTAGGGAAAATTTCTTCACCGCAAGGGTTGTCAAGCACTGGAAGAGGCTGCCCAGGGAAGTGGTGGAGTCGCCATCCCTGGAGGTATTTAACAGACGTGTAGCTGTGGCACTGGTGGACGCGGTTTAGTGGTGGGCTTGGCAGTGCTGGGTTAACGGCTGGACTCGATGATCTTAAAGGTCTTTTCCAACATAAACAATTCTGTGACCTGTCACGCACTGTGTAGAGCAACAGTGGCACCCAGTGACTGTATAAGCTAATCACAGACCTGGCCCAAGAAATGGCAAGCTTTCAGCATCAAATCTTGAAATTCGTACAGAAGCAGAGTTTCGTATGTGAAATCAATCCTGGCTTTGCATTGTTTCTCACTCTGGAAAAATGAACCACATCAGGATTAGCTAATTGGTGGGATGTTTTGAGCGTCCTCTGTGCTCCAGTTCATTATGCAGGTCCCTTTTCCAGGTGTCAGGCAGTTTCCGGATAGTCCTGCTCTTTGCTGTCTCCCTGTGCATTGTACTTCCATTGAGCCTCCAGAGGAACATGATGGCCTCCATACAGTCCTTCAGTGCCATGGCTCTGATCTTTTACACGGTGTTCATGTTCGTGGTGAGTATTGACGCTGGGAATGCTGTTTTCCTGTTGTTTTAACACAGATGTTCCCGCTGGGACAGCTGCAGGTGCAGGCTCGTGTTTAAAATATCCTTCCTGATAATTAGTGCTGGGCATAACGAGTGATCTGGGTGCCTGTGCTCTGGAGGTGGGGAGGTGCCGGCTGTGGGAGCTGGCCAGTGGGTCTGTAAGCTATTACACATGCTAGGGACTGTGGTGGCACAAATAACAATAAACCACAAGTCGAGTTGTGGTTTTTTCTGCTTGTTGGTGTCTTATAATTTAGGGCTCTGAACTTTGAATCAAAGGGTGGAAGATGTGGGGAAGGGTGCCTGGAAGCAGAAGGACTTTCATCATGTGTTAGTGTTTTGCCTTGAAAACCTCGATGTTTCTAATCTGTAGGGGGAAGGCAGCTTTCATTAAGAACTCACGCATGTACTTTGCATGCTTTTCTGCAGCTGATGGTTAATGTCTTTCAAGCTGCAAGTAGTTTTATTTGTTAAACACCAGCACTTCTGTTTCTTGAGCATGGAAAACTTCGTAAAGCCTTAAGTCCGGTACATGGTGTATACTTATTCTTAGCTGTTTCTGGGAAAGCTTTTCTTCCCTGAGGTGAATGGATTCTTGACTATTTAGATTAAGTGGGGCGAGCTGAGAGTAACCTAAAGCTGGCCTGCTTTGGCTTGGCCAAGCCCCGTTGTACAGCACCATTTACTGAGAGGTGGAGACTTTCACTTGCTTTTTAATGGCTTCAAGTAATGACCTCACGGATGTTCGTGTGGTTTGCTGATGGCGCCCCAGCCCTGTCTCTCCCAGATTTCAGGACTGGAAGAGCTGAAACAAAAGGAAGAAAAGGGAAGTGTGGAAATTATTTCCACTTAACTTTTTTTAGTAGGTTGCGCTGGGTCATGCTTTTGAGCTCGCCTCTGCAAGGAGGCTGGAAACTGTAAATGAGTGTTTTACAAAACTGCCATGTTGCAGGAGCTGTGCCTTTAAGAAAACCACAACATTTCATGAGTTGGCTGCACTAAAACATAATCTCTGGGGATTAGAAAACCCCCATTCAGGCGATATTATAAACAGGCATTCAGACATATTTACCTTCTGTTTCCTGTGCAACCCAATGCCTGCCAGTTTCCCCGTCAATGGCAAAAGAGCTCCCCTGGCCTCATCTGGGTGCCTCGCTCCCCCTGTTTTCATGAAGTTTATCCTTGTCTTTGGTAAGCTGGTGTTAAATGGCTCTGGAGCAGCAGTGTGCAGGTGGAGTCCTGTTTTAGCAACCTTTGTCTTTCTCCGCTGAACAGGATTCTCCAAGGCAAATGTCACTTCCCGTTCGGATTTAAAAACGTGTTTTAAAAAGTGCAAAAGAAGTTGCTGGAAACAATAATTCTCACAGTTAAATGTGTCAGTGGAAATTGTTCCACCCTGGTGCGTGCTATGATGTCTGATGGCATCAAACGAGGGGGGGAATGTCACAGATCTTTTAAAATACACCCCAGGATCGTTGGTGGCAAGGGGCCCTTGGAGGTTGCTGGGAGCTTTAATAAAGTGTGTGGGTGGGGTGGGGAGCTGGGGAATTTGACTAACAGAGATTGGGCTGTGGTAGGCAGCGTAAGCCGTTCCTTGCAGAGCTGCCATGTGCTGCCTTTTATCCCAGCACCGGCGTTACTGCTGCCATGAAGTTGTTTTGGGTTGGATCTTAACCCCTTTTCTTTCTCTTGGCTACAGATTGTGCTGTCGTCCTTCAAGCACGGCCTCTTCAGCGGGCAGTGGCTGCAGCGAGTTAGTTACACTCGTTGGGAGGGCATTTTTCGCTGCATCCCCATCTTTGGCATGTCTTTTGCCTGTCAGTCGTAAGTACCTGCCATTCCCGCTTCTGGCAGTTGTGGTGCGCAGTGAGTTTTTGTGAGGGCAGAGGGTCATGAGGATCTGCAAGAGACAGATATCATCTGGTTTCCTATTTTATTTTAATCAAAATATTTTACAGCCCACTGAAGTACAGCATCTCATTCAGTTGTGACCCTTTTGTTACCTAGATGGGGGAGGGAGTTATATTTCACTTAGGAGTTATTGTACTTGAGCAACACAAGATCATTTGGGCCAAACACATCCTCAGTGTAACACACATTGCTTCTGGTACAGCTGCATAAGTGATGAATTTCCCCTGTTTCTTGAAGGGAATGATTTAGTACCCGGAAAGGCAGCAGGGCCATGTTGCCTAATGGCCGCAGGGCCCCCCGTGGGGTAGTGTACACTCGCGGCTGCTCTCTGCTTCCCCGCATTTCTTTGAGAATACTTGGAAGATTGCACAGTTGTTGACTTTGGAGAGTTGTTCGCGCATTTCCAGTTACCTGCTTTTAACGAGGGCTTCTGTTGGCACGCGGAAGGACGCAGTGGCAGACCAGGCTATTTTCATGTTTCTAGCAGCATTACCTTCTGCACCAAAATGGCAAGTGAGCAATACGTGCCTGGCCAGAATAGTAACAGACTTTAAATAGAAGTGTAAATCCAAATGTGGACACGGAAAAGACCATCCTCATTTGGAAGGCTGGCAGAGTTGGGCTTTCCCCCCTGTAGTTCTAGCAAATGGGTAGCATGCCAACAGTAAATGAATGTGACAGATAAAATTTGTTCAGACTGCTGTGTTTACACCCACATGCAAGATCCAAATCATCATTTTCCACTTATCGGCTCTCTTGGCAGCTCAGTTCCTACCCGAACACGCACCAGTCTTGCTGTTTAATGTCTCCATTACAACTGGCGAAGGGAATTGTATTCTTTTATAGCTTTACCTTGTTAACATTTTAGAGTTTTTAAATTCCAGTGGTTTTTTTTTCTTATGGTAGCCACACAGTACCCAGGACAATTTTGCTGGGAGTTGGAAATGCAGGGAAATCATTTGATCTGGACCAGTGTATGCATACCTAAATATAGGCTCCATTACAGCACTTACATGGCAAGCCAAACGTAAAGCTATGTGTTTTTTCCAAGCATCAGGGCAATACACTGTCCCCAGCCCAGGCAACCTTTATAAGTGTGTTATTCTCAGCTAGGCAGGTTTAATTTTGCTAACCTCTGAATCACCTTCCTGGAAAATAAATGATTCTAACATAAAGCAGAGAACCTTTCCCTTCAGCACATAAATGCAACATGCAGTAAAGACAAATAAATGCACTATTATTCTAGCTTGAAAAACTTGACCCTGCTTTACTTGTGAGTTCAATAACTTTCACTCTTTAAAAGCTATCCCGTTGTTGCTGAAGTTGCAAAGTAGGTCACTCCTCTACAGTTATGCAGCGTGGAAATTTGCTGTGGAGCTGAGAGCTGGGAGTGCAAGGGCTCCAGGGTTACCGCTGCTGTAGCCTCCTTGCATGACTTTGGTCAGGTCACTAAACCCTCTACTTAGAGGAGTCAGTAGAGCTTTCCAGGAGAAAACTTCTAATTTCTGGAGATGGCTCTTCTGGTGCAGATGGATGCAAAAATGCTGAATTCACAGGGGTAATAAAAGTCAGGCTGTTGTTCATTGCCCCTGTGAGCATCGGTTCCTTGTGGGCTGAGTTAGGACCGGGCTCAGAGAGCCTGTATGAGGTGTGCTCCCTACAGTGAAGGTGAAGAACAGGTACCCTGAGGTAGCTCTGGCTGTCTCTGAAGCAAGGCCGCTCTTAATGCTTGTGCTGACTTGCCTGCTCTCTGCTCAAGAGCCTTGGGCCCTCTTTGAGGTGTGTAACAGATAACGTGGGGAAGGATCCCTGCTCCTTTGCTGGCCTTCAGTGCAGTCTTTCTGCTTAAAAAGAAACCCTGGAGCATGAGGACGTGCTGCTTGTTGCAGCATGCTTCTTGCCCTCGTGCTCCGCCTTGAGAGCTGGCGATGGTCAGGGGGGCCCAGCAGCATGTTGTGGGGGCCTGAGGGACACAGTGCTGGTCCTCCAAACCCAAGCTGGCCAAACGGATGCCCTCATGTGATGGCAGGGGTCCTGGGTGCTGCTGGACTTTGCATGGCGCTTGTCCCCATGTCACTGCTGTTGCTCCTGCACTAACACGAGCCTGGCCTGGCTGTGCCACTCCACGCAATGCAGAACCTCTCTGCTTCCCTCCTTTCTTCTCCTTCATGTGCCTGGATGTTTGGCTGGCCCCCTTCCCCTCGTGGGAGGTCTGGGACATAGTCGGTTAATCTAACGGAGGTTCCAGGATGGAGAGACTCCTGGAGAGGCTGCTCTCCTTGCTCCCTGCCAGTAAGTGGCTGTCACGGTGCTGCATTCACCGACCGACCCTGTGCGTCTCGCAGGTTCCTGTGAGCCGATGTGCTCAGCTTCCTTTGTGCAGCACCGTGTGATGTTAAGGGATTAAGGGTTAAGGATTTTTCTGCTTGGCCTCAGTTTGACACACTTTCTGTTAATGGCTTTGTGCCCACTGGAGCTGGGGATACCCCCTTCCCATCTCACTGGGTTCTCCCCCCGCTTCTACTGAGAGTTACTTCAGTAATGTGAAGCCACAGTGTAGCCACTTGACTTAAGTAACAAGAGGTTAATGAGTTGCTAAAATATGCACCTGATGTCAAAAAGTACATTCCACATGCTTTCCAAGTCTGTAAATACCCCAAATCCCGTGTTACTGGTTCTCCCAGCTTTCTATGAACTCGGCTCTAGCAGCAGTGCTGAAATATGACAGGCGTTGCATGTAGTTTTGTTTGTTTAACTTTTCTTTTAGACAGTGTGATGCTCTAACCTTCTTCCTGCTTTTACTCTGTAAACACTGCGTTGCTTTAATTATCAGCGTAGAGAGCTCCAAGAACAATAATCTCCAATGCGCTGCCTGGCCTGGTGCCACTGGTGTTTCACTGGAACAAACGGTCATTCATTTTGCAACACTTTTGAACCAAAATGTTTACATCACACGTTTAGCTCCACGTGGTGGGGTGGGGAGAGCAGGAATATTTTTGCAACACTTAAAGTTATGAGTGTTCTGAAATCTCTTGGCATTAGCAATATAAATTGTGGAATAGCAGTGAGTGTTTATGCTCCATAGGGGGAAGGTGTCAGGGATTCTTTGCTGCTGGGCTGAGGCAGAGAACGTGCTGGGGTTGGGGTTTTCTCTCTCTGCAAAAGGTTTCCTTAAATAATTTACCCTTTTCTACAGTCAGGTCTTGCCTACCTATGATAGCTTGGATGAGCCATCTGTTAAAATCATGAGCTCCATATTTGCTTCTTCCCTAAACGTGGTCACCACCTTTTACATTACGGTAAGACACTTCCCCTTCTCTTTCCTTGCCAGAAGTCACGCTCTGGAGGGGCAACGGGGATGATGATTTATCTTCAGTTGGGGCTGGTTTCTGCTTATCTGTATTTATTCTGAAAGATAAGTCATGTTGCTGAAAGCAAAATTAGATGGGAGATGATGAACCGAACAGGGCAGGAGGCATTTGGAGAGTCCAAATTTTCAGCATGGCCCATTTCCTTGGGTGGACGCAGCATGGAGACCCCGCTTTTCCATGCGCATCAGCCTGCTGTCTGCCTTGCAGGGCCCAGCCTGGAGCTGGAGATGCTGCCCAGAGTTTATGAGAGCTTCTTTCAGCCTGTTGCAGTTGGAAAGATATGAAGAAAGTTATGCCTCATAAAGCACCGGTTAATAAAACTCAGTTAATAATTCCTGAGAAGAGCCTTGTCCTATGAGCTGGGCTGCTGTGGGGAATTGTTATGGCCCCTCCTTTGTTGCAGGGGCCTGTCGGTGGGCCTGGCAGCAAGCAGAGTGTCATCGCTCTGTGTCACGAGCAGTGGCAGCATTCCCTGGCTGCAGTGAAAGCCCCTGTATTTGGTGACAAACTTGCCTCTGCTTTTAGGAAGGTCCCACTGTTCGTTAACCGCCTGTCTCAGCTTTTGGGGGTGCTGCAGCTGGGGCTGCTGGCAAGTTCTCTGTGGAGGTGGCCCCGCATTCCCTCCCTGGCTGTCTGGTCCTAACTCATGGGAGATTGCTGTCCTGCACCCTTTTGTAAAGAGCAGATGTGAATGTGCTTTGGAGTCAAACCCCCTCCACTCACCTCCCCTCCTGCCGCACAGGTGGGCTTCTTTGGCTACGTGAGTTACACTGAAGCCATTGCGGGGAACGTCCTAATGAACTTCCCTTCCAACTTTGTGACGGAGATGATTCGAGTGGGATTCATGATGTCGGTAGCTGTGGGGTTTCCGATGATGATTCTCCCGTGCAGACAGGCGCTGAACACCCTTCTCTTTGAGCAGCAGGTAAGATGCTCCTGTATGGCCAGGAGCAGCTGGCTGCCTTGGCCTGCACCTTTGAACTTGCTTTTTGAAGGGCTACTGTGACTCTTTGGCTTCTGCTGCTGGCTGCTGACCTGGGCTACAACTGTGCCTTGGTTCTGTGAGACTCCACTGACGACTGCATGTTTCTGACTTGTGGTGGGGACTCGCTATCCAGAGGGACAAACCCTCAACTCACAGTAAAATCCTAAGTGCCTGGTGTGTGGTAATGGTGCAGCAGGAGGCCTGTGGCAGACTGTAAATCCTGCTCTGCAGAATGGTTAATCTCTGGTACTTGTGAGGTTCTTGTCCTCTCTGCAGAGGAATTTCGTGGGCAGAAGTGCTGGAGCTGTGAGTCTGAAGCCTGCTGTTGCTCTGCTGTGCCCCAAGTCCCGTGGCTGCTACTTCCCTGCTCCGCTGGGGATTTCGGCTCTCGCGCAGAAGTGTTACACAGTTCAGAGCCGAGGTGGTTCTCCCCCTCAGAGAGAGGGAGCAATGTGCTTTTGGAAACAGAGGAGCCTCCTTATTTCCTGCTGCTCCAGCTGGCATCCTTTTGCTGGCCAACTCGATCTTGCTTTGCATTTAGCTCGAGCTTCTGTTCCTAGCCTCAGAGCCCAGCCCAGCCTCACTTCTTGCTTCTGTGTGTGCCTGCTCATTTCTGCTCTTTTATTATTATTCTCATCCTTGCACCTTTGTCACTGGCCCCCTGAGCAGCCTGCTCCCCTCCAGGTTCAGGTGTCCCCTTCCTCCGGTGCCTCCCCTTGCTGTTTGGTGCTGGTCTCGTGCAAAGCATGCGGTGGAATACAGCCCCCTCCCACACATTCACCTTTCCCAGGGTCGGATCTTCAGACAGCCTTTGTGACTATAGTTGGTCTGTCTGATTTAGACTGTAAGTCCCTTGTGGCAGTAGCGTGTTCTCCTCTGTGTATTGTACGGCACTAAGCATGCCGATGGTATTCAGTAAATAACAGTAAGAGATTGTGGGAATGTTCTGAGGCCTTTGTGTATCTGCATAAATAGAAACCTCTTAGGGCAGGAAATAAAACTTGAGCAATTTATAGCTCTAAATCCTGCCACTTCTGCCTGTGAGAAGCCCCCGGCTCTTTTCTCACATCGGGAGGGCCTGAGGGTGGGACAAGACGATCAGTGAAAGCCAGCGGGTGCAGAGGAGTAAGCACTGGAAAGGCTTGGGAAGACTGTTGTTCTTGCTTGGGCTCAGCTCGTTGCTCTTTGGGTTCTGAGCGTGTCACGTTGCTTTCCTCTCCCATCTGTGCAGCCAGGAGAGCGGGGACCCGCTGGTTCTGCAGGGCATGTGGGTTCGCTGGGTCCTCTGCCTTCCGCACCTCCCACTTGGAGTGCGGGGATGGGATGGGAAGCGGAGGGCATCGGGAAGCCCTCTGGTATCAGCAGCTCCCCAGCAGCACTGATCCTCCTCCCTGCCATCTAGCTGGGGTGTCTTCCATCAAGCTGCAGGAGCTGGTACACGTGGTGTAGTGCGGTGGGAATAGCCCTGCTCCCGGAGGCGTTGGGGTGCACCTTACCACAGCAAAACCAGAGCTCTTCCCCCTGTGACCGTTCTCCCTCCTGCCTCCTCAGCTGTGCTCCTTTCTCATGCCCTCGGCCTCGGGGCTGCCCGCTGAGGCTGGACGGCTGCAGCGCTGGCACGGACCGGGGTACAGCTGTACGGTTCACATTTGGGGCAGGATGGAAACAGCAGCTTTGGCTCTGTGCCCCCCATCAGTCTTGTTCTGAAGGCTCAGATGCAGTTGCGTATTAAAACTGCTCAACCACGTCTAACAGCCCCCCTAGCATTGGCTCTGCAGAGACCACAATGTCGAGGTGACGAAGCTGCTGGACCCCGCTGGGGTAATTGCTTAGGAACTGCGCAGTTCTGATACAGGAGCTAAACTCACTCTCCCTCTCCCACCCTTTCTCTTCCAGCAAAAAGACGGTACCTTCGCTGCTGGGGGTTATATGCCCCCGCTTCGGTTCAAAGCCCTGACGCTGGCTGTTGTGTTTGGAACCATGGTAGGAGGCATCATGATCCCAAACGGTGAGCGAGGAGCTGGGGGCAAGGGCTGGTTGCTTGGCTGTTTTCTCTGGTCTTTTTTTATTTGCGTTTCTGGGTGGGGTGGCCAGACTCACTGAGCTCTGGCAGTCCTGGAAGGGGCCTTTGCTGACTTCTTTTCTTCTTTGCCAGTGGAAACAGTTCTGGGCCTGACAGGTGCTACGATGGGAAGCCTCATTTGTTTTATCTGCCCAGCTCTTATTTACAAGAAGATCCACAAGAACGCACTTTGTTCACAGGTCAGTGCTGATGCTGCTTGATGTCTCCCTAAGCCCTCTGCAGAGCCTGGGAACGTAGTTAATTTGGCTGCAGGAGGGAAACTGCTCAGCACCTCCTCCAGCCTCCCTCTCCAGTTTGCCCAGTACAGGTGGGAGCTGTTCTGGTCGGCTGCTCTGAGCAGGGTTGCTTATGGGCATGCAGCAGAGGAGGTGCTGACCTGGTGCATGGCCTGCCCTGTGCTGGAACACCGGCTCTTTTTGTCCATCCAGCAGCAAGTGAAACATTCATTTGGTGCATAAACTGCTGCTTCCAGTCCACCTTCTGGTGGGCTTCAGGTTCTGTATCCGCAGAATGGGAAATCCAGGCAGCCTATAAAACCTTAACAGGCCTTACATCCCAACCTGCTCAGGCTGGGTAAAATAAACACGGTTTCTCAGCGATGCGGTTCTTGCTGCTGACCCTCAGCTTTCTGGTTTCAACCAAAATAATAATAAAAAGGAACACACACATAGAGGCGTTGCTTCAGGAATTGATTTTTAAAAAATTGGGGTCGTTTGGAGGCTGTTAGAAGTTTAGCTTTTCCTTTTGCTCCAGTTTGGATTGGCCTCCTCAGGGACTGAAACAAAGTGGCTCTTTGCTGGGCTTGATCTCTCTGCTTCTGCAAATACTGTGCTTTTTGTGGGACTGAAGTTAACGTGTTTTGTTTTTTTCCTAACAATAACTTAATCCGCTGCCTTTAGCAGGCCTCTGCCCCAGCATTGCCAGTCACGACAGTGCTGGGCTGGGAATAAGGTTTTCGGCAAACTGCAGAGTCAGCAGGGGGAGAGGACGACATTTTTGTGGGTCCTACAGAACTAATGGCTTTTTCTGTGTTTAATGACTTGTGGGTTTGCAAATGTACATGAAGTTTTTAAGCAGGGCATATTTTTTTCTTTCCCCATGCTTTCTCTGACACAAGGAAATAGTCCAACTTTCCAGCTTTCACTCTGGATTCTGACACTTTGGTCCTAACTTCTTTGACTGAAACCCCAAGCAGGAGTCTGAATGCCAGCCTGGATTTTTCAGGGAAACAAAGAGCACTTTCAAGAATTGCTTTCTATTCCGGCTGAGCCAGAACGTTTCTCTGCAGTGCCTTGAAACTGCACTTAGGATGTGCTGAGCTCTTAGACTGGCTGCACAGAGGCGACTGTCAGCTGCCCGGGGTTGAACAGTGGGGCCCTCACAATGCTTGACCCGAAATGCTGGTCACACGGCTGGTGAAGATGTTTGTCCTGCAGAAAGCCCCACAAAGGAACAAGGGCTTATCTAAAGTATCAGTCCCCAGGTTACCCTGGCATTTCAAGGGGCTGGTAGCAAGCTGTCCAGTTTTCTCCTGAATGATCCATTATCTGTCAAGTTTGCATACTTGCTTTGACCGATGCACTGAAGTGCTGCAGCAAGGGCACACCTGCCTTCAGAAGCGCGCTAGGCTGCAGAGCACCTCCCCGCCTCCGCTCTGGAGCCAAATTCTGAGCCCCCCCTCTCCTTGTTCATCCAGGTCTTCTGCAAAGACTCGTTTATTCTTTCCCTGAAGGCTCTGTCTTTGGTCTCCTCCTTCATTCCTGCTTTTCTTTGATCAGGCACTCCACTCCATCAAAATATGCTCCTGTGAAAAGTGGCAATTGAGGGGGAGAAGGAGCCAGCCCTAGGCGTAGCTGTCCCTTCCTGCTTTTCTCTGTCTGAACAATGAACACGTATCTTCTCCCTCCCTCCGTCATCTTTAGCTTTCTTCCAAAGCAGCAGACCTTCTCAATGCTAGCTTTTACACTTGCCTGAGTTATCTTGACTCTTGTGGTGCTGCTGCCGAGAACTGGCTGCTTTTATTGGGCCACCTCTGGCATCCGGCAAAGTCCCGTGTTGGGCAGCTTACGGGGCTGGCGAGACGGGGAGTTCAAATTTACTGGGCTGGGAAGGTGGTGCAAGGTGGGGCTACAAAATGGGAAAGTTGCACTAGAAGTAGTGAAGAGGGTTCCAGGGGCAGGTATGTGGGCATTCCCAGGTGTTTGCTGGCCCGCAAAGAGCACTGGCAACTTCTACCAGCGAGCTGTTAATTATTGCAGCCGCTCATTAGCCGGCCGGGGCTGGGCTGGGCTGGGCTGGGCTGGGGGTGCGTGGTTGAAAGGCTTGCAGTGTTGGAAAGACAGTCAGCTAGCAGAGCAGTTAAAATGCTTGAAGTCAGTCATGCAGTGCTGCGAACGAACTGGGGAGAGTGTTCTCTTTCTTGTGGTTAAGCATCAAGCTGTAAAGGTGCGGATCCGTGTCCAGCTGCCCTCCGGGAGCCTCGAGCCAGGGGGACAGTGAGGTTTGGCAGTGTGCTGCTGAAGGTCGGGTTAAGGTCTGTAAACAGAGTGTTTAACTTCGAACAGGAAGGTGTTGGCTTCCCAGTGTTGACACAAGCCTGTCCAAGAGGCCCCTCCTAGGGAGGCCAGAGCTGCTGTTGTCCCACTTGGGGAACAGGAGCTGTGGAGAGGCTGCTCGAGGTCAGGAAATGACCCCTCGGTCTCTCTCCTGTGCGGATGGAAAAGAGATTCCCCTCTGCCCTCCCTGGCAGCGTGGCGGCCAGCGCACCTTCACCGCAGGCACTTTAGGTCGGTATGGCCCTTCAAACACGGCATCTCTGCAGCAGTGCAGCAGAGGAGTGACCGGGGCTCTGCATTCCTTCGCCATGACTCTGTCCCTCCAAGCGCTTGGTGTCCAAAACAGCCCAGCTTGGAGGATGTCGTCACTCTACACAAATGCAGTTTTTTTGCTTCCCGCTGATGGCTCAGGCGTGGTTAGAGATGATCTGGGCTAATGGCACTTCTGTACAAAGTTCGAGTTATCTTCTGGGAGGAAGGACGACCGAGGGAAGGCGACCAGCAGAGGAAACGGCCGCGTAAACTTCCTCTCCTGAATTCCCGACCATGCTCGGAGCACTTCTCTCGGGAGACAGGCTCTTGCCTTGCTGACCTGCCTGCTGGAGCAAACTGCAGCCAGAGGGCTTTGCGTGTCCACTTGTTGTGTCCACACAGAGAGGCCCTCCTGGGGAAGGGTCTCAGCTTGTCAGAGATGTGAGGGAGATCCCTCCTGTGAGACCAGACACTGGCTTATAACTGCTTTGCTGTGCTGACCCTCTCCTTGCTCCAGGTTCTCAGCTCTCCAGCTGAACGCTCTGGGAGTAGGTGGCTCCACCGTGCTTGGTTCCTTGAGCGCTCAGTCCTTGCAGCCCCCATTCCTCTTCCTTCGATTGCCAGGTTAGCCCTGGGGGGGTCCTTTGAGTAAAAAGTGCCTGGTTTTCCATGTCAGGAGTGTCACCGTGGAGTTAAGCCAGATTGTGGACCTCTTTATTCTGGTCTTCACTTGCTGATGGAGGAGGTGAGGAGGAGGTGTGCTGACGGGGGGAGCTGAAGGTGAGGGATGGCTGCTGGTTCGTGGACAGCCCAGCCTGTCTTTGACTGCCACGTGTGCCCGTACCCGCTGCTCCGGGAAGCTCACAGATGAGCTCCAAATGTTAAACAATCAAAGGGGTTTTGAATCTAAGGCATTCAAGCCCGTGGTTCCCCACTAAGATAAGAAACAACAAAAATCCTTTTAAAACATTTAATGTTTTCAGACGTTTTCTACAGTTCCCTCCTCTCCCACGTTGCTTCTAGTTCCTGTGGCACCAGAATAGATCCTCTTTGTGGAAACGCTCTTCCTCTCCGCTGTTGTTTCTGGAAGATGCCAGAACAGCTCTGCAGTCACCAAATGCATTTCTGCCAGGGCTGTAGATTGTGTGAGGGGAGGAAGTGGACGAGCTCCAAGCCGAGGGCAGCAGTGGCAGGGACCTGCTGACTCTGCTTTTGGCCTGAGCAGGGTGGCAGGATATCTGCTCTTTGTGCACCCACGCGGCAAGGCAGGGAGCAGATTTTACTTCTGTTTCCTTTGCGACGTCTCTAAGGTCTGGCCTCTGCTCCCTGGCCGTGCTGCTCACCCCTTGTCCAGAGCTGCTTCTTGTCCCGCCAACCTTTTCCTTCTGCAGCAGGCGCCTGTGTGTCTGCAGGGGGGTGCTGAGAGTGGGGTCTCCTGGGCCCAAGGCTCTGGCTGTGCTGGCCCATGTTTCTGTGCAATCCCCCTCAGCATGAGGAAGGAGAGGAAAATGTTAGCCTCTCCTCCCTCCCCTGAAGGTGCCAACATTTTAACTTGTCCTTTCAATTTTACCTCTTCCCCCTTTATTTTCAGTTTTCTCCCTCTGGCAGCTTCCCATTGTAGCAATGCTCCCCTATGTCTGTCCCTGGTTTTCTTCACACCGAGTAGCATCCTTTCGTTGTGCTTTTTGTTAATCGTGATGTGAATGCTGCAGGGTAAGGATTGTGGGGGAATAGGGTGAGTCCTGCAGGATGTGGTCCCCTTGTGAGCTGGTATCACAGCCCAAGCTAGAATCACCAACACTCTGGATGTTCCACTGCTCTGCCAAGGGGCCAGGCAGCTTGTGTGGTTCCTACTGGACAGCAGCAAGGTCGTGTACCAAAGCAGCATTTCTCCTTTGCAGGTTGAGACTTTTACGCAATTGCCTGGTGAAGCAGGCATACCAGGTTGTTCTTGTTAGGCGCCTGGTGGAAAAAGCGGTGCCCGCTCCCCAGCAGCCAGCACGGCCACAGCAGGGGCAGGGATGGGCGAACCAGCAGTCTGCTGTCTGCGAGCTCTGAGCATCAAGCAGGACAGCCATGAGGTGCAAAGAAAAGATGCAATTTGCAGCATTGTCTTGGATCCTTTGCTGCAGCATGCAGAGCTGCAGAAATAAGCCAGATCCTTGGCATTTCAGAGAGCAGGATATTCTTAATTAAAAAAAAAAAAAAAAAAAAGAGAGAGAGGGGAATTGCTGCATCATAAATACCAGTTTGCTGCAAACTTTCAGCTTCCTGGCACTGCAGAGGCGTTTTCTGTTTTGCATATGATGGTTCCTGTAGCTTCTGTGGTCGGTTGTGAAAAGGAGTTTGTGGGGATGTGGGGAGACCCGAGTTTCTAGCAGGAGGTGCCGCTTCTTTGCCTGCTTCCTTCAGCACAGACTGTGGCCGACTCTCTCCTACCAGTCGTTTGCAGTGCTGTTGACGTGCATACCAGGTTCCATGAGAAGCCCTTACTGCGACAATTGCAAATGATTGTAAAAGGTAAAAATAATACAATAGGGTTTAATTAAATTTCCCCAGTCAGCATTGTTGACCAGCAATCCGTCTGCTCGGCTCTTCACTCCAGTACCGCTCCTGTCCGGAGGAGCAGGGAGGCATTTGGCAGCCCTGCCACCAAACACGGCAGGCGTTCCTCTGCTCCCATTGCTGTCGCGCATCGTCTTGCTTGTCCTTCTTGAGTTACCCCGTGAATTGCTAGTGCTCCTGGAGATATTTTTATTTTGTGGAGAGAGTTTTTTAGTCTTTCTTACGGCTCATGTGGATATAGATCCTTTTAGGTCAATTTATCATTAGATAACAAACCGTAGAAATGTTCTTTTTGGTGGTGGTCACCTCGGGGTGAGCGGGGAGTGAGCGAGCGGCTGCGTGGTACTTGGTTACCTGCTGGCATTAAACCACAACAGTCGCTTTCTCCTTTTTCAGCTAGAGACATCTGTAGAGCTCTTCCCTCCACAGGGTTCGGATTCTTTCTATTTTTATTCTGTTTGGTCCCAGCTTTCTGGAAATCAGTGAGTTACATCTTATCAGCTTCTTGTGTGCTGGCCGCCAGGACTTGTGTGTGGACATCTTATTCTTGCTTTCAAAAATAAGAATATTTTAAACAACTCCCAAGAAACCTTTCTAGGCTGTAAACAGGTCAGGTACCTCTGTTCTCAGCCAGACCTGATTTCATGGTGCTCTAATGTAGCTGCTGGAAATATCAGGGAATGAGTCTTTGCAGCTGGTCTCGTGTCTGCCACACGCATTTTTCTACCCTTACATCCTGTCCGCTTGCTTTTCAGCCCTTCTGATAACAGGAGTTGCCTTTTCAACAGCTTCCAGCATCTGAAACTTTCCTTTGAACGCCTCTACATCCAAATACAAATCTGAGCCAAAAGCTACTGGTTTTTTCTTTTCTGCCTCTTAAATTTCTGTCCTGTTCTCTCCCTGTTACTGACATGTGTAATTGCAAATTGCAGTGAGCTTTGAATTGTTTAGAGACACCGTTTGCATGAAGAATGCTGTACAGAGCAGTCCCGTTTGTTTTGCTGTGCTAACTGAAGTTCTGGCATGTTGTGCAGATTATACTGTGGATTGGCCTGGGAATACTGGTTATTAGTACCTATACCACCTTGTCTGCAACAGAGGACATCCCTGTGAAGACAGAAGTGGTGGGCTTGGAGCACCTGGATGGAGGGGAGAGCAGAATTGACCAGGATTCAGTCAAAATCCCAGGTATGTGTCTACTTGAGTTGTGCTTCCCAGCCCTGCTCCCAGCTCCACCTCCTAAGGAAAAAATACATATTTTTCTTATTTTAAAAAGTGTGGTGGAAGCAGGGTCAATTCCAGGCAGCTCCATGCATCTTCACAGCATCCCGGGGACTTTTCCCAAGAAAGGCTGTAGTTTTGCCTTCTGGAAAAGCCTGGTGCAAGCTCTGATGGTACCTTGTGGGAGCTGTTCTTTTGGGAAGGGAAAAGAAAGGTAGGGTAAGGAACAGAGCATGGATCTACCCGTTCAGGGTAACAAATGCAGCTCTGTGAGTGCAGCCCAGCGATGGCTCCGTGTTGGCCACCTGTATGAGGGGTGTGAGTGTCCAAACAGGGCTGCTTTCACCATTTCTGCCAGTACATTGTCCGCAGTTCCAAGAACAAGCCATTCATTGCACTCAAAGGTATGTAAATTTATGGGCACTGACTTTTTTTTTGGTTGTGAGGATATAAATTTGGTTCGGTTTTAGCTCTGACAAAGCCCGTGATTATGCCTCAGCTTTGTTTACTGGTTCACATTATTTATTATTTGTTTACTGTGGCCGTTGATAGAATTACGGCCAATCCCTCCCTTCCCCAGCTGCAGGCTTGCCTTGCAAGGCCATTGCTAGCAGGTGTCGCCTGACCCTGCACTGCCCCTCATCTGTGGCTGTGTCCTGTTTCTTTATTTTATTTTTGTTTGGATCTACTCGTGCTTTTTTTTTTTTTTTTTTTCCTTCTTTTGTTCTTTGGGGGCCTTGAAATATCCTCGCAGAGATTGAGAACGGAAGGGAGAAAGGGGGCTGTCTCTTCTGGAGATCATCCTCCCTCCTGGTTGTTGGCTGTGTTCCTGCTGAGCAGCTTTGAGTGTCTCCGAGACACCGGTGCTGCTGCCGATAACATTCACTCCTGGGTTGCTCTGTCCCTGGCAGTGCTGGGGTTTTATGCATTTGCGCTCGTGGTTTACCCAAGGCGTGCATGCCTTCTCAGGCACTAGGATGCCCGTGAACTCTAAGCAAAAGATGCTCTCAATCCCTTAATCGAGCACACTCAGCAGGGCTGGGAGGAGGGATGCAATTGAATTCTTCCGTCTTGGTTAATTTTGGAGCAGTAATGGCCAAAGAACAGCTGCTTGTTTCAGGAGGAGTCGCTAATGACACGTGTTCTTGTGACTGGGAAAATAAAAAAAAGTCCCATAAAAGATGTTGTCCGCTGGAGTTTGCTAAATCTCTTCTCCGCTTCTTCTCCGCATGAACCAGGGTGGCAGAGCAGGACGCCCACGTCTAATCATGGTGTAGCACAGCGACTCGTTGGTTGCCCTGCCGTACCCGCCGTGTGCGCCCAGGGCTCGTTGCCATTAGCCTTCAGTGCGTGGTACTTGGTGCTGGATTAAATAATCCTACCTGAGAGGAAGGCGGGTTTAGTGCTCCTGGTTCATAAACTTCCCAGGGAGGAGCTGTGCAGCTCCTGAGGCAGTGACGAGCATCTGCCCGGGGATGCTCCGCTGCCCTCTGAGCTCGGTCTGGTCCCTTTCGTAGCAGGGGACTGCTGGCTCTGCCCTGGGAGCGCAGCCTGGCCTGGGTGCTCCATCCCCTGGGAGGAGGCAGCGGGATGGTGCAGGGGGAGATGGAGCCGGGCAGAGGAAGGGGAACAAGGATCGGTGCTGTGGGAGCAGCGGCGGGTGGATGGGGCTGCCCCAGGAGAGCCGCCCCGTGCCTTGGATCCGTGCCTCCCTGTGCCTCTGCGGGATGTCGGCCTGACTAGCAATGAGAGGAGTTAAATGGTGCCCTTCTTCCCCCTGCTGCCCACCCCGCAGCTCCCCCCTCGTCCTCTCCTGGCTTGTTTTGCAAAGGCAGGAGCCTGCAGCCTGGAAAACGCCACAGCAGCTGCATCCTGTCATTCAGGGTGCACGCAGGATGCGGGCTGCCCCGCATCACCTGGGTGCCCCGCCGGCGCACATCTGGTCCGTGTTCCTCGTGTGGGGCTGCAGCTGGAATGCGCGGGCACTGCCCTGGCACGAGCAGTGGGTGCTTGGCCCCTTCCCCAGGCGGTGGGTGCCGCCGGGCCCCTTCCCCGCGGCCCCTGGCTGGGAGCTGCCTGGCCCAGGCAGACCTGGGGGCTGCACGGGGCCTTTTCCCAGTGCTGCCTTCACTGTCTGACTTTTGCCTGTCAGCATGTGAGAGGAGTTTTATTGGCCTCTTTGATGTTGCGGAGACCAGAACTGTACAGACTTTCATTAAAACTCTGCCCTGTGGGCCCTGGGATTATGAATATTAGAACATTGCCCTTTTATGTGAACACGTATTGACCAGCGAACTCTGAATAGTGTTTTTACTAACGACACCCAAGTGCCCATTACAGCCCCTGTCTGTATTGCTTGAGGTTTACTGTCAGCAGCTCTTCGGGAAAGGTATAAAACCCCTTTCAGAAACATTCTGCTGCTCCGTGCAGCGTGTGCGCGTATGTTAAAAGGTTGCTAAGCTGCCTGTGAAAGCTCATGAAGGCAATTACCCATTTAAAAAAAAAAAGCTAATTAGGCAATTTCTCTCTGTATTTGAAAGCACCCTAGAGGGTCTCATGGGGTGGATTAAGATTTTGTAATATTTTTCAGCTCCTTACTTGATCGTTGCTGCTTTATTTTCTTTTCTCTGGTGTTGTGCAATATCGGGTAACAAAGACCTGATTCACACTCCTTGTGCAAGAGCACCCTTTCCCCAGTGCTCCAGGGAGCCCGCGTGCTGGGGACCCTTCTCCATCCATCCCACGTGTCCTCCTGGATGTGGTGGTCTGAGTCACACAGGCTTGGGTGAAACTGGGGTCTGTGTGGCTTCTCTGCTGGCATGCAGCAGGGCACGATGCTGAGCGCTCCACAGGCCTGGCGCTGCAGCTGCATGTTTGCCCCCGAAAAAGAGACCTGCCTGGCTGCAGGCTGCGTCCCCACCAGCGTTATTAGCCAGAGCAGCCCCGAACATGTGTGAAACGTGGATTATGCACAGCTCCTAATAGCTGCAGGAACAGCTTGACTCTGCTGCAGCTCTCCCTGGTGCTTTGTGTGAGCGAGCTTTTAATAGTGCCTGTGACACAGAAAAGGAGCTATCAGCCTCTTGTAATTTGGGTTCGTTTTTACTGCTGGTGCGTCAGGAGACAACTGTGAACTAATTTCAGTGATGCCATTCGATAACCTTGTGAAATCTGTAACCGTTTCGGGGGGAGGGGGGTTCTGGGAGGCACAGCTGGGGCGGGGGGGCTGTGTGGGGCTCCCCAGGGAAGGCTTGTCTCTGCCCTGCTTGGGGCTGCAGGGCTGCTCGGCATGTTTGAGGGCAGTGGTTCACCCCCATCCCTCTGCCCTGCTCGTTCTTCTTCATTTTCCTTAGCTGGAGCTTGTGGATCTTGCTCTGTTTCACTGCGCCGAAGCAATTTGAGTGAGTCTGGAGCTGGACCGGTATGAGCAGGTCCTGAAGCCCGTGAGCCTTGTCAGCCCTTGCATGATGCTCCAGGCATCGCTTAGCAGCACGGAGAGGGTGCTGTACTCCCCGGGCTCCCTGTACTGTCCCTGGGGCTCCCGGGGTGCCTGTGCCGGATCCCCCTTGGCTCAGGGGGAGTGCGGCAGGGCTCGTCTTGCCGCCTCTGCCGAGAGCTGGGGGTGCGCACGCGGCTTTTGGCTACAGTCGCTGCTGCGGTGGACGAAAGCGATAGGAAAACTGTGTGAGGAGGGATTTAATGCCTTTCTGGGACCATTGCTACTATCCGAACCAGGAGCAGGGGGAGAAGGGAAGCTTTTAGGTTGCTAATCATGACATTTTATTGCAGCCTAGAGAGGCTGTTGGCAAACCACAACACATACGCGCGCGCACGCACACGCACAAATCAGTTGCAGAAAGCCCTGGCTTCCCTGCGCCGCCCCGCGCGTGCGAGCCGAGCTGCCGGAGAGCGTCGTGAGCTGGGGCAGCTCGGCTGGACCCGCTGGCTGTGCCGAGGCACAGCAAACCCTCCCGGTGCTGCCTGACGCCCAGGTCCTGTTGTTGTGAGCCAAAGAGCTTTTACAGCCTCTCAGCCCTTGCCTGTAAAGTCCAATGGCACTCATAAAACATTAAGAGGCGCAGCATTACTGTAACGCTCTCCAAAGGGACCTGGAGGGCGACTAGACAGTTAGAGCGATTATTACACATCCTGAGCAAAATTGTTCTCTGCAAACCACATATAGCCCCTTATAGATTTCCATGCAGTGTGAGAGGTCGTTAATTCACGCCCTGATGATGAACTTAATTTTGTTTCCTGCTGAGCAAATGACGGCTTAGAGGCAACTTTGTCTTATTATGGCGTGGAGGCTTTTATTTTTGTTTGTGTTTTGTTTGTGTTTTGTTCTTTTCTTGCATTGTTTGCAGAGTGGGGAATGTGCTTCTGCCTCTTGATTTATGATTAACTCTTCTCCCAGCAGTGGGGCCTCCCCCGGTCCCTCGGTATGTCCCAGACCCGCAGGGGGTTTCACCTGCTGCAGGGTCCTGTGGCCAAGCCCTGCCCTGCACGGGGTTAGCTCTGGCTTTAACTCCTCCATTTCCCAATTGCATGGAAGGCTTCCCCCCCTTTTCCTTTTCATTTCCCCTCGTAAGCATCATCTTGCCGCCGTGGGAACGGCTCTGCCCGCGTCACGGGTCTCTGGGTCCTCTGGTTTCGGATACGTCGCAGCCTTCTCCAAATGCAGCCATCTCCCGCCTTCATGAACCAATTAACGAAAAACTTTCCTCCAATAGAGAAAATAATTTTTTGCTGTGAGGCCAGGATTTAGCTGGGAACATCCGCAGCCGTGCTGAGCGCTCCTCTCCCCGGCCTCAGCCTCCCGCTTCCCAGGGCCCCCGTCCAGGGCTGGGCACCGGTTCCTGCAGTCCATTTTTTCCTGAAAGGAGGAGTGTCCTGCCCTGACTTGCTGAACCCTGGGAAGTCCCTCAATGGAGAGAGGGACCCTTGGGTACTAGATTTTAATTTCTCAGAAAATCCAAGTCCTTTTCTCCCCTCCCACTGTCATTCCCGAACCAAAGAAACTTGGAAAGCTGGCTAGCCCCTGCGCACGTCCCTCCAACGGGGTGCGGAGCTCTGGGCCAGGGAGTCCATGTTTCTGGAGAGGCGCTGGGTCCTTCTGGCACGGATCCCTCTGGGCCAGAATTTTGTACTTATTCCCCCCCAGCTCGGGTAAGGCCCACGCAGCTGAAGTTGTGGCAATCTCTGCTTTCCCATGAGTTCATCTTGTAATAAATCGCACCAGCCCTGCGGAGGGGGAGGAGAAAATTGAAAGATGTTTATAGAATTAATTCCCCAAAGGAAATCGCATGGGGGAGGGCAAAAGGGGGGAAGAGTTGGGAATTTTTTGTTACAGAAGATAGAGGAGTTTTTATTATTTTTTTTTTACTTCAGTTTGTTGGATGGAAAAAAATCTGCAGAACAACTTCAGTGCTGGGAAACAATTAAGTTTCCTGCTCTGCTGCTCCTCTGAGGAGCTCAGTCCCTGTCCGCACTATGTGGGTTGTCTTCTTCCACCCTGGGGTCGCAGGGACCATTTCCACCCGTGGGACATGCCACGAATTCCACATGGTTACTTCAGTGCTGAACCCAGCAACTGGGATGCATCTTCCAGAAACGTCCCATCTCTTTGAGGGAAGGGGGGGGGGGAGTGTGTGTGTGTGTGTGTGTGTGTCCCGCCCTGGAGTTCCCCTTTGTGCCTGTTCAATCGTGCTCCTCAAAACTTCGTGCCTTCTGCGGGCTTGCATGGCTCTCCTCCTGCCTGCCCGTCCTTGCGGCGTTCAACGGGCTGGGGAAACGCTCGTGTGCTGAAAGGAAGAAAAAAAATGGGGAAAAAAAGAAAAGAAAAGAGGTTTTGAGCCTCTTTGCAGGGTGCAGCCAGCACAGGCGGGCGATGGGGGCTGCGGCTGCACCCCACCGCGGGCTCTCCCGGTGCTCGGGGGTCCGGCGCGGGGGAGCCGGGAGGATGCTACCATCTGGCGGCGTGGGCTCGCAGCGGCAGCCGGCTCCATCCCCGCTCCATCCCGGCCCTGCCTCGCTGCCTGGCCTGGGCTGCCGCGCCGCCAGCTCTGTCAAAAGCCTTTGTAGGGAAAACAAACAGGGGACCCCAGAACAAAAGCCCCAACCCCTCCGTACGAATGCTGGAGGGAAAATAGCTGTTTGGCTTGTGTCGGTAAAAGGGGCTGCAGCAGGTAAAGCAATCCCTTGGTGCTGCCGGTGGGCCGGCAGCGTGGCCATGTGTAACCTCCTGCAATGAGTTGTCCTGCCTTTGCAGACCAGAACCCGGCAGCAGAGGAGGCAGAGGATGGCCGCAATAAACCCAAACTGCTAGATGAGAAGGAGGAGATGGAACAGCCGCAAATCAAGGTGCCCATGCAGGTACCCAAGAGAGAGGAGGAGAGAGGAAAGCTGGAGGAGAAAGTGCAGCTTGACCGTCCTGATCAAGGTAACGAGGAGCCAGGAGAAAGGGTGCTGGTGTTGGGGCTGGGAGGTGTATGTTGCAGGACTATTTTGGATAAAGATCCTGATCTCTGTGCATTATCTCATGGACTGAAGGTGATTTAGTGTTTGATGCTCTCGAGGCTCATTAGGAATGCAGCCTCCTGATGAGGAAGGGAAGGCAGGGCTGAAAAAGGGCAGCGTGTGCTGTGACCCTGCTGCCTGTTACCTTCTCCCATCAGTCCCAAGCTCCCTAACCCTGTCTGTTGCCCACCCTAGGGATCGCCCTGCCCGTGGGGGAAGCGCATCGCCACGAGCCACCCGTCCCGCACGATGAAGTGGTCGTGGACATGGGGCGAGAACGGGAGGAATCTGATGAGAACAAGCTTGTGCCTGGAGGAGCCGACGATCGTCTGCTTAAGCTGGCGCCGGAGGAGCCAGCCGTGCCGAATCCCCAGAAAGAGGCACTTGGCCCGAAACAAGGGAAGGAAGCGATTGCTGAGAACCAACTGCAGGGAGGGACTGACGAGCCTGTTAAGAATCCAAAGAACGTCCTGGAGGTGATCGTGCAGCAGGATGGCAGGCCGCCATACAAAGAGCTGGAGCCAGATAAACAAGTGCTGGAAGCCAAGGCGCAAGCTGCTGTGCCGGACGGTGAGAAGAAAGCTGAGGCTGCAGGTGACAGGGAGAAATCAAAGCTCCAGCTCCCCAGGAAAGCAGAGGAGGCTGCAAAGTCCGTGGAGAAGGAAGCCAACCCTGGTAAGCTCCCTCCACAGCAGCTTGTCTGAAAAAACTCTCCTCTTGGCCTGTAATCCCCCCGCAGACCAGGCAATTTGGCTGTTCCTACCTACGCCCCAGTGTTCCCTTTGAATTTCACGAGATTAGCACGTGAGCGCGCACAGCCCCTTCAGCAGCTGTTGGGGGAAAGGAGGAATCTGGTGGCTTTGACAGCTACTATAATATCTGTCAAACAGTTGTTTGCTAGCCTACTAAATGTCAGGTGCCATGCTGTTCCTGTGTGTCTCCGAACTCGCTGGGGACATGGAGCCGGGAGATCTTGACAGGTAACACATTGCTAAGTGCCCGTCTAAAAGCTAGTTAGAACAGTTCTTGCATTTTAATTGGCTGAGGTAGTTAGTGCTGGCTCGCTGCCATGAGTCTATAAGATTGTTAAATATTTTTTTTTATTACTTCCCTTGCAGTCATCGGGTTGAATGTAAACTGTGCTGGCTTAGGCAGGGAGGGACAACACGATGTGGAGTCATTTTAGTGAACATCTGCCGCTAGAGCGTCCTTATTGACAGCAAAGGTCTGCTGATCTGTTGGCTTGCAGGTGAGAAGCGGGAGCTGCCCTTCCCGGACAGAGTGAATCAGCTGGAACCGCGGGAGGCCCGAAACACCAAGGAGAAGCAACAGGAGAACACAGAGAACAAGCTGGAAGGTGAGTGTGCATCCCCAGGGTGCGCAGGGAGGGGAGGGTGCTGGGCTTCCCCCAGGAGCCGGCGCTGCCAGTGCAGGATTTCTGTCTGCAGGACGGTGCCAGCCAGCGCTGTTCTTGGCGCTTGCCAGCACGGAGCTTTAGGCCATGGTCCCCTCCGCCACAGCGGCAGTTGGTGCCTGTCCCCGGCAGGCTGGCGCAGGCTGGCTGTGCCACGCTGCAGCCCCTGGCAGAGCCATGTCAGGACATCAGTCATGCCGGTGCCCAGGCAAGAGTGAGACTGGAGCAAAACTGTTTGGCTGGTGTGAGACAGGGGGAGGTGGGTGGGCATCGCCCTGCAGCCTTGCAGCATGGGGCAGACGTGGGCTTTGGCACGAGGGGGGCCGTGGACACGTAGCCGCGTGGGGGAGCGGTGGCAAAGCCCTGTCTGCTCCTTCTGTGGGGCTGCGGTGCTGGTACCGTGCGGTGAGCCCTTCCTGGGGCTGAGCTGGTTGCCTTTGACCTTTGCCTTGTGAGAGGGGATGGAGCCTGGGCTGGGACCTGCAGCCTGTGCGTGGAGGGGTCCCACGGCTCTTCGCCTCCGTTCTGGTCCGGAGGCTGTGGGCACTTGGCCCGATGAACGATGGCAGCAGGCAGGCTCTGCTCCCAGGAGGCATAGCGCCCTCCTCTTTGTTTGGTGGTTGCATCTTGGTTTTCTAATTATTTTCTTTCTGTTCTGTATTGCAATGGGACTTTAAAAACCGAGTGTAAAAAGCTAGCGGTGGGTATGGACTGTGAGGTCTCCTCACATTTCAAGGAGGACGAAGGGACCTGAGTTCCCCTGGGGTTTTCCATCTCAGTCTGTGTGGGACTTGCCAAAGATGCTCTCCCATGGGGATGGCAGCAGAGGTGGTCTGGGCTCGTTCTGCTCCTCTGCTCGGAGCTGAGTTTCATACTCAGAGGCTGGGAGAGGGTGGAAAGGGTGAAAAGATGTCAGGGGAGCAAGGCAGGGGCACACAGCCCCGTGGATGCCCTCTGCAAACAGCTGCCTTGCCGGGACTGTTGTTGAGTGCTTGGGCTGTAGCTGCCCTGGGCCCTGTGAACTCAGGTGCTTTCATTTTGTAATTGTTTAAGATGGTTTTTATGAAGAGAGCCTGTTAAAACCCAGCCAAAGCACTGGCTGGGGCCTGCTTTCCCCATGATCAAAGGAGGAGCTGGGAGATAGTGTCGCCTTTTGTTTGTGTGGAAGAGGTGTGCTGCACAAACAGAAGAGCTGCACATGTTTGCAGAGCTCTCAGGCGAGAAACGCTTTGATTTGGCATTAAACCTGTGCCTGCTGTGTGTTCAGCCCAAACATTCCCATGCTGAGCTGGGACCTGGCGGTCTTGGAGAGCGAGATAGTAGAAATGACTTCTGTTTTCATTGTTTATTCTGAGCAAAGTGCGAAAAATAAACAGATCTTGAGAAGTCAATTGCTCTCTTGAAATGACCAAATTCCCCCTCGCAGCCCAGCTTTCTGTAAACGGAGCAGAAAGGGAATTCCAGGGGCCCTTGGCTAATAGTGCCATAATGTGAACTGGAAATATTTCTCTGTAATCACCTTGTGGGTGATTAGCGGGACAGGGGGAGGCAGTGCGTGCTGGAGAAGGATTAATCTGGACAGCATCCCTTTTTAATTTAAATGGCATTTTACAGGCTATTAATTTTGACATTATTTCCTGTGGGGCATAATAGTCCAGGAACACCTTGAGTTTCAGAGGAAGGCTGCTTGCTGGTGTGGGAGGCAAGCGACACGCAGTTTTATACCCTCCAGATGCGATGTGATATGGCTGGGTGTCTGTCCAGGCGGAGAAAAGGCTTCAATGTTTCCGTGCAGACCTGAGACTCATAGTTTGTGCGTGACGTCTTGCTTGCAGTGAGTGAATCAACGTGAGTCACTTCTGCTTGGCCCAAGATGCACTCGTCTGTTCTGTGACTCCGTGGCTGCGAAGGGTCGGTGGGCAGGGATTTCCTCCTGTGATATGGCACGGGGAGCTCAGCTTTATTGCGATGGCGCTGGGCACGGCAGGAGGAGGGGCTGCCTGCCTGTGCCGCTGCGGTTCCCACCTGCCTGCACTGCTGCGTGCCAGAGTACTCGGCCGCTGAACCTTGGACTGCTCCTCGAGATCCCAGCCCTTCCCCTGCGCACAAAGCCAGCATCCTTGGCAGGATCGCTTGGTGGGTGTTTTCCATCTGTGGGCCAGGCTAGACCTTGGCTGAGCCAGGATAACAGGCAGCGGTGGCCTCTCATCACTCTGACTGTCAGCTGGGACTTGTTCCCTGAAAAGACCCAGCTCAGTGTCTGTGCCTCGCATTGGGTTGATGTTTCTGTGTAGGTTTATCCCACTGTGTGGGTAGTTTCCCTCTGAGGGCAGCCCCCTGTGCTGTGCCTTAGTGGCCTTCTTCCAGTTTCTCCTAAGATTGCCCATTTGCTGTTGCTGGCCTTGCCAGGCTCTGTTTAGCTGGGATGGTGTCTTTGCCGTGCATTCAGAGATGAGCTGCTTTTGAGAAGCCTGACTTACCTGGAGAGCCAACCTGCAGCAGTGCTGGGGCTTCCCACCGGCACTGCAGGCTGCTTTAACGGCAGCTTCACCTGGCGTGGGCAGCCGAGCCCCTCGCTCTCGGCTGGCTTCTGCCAGGCCCGTCCTCATCCAGCCCCTGAACCGAGCAGCCGCCTCGTCCTTCTCTGCACTGGGACCCCAGCAGCGCAGCTCCCCTGTTCCTTTTTGCAGCTCTTCTTCCTGAGCGGTTAATGGTGAGAGCTTGGGTTTGATTCCTCCAGCCAGATCTCCCCGGGAGGACAGGACATGCCTTAGCAGGTGTGCTAGCGAGCAGCCAGCCCGAGTGTTTGGCTGCTGGTCCCTGCGGAGGTATGCCGGAGCGTGCCGCTGCGATTGCCGTCAGCAGAGCTGTCCCGTGTCCTTCCCCCCCAGCGAAGGGCAGCATTTGCAGAGCAGGGCCTGCTGCCAAGGAAAGCCCCTCCAGTGTGGAGAGGTGATGAGTGAGGGGTTTGCGTCATGGCTTTTTTCTTTTCTTTTTCTTTTTTCCCCCTTTTCTAGAAGCAGGGCAGGCGAAACTGCTCGATCACGCTGTGTTGCTGCAGGTGATCAAAGAACAGCAGGTACAGCAGAAGCAGCTACTTGACCAGCAGGCAAAGCTGCTGGCTGTAATTGAGGAGCAGCACAAGGAGATCCACCAGCAAAGGCAGGAGGAGGGAGGAGAGGAAAAGCCAAAGCAAGGTAAGGACATCACCAAAGAGTGTGACCCCTCCCCAGGCTGATCACTGCTCAAAGCAGCTTTAAAGTCGGACTGCGAGATATCTGAGTCCCTTGGGCATATGGCAGGATCCACCCTGTGAAAGCCGTTGCTGTGGCTGACCCCGGCCTCCCCCGCCCCTGTGCGTGGGCATAGCGCTCTCCCCCATGGCTGTCCTTGTTCTCCCATGTGGCTGTGCAAGGTGCGATCTCTTCTCCCGTCCCCTGTTGTATAGAATGTGGTAGCAGGAGAAGGGAAACTCTCCCTTGTAAGAAAAAGCTTTCACACGTCGCTTTTTGTTCTGCAGTGGAAGCACCGCAGGAGCCTGCTGCAGCCATCCCCAAGAGCAAGGACGACGAGGGCCCCGGTGTTCAGCCAGAAGCTGCTGTGAGGCCGTTCAGCAAAGAGCTGTTGGAGCAGCCTGTGCAGGGCGCGGGCCGGCAGCCGGCCGACGCCGCAGAGCAGCGCAGGGGCACTGCAGGAAAGCTGGAAGAGACCGGGCACCGGCGTGAGATTCCTGGGGCTCCTCCCAAGGAGCGGAAGGTGCTGTCACAGGAGAATGACAGAGCTGTTAAAAATCCTGTAGAGAACTGGGATCCTCTTCATGGGGATGCCCAGCGCATTTCAGCAGCCAGAAACCACCTAGAAAAGAAACCCATGGCAGAGGATTTAGGAGATCGTGAAGCCAAAGCTGGAAGAGACGTCCACGAGAATTCCCTGAAAGCCGTGGAAGTAGCTACAGCTCCCATCCAAAGAGAACAGCTGGGGGCTGCCAAAGTTCAGGGAGTAGCAGGAAAGAGCCTGGAAAGAGACTCAGGAACAGACCTTAAAGCCAAAGCACTCAGTCAGGTGGAGCCCAAAGACCTGGCAGTAGCGCTGGACTCCTCCAGTAGAAGGAACGTGGCAGAGAGCGAGCAGCACCTACGGGAGCGTCAGGGAGGTGCAGACACGGAGGGAGCTGAGGGTGCTGGCAGGGGGCAGCAGGCCTTGCAGAAGGACCTGGCTGGCAAAGGGGAGGCAAAGGAAGAAGTTCCTCGGGAGAACGTGGTGGATGTGGCCCAGGACTTGCAGGGAGGTCTGCGGGGCAAGCAGAGACACGGGGATGGAGGTCTCTCAGATGGTGCTGAGAAGAAACTAGGCCCTGAGAATGCTCCTGCCCAAAAGCCTGAGAAAGGAGCCGCTGCCCAGGGGGACCAGAAGCTGGACCACGATGTCAAACTGAACCGGGACCTGAAGCTGCAGGTGGACCTGGACCTCCGCCGGAGGAGACGGGACCTGCTGCCTCCTGAGGAGGACGAGGAGGAGGAGGCTGCACAGGGGGCGGGGGTCTTCATTGGCCTGAACCCCCTTCCAGATGTGAAAGTAAATGACCTCCGGAGTGCTCTAGAGACACGATTAAACCAAGTTGCGGAGGGGGCTCAGCAGGTGGTCCACAGCCGGCAGATCAAGCAGATGACGCAGGCAGATGGGAGCATGTGAGCGGGGTGGTCGTGCTCGGTGGGTGGCTGCGGGTGTTGGCCACAGGCACAAGGCTGAGGAGCTCCGCAGGGGAAGGTTCAAGTTAACCAGCTGGGGTTTTGGCCACTGTTGCTCAGGCGGTGGTTGGTCTGAGCCAGCAGCACTTTGCTGGATGCGGTGCTTGGACCCACGGGATCTGCTCGGACATGTGAGCACTGTCCTGGGAACTGTGGGCTTCTGAGTAGCTACGGTAGCACCTCCCTGTGTGTGCCTGCAGGTAACCGAGGAGATGGCAACCCTGAAAGAAAAGCTCCTGCTGTCCTCTGGCTTTCAGAGGTTGCCACCTACATTGGTTCCCTGCCAGGCCAGCTTTCAAAGACCTTCTTTAACATCTTGTTCATATCAAATTGCCTTCTTCATCCAGCTCTCAACTCCCCTTTCAGAACCGAGGTGGTCGTCTGCGAGGTTCCCCTGCCTGCCTGGGACACCTTCCCCAGCCTTGGGTTCCCTCACCCTGGCTGTGCAGGGCTCTGGGGCAGAGGTCCAGGGCTGCAGGAGGAGGGGAACTGGGGATTGCACATCTCGGGGAAAGGCTTTATTCTGGAGAAGCATCAAGTCATGAGTCGAGGACCAGCTTAGCCAATTGCTTTGGTGTTTCTCTTGAAATGGGAGCTGTTAGTCTTGCATGTTTAGGAGACAGTTGTGGTTTAGGAACCTAGTTTAGTAGAAACGCTGCCTTAAACGGGCACAACTGCTGCTGTTGTGCTGCCTCTACTCCCAGGGGTTTAATTGGTTGGCCACACACTAGCAATAACATGGAGCTTTGCTCTCACCACCCTCCCTGGATGCTCAACTCTCATCTGTGCTTTCAAGCTTGACTTCTCCTGTCCAAAGTGCATTATGAAGCTCAACCTGGGGGCTGCAGACTGCACCCCCCCTCCCCAAACCAGCTTGATTTTTCTGCAAGATATGATTTAATTTGAGAACAAAAGATGTGGCTTAAAAGGGCAGACTTGGGGGGCTTGGCTCAGGCATACCTACCTCTTCTCTCTGTAATGCGGTAGAGCGTGTTTGTTTTGCGCGTTCTTCCCAGCCCCCCTCTGCATTGTGTTTTACATCCATAGATGTCAGTACTCCGCCGCTGGAAATTATTTTATGAGTGAGGAAGGGAAGAGCTTCTATGAGAGTCCTGGTTCGTTTCAGGCTCCCAGACAGTGATTCATCCCTTTGGGGTTTTTTTTTGTTTTGTTTTGTTTGTTTTTACATCCTGACTTGCGAATGTAAGAAATCAAATCCCAAAGCGCTCAGTAGAATGGCTGAAATTTCCCAGCCTGGAGTCTACAGACCTCATCACTGTGGTGGTTTTTATATCTGTATCTCAAAGTGTCTTTGGTAAACTAGCCTCGTTGAGTGTGTGTCCGATGGGACCTCGCAGAGCCAGGGATGGGTTGTTACCAGACACGTGGGACTGTCACCCCAGCTCTGGTCACTTGGGAACTCTGCTGCCGCCTGCCTGGGATGTGTGCCTGTTGCTTGAAGGATGTCGTCTTAATTTCTCATTAAAATGACACAGAGCCACAGGGCAACAGCCACCGACTTGGGCATGCTTCTTCAGGAGGACCACCCGCACTGCTTCCCCCCTACGTGGCTCTCATGGCCTTAACCCTCAGGACTGCCCCTGCAGTACACACAAGCTTCTCCATGACGCTGTCTTAAAGCACAAGCAACACGCCCGGGAGCTGCTCTGCAGCTATGTGCGTGTCAGGCAGGGCAGGGACAGCAGCAGCTCTGGAGCACGTGTCTCAAGTCCACAGCAGGGAGACAGGCCCAGGCTTTGTCCCCTGTGGCACCAACCAGCCTTTCTAAAGCGAGGGAGCCAGCGCAGGAGCTGGATCTGCACCTTCCTGCCCTTCGCTGCCTGCCAGGCTCTGGCCTGGGCTGTCCCGGGCAGCGAGGGCAGGCTCTTGCCCCATGGGGTCAGACCTGCCTGTTCTGTTGGCATTGTCTGCGTGAACACAAAGGACCAAAGATACTCCTGACATTCCTCAGCAGCTGGAACGGCCTGGGCATCCCAGGCCAGGCTGGAAGCTGGCAGGAGCTGCTTTGTCTCTGCCTGCTGGGGACTGCTCATGCTGGGGTGGAACACTTGGCAGGAGGGACGGAGGGGAGGCTGAGCTGATCAATAAAATAAGCTGAAGCATTTTGATCTGAATTATTTTTTCTTTTAAATAAAACAAATACATATAAGCCTTATTCAGCGCTGGGCTGTGGCAGCCTGGGCAGGCAGTGGCATCTGTGCTGCTCGGTACCCACAGGGACTTACCTTGCTGAAGGAAAAGCGGCTTTTGTGCTCTTCTGAGCTTTGCTCCTCCCAGCTGCTGGGGCACAGGAGGGGAGGCCGCTGCCCGGCTGCTGCCCTCCCGTTGCCTCGAGGCGGGACTGGCCCGGGGAGGAAAACCTGGGGTGTGACGTTTGGGGGATGCAGCAGCTGCAGCAGAGGCACTGCTGGAGCAGGGGGCTGGAGCAGGGGGCTGGAGCAGGGGGCTGGAGCAGGGGGCTGGAGCAGGGGGCTGGAGCAGGGGGCTGGAGCAGGGGGCTGGAGCAGGGGGCTGGAGCAGGGGGCTGGGAGCTGCCACCCCCACACACACCGCGGGGGGCTGCCTTCGCCGGGCCGGGGAGCTGGGGGGTTCGGTCCCTGCCCTACGAGCCCTCGGCACCCCCGGGCTGGCGGCAGCAGAGCCCGGCAGCGACGCGCCGCCCGGCTGTCATTAAGCACAAAACAGGTCGCCGCTGCAGAGATTTTATTTTTCGCGAAGAGTCTCCGGGCCGTGGGGCAGCCACCACCGTCATGTCGCCTTCGCCTGCAAAGAGCCGCGGTTCAGGCCGGACCGGGGCCACCGCAGCCGGGCACGGGGCCGCCCCCCCGTCCCCGCCGGGCCCAGGACGTACCGCCCGGGAGAAGCAATCCTGCAGCGCCCGGAACTCCTGCAGGCAGGTGTCCCGCCGCAGCTCCGCCGGCCCCGCCGCCGCCGCCGCCACGCACCGTCCGTAGGCCGCCGCCTGCGGGGAACGACGCGGAAGGGGAGCGGGACGCCGGGCTCGCCGGGCCCTCCCCGCCCGGCCCCCCCCCGGCCCCGCCGGCCCCACCTGCTCCCCGCAGCCCGCCAGCAGCGCGGGGAAGCGCCGCAGCCGCGCCCGCGCCCGCAGCCACACGCCGCGGCCCGACATCGCCGCTGCCGCCTCACCGCCTGGGCGCCGCCATGGCGGGGCAGCCGGGATTGGTCGCTCGCCACGCTCGTCAAAGCATCCGCTCTCCTATTGGGTGCCGACGGACTCCCGCCTGCCTGGCTCGTCGATAGGTGGAGCGGTGCGCTCCGACCTCCATGGTTCTCTGATTGGGTGGTGGCTGAAGGCCGGCCCCTCGGCGCACTCGGGTTGGTCGGGCCGGCCTGGTCAAAGCACGGGTTGGTCACACGCGGCACACAGCTCCCGCCCGCCTGCTGATTGGTGGCTTGTGGCGGGCAGGTCTAATTGGCGGCGGTGCCGGTTGTTTACTTCCCGTCTCCCGCCCTTTTGCCGCCGGCGTCAACATTGCGAGACACTTCCGCCTGGAGCTCCGCCCCCTCTCTGGTGATTGGTCGAGCTGCAGCGTTTCTCACTCTCATTGGTGAACAGCGCCTTCGGGGGGCGGAGCCACGAGGTCACTGCCGGGCAGGGCCGGCGCCGGGAGTGTCATGGCGGCGCCGTTGAGAGACCGGTTGAGTTTTCTGAGCCGGGTACGGGCCGGACAGAGAGCCGGGGGGGACGGGCGGGCGAGCGGGCTTCCCGGGGGCCTGACGTCATTCCTCCACCTGTGGCGTTACGTCCACACCTTCCACTCTCCCACCTGCCGCGCTGCCGGAGCCCGGCGCCCCTCAGCCCCTGCCCGACCCTCCCGCCCTGAGCTCACAGCCGTGACGCCATTTACTGAGCGGGCTGTGACGTCAGCGCGGTGCCGCAGCCTCACCGGGGGCGGGGGGGGGCTGCCGTGGCCCCGTGCCGCGCCGGCGGGCCGTGCCCGGGGCTGCCCCGGGGATCGGGCTCCCCTCACGCCGCCCCTCCTCCCCCCAGCTGCCGGTGCTGCTGAGAGGCACGGCAGACGACGACGTCCCCTGCCCCGGGTACCTCTTTGAGGAGATCGCCAGTATCCTTCAGGGGGCCGGGCGGGGGTCCCGCGGGGCCGGGGGGAGGAGGTGCCGGTAACCGGGGGGGCTGCGGTGCCAGCTGGGGGGGTGCAGGATCCCTAACGGCCGCCCCAGAGATCTCCCACGAGTCGCCCGGCAGCAGCCAGTGCCTGCTGGAGTACCTGCTCCGCCGGCTGCAGAGCAGCTCCTGCCGCGTCAAGCTGAAGGTGGGTTGGTGGGGGCGGCCACCACAGGGCTCCCCCCGGCCGGGGTCCCGCTGTCGGGGCTATGGGCCAGAGTAGGGGGGCTGGCAGGGCAGCCGTGCCTTCACCTTCTCACCCCGTATCCGCAGGTGCTGAAGATCCTGCTGCACACATGTGCCCAGGGCTCCCCCCAGTTTGTCCTGCAGCTGAAGCGGAATGCCTGCTTCATCCGGGAGGCAGCAGGTAACGGGGCGAGGAGCAGGGGCACTGGGGCAGGAGAGGGGAGAGTGGCCCTGCCTGGTGCTGGGACACCCAGCCTGGCTGGGGCAGAGCACCCAGGGTGGCTCCCACCCGTGGGGGCTGCTCCAGAGGCTGAGAGCTGGCCAGGGCTGGGGTCCTGCCCCATGTTGCCTCACGCCTGGGAGCCGAGCATCCCGCAGCCCTCCCGACCTTGTGCCTTGCAGTGTTCACTGGGCCCCCAGACCCCCTCCATGGCAACAGCTTGAACCAGAAGGTCCGGGCAGCCGCACAGGTGAATGAAGGCCCGGCTCCCACTGTGCCCAGTGGGCTGCCCGGGCCCTGCCTGGAGCAGCAGGGCAGCTCTGCCTCGCAGACCCCCACCTCAGGGCCCAGCTGCGGTGCCCACCCTCCTCAGCTCTCTGCCCACATTCCTCACTCTCCTGGCAGGACTTGGCCAGCATTCTCTTTTCGGACACGCCACTGCCCCAGCCTGCTGCACTGCCTGCCCGTTCCCTGCCTCCCGTGGGTAAGCGTGGGCCCCTCACAGCCCTGTCACCTCCGATGGGCCATGCTGGCAGTGCCGAGACGGTCTCTTCGGCTGGAGCTGTGGGTGCACAGAGGGTCTGCTGGCCAAGGGGGCTGTTGGGGGTCAGGGCAGGGTGCTGCAAGCCCTGATGATGGGTGCCTGGCTGCTTCCTTTGCCCCACTGTGGGCCCTGGCACTGCTTGCTGGGGATGTCCCACAGCTCTGGCCGGACCAGGCTGCAGGGTACTGTGTCAAAGGGAAAAGCATGCCTGGGGGAGTGGGGAGATGCTGCCCTGCACCCCAGCTCCTCCCGACCGTCCCAGGCGCTCCCTTGTGCTTGTAGGGGAGGAGGAGCAGTAGTGGAGGGTGACCCCGAACACCTGTGCTCCCTCTGAACGTGCCTTCTGCCTCCCCCAGGCATGGGCTCCAGCCCCAGCCCCTGCAGCTCCTTGCAAGGATTTGGCTTCAGCAGCGAGAAAAACGTCTCCAGTAAGTCCTGGCTGTGCCCTCGCCTGGCGTTGCCCCTCACTGCATGTGGGACCCTGCTCCGTACTGCCCTGCCTGTGCACTATGATGCCGCAGCCCCGGGGGTCCTGCCCAGGGTTAGACCAGTTCCCAGCGTTCAGAGCCACCCAGCCTGGTTGCCGGCCCTCTCGGCGGGTGTTTCTCTCTTTGCGGGTGTTTCTGGGCAGCTCAGAGCAGAGCTGTGCTGCACCCTTCGCTCTGTGCAGCTCTTCCCTTGCCCAAGCCATCTGAGGTAGGGGGTGGTGCAGCCGCAAGGCTGGCAGTGGGGGGCTCTGCTGGGTCTTCCCCTGCTGGGAGGTGTGGCAGGGTCCTGGGAGATCACCTTATGCCCTGTGTGTGTCCTGGTAGCTCCCAGGTGTTTCTCACCCTCTTTGTCCAGCCAGAAGTCTGGGCTGTGCCTGGAATCTGGCTGCCAGGGCTGCTCTGCTGGCAGGTCCCTGCTGTTCCCTTGTGATGCCCTACAGGGTGGTGGGTGCTCAGGGGCTGCACCCCCGGAAGGCACCTGACCCCATGGCATTTCCCCAGCTTCGAAGGGGGAAGCCCTGATCAGCACCATCCAGCGAGCAGCGGAAGCAGTGGCCCACGCCGTCCTCCCCTCCCCGGAGGGGCCCCGGCCTTGCCACAGGGAGCTCCACGAGGACGCCTACCAGCCCGTGAGAGCCCCCTCACCGGCCAGGAGCCCGGCTGGGACTGTGAAGCCACCAGCAGCCACTGCAGCCAACAGCACCCGAGGTAGGTGTCCCCCCCACGGGCCTGGAGCAGTGCTGGCTGCGTGGGGGCTGGTGGGGTCCCGGGGCTGGTCTGGGGGTCAGTGCCTCACTGCTGCTGTCCCTGCAGTGAGCCACCAGCCGGGGCTGGCCGGGGGCGGCTGGGAGGAGGCAGACAGTGGGCACAGCTCCCAGGACTCCTCGCAGGGGAACGGCGAGCTGAGCCGCACCTCGGACTCCTGCAGCAAATCAGGCAGCGACAGCCAGTCCGGGGCCAGCCGGGAGCTGGCCCATGTGGCTGAGAGGTGAGAGTGGGGCCATGGGGGCTTCCTTTCCCCCAGGACCTCCTGAGGTGCTTCCCTGGTCTCCAGGAATGGTGCCCATGTTTCCCACACTGTTACCGTGGGGTTCTCTGGTGCTGCTGGCTGTGTTCCCCCTGGGATATTTGGTATCCCAGCCTTGTTGCCCATGGGTGGGCAGAGCCGTGGGCAGGGGAGCTCCTGCTTGGGGGGGGGGGATTCCTGCCCACTGGAGGGTGGCGGGGTCTGCACTGGGACCCCAGGAGGGAGCAGGGCTGGCCCCTGGCCCCACTGAGGCATCTCCCTGAGCAGGGTGGACGCTGACAGCCTGGGCGACTGCGTGCAGGAGGTGAGCCTTGTGTCGGCGCTGACCCGCGGTGCCAGGGTCTTCCTCACCGGGGAGGAAGCACAGCACTTCGTCAAGGAGTGAGTGCCCGAGACAGACGCCCCCTGGGACCGTGGGGCTGGGTGGGGAGCACTGCAGCGGCTCTGGGGAGCAGCCTGAGCCCTTCTCATGCCCCTGGCTGCCATGGCCCAGACCTCCAGGGCTAAAATGCTGCCAGGCCGGGGGGCTGCCCGCTCCCGGCTGGCTTCTGGTGTGGCTGGCGTGGCTGTGACCCCTGTCCCTTGGCCAGGTGCGGGCTGCTGAACTGCGAGGTGGTGCTGGAGTTGCTTGGCCGTGCGCTGGAGGACCCCAGTGACACCGTCCGCATGGTGAGTGCGGGGCTGCCTGGCACTGCCAGCGTGTGCCCATGGTGCTGCCCGCCGGGTCTGTGCTGCTGCGGGTGCAGGGTGCTGGGGTGGGGGCAGAAGCGGTGCCGAGCCGTGGTGTTTGGGTGTCTGCCCAGCTCAGCCGCACTCTTCTGCCCGCAGCGGTCCATGTGCGCCATCTCGTCCCTCATGTGCTCCGACCTGCTCTCCCTGGAGCAGATCCTCGCCGGCACACGGCAGCACCTGCAGCAGCTCAGCCACGGCAGCCCCGGTCCTGTTGCCAACCGGGCAACAAAGGTGACTCCTGGGGCGTCCCCGTGCCCTCTCCCTGGGGTGGGGGGCTCCTGCCGGGCTTCCCTGTCCTGGGGGGCACCCAGCTCCTGGGAACAGTTCTGTGTGTGTCCCAGAGGGGTGGGAATGGTCCGTCTGTCCCAGGAGGGCGAAGCTTGGGGGGTGCGATGCTCCCTCCCCTGGGGCCAAGGCTGAGCCCTGGGCGGGGACACCGGGAATGCTCTCCGGGACAGTCTCTCTGCTTGGGAAAGGTGCCAGCGCCAGATGGGGAGCGGGGCTCTCACCCCCACCTGTCCCACTGCTCTCCCCCCAGATCCTGCGGCAGTTCGAGGCACTCTGCAGTGGCCAGACCCCCCCGACGGCGTGCCCAGGTGCGGAGCCCCGCGCCCTCGCCCTGGTCTCAGCCCCGGGCACCGGTGACCTGCTGGCGGGCATCGCCCCCCTGGGCGGCGAGGGCATCCTCACCCCGCTGAGCCTGGCCTCGCCGCCCTCGGCAGCGGAGACCCCCGCGCAACGCGGGGCCGCGGGACTGGGCTGTACCTGCGGGGGACCTGGCACGGCGGGTGCTGCTGAGCCCCCCCACAGCCCGTCCCTCTTCGCGGGCATGGAGCTGGTGGCACGGCCGGGCGCAGAGCGGGGCCCCCCCGAGCCGGTGCCGCCGCAGCCGCGGGACGCACGGGCGGGCGCCGGGAGCCGCGGGCAGCGCTCGGCCTTCGCCTTCCTCAACATGTAGCTGCTGGGGGGCCCCGGGGGGCTGCGGGGCTGCGCCCACCCGCGGGGCCGGTCCTGCCATGGCCCCCCCGGGGCTCCCTGCGGGTGGGCAGCTGCCCCCACCCCTGGCTCGGCAGGGACAGGGGCCCCACGCCCCCCAGCTCCCCTTCAGCACCGATCAGAGCAGCCCCCCCAGAGGCGAGGGGAGGGGGCTCCCGGGGGGCGCGGGGGGGGGTTACAGCGTCCCTCCCACGGGCTGTGCTGCCCGGGGCCCCCGGTATCCCGGGGGAGGGGCGCGGCTGCGGCACCCCCCGCTTGGCGGGGTTGAGCTGGGGGCGGGTTGGGGACCCCGGCAGAACCGGGGGGGGGTCCTGCGTGACCCGCAGCCGCCAGCCCGCAGCGGCTGTGGGGCTGGGGGGAGAACACGCCGTCCCAGTGGGGCCGGCACCCACCAATAAACCCCACAGTCGAGTCTGGGAACGTGTGACTGCTTCCTGCGCCGGTGCTGAGCCCCCACAGCGGAGCCCGCCCCACAGCTCCCGCTGCCCACGCCGCCGGGGGCAAGTCCCGCTCCTCCCGGAGGCTCCGCCCCTCTTTCTTCCTGGCTCCGCCCCTCACCTCCCAGGGATTCGCTCCTCCATAGGCTCCGCCCCCCTACCTGCCCCCTCTCCATCCCCTTCGACGCTTCAGCCTATCCGCGCTCTCCTCCTTGTCCCGCCCCTCTCCTCCCATTGGTTTCTGTCTCCTCCCGCCCCGCCGGCGGGGCGGGGCCGGGCGCGAGGCGGTGGTAGGCTGCGGGCGCGGGGCGGCCTGATGGGGGAACCGGGGCTGGGGGCTCTGCGGGGGGGCGGGGTGGGGGCCGGAGCCTCGGGTGAGGCCCCTCGGCAGGCCCCGGGGGGCTGCGCGTCCCCGTCATCCTCCTCTGGGCCCTTCTTGCTGCTTGGAGCGCCTCACCCGTGTGGCTTGTACTGCGGGGGGCTTGGGCTTGGGCCCGGGCCCGGGTGCCCTGAGCCTAGGCTTGGGGCCTGGGGTCTGGGCCTTGGGGGTCTGGGCTTGGGGTTGGGTCCTGAGGGGTCTGGGGCTTGGGCCTGGCAGTCCTGAGGGGGCTGGGGTCCTGGGCCTGGGTGTCTTGGTGCTGGGGGCATGAGCCTGGGGAGCTTGAGGCTGGGTCCTGAGGGGGCTGGGGGCTTGGGCCTGGCTGTCCTCGAGGGCCTGGCTGTCCTGGGGCTGGGTCCTGAGGGGGCTGGGGGCTTGGGCCATGCTGTCCTGGGCCTGAGCCATCTTTTCCCCATGTGACTCTGGCGGTTTCCATCGAGAGCCTTTTGTTTACCTGGGCTCTTGGTGCCCGAGGCATTGCCAAGGTCTCTGCTGGAGGCCCAAGTGGGGCGTGAAGCCAGCCCTGCCAGGGAAGACAGGTTTAGGGGTGGTTCGGGTAGCAGCATGTAAAGCAATAAAGTGATGTTGCAGTGGCATTTGCTTGGGACCAGTGACAGCACCTGGCTCAGTGCTGTGGCAGGGGGGAATACAAAAGGGTAATGTGGGGAGCGTGTTGCCTCCCAAGCTGGGAAGGGGGCTCAGCTCTCCCTGTGCCCGCAGAGAGGGCACAGACGCTTCTTGGCAGACATTAGGAGTGCTTGGTGAGGAGAGGGTCCCTTGGGAGCTGCCCAGTTGCTTCTTCAGTATCCCTGCCCGATGCAGGGCGCTGGGTGAGCCGAACATCCAGCCTTAGCAGAAGGGGCCATTCTGAGTTTGTGTGATCCTCTGCAGCCACAGTGTGTGGAGTGAAGGAGCCTGGTGTGGGGAGTGGGGCTTTTCTTTGTCTTAACTCATCTGCTGGCCTTGAAGCAAGCATCCCAGCCCATAAATGGGGTAGCAAGATCTGGGATGGTGGGGGCATTAGTTCAAAGCAGTGAGGAGACAGCTGCTGGTGTGGGGCAGTGAGGAGTTCATCTGGAGCCTCTCTAGGCCTTGTGTTCAGGGTATTTGGCACGTGGAAATACAGAAGAAGGTGTTTTGTCCTGTTTGAAAACAGTTTACGGCTCTGTGTGCATGTGTTTGTAGGGGAGCAGAGGGTGTGGATTCCTTGCCGCACGAGGCTGGATGCGCTCTCTGTGCCTTCACTTCTCCATCTGCACTGTGCTTCCAGAGCCCCTTCTTTCTGCTCAAGCATGAAGAGCACCCGCAGCAGCTCCTCCTTCCAGGGTGCTGGTTCTGGGAGCGTGGATCTAAGCTTGACTGGCCTCCCCGTGCCGGTCTTGCGGCGTCCCAGCAGTGCCTCTCCTGCCAAGCACATGGTGCGCTCTGTCTCGGTCACCACTGATGGCAAACCAAAGAGGAACACTCTGGTGAGTCCTGGGCAGGAGAGGTCCTTCATCCCTCCTGCTGCTTGGGGCAGGGAGGCGCGTGTGCACAGGCTATGGGATGCCTCAGTGCACACCTGCTCTGCTGGCTGTCTAACGCAGGCTGCGCTGATCCTGGAGGCTGAGCTTTGAAGCCCAGCCTGGGGTGGGATGTGGCACTGGGGAGGGCCCTGGCTCCCCCCAGGAGCATGTAGCATGGCTGTGTGTTTATAGAGAGCAACTGCAGAACCTTTGGGAGGGGAGGTGTGGGCTGGTCCAGGTGCTGGTTGGAGCTGCAGCTCTGGGTGCTGCAGTGCCGCATGCTCTCTCCAAATCCGATTGTCCTCAACAATCAGCTGCTTGTTAGGTCTCTTCTCAAAGCTTTAATGTTTGCTGAAGAGCCAGTAGGGAAGCATCAGGCTTCGCTCTGTTCCCTTTGTTGTGCTTCACCTCCCTGCGCTGATTTCCTTCTGGAAACTCCCGAGTTCCTGGTACCTTCTGCTGGATGCTGTGGCACTTTCAGGCCCAGCCTGCTTCTTGCTGAGCACCTTGTGTTGCTGCCAGGGTCAGCAGAGCTGGGGACTTGGCTTCTTGCTGGGTGTGGGTTTCTGTGAGTGTTTTTTCAGCAGAGTGAATGAGCCCCGGGCACTTACTGGGCCCCGTTAAGAACCAGTAGCAGAGAGTCTCTGTGATCTTTGCTGAGTAATCCCTGCTACCTTGGCAGCCTTCCTTTGCGCTTGCTCCCAGGGCAAGTAATGAGCAGGGCCCTCCTCGGCTGGGGAGCTCACACAGACACGTTCCTGCTGGCTCAGCAGCAGCAGCGTGGGAGCCCAAGAGGGAACAAGGTGTCATTGCACTCTGCCTCAAGGAGAGGCTCACAGCCGCGGGGGTATCAGAAACATTCTGGCAGGGGGTGGAGGGGTAGCACCACCAGCAGTGCTATTTTAGGATGCCTGACTTACGGGGGAGCCTGCCTAGGCTGGGCATCCCAGTTCCGCCTGCCTGTGCTTGTCCTTAACATGGCTGCTGAATTCAGCGCTCTCCTCCACAGGGGGATGCGGGATCCCGGGCAATGAACAACCTCCGGAGGTCCAACAGCACCACGCAGGTTAACCAGCGGGTGAACAGCACGTGCAGGTACAGCTCCAGCCACCAGCATGTGTCTGTCCCATGGATGCATGTGAAAACCCGCACATCCCTCTGACCTGCCTTGTCTTGTGAGGGAGCCAGAGCCTTTCAGAAATGTACATTGAGCTCCGTCATATGCATCGGGGGTTATAATCTGGCCTTGAAAAGCCAAGGTCTGGGGTTTTGTTAGGGTTTGTTGTTTTTTTTGAGGGGAGATCACTTGATTAGGATTTGGGGAAATAGAGTGTATTTCTGTGGCTGGGAAGCCTCTGTCACAAAAGAAAATCTAATTCCAAGGGACAAAACTGTTCCATTACCACATCTCTTCATGGACCCTCTGGACTGTAGCTGGGTTGTGTTAGGAGACAAAAGTTCTCCTTCTGTCTCCAGTGTCCTCCTAGGGCTGTCTGAATCGTGATCTTCTGTTCTCTTGCTGCCCTGTGCCCATCCCTTTAATATATTCTATTGCCACACATCATGCTGAAATCTAAAGCTCTGTGTAAAAAGATATCATTCATAGATTTCATGGCTGTGTAATGATCCTCCATCCCTTTCCTCCCCCATGCCACGGTGGCAGGTGCTAGGTGTGCCTCAGCTCTATGCTGTGTGTGGTGTTAGTGCCCTGCTGCGATCAGAGTGTGTCATGGTTTAACCCCAGCCAGCAACTAAGTACCATGCAGCCGCTCACTCGCTCCCCCAGGCTGCCCACAGTGGGATGGGGAGGAGTATCAGGAAAAGGTAAAACCCATGGGTTGAGATAAGAACAGTTTAATAATTGAAATAATAACAATAATAATTGTAATCAAGAGGAGAGAGAGGAATAAAACCCAAAGGGAAAAAACCCCAAGTGATGCACAACAGTTACTCACCCCCTGCTGAGCAATGCCCAGCCAGTCCCTGAGCAGCGATCAGCAGCCCCCAGCCAATTCCCCCAGTTTATATACTGAGCCCTATGGTGTGGGATATCCCTGTGGCTGGTGCGGGTCGGCTGTCCTGGCTCTGCTCCCCCCCAGCTTCTTGTGCCCCTCCTCACTGGCAGAGCATGGGAAACTGAGAAGTCCTTGACTTGGGGTAAGCATTACTTAGCAACAACTAAAACACCGGCGTGTTACCAAAGTTATTCTCATACTAAATCCAGAACACGGCACTGCACCAGCTACTAGGAAGAAAATTAACTCTATCCCAGCTGCAACGAGGACAGCGTGCTTCTCGCTGAAGCAGCCTGTGCAGGATGAGAACCCTGCTATCACTGTCCTGTTGCTGTGTGCCTGCATGCAATGCTAACTCCAGAACATGTGTTCTCTCCTCCTCTCTGCCTTCCCTGGGTTTGGGCTGAAGCTCAGACCAGACGGGAGACTTCCTGAGCTTCTTTGAGAGTGGTTCGGGGGGAAGAAAGAAATTGGCGAGTCTGAGCAAAACCTCCCCAGAAAAGAAAACCACATGGAACATCTTGGTGAGGACAGCGGCTTCCTGGGGTGGGTGGGCTGCCAGCTCTGCTTGCCTGAGAAGTTGGCCGGGTTTGGTGGAGGAGTGGGAGCGTTTCCCTGGGCCTGGGGATGGGGTGGTACATCCTTGACGGCCAGGCTGGCCCTTCCTCAGCCTGTGGTCAGAGCTGGCACAGTTCGAATGGCCAATGTGCTCGGCTTGTCCTCTAGCCTGCGTTGGCCATGTTATGGCCCAGGGCTTTCGGCCCATCCCCTCCGCACTTCTGGCGGGGGCGCGGGCAAAGCCTCGAGGCTGCCGTGCTGTGGAACAGAGGTTTCTGGGAGGGGCAGAAGCTGGCTGGTGAAGGAGGAGGGTGATGTCCGAGAATGTGGGTTTGGTGCTTGCCTGCACTTACTCCTGGTGACTCCGTGGCAGGACGATCAGCCGCGAGCGTTCCCGGGCTTCTGCAGCGGTGAGCCACCAGCAGGCATGAGGAGGAAAGAAGCCACCGTGCTCCTGGCAGCCAACTTCACTGCCAACAACAGGTAGGAGAGACGGCGCTGAACCAGAGGCAGTCTGGCCTTGGAGAGGAACTACACTGAGAAAACAGCTGGACAGAGGAGGGGGTGCTGGGGCACTGCCCCTGCCAGGGCACAGCGAGCGTGGGGCTGGCTGAGGATGGTGCGCTGGGCTGGGTGGCCGGGGCATGTTTGGAAGCTGTGCAGGAGCTTGATGGATGCATGGGAGAGGCTGCTCTCGCTCTAGGAAAGGGAATGAGTAAAACGTGGACCCTTCAGGGCCAGGAGAGGCTTTAAGCCAAGGCTGCGTGTAGAACAGCCCGGACGCTGGGCTGTTGGGTCTGCTCGGGCTGTGGCTGCCTGTGTGTCAGGTAACAGCTACCGAGGAGCGAGCTCTAGAGAGCAGGTGAGTCGCTTGTGAGGCCTCACCTGCTCCTTGCCTTGGGAGATGCTCCAGGTGGTCACAGTTGGGTTGAGGGTTACAATGCAGGGAGTGTCTGTTGTCGGTGAGTGCTGTCCCCTTTGGATCCAGCAAGTCCTAATGCCTCGTCTTCTCTCCCCAAAAGGAGCAACAAGGGTGCGATGGGCAACTGTGTCACCACCATGGTGCACAACAACTACTCCACCACGGAGAAGGGCCCTGCACCCAAAAGCTCCAACCAGGCACCCAGCTCCCTCAAGTAAGTGTGGCGAGGTCCTGTCTCGGAGGCTATGCTGACCCCGTGTTCGTGTGCCAGATGTGCCACAGGACGGGGCAGGATGGTACCAAGTAGCTTCATCTTCTGCCTTAGCAATGTTGTCAAAGCGACCTCAAATGAGGATGGTGAAAGCAGCAGCTTTGCGAAGTCTCAGAAGAATTTCTCCAGCAACAACATCATGACCCACAACAACAACAGCAGCCTGCCCCAGAGGAAGGAGGTGACCGAGGAGGAGGCAGAGAGGTGAGGCAGAGCCAGTGCATGATGGCTGGCGGGAAGGGGCAGGAGGATGGTGCCGTGCAGAAGGGCGAGCTCCAGGGAAGCGGGTACCGGTTTGTTCTTGTCCTGTGGGGCTTCAGATTTGGGAAGGGCCCCTCTTAGCACACCCGCAGCGGCTGGTCTACCCTGCCTGTGACTTGGCTCTGTGCTTTGAGTTGTCCTCATCAAAGCTGCCAGTTTCTCCTGCCCCCAAAGTCTGTCTGGGAAAGGGCCTTGTTGAGTCGGGGTGCGAGGGGACAGTAGTCCCGGTGCCATGGGCAAACAGCCCGCGCTCTGCTGCAGCAGAATGGGTTGGTGCTGCCAGGCCGGTGGCTGAGGAAGAACCCAGGGCTCTGCTGACCCTCCCTCTCCCCACAGGTTCATCCAGCAGGTGAACCTGGCCGCTGTGACCATCCAGCGCTGGTACCGACGCCATTCACAACGGCACAGGGCGGCAGCAGCAGCTCTGGGGCGCTTGCTGGCTGCCAAAAGGGAGGTCAGTTCTATCTGCTGCCTTGTAGCACAGACCCTTCTGACACCCACGTTCCGCTTGCCTCGCTGGTGGGGAGGATTTGAGTTCCTTTAGTCGCCAGACCCTCCAACCGAGACCTGAACTGTCAGAGACAAGGGGGCTTTGGGTCTGCATCTAGCCAGCCCCTTGCGGTCCAGAGAGCTGGGGAGGGTCCTGCCCCCACAGAGATGTGTTGGCTGTGCAGGGGGAAACCCCGGGTTTGCTTCCAGGGGGAGTTCAGGCCGGGAGCCTCTGGGCTCAGCCCTGCACGGCGCCCATCTTCCAGCTCCCTTCAGCTGGGAGCAGGCAGGCGCTTGGCAGTAGCGGCACAAATCTTGCTGAATTCTTACTGTCTCGGACACGCTGGTGGCCAGAGGAGGGATACCCTGTCTGGGCTCATCGTAGCAAATCAATAAAAAGTTGGCTCATTTGAGGGTGACGATTCATCTGCAGCTATTTGTGTTTCTTTGTGTTTAATTATTTATCCCAATAACAAAGAGTACTGTAGCTCTTGCATGTGAGAGTCTATTTTTAAGCCTTGTCTCCTTGGTGGTTTCAGACCCAGATGACTAATAATTGCATTTAGTATCTAAAGAAAATAAGCTGCTGTAAAGTGGAGGTTTTCTGAGGGCCCTTTACCTGCATGCAGGGGAGGACTGGGGGGATGGCAAGCCTGGATGTGGGGTGACCTCAGGTGCCGTGTGCCCTTTCCCACTTCTCTGCTGTGGGTGGTGGGTGCTGGAGAGCTCTCAGTAACGTTTTTGACCCTCCTCTCTGGAAGGAAAGACAGCAGCAGATGGAGGAAGGGAATATCCTGGATCTGCAGGAGAGGAAGGATGAGGAACGCTGGAAGATCCGAGAGGAGAAGGCGCGTCTGGCCCGCCGTGCTGCCATCCAGGTAGGGACAAGGCAAGGGCGTTGTGGCCTGCATGAGACCAGTTTGTTGGCATCTTCTCATGAGGCAGGAAGAGGGCCTCTCCTCTGCATCTCTAGGGGCTTTGCACGAAGCAGAATTAGAGCCAGCCTTGGAAATGGAGCGCTCCCTATGGAGATGATGGAGGTGCCACAGAGTGGTTTCCCATTGTGCTCCTGCCAAGCCTTGGCAGCTCATTCGGAGCTTGCGAAGACAGTGCTGCTCTCAATCAGGAAAAGGGTGGCCATGTGGGTACAAGAAGACTAACAGCAGCTCCTTGGAGTGGCCGAGGACAAGAATGTCCTGGGAAAGGGACCCTCCTCAGGAGTAGGGTCCCTCCAGGGTGGGCTGAGTGCCACTCTGTGCCTGTTGCCAGGAAGCACCTCACCATCTTCACCCTGTTCTTGCAACCCTGTTTGCAGCAGGGAAGGGGCTGGTGCTCCTGGGGCACAGGTCGGGTCTGGCGCAGACTGTGGGAAATTGCGTGCTGGCTTGCAGTACAGCTGAAGATTTATTTGTTTTTTTAAAACCCCAGTTTCTCTTTGCCCTAAATGTTTCATCAGGAGCGTTGGGGGAGACACGGCAGTGAGCAGCTGGAGGATGGCAAAATGCTGCAACAGCCTCGCAAACATGTGCTTGTGCTTTAAGTCACTTCCCAAAACATGGCTCAGGCAGCCTTCTGGGCACTGTGGCATCACTGCACTGTGTGGTGCTTGGCCCCTGGGATTCGGAGGCCCTTCACAGAGCAGCGAAGGACACTGCACAGGGGCATGTGAACAGTCCTTGCTAACATATGAAGCTGCCAAGACCCTGGCCACCACCTCCCCTCCGCTCAGAGCGGCAAAGAGTAGAGCTGTTGGTCCTGTGTGTTCCCTTTCTCTGGAGTTGTCATTATTAACCCTTCAGCAGCAAGCGTGTGAATTGTTGCTGTCTCCCAGGCCCTTGCTAGCACTTCAGGCAGTGCAGCTGTGTCAAAGCACACCCTGTGCTGGGCTGAACACCGATGGCTTGTCCGTCCCTGCAGGAACTGCACCAGAAAAGGGCCCAAAAGGCTTCAGACACAAAGCGCTTGGCAGAAGAGCTTGTGCTGGTGAAGGGGAGCAGAAGGGTAGCAAAGAAGAAGCCTGCCAAACCTGCTTCTGCAAGAAGCATCAGTCCAGCCAGCAGTGTCACCAAAGCCAATAATGCTGGTGAGCCCCTTTACAGATTTCTGATGCTTTTGGAGCAGTGTGTGACATGAGGGGGAAGGAGGAGGACAGAGGAGCGGTTCTCGCTCTGGGGAGCTGCTTCGAAGGGGCGGGTTGTTGCAAGTGCCTGAGAACCGTCTGGTTCCTGCAGAGGCCAACTTCCATTCCGTGCCTGCAGAACCAGAAGAAAGCGACCTCGCAGACCTTGGCTCTGTGCCCTTGCGGGACCCTGGCGTAGAGGACAAGCTGCAGGTGCGTCTGGCTTCGCCTCATGGGGCTCCTGGCACCCGCTCTTCTGCCAGGGCAGATTTGGAGCCTTCATTGACTTCTGGGGAGATCTGGCAAACTCTTTTACTGCACGGTGTGTCATTGTCTGCCCTAGGATGTGAGCTCCAGAGAAATGGGTGGTGAGGATCTGGAGTCGGTGGTGATGGCTGTCAGCAGGGCTCAGTCCAAGGTCACTCTCAATGAGCTGCTGGACACACTCAGGCTGTTGGAGGAAGAACCAGAGCTACTGCCCCCACCAAAGCTCCTCCAGAAGGACAGATATGCCTGGATAGATGGGGTAGGCAGAGGGCCGAGGCTGGTTGCATCCAGCCTCAGACAGCAACAGCTGCCTGCTGAGAGTAGGCTCCTCTGGGGGCTGCCTTCTCCCAGCGCTTGCTGGGTGCTGGCGGGTGAGAAACACAGCTGCTTCACGGCCAGAGAAGGTGCTTGGAGGGGTTCAAAGGTGCTGGAGGTGTTCAGGCCTCTGCAAGGAGGAGCAAAACCATGCAAGGGCGGTGGTGGGAGTGGGGTTAGCAGAGGATAAGGCTGGGTTGTAGTGGGAGGACTGGATTCCAGTGATGGAGAAGAGCCAGCACCGTTTCTCCCAAGCTTTCCCTAGGTGCTCATTCACAGCTCTGTCTGCCCAGCAGGAGCCCAGCTCCAATTCCCTGACTACTGATAACTTGGAGAAGTTTGGGAAGCTGAACCACTCCCCGGGGGTCCCTGAGGATGGGGCCCTGCTCTCAGAGGCCAAGCTCCAAAGCATCATCAGTTTCCTGGATGAGATGGAGAAGTCGGAACAGGAGAGACCCAGGTCGGCCGCCTCAGCCACACAGCGGGAGGTGAGCGCTGAAGCAAGAGCCCATCTGTATTGGAGAGGTGGTGCAAGACCCTGCTGGGAAGGGTCTCCTTTCTCCTTGTCCTGGTTCCCTGTGGTCCCTACCACCTTTTCTTTATTTTTTTCACCGTGGCAGGGTCTCCTGGAAGAGGAGCTGGCTCACTGGGAGCAGGCGTCGGCTGTTGCCACGGAGGTCACGAGCTCCATCGTGAGGCTGAAGCTGGAAGTGAAGGAGAAGCAGCAAGCCATCGGGCTGCTTCAGACCGCCCTGGTGCGGGAGCCAGATGTGCTTGCTTGCGGGGGAGTGAAGGCCAGAAGCCTTCAGCAGATGTTTCTTGGGGCAGTGGCTTCGAAGCACAGGATCAGTGCTCTGAACAGGGCTCCCGTCTGTGTCCCCAGCAAAGTACTGCAGTGCTCCTGGAGCTAGTGCCAAGGAGCTGGGGGGCCAGAGGCAGCTGGGCATGCCACAGTCCCAGTCGCTGTTGGCATGGGAAGGAGCTGCAAAGTCCTTCCCAGTCTGGTGTGGGCTTCCCTTAGATTTCTACTTGCTGCCCACCCTGATCTGGAGGGCATCCTCAAACTCCCCTCCCTGGCAGGTACCTGACTAGGCCAGAAACCCTTGGTCAGGACCTGGGCTGAACTCTTTTCCTCTGCCCCACGGGGGTTTGGGTATTCCTGCTGACAGCAGGGCAGGAGGTGTAAGTACCAGGGACTTTGATTTAGCTCTGTTCCTCCTTCCTTGTTCTGGCCCAACAGTGCCTTCCAGGTTCAGTAGTTCTCTTGTATGTGCTGGGGCTGGTGTAACTTCTCCCTCTAATGTCTTGTGGCTATTACTTCCCTGCATCCGATAGGCTCAGCAGAGGGAACTGACTGACCGACACGTCAAACAGACCGAGAAGGAGCTTGGCCACCAGCTCAGGCTGCAGAGGGAACAGTATGAGGCAGCTATCCAGAGGCATCTGGCCTTCATCGACCAGGTAAACTCTCATTCCAACTCAGACTGATGCTTCTGAAGCCAGAAGCTGAGGTGGCTCTACCCTGCCTGGATGCCCGATGCCTTTTCTTCACCCTGCCCAGCTCATTGATGATAAGAAGGTGCTGAGTGAGAAGTGCGAGGCTGTGGTAGCTGAGCTGAAACAAGTGGACCAGAAGTACGGCAAAAAGGTCACCCAGATGCAGGAGCAGCATGAGCTGGTGAGGGAATAGGGAAGGTGGAGGGGGCCAGGGGAAGATGTGCCATGGCCAGAGTTGGTTGGTTTTGCTTGAATGGGGCCTCTGCCCAGAGCAGTACGGTCTCACCTCGGTGGGGCCCGGCTGTTCTGGGGAGCCCTTCTCTGTGCACAGAAAGTCTGTGTCACCCGTGGAGCTGTGCCCTGGTTCCCCAGGGGGCTGCTGTCCTCTGCTGCCCAAAGCCAGGTGCGTGGGACTGACCAAGAGGCAGCGCTAGCTCCCAGGGGCTCGGCTCAGAAGGGCCCTTTCCACACCTCTTGCTGTGGACAGGGCTTCCCACGGCTGTGGAGTGACCGGGGGACCTTGCTATGGCAGAGGTGAAAGCAGGTACTGGCACAGACCCAGTGCCACAGAGGGGTTTGGACCCATGGCCATATTCCCCTGAGCTGGGTGAGTTCCAGCCCCCTTTGCAGGAGCAGGGCTGCTCTCAGAGCTAAATGGGAATAAGATTATAAAGGAACATGGAGTGTATAAGCAACAGCAACAGATCTTTGTGGGTTTTGCTGGGCTGTTGCCCTGCCCTGCACCCAAGCACACAGAGGGTGTTTCCGTGCTGCCTGCTGGTGGGAGCTCCTGGTAGCTTCCCTGGGATGGCACAGAGAGCAGGGGGGCAGCGCTGCCAGCTCACAGCTCAGCCTGGCTCTGCTGCCCTGGTCCCTGCTCACCCTTGGCCTTGAGCAGCTCACGCCCAGGGCTGTGGAGTGGGGCAGCCGTTTGCACGGTCTGAACCTGTTCAGAGAGATGCCCTCATGCAAACAAAGTGAAGGCTCATTTGGCTCGCTTCGCCTTGCTGTTTAAGCCGGAGCTCTGAGCCCAGCCAAGAGGAAGAAGCCAGTGCAGCACTGCTGCGCTTGGTGCCTGGAGGGGTCCCCTCCTGTGCAGGGACGGGGCTGGTGTTGCTGCTGCAGCCTGCGCAGGGTAGAGGAGGTGCCTCGTTACCTCTTGCTCCCTGCTTGCAGCAGGGCAGCAGTGGTGGGAATGGCCCAGGAGCCCATCTCTGCTCTATGGCTCCTTCATTATCCCCATTCCCGGCTCTGCTGTTAGGGCTCTGTACTCCCTCTGCACGATGGGGGGTGTTTGTTTCTGTGGGGGTGCCCCAGCCACCGGAGCAGGCTCCTGACCATGTGGCATGGCTGGCGCTGCCCCAGTCCTGGAGCTGCAGTTGCCGGTGGTGCTGCTGGGCCCTTGTTGCATCTGTGTAACTGCCCGTTTTGGCTGTGCCTCCCCTCGCTCCGGTGGGACCCCTGCCTGCCCTGCCCGTGGCTGTCATGTACACACGGCTGTTTGGTTTTCCCTCTCTCCACTCCCCATCTCCCCTCTCCCCTGTGACTCTGTGATTCCCCTTCTCTCTCCATCCCCTCCTTTATTTCTCCTCAGGTCTGGCGCACTTTGGGCCCCTTTTGCGAGGTAAATGTGGTCTTTGCTTTTTTTCATGCCTTGCCTTTCTGCTTTCACACCCTGACCTGCTCCGGCTCCACAGGCGCCTGCAGGCAGCAGCACTGGGCTGGGAACTCCCCGCTCAGCAGCAAGGTCAGCTCCATGAAGGAGCCCCTTCACCCTGATGCCACGGGCCACATGCTAAGCTGCTGCCTTCAGGCTGTCCCTGTCTTCCCGTGCCGATCTTCCTGCCCTTTTTTTCCCTAAGAGTGAGTCCTGGGTTGTGCAGGTGGCCCCCTGCTCTTTCCCACTCCACTCCACACAGTAGCAGGGTAATGAGCTCGTGGATGTCTGGCCTCACACTTGTCCTCCAGAGCTCTGACATGTCCCATGTCCTGCACACAGATGTCACCTGCCCATGCTGAAACAGAGCCGTTTCTGGCCAGGCTGGGCCCTCCATCGGCTGGTGTCTTTCTCACCAGAAACTGAAGCACAGAAGCACATGGTCAACTGTTTCAACCAGCTTTTGCCCACGGGAGTGCTGGGGAAAAGCACCATGGGCAGCAGGGCCTGGGTGTTTCTCCATCTTTTTTGCTGGAAAGGAGGGCCAAGGAGGTAAATGCAGGCAGAGAAGGAAGCGAGAGCAGTGGCTGTGCCTGGGCTGTGCAGCCTTTGAGTCTTTGAAGTCTTGGGGTGCTGCAGGAGTTTGGTCTGCGATGGTACTGTGGTGTTGGGAGGCGTGACTGGCCGGCTGTCCTTGGGGCCTTCCATGCCAGGGAGAGGGAAGGCTGGAGAAGATCTCCTTCACAGACGACCCCACATCTGACAGCCGGGCTACCCTGCATGCAAGGACCATCAGCAGCCCCAGATTCCCCTCCCCTTTTTGTAGGGGCTCTTGTTTCTCAGCCAGTGAGTGCTTTTCCAAGGATTTTGCTCCTTTGTCCCATGCTGAAGGTCTGTGGGGCAGCAGCAGCCCCATCCCATGAGAGAGGGGAGAAGACACTGGGAAAGCATATGGCTGCTTCTCCAGACTGGGAAAACCTGCCTGGCTGGGGCTGTGCAAGTCATCTGTGCGCAGCTTGGGGCATCCACTCTTGTCTGCAACTTCCTTCTAACAGTGGGGCTCCCAGGCTAACAGGGCTTTTCTCCCCTGGCTTTCCTCTGAAGTTTTCCCATTTGTTTCCAAACAGGAGATTAAGAAACTGAAGGAATTGATGAGTGCAGCTGAGAAAATCAGGCGGGAGAAGTGGATTGATGAGAAAACCAAAAAGATCAAAGAAATCACCGTGAAAGGTATGGGCACGTGCCTGCAGTGGTGGCTGGGGTCAGGCTGGTGCAGGGGTCACGTCTGTGCTGGTCCAGGAGAGGGGCTGCATCTGCAGAAGCTGTTGGCAGCTCAGGAAAGAGCTCCTCAGTGTGGGCAGTCTCTCCTCCCTGTGTTGGGCAGAGACAGATACTAGAGGGCAAGAAAACCTGTGTGTGCTCACCCCCTGTTTCTTATCAGCCCCTCTTCGCTGAGTTGAGGTGTGCACAGCCTCCTTTAGTAGCTGGCCAAGGCTAAGGGCGCTGGTGCTGGGGTCCAGACAGCCCCGAGGCTGAGCAGTAAGTGTCCTTCCTGCTGCCCCAGGGCTGGAGCCAGAGATCCAGAAGCTCATCGCCAAGCACAGGCAGGACATCAGAAAGCTGAAGATGCTGCACGAGGCCGAGCTGTTGCAGTCGGATGAGCGGGCTGCCCAGCGCTACAGCCAGCAGGCAGAGGAGCTGCGGGGCCTGCTGGAGCGGGAGAAGGAGGAGCAGAGCCAGCGGGAGAGGGAGCGGGCCCGGCAGCGGTATGTCATTGCAGTGGAGAGCTCAACATGGTTGGGGGCTTACAGCACAGGGCTTGGTGTTCAGCAACTGCGTGCCGGAGGGTTCCCGATATTTGCAGCAATTGATATCCATGGGGAGCAGCCCCCTTCTCTCCACCAGCCTGAAGTGGGAGATGCCAGTGAACCCAGGGCATCCTCCAGCATCAGACCAGCCCCTGGGTGGCCATGGACGGGATGGGATGGGGCAGGGTGAAGAGGCGGATGAACGCCTGAAGCCAGGCACTTCCTTGAGGCTGCTCTGCCCCGCAGGTGTGAGCAGCAGCTGGAGCAGGAGGAGCAGGCGCTGCAGCAGCAGCGGCACCGGCTCTATGCGGAGGTGGCCGAGGAGAAGGAGCGGCTCAGTCAGCAAGCAGCCAGGTGAGAGGGCTGGCAGCAGGGCCTGTGCGGCAGCCAAGGGCTGGGGGCAGCCCTGAGCTTGGGATGCTGGGGACGGTGTCCCCAGGCCAGGCTCCGGTGGGAAGAGAGCTGTTGCTCGGTGGGGGTGGCGAGGGTGGGCTGGTGTGGATGTTGGGAGTTGGGATGTGTATGCGGGCAGGCAGAGAGCAGAGGCGGAGGAGCTGCGGCAGCAGCTGGAGGCAAGCAGCAAGGCCATCACCAGGGCACTGAAGGAGGAGTACGCCAAGGAGAAGGAGGAGCAGGAGAGGCGGCATCAGGTCTAGTTTTTCCTCTCACCTCTGGGCCCTGGATTGCTGTTCTTGGGCTCTCGGTCCAGTCCCCAGTGTGTGCCTGTGGTGGTGTGTGCTGGCACCACTGAGCCCTGTACCCACACCGGGACGGTGCCAGGAGGCTGCTCCCAGCGGTGTGGGGTACCACGGCTGCTGGAGCTGAGCAGTTGTGTTCTTGTCTCTTCGCAGGCAGAAGTGAAGGTGCTGAAGGACCAGCTGGAGATCGAGAAGCAGGCCTGGGAGGCCAACTACATAAAGAAGGAGGTAACAGCAAGGGCTGCCCTTCTCCAAAGGTGCCACCTTTGGGCTCCCAGAGGGATTGAGGCAATGTTTGCCCTCTCTCTCCCCAGGAAGCCTGGCTGCTCTCCCGGGAACGGGAGCTGCGGGAGGAGGTGAGGAAGGAGAGAGACAAAGAGATCGAGCTGGTGATCCAGCGCCTGGAGGCTGACATGTCCTCAGCCAAGGAGGAGTGCGAGAGGGCAGCTGAGAACAGGTTGGGGGTAGAGGGAGGAGGGACCCTGTGAGTCCCAGCTCCTTGGGGGGGGGGAGGTGGACCCCTTCCCCTGTCCCCTGAGCCTTGCGTGTATCTCCAGCGAGTCTGGATGCTGCAGCTTGTGGGTGTGAGCAGCATCAGTGCATAAAGGAGCAGCTCACAGGGGCAAAGTTTCCCTCTCACTTGAGGAAAGAGCCCTGCATCTCACGTGGGGCAGATCCCCCCCTTGCTGCTGTGTTGTTGTCCCTCCTGCAGTGTGAAGGTGGCTGGGGACGGTCCCTGCATTGCTGGGCTGAGCCAGGCTGCCCGTCCTTCCCTCCCGTTAGGATTAAGAGGATCCGAGACAAGTACGAGGTAGAGCTCCAGGAGCTGGAGAGGTCTGAGCGGAAGCTGCAGGAACGCTGCAGTGAGCTGAAGGGGCGGCTGGCAGAGCTGGAAGGGGAGAGCATCCGTCTGCAGGGCCTGCTGAAGCACAAGGAGCAGGAGGTGGAGGAGATCCAGAAGGTGGGTGGGGAGCAGAGCCTGGAGCTCTGGCTCCTCTCCTTGCTCTGCACCCTGCCTGGCTCCATTCCCCTACATTGCCCTGTGCCTGTCAGTGCCTCGATGTCACCTCTCTGCCCTGCTGCAGGTGAGGGACCAGCTGGCCCAGGAGCGGAGCAGCCTAGCAGAAGTGATCCGGCAGGAATTTGTGGACCGGCTGGTGGGGACAGAGGAGGAGAACAAGCGGCTGAAGGCAGAGATGGCGGAGATGAGAGCCCGGCAGCGCCTGGAGCTGGACAGGGTAGTGCGGGAGAAGGACAAGGAGCTGGAGGACATTCACAGGAGGTGAGGGCTGCCTGGGCTTCACTGCCCTGGGCTGGGCTCATCACTCGCGCCGCGGGGGCAGAGCTGGCCTGGGGTGCGTGGCGGAAGTATGTCCACAGTGTTTCATCGTCAGGCAGGGCTTCCAGTCCTGTCAGGGCAAAACGGGCAGCAGAGTCTTACCTGAGCTGGGTGGCTGCTCAGCCACTGTGAATCCTCTGGCCCTTGTGACTTCTGGCCTGCTCTGTGTCATCCTGTCCCCAGGGCTGCTCTCTTGCATGCCTGGAGGACATGAGTGCTGGGGTGGGCAGCTGGAGCAGTGTGAGGGCTCCTGCCAGAAGAGGCCCGTGGTGTGCAGCTCGCTCTGTCTCGCTGTCAGCTCCTGGAGGGCTCTGCCGTGGGTAGGGCATGATACCTGTGACGGCAGCCACGCATCTTGCTCTGCAGATTTGCTGCTCCAGAGGGGCCAGGCAGCTGATTCCTCCCCTCCCCGAGTGCAGGGGAGGAAGCAGCCCTCTGCTGGGTCAGGGCTCGGCCAGCTGCTGCAGCTGTGAAGCTTGAGGGCAGCTGAGACATCCACAAAACCACCAGGGCCCCAGGCTGTCGGCTGCAGGGGGCAAGGGGCTGTGCTTTCAAGCAGGTCTCTGGCACTGTGGGGCTGTGCCACAGCGCCCAGCGTTCAGCGTGGTGCTGGGAGCTGGGCTCAGCATCAGGCAGCTACTTAAGGCTTCCCCCCTCCCTCGAGTCTGCTCTCAGGGGAGGCATTTTGCAAGTGAAAGGAGAATTGGAAGGGGGAAGCGCATTGTCTCCTGGGGGAGCTTTTTCTGCTTCGTGGGGGCAGCTCCGGTGTGGTCCCTCTGGTTGGTGTCTGTACAGAGCTGCTCACCACTGTTGTGTGAGCACACAGAGCTCGCTGGCTTTCCCAGATTCTGCTGAGTGATTCCCACTCAGTCTGAGCGCCAGGGTCATACCCCGAGTATAAGATAACAAGGATCCCCTTTCCACTTCCATCCTTTACATGCAGCCTGGCAAAGGTTGAAGTGCAGAAAGTCTGATGCTCTGAAAGCTGTGGGGAAGAGTCCAGCCACGAGGCAGCAACCGTGGGCTTGGGAAATGGGAATAAACTTAAAATCCCCTCCCTGTGGTCCTGTTAACTAAGTCTTATGAAGCTAATGCCCCCTTCTTCGTATAGATGACTTGATCCAAACTTCGTAATGCTCACTAAGGGAATAAAGGCACTTCTAGTGTGTAATGGTATCCTGAGGCCAGGGCTGCTGCTCTCTCGCCTGCTGCAGCGTGCAGGCTGCGGGGAGAGGGGCTGACATTGCCCCCCTGAGGCAGCGAGGCCAGCCCAGTGCTTGGGGCTGGGGTTCTTAGCCTCTCTGTGCCTGTCTGCTCAGGGTGAAGACGGCGGTCGTGAGGAAGGAGGAGAGCGTGAGCAGCCTTCGGAAGCAGTACGAGGTGAGTGAGGGGGCAGCCGGCCCTGGCTCTCCCCGCCCCTTGGCCTGCGGCTCTGCGCGGGGGCACAGCGAGCGTTCCCCCCCCCCCCCCGTGTGCTGTGTTACAGGCAGCCGTGCAGAGAGCCAACCGCCTGGAAGCGCTCCTGGAGCAACAGCGAAAGCAGCTGCTGGCCACCAAATGACCACCCTGCCGTGCAGGGCTGGGGGTGCTCCGGGGCACCCGTGGGACCCGCGGGCCGGGGGAGCAGACACTCCTGTGTGTGGGGCTGGGGCTGGGCTCTTCCTTCCCTCCTTCCACCCTTGTTTTTCGCAGCCTGGTCCCAGTGCCGCCACCGTGAGCCCCGCCGGGGCAGTCGGCAGCCTTCAGCTGTTCGGTGGTTGTCTTTTAGCAGTAAATCTGCATTGGTTTCTACAGCTGCTTCTGTTCAGTCCCTGTCCCTGTCAGGAAGGGAGCACCTTCGTCCCACCACCATCCATGACTCCTTTTTCTTTGCTGGTGCATTTGTCCCTCCCTGTGCGTGTCGGTGCCAGGGCACAAGCCACTCTCCCTCACAGCATGAGCCCTTCCTACCCCATATTCCTGCATCCCGAGACCTTCCCCGAGGTGGGATGTGTGGGACCTGTGGGTCAGGGCTGAGCTGGGGGACAGGAGCCTTCTCTCACAGGCAGCTGGAGATCTTGAGGCTGCAGGGCCAGGCTGAGGACCCTCTGTCCCTGCCGGTCAGGGAGGGATAAGTAGAGGGGGGAGCTGTCACCCAGGCACGTGGGCGCTTGCTGTGACAGTGCCCAGCTCCCCCCTCTGCCCCTCACTTCCCCTTCTAAAAACATCCAGCATGGTGTGGGGAGGCACGGCCAGGGCAGGATGTGATCCCCCAGCCCCAGCTACCTGCAAATCTCTCAGCATCCCGTGACAGTGACGGGAAATGCCTGGGCCGGACCGGCGGCATCTGTTTCCTCTCGGCGGGGAGCGTGGACCACTCCTCTGCTGCCCGTTCCCCCAGGGAGGCTGGGCCTGGGGGGGGGGGGGGCCGCAGATGTTTGCCCATCGGGATGCCGGGGTGTTTCCCATCCGCCCTGCTGGCCCTGCGTGCAGCTGGGCAGTGGTGGGAGGGCGGTGGGCTTCCCTCCGCCCCAGCGCCCCCTTCCTCCCGGGGAGAAGTACCTGGGGAGACGCTGCCGCCACGCAGAGCTGCATGGGGACCCTTTGTTACCCCAGGAAGCTGCAGAGGTGCTCGCCTGCTTCCTGGGGCATTTGTCCTGGCGTGGGCTCCTGGCTGCCCCTTCCAGGGGCAATGCAGTCCCAAGGCAGCCACAGCTGCCAGCAGCCCCCGACTGCCCCGTGCCCTGCCCGTGCTTCGGCGCTTGGCATGGGTGTTTTGGGGTGCGAGTGGCCGCTCCAGCCCCAGGGTGCTGCTGGCTGGGGCAGAGCAGAGCTGGGTCCTGCTCGGCTCCTTTCCCCTCCCTGCTTGTCCGGCTGTGCCAGCCTGTGCTGCCCTCTCGCTGAGTGCCCCTCAGCCGGCCAGCGAGCAGCGAGGATGGGGGAGTGCTCGGCCCCGTTTTGCCAGGGCAGGCTGGGCACGGGGCTTGTTTTCAATGTTGCTGCTTTTTCTAACGGCCGTTTCCTGAGCGCCGCTTCCGTCCTCCGCCACTTTGCAGCCTCCGCTTGGGCCACCCGGAGCCTTCGCCAGCAGCTCCTGGCCCTGGCTGGGATGGCAATGCCCTGTGCCCCATCTGGCACCACTGGCTGTGGGGTGGGCACCCATGCACGGTCCCCTGGGTCCCCCCCGCAGCGCCCCCCCCCACCCCGCTACTCCCACTGCCCCCCCCCGGGGCTCAGCCCTGCCCTGGGGCTCAGCCCTCCAGCACCTTCCCAGCCCTGCCCCTCCCCGGCATCGCCCTCATTTCTAGGCCAGTGCCCAGTTCAGGCATGAATAAATCACGGCATTGCATAACCGGGGATGCAGATTTTCACCAGATGGCTGCCTGCACCCTGCTGCTGTGCCAGCGCTGAGCACCCACCTCCCCGCACCCCGGGGGTCCCCTGGCATGGCCGTTGGCCACACGGCACAAGCCCTGTCTCTGCCGGCCAGTGGCGTGGTGGGTGGTTGGCAAGTGGCAGTGAGATTGTCGCAGGCTCTGCCAAAGATCCCCAATTAAGGAGCCCTTGTCTCCCTCCCCGGGATTAGGTGGGATGAATGGATCCCTCAGCTGCTGGCAAACCCCACCACTGGGCTGGGCAGGGGTGTGTGGTGCTTTTGGCAGCCGCCACACAGAGATCATGACTCAATCTGGTGTCTGCCCTGGAGGGGATTATCCGCAGCCCCAGACAAATCAGCCAGGAAGCCGAAGCAAGTTGGCAGGATCCAGGCGGGGTAATCTCCCCTGCTAATTGGGACTGGCACCCTGCTCACCTGCTGAGGCACAGCAGCGGCTCTGCCCGGCCGAGGAGGGGATGCCGCTGGGCCGGTGCCACCTTGTGCGTCTTTCTGGGTTAGGGCCTCCGCCTATGGCAGGGCTGCCCCCACCGCAGTGCCAGGCTGCGCCCCAGGTGGTGCCCAGGGGGTCCTCGCTGGGCGTTTGGCCTCAAATCTTATTTGGGATCTTCTCTTTCACAGCCACGTCAGAAAACTGTGGAAGGAACCGGGGTGAGAGGAGGGTGGTGGGCAGCTGGGGGCACAGAGCGGGTCCAGGGGTGCTGGGCAGTGCGGGGGGTGGCGGTGGGTTTGAGGGAGCCTGACATGGCTTAACCCTGCTCCTGGCTGTGTCAAATGGATGTGGGGCTGCCATGCAGAGGGTCCCAGCTGAGCTGGGGGTCCCAGGTCTCCCCATGGGGGGCAGGGCAGTGTGGCCCAGCTGGGCAGGCCACACTGGATGAGGCGTACCATCCCATCCCTGACCCCATCCTCATCTCCCAGCCCCAGCTCACCCTTGTCCTTGTTGTCTTCCCCATCACATCCTCATTTCCATCTCACCCCGCTCCAGACACAGGCTGTGCTGGGCTCCTGCATGCTGGGAGGGAAGGGATGCTGGGCACTGGGGCTGCCTGTGCGTGGGGCTGCCCTGCTGCCACCAAACGTGGCAGTTGGGTGGTGTCATTCCCTCCCGCTGGCCGAAGCCACCGCTGCCCCTGCCCGGTGGTGGGGAGGTCTCGAGCTTGTCCTCCTCCCACCCCGCCTCGGGACTGGCTCCATGTGCTCCAGGTGCTGAGGGCAGCTGGGGTGGGTGGGAGCCCAGCATGGGCAGGTGGGTGCTGGCAAGGGCTCTGCGCAGCCATCCGCCCCTGGTGCGTCTAGGCTCGCCGTGACTCAGCCGGTGCCAGCTCAGCTGCGCGAGGAGCGAGGCCGGCTGTGCAAACCACATGGCCACCTGCTCCCGGTGGGACTGCCGCTGCTCCGGCGGGTGCCTATGCCACCACAGCCCCAAGATAGCCCAAGTCCCCTCCCAGGGTGCTGGACACCGTGCCGAGGCTATGCTGGAACTGTGCTGCACTTGCTTGGCTGCTTTGAGACCCGGGAAGGTGTGTGGGGAGCCCGGGGGTGCCCAGGCTGCCAGGAGCAGGGATGTGGCCCTTTGCACAGCCTGGAGGGACTGGGGACCTGGGGGGTGGCTGCTGGTGGCAGTGGGATGCTGGCAGGCTGCACCCCAGTCGGGCGGCACCGAAAGCAACGTGAGCGATGGAGGGGTCAGCAGTTCCTTGCAGCCCCTTGCAGAGGGACCCCAGGGACATGTGGGTCACTGCGGCTGGAGCAGCCACACGTGGAGCCTGGGGAGAAGTGGGCTGGCTCCGGCAGAGCGCAGCGTGTTTATTCTCCCAGCAGTCTGTAATTTTTCCAGCCCTGTATCTATTTGTGGCGATGTGACATGTGCAGCATGGTGTTCTTTGCAAGCTTGAAGTCTTGTGAAAAATTAATCGGGTACGCAAAATTTGGCTTTAAATATTAAAACTGACTGTGGTGAAGCGCGAGCCCCATGCGAAGAGCTGAGACTGGCACGGGGTGGGCTGATGGTGCACGGCAGCAGCTCCTGGATGGGGATGGGGCAGGGCTATCCCACTGTGCTCCCGAAGGAAAATCCAGCCTGGATCCCAGCTGCTCCCCGGGGCTGGGTGGGCTCAGTGACCAGCTTTGCTGGGGTGGGAGCTGCCCAGGGGGGTGCCCGTTCCCTGCCCAGGGGTGGGGGCTGCTGGGATTTTAGAGCATCTAACAGCCGGAGGGTGCAGTGCCACGTGCTGGGGCTGTGGTGTCGAGCCCGCAAGGCCGAGCTGGTGGCCCTGCTGTGGGGCAGCCCCCAGCCCCAGGGGGACAGACCTGGCTGGTGTGGTGAGGTGCTGCCGGAGGGGCTCTGCTGCCCCCACCCTGGCTGGGGCTGCGGGAATGGGGCCGCACTGGTGTGCGGGGCTGTGGGGGCAGAGGGGAGGTGCAGGGGGTCCCCAGCCGCGGTGTGGGACTGCGCTGGGGGTTGGGGGGCAGAGCCGCCCATCCTGACCCTGGTCCTATCCCCGGTCCTGGAAGGCCGGTGGTGCCCGGGGTGGGTCAGCACCGGAACAGCTTTGTGGGGCCGGGGAGGCCGGCCCGCTTGTGCTCCAGGGGGTCCTGACCCGCTCTCCGCGGGGGTCCCGGCCCTGCTCCGGGGGCCCCGGCCCGCTCCCCGCGGGGTCCCGTTGGGCTCCGCCAGCCCCGGCCGGGCCGCGCGGGGGCGGCGGTGGCGCGTCCCGGGGGGGCGGCGGGTCCCGGTGCGGGCCCGGGGCTGCGGCTCCGCCACCTGCCGCCCCCTCCCGCCCCCTCCCGCCGCTCGGCGGCGGCGGCGCGGCCCCTCCCCGGGGCACGGGGCGCGGGGCCGCGGCGGCCGCCATGGAGGAGGAGCCGCCGCCGCCGCCGCCGCCGTGCCCAGCGCGGGGCCAGCGGCAGCCGGCGGCCGTGAGGCTCCCGCCGCCGCCGCGCCATGGGCCGCCTCGCCGCCGCCGCTGCCATGTCGGCCGCCTTCCTCAGCCCCAGCCTCGCCTTCAGCTCCCACTTCGACCCCGGTGAGTGCCGCCGCCCCGGGGCCACCCGGCCCCCGCGACCCCCCGCCCCGCCGAAGCTTCCACGGTGCCCCCGGGGGTCCCTCCCGGGCAGCCCCCCGTCCCCCCGCGTTCTTGCCGCCGCGGTCCCCGCCGGGCTCCGGCTCAGCCCCGCACCGGCCGCCGGTGGCCGGTGCCGCACCGTGGGTGAAGCATCCCCTCGCCGCCAAAGGGCACGTTACGGCTCCCGGTGCTGCCGGGGGGTTGGGGGGGGGGGCAGGGGCAGGGGCAGCGCTGCCGCAGCTCGGCGGCGTTTTGTTCCCCGGGGCTGCGGCGGCTCCGGAGGCATCTCCCGCCTTGGGAGGGGACAACGCGGACGGTGGGGATGGGGCGAGGGAGGCAGGTGGTGCCGGGGTTGAGCACCCCGCTGCCCGGGGGGCTGTGGGTCTCCCTGGGGCCGGGGGGGCTCTGGGGGGCTCGGGGAGGGGGCGGCCGTTTCGGGGTGCAGGCTGTTACGTAAGGCACCGCGCTCCGGCCTCGGCCGCGTCGCAGCTGCAGGAAGATGCTGCAGCCGCGGGAGCGGGGCAGGGGCTGCTTTTGTGTGTGCGTGTTTGGGGGCTGCCGCAGCAGCCCCCCCCTCCGCGCCGGCGGCGCCTCGCGGCCATCCCGGTGCAGGGCTTGTGCCTCCCGCCCTCCCGCCGGGGACCCGCCGCCCGCGGAGCCGCCGCCGAGGTGGGCAGGGAGCTGGCGATGCTCTCGGGGCTAGCCCGGTGTTTACCAAACCGGGCAGAACGCGTGGTGGGCTCGGGCAGCCAAGCGGCACTGCCGCGGCTCCCGTTGCCGCCTCCGTCACCGCAAAGGAGGTAAACCAAAGGCCGGTACCGGACGCGGTGGTGGCAGCGGGGCTGTCGGTGCCGGGCTCCTGCATCCCTCCCAGCCGGGCTCTTGCATCCCTCCTCCATCGCCTCGCGCTGCTCCAGCTCCCCTGGCAGCTGCGGACGGTCTGAATCCGTGGAGGGATTTAAAAATGAACCACACCAGGACTCACCAAACCATGTCCCCGTTGCCAGAGACTTTGTCCCCAGCCTGCTCGGTATCGATTTCTGTTAGAGAGGAAACCTCTTTATTTGCATCTAAAATGCGGTAACGCTGGGAACAGAGCCCTGTTCCCCGGCTTCAGCCTCTGGTGTGATTTTTCTCTGCATTTTCGTGAGGCGCCCCATTTGCCATGCTAATCCTGTCAACCTGGGGATTTGCGGACCAGGTTTGATTTGAAAATCCTTCTGAAAGAAGGTTTCCGTCGCTGCCCATCGCCATGCTGCCACGCTCCTGGGCCTGGGGCTCGGCTGCTGCCGTACAGCTGCCACCCACAGTTACTGGCAAGGAGAGGAATTAAAGGGGGGAACAAACCATATTCGCTCTTTCACAGCTTTGTTGATTTTGTCCGTTTGGCAGCACCTCCTGCCTGCACGGCATCACCGGCTGCCCTTGCCAGCCTCCTTTCCCTGGGGTTTGCTTGGGCCAGTGTGGAAGAGGAGGCACTTTGCAGGGCACGGTGGCACTGGCCCCACGTCCTTGTGTTTCCTGGAGAGGGACAGTGAGAAGCCACGGCTGCCAGGGCCAGGCAGCTGAGCCGGCAGCGGGATGCAGTGACAGCGGTGTCACCTGGGGCTGGATGGGATGTGCCAACAGCAGCAGCCTGTGCTCCAGCCTCATCTTCTGTTTTTGGTGAGGCTGCTCGGCTTGGCTGTCGGATGTGCCCATGCTGGGCTGTGCCGGCTGCCCATGCCAGCATGCACCGCTCCTGGTGCTGGCAGCTCCGGCTAGGTGTCCCAGCCCAGCGGCCTCATGGTTCCTGTCTTGCATTGCCCATCTGCAGGCCATACCCCAGACGTGCTCCCGTGTGGCGCACGAAGCACTGGAGCCACTGGCAGAGCACCGACCGCCCTGCCAGTGAGAGGCACCAACATGCTGCCTGCCCTATCCTGTAGCCCGGATCTCCCAGCCTTCCCATGGGAATTGGGTGCCCACTCCCTGTCCTGGAAGTGCCATGAGCTGCTGCAGCCTGGCTGAGCAGACGCCACGTGGAGGCACTGGGCAGAAGTGCCACATCCCCTGTGTCACCCAGGTGGGCAGCACTTTGCTTTGGGGTCAGTGGCACCCCAGTCTCTCTCAATGAAGCCAATGGCAGGTGCTTGGGGACACGAGGATGTCTCTGCTGGGGGAAAGGGCTGCTCCCCTTGCTCCCAGCCTGCACTTCCCCGTCTCAGACCCAGGAGTGTGTTTTGAAATCGTGAGAAACATCCTCTCTCCCCCGCCTATTTTTTCTTCCCCTTTTGGTCTTCCCTGGGGCTGCCCGAGCCTTTCTGCCCTCCCATGGCACCGGTGAGGTGTCGCTGGCTGCTGGTGGCTGCGGTGTTGTCGTTCCTTGCTCCAGCACCCTGCAGTTGGGGGTTGTGTGTTGGCCCTGCGTGCCTGTGCTGGGATGAGCCGGGGGCTTGAGGTGCTGGGTGGGGATGGGGGGGTTGAGGCCGAGGGAGGGCGGGTGGTGCCCCCAGCCCTGTGTTTTTGGTCCTGGCTGCCCCGCGCTGCCATCCACTGCCCCAGGCTGAGCAGCAGCAACAGCCGGCATCACCATCCACTCCTGGCACAAGGATGGGAAAGGCCTTGGGGGACCGCAGTGACAAAGGGGCCACAGCACCCACAAGGACCCTGGCAACCCAGATGGGGGGCAGGCACCCCCCATGCTCCCACCCCACCACCAACCATGCTGCTGGGAATGCTGGGGGAGGATGGGGGGAAGGTACCGCTGGGGTACAAAGGGGGCATTTGGGGCAGGGAGGTGGGAGCTCCTCGGGCGGGAGATGCAGGTGGTGGCTGCCGAGAGGTGTAATGCCCAGCACAGCCGGGGCAGCGCCAGGGCCAGCATCCGTCTCGCCACACGTCTCCCGGCGAGGTGCCAGCGGCACAGGGCCTGGCCGTCTGTCCGGGCTGGCAGGCAGCAGGAGCCGGGCTCGCAGGCGGGGGGTTCGTCCCGGTGCCTGCAGGATGCTGGGGCTGGGCAGCGGTGGGGTGGCACATGGTGAGCCCCCTGCTCCGGCACAGCCTAGTGGCTGGGCTGCCGCGGGAAATGGCGTTGATGCAGCACTGCAGTGCAGCAGGGCAGCTGGGCCCCCCTCGGTGGGGGGGACGGATCCAGGCAACCGGCAGCATTGCTCCCCCAGGGGTGCCGCTTTGCTCCCCCCTTTTCCCCTCCTTCCCTCCCTCGGCGTGCTGCTCCTGCCCCGCTCCCCCATGCCGCGCACACGGGCGATTACGTTCTGCATGGCGATACGGATCCCTGTCAAAGCCAATTAGGAGAAATTAATACACCGGGGTTGAAAGGGCTCCGTGCTCCCAGCAGGAGGAGTAGGCTGTGACTCACGGGCTCCCTGCCCGGCAGTGGGACACCATGTGCTGGCACAGCCCACGGGCCCTGCCCTCCCCGGCACCGTGTGCTCCCCACCAGAGCAGGGCTCTGGCGCCCGCCTCGCCACGCCACACAGCCCACCTTGGCACCAGCCTTGCTGCCCCGGTGGCACTGGGGGAAGTGGGGCAGAAATGGCACCGCCAGCATGCTCCCAGGCTCGGGGCTGCAGCGGGGCACTGCGCTTGCACCTGCCGCTGCATCCTTCCCGCTGACACAAGGGGTCTGCATGTGGCTGGGGGGCTGCACTAAGCCAGGGAGTTTTGCATCCCACTGGGGGGGTCTGCATTTAGGGGTCTGCCCGGTCCTGGCTGCCTGCAGCCAAGGCAGGCAGAGCCGGTGACTCGCACTTCCCAGGTTTTACCTCGCTCGTGTTATGCTGCCTCGCCATCCTGCTAATTCCCTGGGCTGGAAAATCCCTGCCGGGTCAGGCAGCTCCTGCGCTCGGGTCAAAGGGGCTGTTGGGCTGCTCTTGTCCCACAGCTGAGCCTGCTCCTACCCCGTGCGGCACTCACTCGGCCAGCGTGGAGGCACCGGGATCCGCTGCCCAGGATGGACATGGTCCTGGCTGTGCCCTGCAGCTGCTCAGGGCTCTGCTCACCTCCAGCTGCTCCTGCCCTGGCACGTCCCCAGCGGGGCTTTGCTCGTTGTGGGTGACTGAGCCAGGGGGACCCCGCAGGAACACGGCTCGGCGTGGGGCTGGAGGGTGATGGGGCTGGCGTGGAGAAGAGCTGAGCTGTGCTGACTCAGCGTGCCCAGTGGCAGGAAAATAAATCTCCTCTGGGCATTAATCCCCCTGACAGCCCGGGGAAGTGTTGGTGGAGCGTGCCGCGTGGCGTCTTAGGGCAGTCACTGCCGTAGTATCATTTGCCATCAGCTGAGCCCTGAGAGCTGCTCCAGCCTGGCCTGATGGCCGGGGGCACAGAGGGGACAGGGAGCATCCTGGCTGGCACCGGAGCTGGCATGGGGCTCCCAGTGGTGCTTGGGGCTGGCCGAGGGATGGAGAGGACGTGGGGCTGCCAGCGGTGGGGGGGCTCAGCGCTGGAGGAAAGGGGAGCAGGTCCAGGATTTCCTGCAGAGCCAGTGTCCCGCAGCCTGGGACGAAGGCAGCGAGCGTCGGGGGTCCCACTTCCTGTCCCTTCCCCTCTGCCAGCTGCGGCCGGCATCCTCCTCTGCAGCCGGGTGTCAGCAGCCGTGTTAAAGCAGTTTGTTTTAATTACTGGAGCGAAGGAAAATTCCAGCGTAGGCAGACGCAGTAAATGGAGCAGCGCTGCCCCCCTGGCTGGGCAGGGGCCGGCTCTGCTCTCTGCGCCGGGGCAGGGAGCGCGTCCCCATGGGTGCTCCCAGGCTCCCATCCCAGCTGTGCCAGGGTGTCCCGCTGCCGGGCCACCGCATCAGCCTCCACGGGCCTTCATCTTTCCAAAGTACCCGTGAGGCTGCATGTTCCTCCCGGTGCTCGCTGCCCTGCCAGCTGCAGCAGCTGCATCCCAGGAGGTGCTTGGGAGCAGGGCTGGGACCTCGGGCCATCCCTGCCACCAGCACTATGGCAAAGCAGGGTTTTCTCTGGGCTCCCCAGTCCGTGTGTACCCGCGCAGGTGGGTGATGGGTGATTTGGGTGCTGTGGGGCTGGCTGAGAGCAGGTGTGGTGCAGAGGGGTGCTGGGCTGGTGGGTGTCCAGCATCCCCGCAGTTTTGTGCTCTGAGCATCCTCGATGCTGAGCCCCGCTCCCTGCCATGCTGTGGGCTGGGGTGGCCGGGATCTGGGCTGTGTTGGCCTCCCAGGGCTGCAGTGGGGGATGCCCTGACAGTTGCCTGGGAGCAGGGGTCTGTCTCCCTGACACCCACTCGAGTGAGCAGCCCTGGCAGCACAGCACGGACCACCGTGCCACCACATGCTGGCAGGGTCACACAGGGCCCTCAGCATGTGCTGCTGCTCAGGGTTAGGACCGGCCACTGTGGCTCTGGGTGGCCCTGGCCACCTCTCGCTCTGCCAGCGGTGGAGGAGCCAGTGGTTGGCCATCCCTGGGGTCCCCTCCGCACGCATTGCCCACTGCCCCTGGGCAGCGTTTGGGTGTGCAGGGCTGTGACATGCCCCTGGCTGCTGCCACATGCTTGGTGATCCTCGTGGTGATGGCACCGCCTGGCTCTGAGACGGGGGGCAGGTGAAAGGGGAGCCCCTGGCTTCCCAGCTGGGGTCTTGGTGGCAGGAGGGGGGTGCTCTGTGGCAGGGGCAGAGCCCCTCCCGTTACCAGACCCCCATGCCTGGGTTTCTGCCTGGGCTGTGGAGCATCCCTCTGCCTGCTCCTCCACCGCTCCGCTTTGGAGCCAAAGCTGCTTGTTTCATAACGCCGCTGAGCATTTCTGATAAAAATAGGCTGCCCCGCTCCGTGCTGCCTCTCCCGCTGTTACGTAAATGCTGCTCTGGAGCCTCGTCTCGGTCGGTGCCGCACGCTGCCGTAGCGGGACCGTGGTGCCATGCTTGTGGCCGGCCCCGGCGCTGGCACTGCTGCTGGCATGGGGCTGGCGGGGTCCCTGCTGGGGTGTGAGGGGGCTGGGTGCTCCCCTGGGCACCAAGGGCCGTGGCTGCTCCCAGTCCCTCGGGACAGTGGGCTTGCCATGATGCAGCTGTAGCATCCCTGCCGGCATGGGAGGCTTTACAGCCCCTGATTCAGACCTGGTTTAAAACGCTAAGCAAGAGAATTTGGTTTAAATAATCAATCAAATCTTGCTTTGCATGCTTTTTTAATATTTTATTGTTTTCTCAGAAAATGGAGAAAGTTGATCGCGGTTGGGCTGTGCCGGCTGGAAACCTGGCTCTGCAGCAGGGCGGGCTTTGATGGAGGAACTTGATTTTTTGTTTCTAATCAGGCTGACACACTCGGTGTATGCACAACAATGATGTGGCTTGGCCTGTACTTACTACAGTCCTAGTTTTTATTTCATCACGTTAGAAAATGATGGATGATCTTTTTTTATTTTCCATCTAATTATTTTTTTACTGCTAATTCATCCCAAGGTGATAAAACCAGAATTAAGAGGCAAAAATCAATCCTTTAAAAATACTTCTGCACTGGTTAAATAAGCCCACATTAAAAGATACATAAGGAGAACAGATTAACAAGGCGTGCCTTGCATTTAAAATTAACTGATCTATTAATCACTGGAGAGGTTGCCCGGATGGCCTGGCTGTTTCTGGTGGGAGAAGGTCTCTGGGGCTGAGGGGTACAGGGTGCTGCTTCCTCGTGCCCCGGTTTCAGCCGGCTACTGCGAGGTGGATGCCTGGCTCCAGCGGCGTCTTGGTGGAGGATGCTGCAGGTACCGGCTCCGTGCCGGGCTCCCCGCTGGCATCGGTGGGTAGTGCCAGCCCCGTGGCTGGTCCCGTGGCAGGAGGGACCCGGGCTCAGGGGTGCAGCAGCTGGGGCTGGCCCAGCTTCGTCCCTGCTGCCCAGCTTCCCAGTGCCTCAGTTTCCCTCTGGAGCTGCAAACTGTGAGGAGCAGCCTCGTGCTTGCATGCTAAATGGCAGTGGATGGTTTCTTGCCGCCTGGATGCATGTGGGTGAGCAGAGCACTCATCCTGTGGGGTGTAAAATTGCTTTCTTGGAAGCTGCCCATGGATCTGGGGATTAACACGTTACCAGGGCTGTGTCTGTGCTGGCAGAGCTGCCGGGGCAGGGGAGCCCGAGCCCGTGGCTGGAGGTGCCAATGGGTCGTGTGTGTTTGGGTCCTGCCCTGCTCCCTGCCCGAACCCTGCCTCTCCCGGCTGGGTGCCCGCTGCAGGGTGCTGCTCCCTGGGCTGCGGGGCCAGATCGTGGCTGGGGTGGGGGCGGCGGGGCGGGGGGGCTGCACCGACCGTGCTCCCGGGGCGCCGCCGCTCTGTGCATTACAGATGGGGAAACTGAGGCACGGGGCTGCGGCTGGCACCAGCTCCAGGCAGCAGCGGAGAGGGGTGGTCGCGGCGTGCCGTACCCCGCCCCCCTTTCTGCCCTGCAGCTACCGCGTGTGCCCTGGCCGGCCGGGGGCGGGGGTGGGCAGCAGCCGGGTCCCGCCTGCCCGCGGCTTCCCCCGGGCCCGGAGCCCCGAGCCGCCGGGGGGGCCCGGCCCGGCCCGGCCCTTCCGCACACGTCAGCCCCGCTCCGGCCGAGGGAGCAGCCGCGGCAGCGCCCCAGCCCCGCCGCACCGGGCCATGGCCGGCGGGGCGGCCCGCGGCCCCCGGCGAACGTGAGTCAGCAGAGGCGTCGGGGGGTCCGTGCTGCGCCGGCGGCGGGGTCCCGGCCCCGTTAGGAGCCGCGTTCGGAGCGGAGGGCGGGGGGCGCAGGCGGGGCTCTGCCCGCGGCGGCAGCTGCGGGGGTGGGAGGGCAGCGTGTACCCCGCTGCATCCTGCTGCATTGCATTGCACCCCACTGCGCCCCATTGCATCCTGCTGCATCCCGCTGCATCCCACTACATCCCGCTGCATCCCACTACACCCCATTGCATCCCGCTGCATCCCACTGCACCCCCTTGCATCCTGCTGCGCCCTACTGCATTGCATTACCCTGCTGCACCCTGCTGTACCCATTGCATCCCACTGCATCCTGCTGCGTCTTACTACACCCCACTGCATCTTCCTGCTGCACCCCACTGCATCCTGCTGCATTCCACTGCACCCCATTGCATCCTGCTGCACCCCACTGCATTGCATTGCACCCTGCTGCACCTTGCTGTACCCCACTGCATCCTGCTACATGCCGCTGCATGCCACCGCATCCCGCTACACCCCACCGCATCCCGCTGCATCCCAGTGCATCTGGCATCCCCAGTCTCTCTCCGCTGCCAGTACACTCCCATTTGATGTGGCTGGGCGTGGGGCTGGGGCAGGTCCCCCTGGGGCTGGAGCTGTGTCCTCGCTGCTGCCACCAGACCACCCTGTGGGGCTGGCTGGGGTGGGGGATCAGTGGTGTGTGGCTTGCACACAGCACCCTGCTGGGTGGGTGGCTGGCCTGGGCTGGCCCTGGGGGCAAGGGGTTACCTGAGTGATGCAGCAGTTCCTGCGGGCTGGGCACGCTGAGCTGCCCGGTCTCATCCTGACCCCCGTGGCGAGGCTGGCTCTGCACCAGCGGTTTGGGTGGGAGTGCTGCAGAGCTGCGGTGGAAAGAGTCCCATGGGACCCCCATGGCTGGGGTGGGGGTGTTGTGATGGAGCCAGGCGACGCTGTGCCAGGGGTCCTGGCCCTCCTGGGGTGGTGATGCCCTCCTCACTGACCCCAGCCTGGTGCCTGTGCTGGCATGGTGTGCAGGGCTCAGCCGTGGGGTGCTGATCTCCCAGCCCAGCAGTGCTGCCACCGTGCTGCATGCGCCCACCTGCACCCCCTGCTCAGCTCCGAGCACCCCAGCCTTGCCCCAGAGGCCATCACGGGGTGGGCGTCCAGGCAGGGGAGCGGCTCAGGGCTGGTGCCAGGCACCAAGGCCAGAGTGGGGCACAGTGCCAGTGCCAGGGGACCCTACTCCTCCTGTGTGTGTGTGTGTGTGTGTGTGTGGGCAGAGCCTCAGGATGGGGTGCAGGATGTGGTGGGGTCTCCAGCTTCTTTTGAGAGCCCTGGGGTCCTTCAGACCGCATCAGCAGGCCCTGCTCCCTGCACCCCGCACCCCGGTGCTCCCTGTGCCCCCCTATTCCTTGTGTCCTGGTGCTCTGGCAGCGGCTGCTGCAGGGCTGTTCGACCTGGTTTTGGGAGCGTTTGGCCTCTGCGATGATGCCACGTTTCCCATCACCGTACTGAGCGCCTGCACTGTGGTTACGGGCAAGGGCAGTGCCTGCTTGCCTGAGCAGCCAGGCAGTGGCCGTGGGTTATGGTGGTGGTGGTGCCCCTGTGCCGGCGCCCAGCCCAGTCTGGGCTGGTCATGGCTCCCAGCTCACTGGTTGTGCAGGTGGGGAAACTGAGGCAGGACCAGCCAGACCTGGCCAGCCCCTCGGTTTGGAGAGTGGTTGGTTTGCAGGGCTCTGGTTCCCGAGCCGCGGCTGAGAGGCGGCTCAGCTGACAGGCCCCGTTGGAAGGGCTTCTGTCGCCGCGCTCTGCTCCCCGTCGACATTCAAAAGGCTCTTTTCAGTGAGTCATTTTCTCTTTTGCTGTCCCACTATCCAGGGAAAATGGTGACATTCGCGGTGCAAAGTGTGTTCACCATGGAAACCAGCTGAAAGGAGGGAGAACGCCACCCCCTGCTCCTCCCAGGTTCGGCTTTGCATCCACCAGCCTCAGAAGATGGCTCTGGAGCATTTTGCAAGCGCCAGGGAAGAGTCTGGTGTGGCCCGGGGTGTGCCATGGCGCACGGGGCCAGCACATCTGCTCACCGCTGTGCTGGGAGCCGGGGTGCTGTGGGAGCTGGGGTGCTCCATGCCCGTGCTGCATGGTGCCGGGCAGTGCCTGGGCACAGGCTGCCGGCTTCTGCCAGGAAGGCAGGACCTTCCCCCAGACCCTCTATGCCCTTCAGGTGCCTCTCTCAAGGACACACGGGAGCTGGCAGTGCGGTGTTGAGCCCCAGCGCGGGGGGCAGCGTGGTCGGGGCGCAGGGCCGGTGGTGGGGCAATGCCTAGTGGTCCATGCGCAGGACCCACGTGTCTGCCGTGAGCATCCCCGAGGGGCTTGGCACTGTGCTCGGTGGACTGCGGAGAGACCGCGGCACTGGCTGGCGATTTGGGCCAGGAGATGGGGCTGAGTGGTGCTGTGGGTTAGGGCAGGGCACCCGTCCCGGCCCCGTATCCTGCAGGGAGGGCATGGCGCTGCGCACTGCGTGTGGCTCCTCGGCAAGGCCAGCTCTGCTGGCAGCGCCATGGCCTTCCGGCTTCCTCCCACCACAATTGCGCCGGTTGTCTGGGCAGGCGCTGGGCAGAATAGTAATGTGGCAGCTGCAGCCGACGGCAGGCGCCTGGGGGGGACGGGCCCCCCGTGCTCCCAGCCGCTCCAAGGGGATGCAGCGTGGGCAGCGGGTGCTGGCACTCGGGGGGTGCTGGTGCCTGGAAGGTGTGGGGCACAGCTGTGTCCCTGTGCCAGGGGTCCGGGGCCCGTGTGGGGCCAGGGGCAGGAGTTGTGGTTTGCCCCGCTGGCACGTGGGATGGTGGGGGGCACAGGCAGAGCTGCCGCTGTTGGTGGGAGCAGGGTCTGCCCTGTGCCAGGGCAGGGCTCGCAGCAGCGCTGGCAGGTCTCCGGCAGACCCTTCCCCTGGGGGATCTATGTGGGCAGGACAGGTTAGGAGCTGGCTCTGCCTGGGCGCGGGGAACCAGCTTCCCATCCTCCCAGTTCCTGCAGGAGCAGCATCATCGGGCCTTGGGATGCCGCCTGGGCTGGGGCTACTGCTCCTGCTGCCGTACCCACTGGAGGGCAAACCCTGGGGCTGGGCAGGGGTGCCTGGGACCCCTGAGCTGGTGCAGCCCCCCTCCACGGGGTGTCATTACCACCCTGCATCTGTGGTGAGCGTACCCCCGACCCCCTCCATGCAGTCTTCCACTGGGGTCCTGCTGTGGCTCTGGGGTCCCGCCCTGGCCCCCCACCTGTCCTGGCCATGAGCTGAGCCAGCGAATGGATCACAATGGTGCTGGGACCCCTGCACCTCCTGAGCACGCCCCACGAAAGCCCCCACCAGCCCCAGTGTGCCCTCATGACCCGTGACCCCCCTCCCGGGCAGGACCTCCCCGCACAGCCTCACCCTGCCCTGGTGCCCCCCAGCCCTGCCCTGAGCCCACACCCCTCCTGTCCCTGCAGACGGCACCCCCCTTAGTGAGCTCTCCTGGTCCTCCTCACTGGCCGTCGTGGCCGTCTCCTTCTCGGGGCTCTTCACCTTCATCTTCCTCATGTTGGCCTGCCTGTGCTGCAAGAAGGGGGACATCGGCTTCAAGGTGAGCTGGGGCCATGGGGGGCTTGTCTTGGGATGGGAGGGACTTCTCCCCAGGAAGGACAGAGGTGCCCGGTGGCTCCTGGGGCCAGCCCCAGCCCCAGTGCAGGATGTAGCCCAGCTCAGGAGAGCACTGCGCAAGGAGAGCTCAGCACCCCTGCCTGCCAGGGTGCTGCCAGGGCTCGGCATTGCTGTGAGCCATATCCTGACCCAGCCAGGATCCCCACTCAGCACAGAGCCTGGATGCTGCAGGGCTCGGTGTCACTGGAGGTCATGTCCTGATCCAGCCAAGCTCCCTGCTCGGCAGAGCATGGACGTTGTGGGGGTCTTGTCCTGACCCAGCTGGGCTCCTGGCTTTGCAGAGCATGGACCTTGCAGGGCTCAGCATCTTTGCAGGCCATATCCTGACCCATCTGGGCTCCCAGCTCTGTGCGGGGCTAGGCCACGGCATGGTTAAGGGCTGTGGCAGTCCCACCCGCACACCCCCGGGGGTGGGAGGCACCCTGACCTCACAGGCACAGAATGTGCCGAGAAACAGTTTTTCCCTAATTGCTGGGATTTTTGTGGAGGCTTGTGGCGCCCGCGGGGGGGAGGGGGTCAGGCAGGGGGGGAACACGCTGGGCCGTTGTGTAACTGTCCCACACCGGCTGGAGCACCTCACCGTGCCGGAGGGGAACAATGAGCCCCCTCGTGCCCCCGCACGGGTTATATAGGGGTGCACGGCCGGGGCTGGCCACTGCCCGTGTCTGGTGGGTTGCAGTGCATGGCACCACTGGCGGGGTTGGCAGCACCATGAGGCAGGGCTGGTCGCGGGCAGGGCGAGATGCTCACCATCGCCTACCTGCTCGCCCAGGCAGCTTTCAGGGGCCGGGGGCTGGCCAGGCAGCGTAGCCAGGTAATGGGATGGGGCAGTGGGGAGTGGGTGCCTGCCCCAGGGCAATCCCCATGGCGGGGGTGGTGGGGTGTGTGTCTGCCATTGGGGTACAGGCAGGGCTGTGTGCTGGGAGGGTGTGACTTGGGGGTCCCCATGCCAAGGGCTGTGCAATGCACGGGTGACCCCAGTGGGGCGGCGGGCGGCGAGGTTCTGTGGGGCAGGCTGTCGGCAGCCGGGAACCTGCAGGGTCAGTTGTCTCTGCTCGGTGTGTGCCCCCCCCGCGCGCCCCCCGGCCCAGGAGTTTGAGAACGCCGAGGGGGATGACTACGTGACGGAGCTCTCGGCCCAGGGCTCGCCTGCCCCCCAGCATGGCCCCGAGGTCTACGTCCTGCCCCTCACCAAGGTCTCCTTGCCCATGGCCAAGCAGCCGGGGCGCTCAGGTAAGCCGGGGCAGGGGCAGGCATCGGTCCGTGCAGGACCCCTGTGAGCTGCAGCTGGAGGGGGGTCCTGCATCACCGGGCTGCGGGGTAGGGGCTGTGGGGTGGGGATGGTGGGTCGCCCCTGCTCCCCTCCTCCAGCGGAGCCCCGGCTCTGGCAGGAGCAGCTCCTGGGCAGGGGACAGGCACCGGCAGTCCCTGGGGAGTGCTGCCGCTGTCACACTGTGTCAGGGTCACCGGTGGCCTGTCCCCAGCCCTGTGCATGGCACCAGCCCAGGGAAACAGCGCAACCCCCGCTAGCATGGGACAGGGCACGGGTACCCCGAACTGTGACACCCACAAGCCCTGATCCCGTGTAAACAAGCCCATGAGTGGGAGAGGAATGTGGGGGGTGCCTGGCCGCATCCCCCTCTGGCCCAGCGTCACTGCCTGGCCCAGAGAATGTCAGCAGTGTGGCAGGGCTGCGCGGTGCGAGGTGGCATGGCGCAGCCCAACAATGGCCCCATTGCTGCCCGCCCTTGGCACGGGTGCCTGAGGGGCAGGACCTGCGCCGGGGGCAGCCAGGAAGGGGCTAAATGCCAGAGCTTACGCTGGGCTCGGCTTTGCTCTCCCTGGTCCCTGGGGAGCAGAAGGGGCAGGGAGCCAGCTCATTTGGGGTCACCAGTGCCCCGTGTCCCCCGGCCAGCGGGAGGATGCCTGAACAGGAGGATGCCCTGGCTGCGGGTTGCCTGGGGATTTCTGCGGTGGGGGCTGCTCAGGAGCACCCCAGGGCAGTGCAAGGCCTGGCACCGGCTGGCACGGTGGGGATGCCACGGCTGGGCTGGGACCGGCGGGTCGTGCGGGCGGGCAGGCAGGAGGGCGCACAGGCAGCTGGATGTGCTCTGTTACAGTGCAGCTCCTCAAGTCGGCGGACCTGGGGCGGCAGAGCCTGCTCTACCTGAAGGAGATCGGGCATGGCTGGTTCGGCAAGGTGAGCGGCAGGGACAGGGTCCCCCAGGGACACCCGGTGGGATGCTGGCTGTGGGGTTTGGGGTTCGGACAGAGGGGACGAGCCTGTCCCTCACCCCAGGTGTTCCTGGGGGAGGTGAACTCGGGCATCAGCAGCACTCAGGTGGTGGTGAAGGAGCTGAAGGCGAGCGCCAGCGTGCAGGACCAGATGCAGTTCCTGGAGGAAGCGCAGCCGTACAGGTACATCTGGGGTCACTCTCTTGTGCTGCTGCTGCACCAGGCACAGCCAGGAGTGGGGATGCTGCTGGATGGTGCCTGGTCCCCCCTGTGCCACGTCTGGCTGCCAAGCAGAGCCGGGGCTGGTCGGTGGAGGTGCCTGGCCACGCTCTCTGGGGAGCACGGCTCCATCTCAGCCCCATTGCTGTCTGCCTTGGGCTTGTCATGGTGGGCCAGGAGCTGTGCTGGGAGCCGCTGGCCACGGCATGGGGGCAGCGGGCTGCAGTGAGGTCATGGGCAGAACAGGGCTGGGGGTGGGGGGGGCACTGAGCTGCTCCCTGCCCCAGCAAAGCTGGACAAATGTCCCTTTGTGGTGTGTCCCGGGGCGCTGGGACGTGCTGGTACCCGCTCCCGGCAGCCCCCGTGCTGGCCCCCGGCGCAGCAGCAGAGGAGGCAGGGAGATGGTTCCCTGGGGGCTGCCGCTGTCCCCCCGCCCCAGCCAGCGCGGTGCCGATGTGCCCCGTTGCTCTGCCCCGCACAGGGCCCTCCAGCACACCAACCTGCTGCAGTGCCTGGCCCAGTGCGCCGAGGTCACCCCGTACCTGCTGGTGATGGAGTTCTGCCCTCTGGTGAGTGCCGTGCGTGCCCCGTGTGCTGTCCTGCTCCCCACAGTACTGCGGAGGGGCTTGTAGGGCTGCAGGCAGGGCAGGATGGGGGGCATGGGTGCTCTGCCCTTCTGGGGACAGCTGAGCCCCTGGCGAGCCCAGCGCTGCAGAGGGTGATGGTGGCACTGCCCTGCAGGGTGACCTGAAGGGGTACCTGCGGAGCTGCCAGGGGGCTGAGGCCATGACCCCGGACCTGCTGACCCTGCAGAGGATGGCGTGCGAGGTGGCCTGCGGCGTGCTGCACCTGCACAGGAACAACTACATCCACAGGTAGGCTGGCCTGGCACCCCGGGGGGCTGGGCAGGAATCGGAGTGTCTGGACTTATGGGGTCTGCAGGATGCCGGTGTTCCCGCACCACCGCTGCTCCTCCTGCCCAACAATATCCTGGTGCTGAGTGAGTTGCAGACAGAGACTCCAGCATCAGTGATTTTGTTGAGGAGGGGGCGTGCTGCCATCGGGGGACGCCAGACCTTCCCCACCTGAGCCAGGCTCTGCAGGTGGGTCCCCACGAGAGTGCCCAGTGCTGTGGCTGGGGGGATGTGGGGTGCCCAGCTGTGCCAGAGAGGGACTTTCCTACAGGCATCCCAACCTCGGTGGACCCTGCTGTTCCGGGGTCTCGCGTGTGCCCCATCTGCCTGACCCCTCCAGGGCTGGAGCAGCCGCCCGGGAGCCCAGCCCCGTGCCAGGGCTCACGTTGCCCGGGGACAGCCGCTTTCTGCTTGGCTCAGCGCGTGACAGATGGGTGGATGGACGGAGGCGCAGCCGGAGCCGCGCAGGCATTCCTGCTGTGCATTTGGTGGCTGGGTATCGGCACGCCCAGTGTTTGGCAGTGAGACCACTGGCCCTGCCACTGTACAGCTGTCCCGCTCCCGCTGCCAGCCTGCTGGTCATGGCGCTGCCCAGGGGGTCCCAAGCACAGACCCTCGGCCTCCAGGTGGTGGGTGCCCCCCCCCCGACCCCTCGTGGTGGTGGTAACAGCACTGGGTTTGCTTGGCAGTGACTTGGCCCTGCGGAACTGCCTGCTCACCGCCGACCTGACCGTCAAGATCGGAGACTACGGGCTCTCACACTGCAAGTACAAAGTAAGGCTGGTTTGGGAGAGGAGGGGGTTGGGGGCTGCGCTGGGACCCCATGGCACCCACACATACACATGCACAGAGGGACGCGCTGCACTGAGCCCCGCACCCCCTGCCGCACACACAGTCCCCCTCCGCAGCTGTGCCGAGGCAGCCCCCTGGCCCCTGGGCTTTGCCGGGGCAGTGGGGGTGGGGGCTGCTGCCCCACAGACCACCCTGCCAGGGACTCTGTGCCCCAGGACGAGGCTGTACCCCAGGGCTGGCAGCTCCCGGTGAGCACAAAGCTGGGTTCGCTCCCCCCGAATGCCCTGTCCCCCTGCCCAGCGGAGTGCAATGCTGCTGGGGCTCCCTGCCACTGCCTGGGCTGGCCAGGACATGCCCCTCTGCCAGGGCCAGGTCCCTGCAGGCAGCTGCCAGCACATCAGCGTGGGGGGGCTGGCTGTCTGTCCCTGTCTGACCATCCCGCTGGTTCCTGGCTGCTCGCAGCTCCCGGCAGGGCTGGGATTGCAGGGCTGGGGCTGGGGGGGGCTCAGGGTGGGCAGCCAGGGGCAGCTGGCAGAGGGGAAGGAAGGATGCGCTGGGAGGCAGAAGGGAGAGGTGGGTGCCAGGAGGAGCGGAGCGAGTGGAGCACATGCCAGGGGGGATCGGGGAGCTGGGGTGCAGTGATGGGTGGCCGGGGAGGGCAGGGGGTGGCTCTTGCTGTGGTGTGGCCAGTCCCTTACGTGTAGGTTTGACGTTCTCTTCTCGTACTGACCCTGCATACTTGGCAGGACGACTACTTTGTGACGGCCGACCAGCTGTGGGTGCCGCTGCGCTGGATCGCACCCGAGCTCATCGATGAAGTGCATGGCAACCTGCTCATCGTGGACCAGACCAAGTCCAGCAACGTCTGGTGAGTGGGGTCTTGGGGGGTACTGGGGGCTGTTGCCAGGCACGGCATGGGCTGGTGGCCGGAGGGTGCAGGGGGAAGTGTCTGCCAGGAGTGCAGCCGCAGTAGGATGCATCAGGGTGGATTGTTTTTGGGGCTGCTGGCTGGTATCGAGGCGGGGTGTCCCCATCCCCACCCCCAGCATCCCCTGCCCTGCCCGCAGGTCGCTGGGTGTCACCATCTGGGAGCTGTTTGAGCTGGGCAGCCAGCCCTATGACCACTACTCCGATCGGCAAGTGCTTGCCTATGCCATCAAGGAGCAGCAGCTCAAGCTGCCCAAGCCCCAGCTGAAGCTCTCGCTGTCAGAGCGCTGGTGAGGACCTGGGCCGGGCTGCGGCCACATCCTGCCCCCTCCCCTCTCCCGGTCCCCAGGTGGGCAGGGGGCTGGGGCTGACCCTCACCCCTCGCCACGCCAGGTACGAGGTGATGCAGTTCTGCTGGCTGCAGCCGGAGCAGCGCCCGACGGCAGAGGAGGTGCACCTCCTGCTTTCCTACCTCTGCGCCAAAGGGGCGACGGAAGTGGAGGAGGAGTTTGAGAAGCGCTGGAACTCCATGAAACCCAACGGCAGTGCCAGCGCCAGCCACCACGGCCCCGAGCTCTCCTCCTTCCCGCTGCTGGAGCAGTTCTCGGCCGATGGCTTCCCCTCAGATGGGGATGACATCCTGACTGTCATGGAGACCAGTCACGGCCTCAATTTCGAGTACAAGTGGGAGCACACCAAGACCGAGCACTTCCAGGCACCTCTGGGGTCCCTGAGCCCCAGCAGCGCCGCCCGGTACCACGACCTCTACTACCCGGCCACGACGGCGGGGCGCCTGAGCCTGGGGGTCTCGCCCTCCTGCTACGAGTGCAAGCCGCCGGGCTGCCCCAGCCTGCCGGCCCCCGGTGTGGTGCCCATCCTGGGTGCCCACAGCCCCTCGCTGGGCAGCGAGTACTACATCCGCATCGAGGGGCCTGGGGAGGGCGGCGCCGAGCTGGACTATGCCATGTGCGCCTACAGCCCTGCGGGTGAGCGGGGGTCCCTGCGCCCCCCATCCTGCTGGAGAGCCCAGGGTGCCCAGAGTGGCAGCACGTACGACTCCGACAGCAGCCCCACCGTCTCCCTCAGCATGGAGCCGCTGCTGGGCCACGCGCCGGCGGCCGAGGGCTCCTGGGAGTGTGCCGAGTACTACCCCTACCCCTGTCCGGGGCAGGAGCCGCAGGGCTACGAGCCGTCCCCCAGCCATGGGGCCGAGGGGTACCTGCTGGAGCAGGAGCCCACCCAGCCAGGGAGCCAGAACTGGGCCATCCCCGCCTTCCAGCCCAGCATCTTCACCGACCCCCTGGGCGTCTCCCCGTCGGTGAACTGCACCTACAGCCCCCGGGAGTACGGGGAGCCGCAGGCACCCCTGCCGGGCGGGCGGCTGTTGGGGCAGAGCGGGGCCCGGCCGGACAGCGTGGCGCTGGAGCTGGGCGAGGACAGCCCCCCCGGTGCCCCCCGCCCGCAGGGTGCGAGCCCCCTGGTTCAGCGGCAGCCCTGGGCCTCCAACAGCTCCTCCAACAACAACATTGGCAGTGGCAGCCCCCCGTCCCGCGAACCCCCGGCTGGCGACAGCTGGTGCTACCGCCGTATGATCACCTTCCGGGGGCTGATGGCCAAGCCGCTGGGCACCGTGCCACGCGGCCAGCCCCAGCTCGGGGGGTCCCCGCCGGGCCACGACTTCCGCCGCCCGCGGCAGGATCAGCCCCCCGGCACTGCCGGCGGCTCCTCCTCTCCGTGCCGCTCGCCCTCCCCGCGGCGTCAGGCCTGGCACAGCCGTGACTCATCAACCTCCGGCCGCTCGCAGGCAGCAGCGCTGGCTGCCAGCCCCGGCACACCGTGGGGCCCCGGCACGGCCCTGCCAGCTCCGGCAGGGGCCCAGCACGATGCCCACCCGGATGAGAGCGTGGAGGGGAGCAGCCCTGCGTGCAGCCCCCTGCCCCACGCCATGGCTGCAGTGGGGCTGGGGGAGGCCACCCCCGTGGCTGGCACCACCGTGACGAACGCCGGATCCCCCACAGAGCCTGGCACAGACAGCACCCAGCCTGCACCGGAGACCGCCGAGGCACCCACGCCGGTGCCCGGGGAGGCTGCCACTGACAGTGGCACATGCGCTGCCAGCAACGTGGACCGGACACCAGACAAGACATTCTCCAGCTCTAGCTTCCCCAGCGCCGACGAGGGGAGCGATGAGGACACAGCTGAGCTGACCTCTGGCGTCTTCACTGACTTCTCCGGGGACTATGTGGAGCGGGTGGAGGCGGCCCCAGTGTTGAAGTCCCTGCAGAAGCAGGTGGGGACGCCAGACTCCCTGGAGTCGCTGGACATCCCCTCCACAGCCAGCTCCTGCGAGGTCTTCAGCCCCACCGCCTTTGCGCCCGCCGGCCAGCCCAAGGCCCTTGACAGTGGCTATGACACTGAGAACAATGAGTCCCCTGAGTTTGTCCTCAAAGAGCCCCATGAGCCCCGAGAGGCAGAGGCCTTCAGCCAGCTGGGGAAGCCACCCCCGGGGCTACCGGGGGGCGAGGGCTTGGCCCCCGAAACGCAGCTCTCCACCTCCTTGGGGGCTGAGCTGCACAGCCTCGTTGAGAAGAACCCCTACCGCGACTCTGCCTACTTCTCCGACTACGACACTGAGGCTGAGCGCGGCCCCAAGGACGAGGAGGACAGTGATGGGTCCCAGACCCCAGAGGCAGAGGAGGTTCCCCGGTCCCCTGCGCAGGACCTAGGGCGAGCCCCCATGCTGGGAGAGGACCCACTGCACCCCCCGGGAGCACCCAGCAGCCCCCCAGCAGCGCCTGGCCTCGAGGTGGCAGTGGATGTGCTGGCAGCGGGGGTTTTGGTGGGGGACTGGCAGGGTGCAGAGGCAGGGAGCACCCCGGCCACCCCCGCGGGGCAGGTGCCTGGCACCGAGCAGCGACCCGCTGGCACGGGGCTGGTGCCGGGCAGCTCTGCGCGCCCCAGTGGGGACGTCTGTCCCCCGGGCTCTGTGCCACCCAAGGCTTTCTTCTTGACCCCGGTGCTGGCGAGCCCTGGGGAGCCGGTGTCCATCCGAGGGACCCACATGCCCGAGGGCCCCCCTGGACTTGGGGGAGCCGTGGCTCAGGGTGAACAGACTGTGCCCTCCACGCCGGGGCTGCCCCTGGAGGGGACTGGGGTGGGCGATGCGCCAGGGGGTCCCAGCACACTGCTACGGGGGGGTGACTTTCCCCCCGGCCTCTCCCCACTCCTGTCTGCCCGGGAGCCACGGCCGGCTGCCCCCGAGTGCTGTGAGGAGCCGGAGGAGGAGGAGGAGGACACGGAGGATAGCGACGAGTCAGACGAGGAGCTGCGCTGCTACAACATCCAGGAGCAAAGCGAGGAGAGCGAGGAGGAGCCGGCGGCCGTGCCCATCGTGGTGGCCGAAAGCCAGAGCAGCAGGAACCTGCGCAGCCTTCTCAAGATGCCCAGCCTGCTCTCCGAGTCCTTCTGCGAGGACCTGGAGCGCAAGAAGAAGGCCGTCTCCTTCTACGATGATGTTACCATCTACCTCTTCGACCAGGTGGGTGACCATGGGGTGGGCAGACCTGGGCGCTGGGCACAGCCCCGCTGCCTTGTCGGATGCCATCCTTGTGCACAGGGACCGGTGGTGGGAGCCATCCCCAGGTGTGCCACCAGTGAGGGTCCCTTTCTGCCCATCTCCCCTTGTGCAGGAAAGCCCCACGCGGGAGCTGGCTGAGCAGAGCTTCCCGGAGCCCCCCCCGCCTTTGGGGCAGCCCCCTGCCGGCAGCAGCCCCCCCAGCCCAGCAGACAGGCTGAGCACCTCGGATGACTCCTCAGACGGCAATGCCTCGGAAGAGAGTGAGGGGCTGGGGGGTTATGGGGGGGGTGGCAGGCCGGGCTGTGGCAACCCTCGCAGTGGGCTTAGCTCCCTTGCTCTTGTGTCGCAGGTGGTGGCTTCGAGTGGGATGACGACTTTCCGCTCATGCCGGTGAAGCCGTCCCTGATGGCCTCACTGACGGGGACATCGACAGAGCCCGACGCGGCTGTACCTGAGCTGCCCACCCTGCCCGCACTGGTGCCGGCACAGAAACAGGTGCTGCCCATCCAGTTCTCCCGGTTCACGGTCTCGCCTGCCCCGGTGTCCCGGTTCTCCATCACCCACGTCTCTGACTCTGACATGGACTCCATAGGAGGTGAGTCCCCCTGGCGTGCTGCTGGGTGGGCGGCTGGGACCCCCTGCCACCCTCAGCACTCCGGAAAGCTGCTGTCCCTCAGTGCCAGCCGTGGTGGGAGCCAGCAGCATGTGGGACGCTCCATGGGGATGGGTGTCCCACGGGAGCGCTGGGACCCACTCATGCTGCTTCTCTGCTCATTGCAGGCAGCAGCGAAGACGGCGACCGGGAGTGAGCCAGCCGGGATGCCGGCCAGGCAGTGCCCCGGCACTGGCACCCGTGCAGGTTGGCGGGACCGGGAGCGGGGTCTGGCTGTGGGCTCCCAGACCGCGCTCTGGATTTTTTTTAGGCAGATTTTATCGGAAGGAGCTCGTTTGCTGCTGCGAGTGGGAGCGGGGCCGGCAGGGCCCGGGGCCAGGCGGTGGGTGACAGCTGTGCGTGTGTGTGTGTGTGTGTGTGTGTGCGCGCGTGTGGCTGTGTGTGTGTATAAATAGACACACATATATATATATATACATATATATATATATATATAAAAAAAATTATAGCATTTAAAGGGTAGTGCCCTGACCTTGCTAACATTTGCCGAGTGTCCCCCCCAGTGAAGTCTTCCCCCTTGGCTTCTTGCCCACGTGTGCTCCCCGAGGCAGTGTTTGTCCCCACACGCCCATGCCGTCCCTCCTCTGTGCCGTGCACTTGGTCTTGCACCTCGTGGTGGCTTGGCCGCCCCACGGCATTTGACAGCAAGGGGCTGCCGGCTGCTGCCACTGCTTGATGTTGCCTCGAGTGCACCCGCTCCTGTGCCGGGGCTGCTGCTGACTCTCGTGCCCCCTGTGCCCAGGGTGGGCAGCATGGCTTGGGGGGGCGCTGGGGAGCTCCCCCTTCCCTTGCATTTTGGGGAGCAGTCCTGGCCCGGTGAGGGACCCTGAGGGCTGGCGGGACCCTTGCCCTGCTGCAGTGGGGAGCAGCACGAGGAGGGCTGGTGGGGGGGTGGTCCCGGCTGCCACCCACATGGGGTGGACCCCCGGGACCCACCTATTTTTGTATTTAAAGAAAAAGGATAAAAAAAATCCAAACCCACCCTAAAAACAAAACTTGCTGTTGACTGAACCCACAGTGATGCGATTTTAAGTTAGTGCTGCCAAAGATACATAACGAGGCGGGGGGGGGTGGGGGGGGTGGGGGTGGGGGGGGGGGGAGGGGGTGGGCGCTTGCAGTTCTTTGTTCCATTTTTTTTTGTTTGTTTGTTTTGTTTTGGGTTTGTTGGGGTTTTTTTTATTCATTTGAGGCTTAGGATAATTGTGCAATTCCAGCTTCCAGAAGGAAATGGAAGTAAAGCGGAGCTGAGCGAAACCTTGAAATCAGGGCTGGTTCCTTTGGGGTCTATAGACCAAACCCTGAGGTGAGAAATGCCCCCCCACCCCCACCCTCCGCCCCATCCCCTGCAGCCCCCCTGGCTCCCACCACCCCCCATGCACATGGGGTGAGGGCACACGTGCTCGTGCACGGACACACGTGTGCACGGACACACACACGCACCTACGTGGCATGGGGCAGGTGCTGGGGCTGGGGGGTTTCTGCTCCACACCAGGGCCCAGTGCCGTGGGACGAGCCTGTCCCTGGCTCAGCACATCTCCGGCACCACAGCGCTGCTCGGGGCCCAGCCTGGTGCTGGGTGCTGGCAGCACCGCGCTTGCCCACCCTTTGCCCACCTTCATGGGCAGCCCAGCCTGGAGCAGGGTCCCCAGCTGGGGCCCTCTTGGTGGGCAGAATGCTGCTGTAGGGGCCCAGGGGGCTGTGCCTCCCACCCCCACCGCCACCCCCCACCCCACTCCCAGGGGACAGCCAGGGTCCAGGTGGGACCCCAGTTTCAGCCCCAAAATCCAGGGCAGCTGTGCCTGACCCATACCATCCTCACACCCCCACCCCCACCCCCCTCCCCCCGCCAGTTGGCAAGCCACTGATGACAATTACTGTTTTATTTAAGTGATTTATTTAAGCTCTAACCTGGCTTGTAACTACCTGCTCCCCCCACCCCCACAGCCCCACGCTGGCCGGTGACATGGGGTGCAGCACCCATTGCTGGTGCTGGGGTGCTGCTGGGCAGGAGTGGGATGCACCCAGGGGGGTGCCCTTCCCACAGCTCCCCCCCGCCCTGTGCCCGCCCCTCCACCCCCCCCCCACCCCCCCCGTGCCCGCCCCTCCACACCCCCACACACCCCCCCCCCCCCCCCCGCCACCCTGGCTGCATTACAGGGGGCTTGCTCTGCATTGTGGGGTGGGGGGAGAGTTTGCTCGACCCCCCTCTCCAGGCGCCCACCTTGCACCCAGGGCGGTGGGTTGCTTGTCCTGCCCCCTGCCCAGACCCCAGCAGCCCAGGTTTGGTCTATGGTGCCGCAGGTCCCTGCCTCTGGATGGCAGCATGAGGACAGAGCTGTGTCTTGGATATTTTTTTTAATAGAAAGGCTATTATTACATTGTCTATTTTATCAATACGGGTCATAACTGCTGTATTTTTTATCAGTGCTGATTTCCATACAGCTCCCAGCATGTGTGTCAAATATCATCGGGCCAATAATAAAGTTTTTAAAATATCTTCAGCCGTTTCCTGCGCAGATCATTGCCTGGCACGCAGGGATGCTGCGCATCAGCCCGGGGCTGCTTGGGATGGAGACCAGCGATGCTCCAGGGCCAGGCGGATGCCTCTGGCCAAGGAAAACACTGGGGGTGGGAAGGGGGTAGGGGGGGATTTTATTGCTCATAAATTACTTTTTCTCACAAAAAAATTATTTCAGGTTACATCTTGCAGGTGCCACCAAGCCAGGAGGTGCAGCGAAGCCCCGGGGGCTGGCTGGAGCCCAGGGGGTTTTGCCCGGGGGGTCCCGGGGGGGCTGGAAGAGGACAACGCTGGTCCAGTGACCAAGGGGACCCCCGGCCTGCCCCCTGCCCCACGCTGGACTGTGATCCCCCAGCTCTCTCCCACCCGCTGCCCTGCTCCCCAGCAGAGCCCTTCCCCTTGCCCCTGCCCCATCTGCTTCCCCCTTCCCCTTATCTGCTCCAGCCCCGGGAGAGGAAGAAGCTGCGCGTCAACCAGCGAACCCAGCCCTCGTGTGCAGCCAGAGCCCCGGCGGCCACAGGAGAAGCTGCTGTCCTGCAGCGGAGCTGCCAAAAAGCCATCGGAGGGGACACGGCAGCGATGAGCCACCACGTCTGACTGGGGAAGAGCCCCGGCTGCATGGAATCCCACAGGCAGCGACCCCCACGCCTGGGCTCTCTGGGCTCCGCAAAGCACCGGCCCGCAGTGCACTAGCCATTAAAAAGTGCAAAATGACAAATATAACGGAAAAGGCAAAAACCTCTGAGGGCATTGCCCCCCGCCCCGTGCTCCTGTGCTGCCTGGCACACCACCGCCCACCCGCAGGAGACACGGTTCCTGCCTGGAAACCCCCTTCTCCCTGGCTCTGGCAAGGGTGCGACCCCCGGCGCGCTGGCTCGGCTCGGAGCGAGCGGCAGCTGGGAGCTGCGGGAACTGCCCAGGAGCCAGCTTGCTCGTGGGCACACACCCCAGCAATAAGCTTAGCAAGTATATATATATATTTATCTACATCTATCTCTTTCTCATGCAGCCCTAGTAACAGAGGAAGAGCAAAGAGCCAAGCAAAGGTCTGGATGGGAGAGCCTGTCCGAGGGGAGCAGGGTGCCCCTTCTGCCGGGAACCCCACAGCCCCAGGCACCCCAAGGCACACTTAAGCGGAGCCCTCACCTCCACAAGTATTTTTTTCCTAGCTTATATTTTACAGCAGTACCGTAACACCCTACCATATACAGAGACCTGGTGGTGCAGGGCCTCTGGGACCGGCACTGGCCCCATCCTGGCGGGGGCTGCAGTGCTGGCATCCCGCCGCCAGCATCCCACTGCTTCCCAGCCCGGGGTGGGCAGCCGGGGTCTTGCAGGAGCCTGGGAGCTGCCTACAGCTCCCACCGCCCCCTTGGCTTGCATGGGGGATCCCAGCTATCCCGCCCATCCCAGGGGTCCCTCCTGACCGGGCAGAGGGAGCAGGGGGACCGTCTCCCCGCTGCCATTGCCAGTCCACCCCACGCGAGCCCGAAGCACAGCTCACCCTGGGATTGAGGCCGTTCTCCCAGCTGTGGTGAGCTGCTGCCAAGCCTAGAAGCAACCCCGGCTGGGGGACACGCTGCCATGGCACCAGTTCTGCGCAGGCAAAGGACAGGCTACATGGCAGCGGTGGAACCCTCTGCCACCGAGACGAACAAGCTGTGTCTAGAGAAGCAAGAACTAGGGCACTAGGTTTAGCCTTTGGCTTTCAAAGCAGCAGGATTAAATAAACGCCGCCTAAAAATGAAGTCCTGGAAAGCCGGACATGCAGCGGTGAGGAGGTGGCAGCAAGTGCCGCGTGGCACGGCGGGCGCCAGCGCTCCTGGATCAGCTGATGAGCGGAGCCGAGCGGTCGTTCGTCACCGTTGGCTTCAGCTGGACGTTGGCAAAGGGGTTTCTGCAGAGAAAGAGGAAGACAGAGTTTAGCAGGAGGGATGGTGGCAGCAGGGGCCTGTGAGGACGGGGCACCGGCGCAGTGAGCGTCAACCTGCTGAGACCCCAAAAAGCTTTTGCTGCAGAGCCCAGGCGGCTCGGCTCGCTGCAGCAGCTGTGCGGGGTGTCCCTCGAGGGTCAGCCCAAGCCCCAGTGGGGCTGTCAGCCAGCCCAGGGCCACCAGCCCTGACCCCCCTCGGTCCAGCAGCATTTGGGAAGGGATTAAGCTGGAGATGCTCTGCCCTGCAGAGCCTTGGGCCAAGCTGGCCCCGCTTTTCTGCCTCTATCCCAGTTAAACCTATGGTGGATGTAAGAGATGAGCTGGCAAGGGCGCCGCATATGGGATGTTCTCCTCCATCGCTCTGCAGCAGGCCCAAAACTGGGGCTGCCAAGGGGGCTCAGGGCTCGAGAAGCTGCTCCAGCCCCCCCTGGCTGGGCTTAAGTGGGAGCCCCCTGACATCAGCACCGTGCCACTGTGGGAGCAGGTGGCTATGGCTCCCTGTCTGCCATGGGCTGCATGGGGACCCCCCAGCCAAGCTGTGCCAGCTGAGCAGCCTGTGAAGCAGCCAGATATCTGGGGCAGCAGAGCCCGGGAGCGCCAGGTGAGCCGGCTGCACTGGAGCTCGGCAGGGCCACGAGAGCCAGCACAGCCCAGCTCCCGGCAGCCCACCCCCCTGAGGGATTACCTACCTGGGGCATCCCCAGAGCCATTCCAGTGCCCCCAGCACCCACTGGCTATGGCAGCGTGCTCCATGTTCAGCCCATGGCTGCACACAGCATCTGCAAATTGCACAGGTCCCACGGCTGGGACAAGGGCTGCTGTGTGGGGTGCTGTGACATGGGGAGCACTCTTACCTGCCCTGAGGAGGTCCCCTCTGTCCCCTCCTGGCAGGATGGGCAGGATTTAACTCCCAGAGGATGCAGGCAGCTATGGGGGTACCACTGACTGCCTGTGGTGCACAGTCACCCTGTGCTGTCTGCAGCCATCAGGTCCAAACCTGCACCAGGCACAGTGGCCAAGGGAGCCACCGAGCACCCCTGCAGCCCCCTGCCCCCCTGCAGCCCCTGCCTCTCCTGCCTGCAGGCAGACAGCCCTCCCCTGCCTGGCTGGCCCCAGCCCTCCCTGGGGAGCTGCGCAAACCCTCTCCTTCCTGCAGCGGTGGCAATGGTGGTGTGCCTGCACCGGCGAGCCCTGCTCGGCCCCCAGCACTGCCACAGCTGGGTCCCACGGCTGACAGGTCTCCCCCATGGGGCACAGCCCTGCTGTCCCCAGAGACGGGCGCAGGCGAACCGTTAGCCACACAAACAGGACCGTGGGGTTAAGCCACATCAGGAGCAGCCGTGGTTACTGGCGACCTCCCCCTGGACCCAGGCAGCTTTGGGACATCCCCAACCACCTCCTGTGGGGCACGGGACAAGGCCTGGTCCCCGCAGGCCCCCTGGAAGGGCGCTCGCTGCCTCCCCCCGGTCATCCCTCGCCTCTCCACATGTGCTTTTGCTTTCCTCAGAAGATAAATGGCTTTTGCTTAAAAATAGGGTAATTAATTTCCCACCTAATTAATGCAGATTCTTAGATCACTTCCCCCCCCCCCCCCCCCCCCAGGATGCCAAAATAGATTCTCAGGACTGGAGGGAGTGGAAAGGTTGCTTTGATGAGTCACCAGGGGTTATTATTTAACTATTTTTGTTCTGGCAGACAAGAGCCATTGGGATGGGAGCTCGCAGCATTGGCAGCCACAGGGAAAACAAGCTCACAAATCAAAGAGAAACAGGAAAGGGGCTCTCCTGGGCTCTGCAATGCCAGCGAGGTGGGTCTCAGCTCCTGGGAAAGCTCCTCCATCCCTGCCCTGGGGCCACAGCCGGGGTGGGGACCAGGAGGCTCCCAAGATGTGTCCCCAGGGCACTATACAAGCAAAAGAAGCTGCTCAAAAAACTTGACATTAGTGCGGATCTGCTCTGTCCCACAGGAGAGGGCTGGGTCCGGTGATGCAGCGCCTAGGCACTGGTGGGACAGCGGACACCTACAACCAAAGAAGCTGGTTATGGGGAGCAGGGGAAGCAGCAGGAGCAGGAGGAGCAGCTCAGCGTCCCCAGGGGAAGCGTGGCCCCAGCAGGCTGCCCGGCGTGGCAGCGGTGTGAGGAGCCGTGCAGATGCAGTGCGGTCAGACCCGGAGCTCCCGCCACCGGGATGGGGACAAGCGGTGACTGAGGGAGGGGATGCACTCGGCCGGGTGCAGGGGGGGAAGCAGAGCGGTGGCACCGTCCCCGTGCAGCCCCACGGCCTGCCCAGCACCAGCGCACCCAGGGCTCAGCCCCCCCCACCAGACCATCAACTTACTAACTACGGACAGGGGCACCTCAAAACCTGGCCACTTCAACATCGGGGCTGCAAGGGAAAGAGAAGGCAGGTTGGAGGACACCGGGATGCGCTCCGACCCCTTGACGGGAACAGAAGGTGTTGGTTAAGGAGACACGAGGTTTGGCTTTTGATGTGAGCACCCATCGGCTGCACTGCACACAGCACCTCCGGGCAGAGGAAGCAGGAAGAAAAAGAAGAAAAAGGAGGAAAAGTCATGTTTATCAAGTCACTGGTGCTGCCCGCCGGCTCCCTGCAAGGAGGGGAAGGAAGGGCACGGCCACAGCCGGGGCGCCGGGAGCCACCTGCAGAGGGGAGAGGCCAGGCACGGCAGGGGCTACGGAAGGGAGGCGGGGGGCTTCCTTCCCCCTGCCCCAGCCATCGCAGCTTTCCCACCACCGCCAGGATGGGAAAGCGCAGCCGTGGCATGCGGCAGCATCCCCTCCAGCCACACACACAGGAGGGACCCGGCCCTTAAACAGTTTTAGCTGCTCCCGCTCAGCAAAGCTGTTTAAAGCCTTCAGGGGCTGAGCACAGGCAGGCAGCACCCAGCATCTCCGACAGCCACCAAATGCCAAGGGGATGGAGAACAGACAAAAAAAAAAAAAAAAAAAGGGAAAAACCCCCAACAAACATGGCAATGTGCAACGGGCAATGCAGGCAGTGATGGGCAGCACACAGGCACGGCAGCTGAAAAAGACACCGAGGCCCAGCTCAATGCAATAAATAAAACTTTTATTCAAACAATAACTCAGTACAGGGCACATTTCTCTCTGGCTTTTAAAAAAGTTTTTTCAGCACTTCACAATCTCCATACAGGCTTTGCTAGGCTGGGATTCCCCCCCCCCCCCCGCCCCCTACGTTCAGTCATTCAGCAGGAAATATTCTGGGTTAAAAATCTTTAGCAAAATTAGGACATTAATGCAGGAGGGTCTAGTCACAATATGCCCACAGGCAAGTATATAAAACAAAAACTTGTCTGTGTGTGTGTGTCTGTATTGCCAGCAATGTCCCAGTAAACAGGCAATGTAGGAGGTTTTAAAAATCACATCAGAAAAAGAAAGCGTGTACAGCTTTGCAGTGAAGACAGCCACGGGCACTGGAAGGGCAACGGCCAGCCTCGGCTGGGGGAGCGGGACCCCAAGTGCCGAGGCAAGAGCCCCCTGGGTGCTGCCGAGCCCCCTGGCACAGCACGGGGGCTGCCTTGCTCAAGCCCAGTGTAGGGATGCGAGCACGCCCGTGGACGGCTCAGCGCCAGCCCCCAGTGCTAAACGTGAGGTAACAATACTTGCTACAAAAAATATATATATATTTATAAAACAACCAGGAGTGACCCTTCCAGGGGGGGATGCCAGCTGCACCCCGCAGCTGGCAGGACCCCAGGTGAGAAGCAGCCCTTTCCCCAGGGCAGGAGCCCTGCCCTATCTGCTTCTCCCAAAGCCACTGCAGCAGGCAGTGGGATGGAAGCGGATGAGGCCAAGGGGGACACATGGGGCTGCTGCCCCCCACCCCCCCCCCCCGGGAACAGCATCTGGGCACGGGCATCCCAGATGCTCAGTAACAGTACGGACACCAGAGGCCATGCATATTTTTTTTTTTGTTCCAGTCTGGGAGGTTTTGTCCAGGCTGGCACGCAGGGGCTGGCATGCAGCCCCAGAGGAGGGATAGTGCATCGCTAACATTCACACGGGAGTACAAAAACCGGGTCCCACTACAATGTAAACTGCATCCAGGCTGCTTCAAAGTGAGCACAGACCGATCGGCAGTTTCTGCTCTGAAAAGGCTTCAGAAACAAGGGCACTGTGAACACCAGGGAGGGGTGGAGAAGCACCATGGTTTCCTTGAAGATCACAAGAGTTTAAAATCCAAAAGTAGAGAAACAAGGGGGAAAAGGAAAAAAAAAAAGAAAAAAAGAGGGAAAGAAGCAGAAAGCTCTTCCAAGCAGCAAGGGCTGCTGCTAGCCAAGGTGTCCTCACACCGTTGATACCAAACTGCTGCTGCCGCTGTGGAACAAAGCACAGGAGACTGCCAGGGGGGCCGGGAGTGCCGGCGCACGCCACGAGGTAGCACTGTGCCCGGGAGCCCAGCTCCCAGCACGACACCACGGGGACTGGCACCAACACCCTGGCGGGCTTGACCCCTGCCCATCACTGCTGGGCTCGCAGCCCATGCCTGTGGGCTCAGGTTGTCCCCAAGAGTGAGACCTGGTGGTTCCAAGGCAGAGGGAATGGGGACAGAGGAGCCGCTGGGTGGGAGAAGGTGTCGGGAAAGACCCCGGGAGCACGCACTCTTGGGGGCATCACTATCTGGGCACAAGCCCAGAGGAAGTTGGGGAGATGCAACTCTGGAGGAGCACAAGCCTTGGTGGGGTGCAAGGTTGGGGACACAGGGGCTGGCCCCTGGGACCTGCCCTCCTCCCCGGGGAGACTCTGGGTCCCTCCACACTCGCAGACAAAACCTGCATCGCATCTTCTACCACATAGCCCCATCCCAGCCACTGCCTGCCCCCAGGGAGCCCATGCAGGGACCCCCGTGGGGACACAGCACCACAGCTTCACGCAGAGCCAACACCAACAGTTCAGTTCCAGGTAACACAACAGGAAGGTGAAGTCTTACCTGCTGACGGACCTTGTCCCGTAGTCATCGAGACCCTGTGGAGAGGAGGGGAGGAAGCGCAGTGAGGGGTGGGGAACGTGGGCTCAGGTGCCACTGGGGGGGTCACACAAACAGACCAAAGTGCATTGGGAGCCAGGGATACCAGGGCCGAGGGGCCAATGCATTTGGAGAGGAAAGGGAGACACAGAGATGATTTGAATGGGATACAGACAGCGGGTAGTAAAGCTGCTCCGCTCTTGCAGAGCGGGACTTTTATCTGGCAAGACAAGGGACAGCAAAAGCTCAGAGAGCCCCAGTGCGCCCTGCCCAGCCCTGCCGTGGCGCACAGCTCCAGTGCCTTCAAGATGCAAGACACTCGAAAAAGAACTGGATAAGTCTGAGAGACACTAGTGAGATGTTCTGTGGAGGGAGGTGTTTGTCTGTATTAAATCCCACCAGAAACCCACAGGGTTTTGGACCATTTTCTCTTTCAGTTGGTACCAAACAGCCTTTGCAGCGGGGAAGGACCACACTGGCCTGAGGAGCAGATGGGGACCGGGCTCAGAGGATGTGCCCTGGGGTATGACTGCGGAGCAGCTCTGCTCTCCCTGACAAGCATGGCACTGCTCCAGGAGGAAGCAAGAGCCACTGGTCTCCGAGCTGGCACACGCACCAGGGATCAGAGACCTGTGTTCCCACCGTCCTGGGAATGCTCCCAATCACAAAACCTCAAAATCAGCAGCAAACCCAGCAAATGGCAAGAAGTGGAGCTGCACTTCTGTCCCATCCCCTGCAGAGAGGGCCACATCCTGGCTGGAGCTGCCACCGCTCCAGAGCGCCCTGCCAAAGGGTTGGGTGCTGCATGGCCACCTCTCCCCACCGGCTGGCACATGCTGAGCACTCTGGGGAAGCCAGCATGGCTCATTCCACCATCTCATCTGGTGGGGAAGCCCCACTCTGCCGATGGCTCCTGGGTTAAGCTGACCTCATCCACGTGTGCATCCTCCCCAGGTCGTTACCTGAGGAGCCCTGAGCTTGTTTTGGACAGCCACCAACACCCTGGCTGGGTCTGCCCCAGCCTCGTACACTCATCCCAGTGCCCCCACAGGACCATCACCAGCTTGAATTGGCATGTGCCAGAGAAAACGCTTCCAGCTGCCTGTGAACAGCCTGTTTCTGGTGGGAGGCTCCCATGGAGTCGGCAAGTGTTGTCCTTTGGGGGTTTACGGTGCTGTTTTGTGCCTTTCACTTGCTGCACCTTGCCTGTTCTACCTAGGTGAGCCAAACCGGCTGGTCCTCCCCATCTACTGCTCCTGCTCTCTCCCTGCATCCCCTTGTCCCTTTTCCCTAGGAGAGATGCTCAGCAGGAGTCAAGGCCCCAGGCAAGGCACATGTGTCACCAGGCAAAAAACAGCCAACTGCCCGTAAATCCCAAGGGAAACATTGCGTGTGTTTGGACTTACAGCTGTCGACCTAGTGTAAGGTTTGTAGTGAGCCGAGGGTGGTTGGCAGAGGCCACTGGAATAGTCTTTAATTGCACACCCATAGGGCATTAGGTAGTCCTACAAACAACGAACACAGGTTGGAGAGCAGCCCTCCTGCACCCACATGCCACCTACACCACGCCAGGATGGAGAACGCGCTTTAACAAATTTCATCCTTCTGCTTTAAACCCACAGGCAGGACGGAGAAGTTGCAGACACCCGGGCCACCATGCACCGGGCTGCAGCAGGGATTAACACCCAGGGATTTGTTCAAGCATCTCCTGTTTTTATAAGAGGTTCCCGCCCACCCCCTCCCCCCAGAGTGGGAGAAGCCCCCAGGGCCCGCGGGCTCACCTGGGAGAAGGCAGGCACAGCCACGCTGTACGGCCTCTGCTTGAAGGTGTTGACGCCCTGTGCCGGGAAGGCTTGGGAGGCCATGCCGTAGTCGGGCGGCGGGATGGCGATGTCGTCCTTGTCCAGCAAGTTGCCGGTGCTGCTGCTCTTCCCTTGCTGCAGGCTGGGGGGGGGGCGGGGGGAGCCCAAGGCAGAGGCATCAGCACAAGCCCACCCCAGGCTGAGACCCCATGTGGCCAGTCCACCCGTGGCGGGGGACCCCACAGCCAAAGCCCCCCGCCCCAAACCAGCTACCACCCGTCTGCACTGGGAGTTATTCCTAACGACACTGCTGTGGGGAAGCGGGGTACTCCCGTGCTGAGCCCACACGCCTGCCCCAAGAGGGGCGCAGGCACCCACCCACCGATGCTCCTACCTCGCGTGGACGCGCTCGCTGCCATCATTGTCGAGGACCCTCGTGTAGGAGAAAGGAAACCAGCCCCTCCTGAAAGGCAAAGGCAGGGCATGGAGCCGGACCCACGCTGTTCGGAGGATCCAGAGGCTGCACCCAGGTGCAGCGGTTCACGAGGACAGCCACCGCACTCACAGTTTTGTTTTCTCGCTCTCCCCGTAATGCCAGCCGTCCCTGGCCTCTGGCACCAGCAGCGTGATGAGGTCACCCTCCTTGAAGCTCAGGAGGGTGCTGTTATCTCCGGCAGCATGAGAGAAAATGGCCTGCACCCTTGTCCTGCCATTCCTCTCGAGCCCTGCGGCCATGGAGCTGGAGCGCGGCAGTGTCTTGTTTTCAGCTGGTGGGAGACAGAGACCACTGAGTGCCTCGAGTACCGGACACCGTGGCCATGCCCAGCCTGGCACAGCCAGGGACGGGGCAGCCCTGCCAGGAGAGGTCCCTAACCCTGCTCATTTCACCACAGGTGCCAATACAGCCTTCAGTGTGACTCACACCTTCCTTCCCCCTTCAACAGGATCAGACCACTGCTCTGGGCATCGCCCACCAGCTGTGGCAAAGGGAGCAGCCTCCCTGTGTGCCGAGATTCCTCAGGATTCTTCCTCCTGGAAATCCTGTCTGTGGGCTGAAAGCCCACCCAGCCAAGAACCCACGGCAGAGCCCAGCTCCGCTCATTTACTACCCCCCAGGTCCAGAGGCACAAACAGCACCTGACACTAGAAGGATGCTCCCAGTCACTGCGCGGCCACCACCAGCATCCCTGGGGACCCTGCGCACTGCGCCCGGCCCCACCAAGCTCCCTGCCAGCGCTGGCCAGCCCCGCGGCACCCCACAGCCCCGGCGTGGAAGGTGGAGCCTCACCTGATGTGTAGCTGTTTTTTGGTGGCACGTTTTTGCGAACTGGGAGTGTATTGGAATAAGAGTCACTCAGCTGCTTCTGAGGCTGGGGAGGAGATAAAGATTTGGGCTGTGCTGGCTTCATCTCAGACCACTGGTTGTACCCGTCACTGTCTGGGCCTGAGACTCCGTTCATCACCGGCATGGCCTCCTGTGCCGACATGCGCTACGGAGAGAGGAGAGGAGGGGGGGAGATGGGGAACATCTTCATTAGGGCATTGCACCACTGCTCCCACAGTGGGACCAGCTCCTGGGAAGGGGGTTCACAGCAGACTGGAGCTTCAGCCTGGTCAGGTCCCCACCTAGGTGAGCAGGGGGTCACCCTCTGCAGTATTTTACTGCTCCAAGCTGCCTTGCACCTGAAATCCCTCCCAAGCTCCACTGCTCAGCTTGTGCCCCCACCACACATCCGGGGGGAGACCCTTTTCTGAAGGGCCTTTCATCTCATGGGTCACTCCAACCACTTTCTCCCACTGTTACTGGGGTACTTTGGTTCAGCCTCACAGCTCTGGGACCAGTCCGGCCAGATGGGTCCAGCTTGTGGGGTCCCCAAAGACCCCCGGCAGCTCCTGCAGCCTGCACCCCTCCACAGCTCAGCAACTGAAGCTAGATGGGACAAGGACAGGCTGCCCATCCCCATGCCAGGCTCCTTCCCACATCCCAGGGCAGTGCGTGCACGGAGCTGCCCACCTCTGTGCATCAACAACAATCCAACAAAAGGCAACTTGCTGAGGACAACGGTGACACTGGCCTGGGCTCATCCCTCCAGCTTTGCTCAGAAGGGCAGGACAGCTTCCACCACGGAGATACTTACTCCTACAAAAGGTGCCAGCTCCGGGGGAACAGGGAGAGGTTTGGCACCAGGGATGGGGTCAGAGATGATGAGGTTGGATTTGGATGTAGACAGAGGACTGGGCATAATGGTGCCATTGCTGCTGGCAGCCATCTGCTGCATCAGCTGTATAGCACGGTCCGGGATCTTGTTGGGATCCGAGCAGGACTGCTGCCACAGCGGCAGCTTCTGCGTCAGCATCTCCTTCCCCTGCAACAGAGAAGAGAGGCATAAGGGCACGGGGTGTGGAGCAGGGCACCGAGCTCTGCATCCCTCCCTGGGCAGCACTGTGCAGATCCGGAGCTGGCCTGATTCTGGCCACAAGACTGATCAGCTCCTCCATGCATGGCACAGACAAGACAAAACACAGGGACTTAGCATTTCCAGCCTCTGACGGCAGCTGAGCCAGGAAGGTGTCATGAAAAATGGAAAGGAGGAAAGGAAAAGGTAATTAATCTCCCCTGCTTATTCCAAGACATCCTGCACAGGGCAGCTCCAGGAGCAGAGGGGCTGCGGGAAACTGGGCAGGGTGCTGGGCTCCTCATGGAACAGCACCACTCAACTGAGCAGAGCAATAAAGCCTGACCAAAGGCTGGGCAGCGCACAGCCCGCACCGTGCTGTTGCCCAGGTCCTGAGGGATAAGCTTCTTGTTCAGGGCTCCTCAGCTCCAAGACCCTCCAGCCCCAGCACCCTGCAGCTAATCCCCACCGTCCCCTGCCTGTGGGCAGCACTGGCAGCCACCCACCACCACACTCTGAGCCAAGGGGAAAAAATAATAAAAATAGAGCTAAGCTTGCCCTTATTCAGCTATATACCCATGATGCACAAGCATGCATCCCATAGTGTGACACCGGGGGAATGTCCCAAGCTGGGTCACTCCCCAGCTAAGGGCCAGGCAGACCCTCAGGCTCCTGACTCAGCACCTCTCGCCCCACAGCAGAGGGTGACCTGCGTGGCTTCGCAGCTGACCTCACCTGGAGCCAACTTGGTCCCTGTGTATTAAAAAAAACCCTCTAAAGCCAATTTCAAAGTCCCAGAACATTTCCCTGGTATCGGCCACCGGCTCCAGACGCGGCACAGCCTCACCACCCAGACTATGGCTGCTGCCAGCATCCTCTGGGAGCTGCTGGCAGCAGCGGAATGGCATTTTTAGCCGGCAAGGCCCACACCGGCTGCCAGGCTGCTGCAGGGCCAGGCACCCACGTAGCACATATGCCCATCAAGCTCTGGACGAGCCACCTGCAAAGTCCCTCTTGCAACAATCACCCTCCATTTGCTGCTGCTGCAACAAGTTTTTGGTTTCACCACGCCAGAACAATGCTGCAGGCACAGGCACCCTTACGCCGGCTGCCCCTCACCATTCCTGGGGAGGATTTTTTTCCCTCCCCCCTCCTGCACTACAGGAGGGGTTTGCATATGCCAAGCATAGATCCAGCCTGTAGCGCAGCGCGAGGACAGCACTGACTAATCCAAACTCCTTCTCCTGCTCCTCAGTGCCAAGCGCAGTGGTGACAGATGGGTGCTGTGAGCGATGGGGGGTGGCGGTGGGGAACAACCAGAACAGAAGCACAAGGCTGCGGGAGCAGCACTGGTGTTCCCAGCTCTCATCCGGATGGATTCTGCTCTGGACTAGCACAGGGGGCTGCCACTCCCCAGGCTGGTGGGCAGAAGCTCCAGCCCAGGAGACATGGGATGCCTGGGAATGGGCAAGACGGGGTTTGGAGCAGCATTTAGTATCTGGTTTAATCCCCACCTTTGCTAAGGCCAGGGCTGGAGTGAGCCTTGCCAGGTGGGCATCGCCACCCCCACTCCAAGTGGGAACATCGCCGCTTTGTATTTCTTCTGCTTTTGCAAGTCACTGACACGCAAGGAACCTGAGGAGCCTCTGCTAGGGCAGAGCCCTCAGACCTCTGTGACCATGATGCACAGGAGAGCTGAACCCCAGCCACCCACCACAAGCTCTCCTGTGCGGGTGAAGCTGCATGGCAGAGGGGCTGGCATCGCCTGGCTGAGCCTGATGGCGGCATACACTGCCAGCTCTGCCATCAGCACCGCCGCGCTGGCACTCTGGCAAACCACAGTCGGTCCAGTCTACCTCGTGCAGCCAGAAGCTGCTTTGAAACGCAGAGCAGCACCCATGGGAGACGTTTCCCTGCGTCAGAAGGGCAGCACCACCCCAGGACAGCCCTGCCTCTCCCAGGGCACCTTGCCTGTGGGTCACCCACTGATGCATCCTGCCGCCCGTGCCACCGGGGCCACACCAGCTGCAGCTTGCAGGTTATCAGCTTCCTCGGTAGGCAGCGGCTCGTGACAGCAGCACCCACCCGGTGATGGGGCAGCCAGGACCTGCAGTGGGCCGCAGGAACACGGCAGCAGTGGGGCTGACTCACCTTGGCATGGTAAGTGATCGCACTCTTTGCTACTGCACACTGCTTCTCTACCAGGAAGCAGAACCGTCTCCTCTCTTCTGTAAGAGCTGTCTTATAGCCGTCAGAGACGTAGTTTTCCAGCTCACCTTGCTTGTTGCTGATGGCTTCAATGTACTAGAACAGAAAGAAGAGCAAAGAGATGGCTGCCTTCCCCGCTTCGGCCACTGAGCGCCTGCCCCTCCGTGGGGCTGGCAGGGGGGCCAGCAGGCAGGGTGCCCCCCCCCAGCACCAGACATGCACACATGTGCCTGCGTGGCCCCTCCAACCCACCCTTACTCATCGGAGCTCCCCACGCAGAGGCGCTGACTCAGCGCGTGGGCTGGCAGCCGCGGGCGGCGGGACGAGTTGTACCGCGTGCAGCCGCCCTCTCACCAAACAGGGGCCCGAGCCGTGCCGAGGCACTCATACCACCAGCGGACGCCGAGGAGGTTGCCTTGATCGCCAGGGGCTGGCAGCAGCCCCTGTAACCCCCTGCTCATCCCTGCCAGGCACCGCAGTGCACAAACCACCATGGAACCCAGTCCGGGCTGAATGCCTCTAGCATCCCCTCTGCTGCTGGTGCCTCCGCTGCATCTCTGCCTGCATGGACGCTGGGGAGCTGGGGGCCGCAGTGGGACAGCACGTGAACCCCTCCACCACACACAACCATCAGCAACACTAGAACTACCAGCAGTTTGCATTTGCTGATCAGCCACAGCGTAAGTGGTGCAGGGAACATGGGGACAGTGCCAGGGCAGTGCTGCACGCTGGCACAGCACCTCCCTGCCCAGCTGCAAGGGGATTGCCAGGATGGCCAGTCCTTGATGCTGCACCCCAGGGCTGTGCAGACACCGGGGTCCCCATCAGCACAGGGCAGAGATGCTGCAGACACAGCAGCGGGATGCTTCTTTGCTGGCACAGGCTCCTGCTCTGCCTACATGACTTCTGCCAGTGTGGCTGCGCCACATGGGGCTTTGCCAGCACCGTACGGGGCATGGAAGCAGCACATGAGGCCGAGCTGAGGTAGCCCAGCTGCTCAAGCTGACCTGCGCGATGCAAACTTGGCGCACAGGATGGTTTCAGAGCAACGCCTGGGACTGCGGCGCTGCTGCTCGGCCACACCACCAGCCGCCCTGAGCACAGAGGGCACCAGATGTCCCCAGCTCCCCAGCCTGGTCATTTTCTCATCCCTCAGTCCTCCTGGGAGGCCCCCAGTGCTCCTCTGCAATAAGCTTCCACCCTTGATGTGGCACTGGGAGAGCAGCCACCAAGCCTCTCAAGGAGGAGCATCTCCCTTGCCCATCGCTGTCCCACCCTGCAACACCTCCTTGCCACCAGTTCTCCCCTGGGCCAGCAGCTCCCCACTGCAAAGCCACTAGCAACCACGCAGCCCAGGCACAGCTAAACCTGCTCCAGAAAGTCTGAGCTTCTGAGAAATGAATTAAACTGGAAATTCAGGGCCCAAAGCAGCTTTACTTCTTTCTTCATGTTTAACAGTTATTTTTAGCGTGCTACAATATTTATTACCAGACACATAAAATGGAACAAACCTCAACAAAAGCAGTGAGATTAAGCAGCACACCAGACTTCAAAGGGGGCTTATTTCAGAGCTGGAGCTCCCACCCTGCCTGGACCATCCTCCCTCAGAAGCAAACCCTGCACAGAGCTCATGCCAGACCCAGCAGGTCTTGGGTCTCCCCACACACAGCACCACAGGTAAGGGAAAGGGAGTCAATATGAAATGGGTAAAAAACTGGTTTGCAACCAATAACCCTGTTTTAAGGAGATTTTTTTTCCCCAAATGAGAAAATCCAGTGCAAGCACCCCGTTTAGGGAAAGAATTAAGTGAAGGTAACAGAGCTGATGGCACTGGGTTGCAGAAGCAGCAATAATGGAGGTATGTGCATCACCCCCAAGCAAAGCCGTGAGGAGAGCCGAGCTGGACAGGGGCTGGCAGGGATACAAGGGAGGGCACCAGGAAAGCCAGCAGGCAGCTGTGCTGTGCCAGCAGCAGGCACGGAGGCACTAAGGCTGGCACAGCACAGGGAAGAGGCGGCAGCAGCCCCGGGCACATGCCAGTGGGTGGGAGCAGGCGGCCGTGGGAGGACACGCTTGGTGCGAGCAGGGAAAGCATCACTCCCCAGAGTGGGCTTGGGACAGAGACACTACCGGCATCACGCCGCCTCCTCCCGGGTATTATTAGCCCCTGGAACAGCACAGGGACAGAGCCCAGAGGCACCAGCCTGGCAGCGGTGATGGGGAGCTGGGATGGAAGGATGCCCCAGCCCAGGGAGCCCCCAGCTCCCCCAGGGTCCTGGGCCCCATCCCCTCCATCGCAGCCTTGCTTTGCCCAGGGCACCAAGCCTCGCTATCCCCACACACCTGCACCACCAGCAGCTCCCGAAAAAGTTTCCTTCCCTTCTCTCTCGAGGGAAGCAGCAGGACAACGGTCCCCCTGTGCAGAGCCCCATTTCTGGAAGGAAAGTGCAACCCTGACAGCACCTGAAATAGCAGGAGTGAGGAAGCAAGCGCAGACCCCGACACCCAAAACTCATCCTGCTTAATTTACTAACTGGGCCATCAAGAACAAGAAGGTGAGGAGTGAAATGAGTCCACCTCCAGCTAATTTAGTTCAGTAGCACAAGGACCATCCCACCGTGATTCAGGTTTCCCCGGATAACCATCCCCAGGCCAGGCACAGCTCTGCCCTGCTACTGCGTGTGTGCAAGACCCCGCTCTAGTCCCAACACACTGCAGCACAGGGGAAATGCTTATCTTAGCCACACAAGATTTTCAGTTTTAATCATGATTTAAATATGCAAGCTAAAGCCTTATTTACATCCTTGATTTCAATCTTGTTTTGCAAGTATACTTTTAGTTATTTCACTAAGGAAAGGCTTGTCTTAATGGCTGCAGCCAGTTAGAACATGTTGATTTGCAAGCAGAGCGCCTATGCTCTAAACTTAGTATTCTCGGCGCTTTATATACTTTATGTAAATATGCCTGATGTGCCATTGATTTATTCAGAGCCTTGATTTTTACATGTTATTACATTACAAGATGGCGAGCAACACTTCGTGTTCACTACACAGTTTTCATTTTGGATTTGCTCAAAATGACAATGGGCTTTCAAACAACGCACAGAAAGAATTTAAATAAAAACCTTGTAAAATATGCCAGATGCACAGGGAAAAAAAAAGGTAATGCACAAAGCATGATATAAGATCTCACTACTGTGTGCTGGGGAGAAATGCTGCCTTTAGTCAGCAAGTGGTGCTTTACCTGCAGGCAGGTGCCTGTCAGGACCATCGGCCTCATGGCCGCTGCTCAGATCTCCTTTCCCCCGGGACAGGGAGGATCCTGCAGCCATCCCGTGTTCTGAACCCCAGAAAAATGCATTTCTCAGCCTGACACGACCTGACAGCTGGCCTAAGAGCCAGGGGAAGGTGCCTCCCTGCCAGCCTCTGTAGCATCCTGAGACCTCACCGACAGGCACGTACCTCTCGAGTGCTGCATTTTTAATTCAGACCTTGATTTAGGTTGCCAGCTTCAAATTCAGCCTTCTAAGCATCATCTAAATAAAATTCCCAGTTTAAAAGAGGAAAAGCACCCCATTTGGCACCCAAGGGGGCAGGGAGCTGGCCATGGCAGTGGTCACAGCTGTGCCAAAAGCCAGAGCACACACAGGAGCTGCCCAACAGCTCCAGAAACCTTTTCTGGGTTTCTAGGTTGGAGAGGCCTCAAATAACTCCCCCATCCCCCCCGCCTCCTGAACACATCCACTTCCAATTCACCAGGAGCTGCTGACCTAATTAGCAATGTCAGCAGCAGCGTGCCAGGCAAAGGGTTTGGTTTAAGATGCTGCTGTGGCTCAGCTGTGGGAGCCAGCAGAGCCAGGGCTCCCGGTCCAGGGGAGCAGCAAATCTGGGGAGGGGGAGCCCTGGCTGCACAGGTGGTGGCGGCTCAGCTGGGGACCCACCGGATCACCCCCCCGGCCACCCAGTACTGGGGAGATGGGCGATGCTGGAGCAAAGCTCCGTCACACTGGGTCCACCCAAAGCTGGGCAATCTCCATTCAGGAGGCAGCCCATGGAGCTCAAGGGCTCAGACAGTAAGTTAGGAACAAGAGCACATGAAAAAAAATAAAAATAAAAAAAGAAGCTGCAAAGTCCCCACCCCAACAGCTGCTGTCATCCCCCAACACAAAAAAAGCCAGGGCACAGAGGTCCCACTGCTTACTCTAACATGTTCCCAGCACCACTCCAGCGCTGACAGCCAGAGGTGTGTGCAGGTGAAAAAGCATCCCAGAAACATCAAGACCCAAGTTCCTTTCAAGCACATACCACCATCAGGTAGTTAACGCAGGTGAAACAGCAACATCATTACTGAACTTCAGTTGAGCCTTTAATAACCACCCACCCTTACTGGTAAAAAATTAGTTCAGACCATTCTACCCAAGCCAGGAACGCACAAACCAGTCAGGAATGAGCCAAGGGTGATGCTCCTCACCACCGCGCTGAGCATGGCCGCAGGAATCACTGCAGCTCTGTATCAGTGATCAGGTGCATGTGCTGCTGCGGGTGACACGGGCTGAGTGAAGGACTGGCCACAAGGACAAGAGGCAACCAGGAGCTGGCAGAAGCCCCAGGCTGCCTTGCAGGGGCCACCAGCCCACCGGGGTGGGTGCAGCAGTGAGTCTGGATAGCAGAAAGCTGGTAACGCTGCAGGGCAGCCCACGGTCGGCAGTGATGCCGAGCAGGGGAAGGACTGTGCCCCCACACCAGCTCCGAACACCGGGCTCTCATCCAGGCCAGCAGCACAGGGCAGGCAGGGATGCAAGACAGGGAAGGGAGAGGACTCAGCCAGCTGTGCCAGACTGCTGCGGCAGGCTGAAGTACCTGGAAGGAACGAACACTGGCAGAAGGGAGGATTTATGTAGGGAACCACAAGGGAGAATAATTAGAAAGTAATGGGATAAAATAAGAAAGAAGTTAGGCTGATTAAGAGAGGAAGAGCATCTAAGCTGTTGAAGTCTTAAGGAAAAACAGCTGAAACCCTTCCACAGCATATCGCCAAACTGAGGAAAAGAGGCTAGGGACTCCCAGCCCCGACAGCTCCTGGGAACAGGGACAGCTTTTCCTCATGCCCAGAATCTGCTTCTTGCGTGGGAAGTGGTGGACCCTGGAGCAGCCTCAGGGAAAACTCTGTCCCCTCCCGGCTCCCTCCAGCCTCCATCATCACTCAAGTGTTACAGATGGAGGGAGGTTGGTCGATTTGTTTAGCCAGACAGAGCGATGCCATATTCAAACCCTGGGATATCAGCGGCTCTTCCCAGCAGAGCATGGCTGAGGAGATCAGAGCTTGGAAATGAGCCTGAGGTGACCTAACGCCTCTTGTAATACAGCAAATTAAGCAGCAGACCAAACCCTCTCCCACAGCAGACAGCACAGGTCACTGTGGGAGCCCAAACACATTTCACTGCCTTTTGCAAGGACAATGCACCCTGCAGAGCCACAGACCCACACTGCCACAGCTGCCCGCTGGTGGATGATTTCTGCGCATCTGGCACCCTGAAGCTCAGCACCTTTCCTGGGGAGAAGACAGAGTCCCCCTGCCCTGCACAAGCACCAACATCTTCAGCCAGTGAAGGTCTTTTAGTGCCAGCACCTGCCATGCTGCCCACCAGTCCCCATGGCTCCAGCTCCATCATCTTGCAGCCAAACCCCTCCTCTGTGATGCTGCAGACACTGTTATGCTGATGGTTATCCAAGGTGAAATCATACGCAGAGTGGACCCTAGGGAGCACAGCCCTGGCAGATGCCCAGCTCCAAGGATGCTGGCCTCGCTGGCCTCCCCCAAGAGGGGCTGTCTCCCCTTGTTACATTGCCTGTCTCACACATCTGTTAAACAGGGCATCAGCCTCATCCTTCCACTGCTCCTGCAAAACTCCATCCACGCACACATGTGATATTACATAAAATTTACAGAAAACAAAACAGCAGGCAAGCACCTTCTCCAGCCAGCTGTGCGGGGGTTTCACGATCAGCTTCTGAAAACGTTTTGTCAGTACGGGGACAGCCTGGATCAGTGGCTTGATGCACAAGGGTTGGCACCAAAGTGCTGATCTGACATGGCCCTGACCTGTGCAGGCACAGGGACCAAAAGACCAGCTTCCCAGAGGGGGCATCTGGGCACCTCAGCCCAGAGGAAAAGAAGTTTAAGACTTCATTTTGCATATTTGTAGCAGCTTCTTGTAGATTTGTAGAGCTGGTTTCAGAAAACCACATTCTGTGCTGGAGCCTGTAGCTCACCTGGGTGGGAGGGATGCAGCCAGTGACCACAGCAGCTGAGTGAAGCCCCCCAGCCACAGGTGCTGGCAGAAGGAGGTGGAGGCTTTCCTCTTCTGCGTGCTACCTCCTTCATAAGCACTCACAGACCACAATGTCAGAAAAAGCTGCTTCAGCGTATGGCTCCATACAAGCAGCACCACGTGGGAACTCCCCCAACACCCAAAGTCTCCCCAGATGCTTGGGCCTGCAGCGCTGCTGTAAGGGGGGGCAGCGTTGCCAGCACACGCGTTCACAGAGTAAACAAGAGGCAAAAGAAATCTCCAAGGGCTGAGCTCTCCAGCAAGGTCCCCAGCCACGAGCAGGTAATGCCAACGAGCTCTGTGCAAGAAGCACCCACACAGGCAAAGGGACAGCACAGCCGGTACCTCCCACGTGGGGACCCTCTGGTCCCAGCCTGGCCGCAGCAGGACAGTGCTGCCCACGACCACCAGACCCACGCTTCTCCCAGCGTTCCACATCCGCCTCCCCTCCCTGCAGCCCTATGTGCCGGGTTAAGACACACATCCTAACCTAGCTTAAAGCACCACAAAGCCTGGAGGGAGCTACCCGGAGCTACTGAGCTGTTCCATAGTTCTTCCCTATCTGACTTTTACATAAAGCCCTTGTAGCCTGGTTTGTGCAAACTCCTTACCAGTTAGAGCTTCCTGACCTACACCTAAAATTATTTCTCCTGATGGGAATATCAAAATGAGGTTTCAATTACAAAACTTTAAAAAACACCCCAGGTTATTTGGCACAGTGGTATTTAATGCTTAAAATATTCCCGCAGGAACAGGTGTCAGTGTGGACAGCAGAAGACACATCTGGGCAGGAGCTGAGCACAGCCCACCGCCCCCGGCTCAGCACCCCCTGGTTGTGCAGGGGTTGGGAGCAGGAGGGAGCTCCAGCTGCCCCCCGCACCCCCAGCACAGCCCCCTTGCCTGGGTCAAGCACAGCCTGCCACTGCAAACAGCCAGCTCCAGCGTCCCTATTTAGGATGAATTACTGTCAGCTTTGTCTCAGCCCAATGCAGAAATCCAATTGTTTGTAGCTCTAATATGATTTGATAAATAGTTCAAACCAACATAACTTCATTGTTGAGTGGCTGATTCAATCAAGGTCCCAAATCCATCGTGACCTTGATTTCACAGCTTGGTCATAACCAACACTTAATGAAATTACAGCAGATTAGCTTCCTTGGTGATTGTTTAATCTTAATATTATTTCCATTTTTCTTCGTGAAGTGAATGGAATTGGTTTATTCTCCAGATTTTCAACACAGGTCAAAAAACCCCCAGCACCTCAGTAACTACATAACTAAGATGAGCCATCTCAAGCAATTAGCTGTCTCAGCTTTCGTTCCTCATGTATAACAAAAGCTCTGGACTGATTCATGAGGAATAAAAAGCCTGACTATGGCGACATTCAGTAGTAACAACCCCCAACCACAGCATCTCTCCTGACCATGAATGACAAAGCTTTGGAGATGCAGAATCACACCTGCAGCCTAACTGCACTTTGAGCTGCTTTTAAGCTACATGGGCCATCCTTACTGCAAACCGCAAGGTGCCTTAAATCCCCAAGCACTTTAATCCTGCAACACCCATCCATAAGAACTCCACAGAACAAGCACAGGAGACAGAGGCCAGATGATGTGGGACTCTGACAAGCCTGGATCGGTGCTCTCCATGCAAGTGGCTGATGCAGCTCAGGAGGAGGCTCCCACAAGCATCACGCCGCTGCCTCGCCCCCAGCACACCTTCTCAATCCGCCGCACTCCCAAAGCTCACTAGCCATGAGATAATTAGTTTTGTGCAGTGCCTGCACTGGTATTTATTTTACTTTTATAAAGGGGGCATATCTGAAGAGCCATAGGTGAGATGTTTGGGCTGTTTCACTGGGGTTTCTGATCAGTCCCATAGAGCAAGGAGCCAGCACCACACTGGTACCCTGGCCCAGGTGAGGGCTGTCCTCTGCCACCCAGCAAACCAGAGCCTGAACAGCCCCAAACCTCCTCTCACCTTGGCAGAGGCGAGATGTTATCACACAAACCATGTCCTGGATCCCCCTGAAGGAGATGCCTCTGCCACCACACTCGTCTCACCCACCCATCTCACATACAGGCAGCAACAAGTGGTGAAAAGGCAGAAAAGAGCAATTCTGCTTCCCATAGCATTAAATACGGATGGAGATGATGACAGAGCATCAGAGTCCTGGCTGCCGACTGCTACAGTGGCTTAAATGGATGAGTCTTCAAAAGAAGAGTAGGATGTTATTGCTTTGTTGAAGGAGAAGATGACTGATGTAGCTACCAGGATGTTTCCACCAACAGCAGCTTCTCCCATTACGAGACAAGTAACCTGCAACAGCCCATTAGAAGAGCTGCATCCAGTTCTTGTCCGATCGGTCTGTGGTCCCCAAGTACCAGCCTGATGAATTCTTCAGCTTCCCACAAGCATCATGAGATGCCTTCAGCAGCCTCCTCAGAGGTTGCCAGGGTTTTTACAAGCTGGCCACAGGGGTGGCCCTGGGCCAGCTAAAACCCACCCACATGCAGCAGCTCCCCAGGGTGAGCCACATGGTTCTCCGCTTTAAGCCAGCTGAGAAAGGTTTTTAATGGAGCGAAGCCCCACAGCACAACATCAGCAGCTCCTGCCTCACCAAGCCCAGTCTCACCAAGCCCCGCATAAGGCTCCCTCCTCGGGCCAGTACCAACACCCACATAGCTCCAAGGCTGCACCAGCCCTGGCAGCAACCCCCTCTGCGAGGCAAAGGTAAGAGCAGCATTGAGGATGGCCCAAGACACCCTCTTTTTCCGCTGAAAGGGAATACCAGCACCGCAGCCAGCAGAGAACAGAGGGAAAACTGCCCTCATGGCTCAACGCAGCAATTTAACTTTGTATTTTGATCTAGGAGGAAAATAAGCAGCAAGCAGTTGAACAGTCTCATAGCTCTTTAAGCTCAAAAGCCATCATAAGGCTTTTTCAGAGATAAGCGCTTCCTAAATACTTACTGCTGAAAGATTAAGAGAATGAAAGCCTGATCCTGTTTCCCTGCCCAAAGCGGCTGTGCTAACAGGACTCCCCCATCCCTGCCACATCACAGCAGGAGGATCAAACCATCGCTCCTCTCCCAGCTACATCGTGCCAATTGCTGGATGGATTTTCTCCTCCTCCAAGTCTGGGTGTGGGATGGGGATCCCTGTGCAGTGGCAGCCTGGGGCAGAGAGGCAGGAGGGGTGGCTCTGGCAGCAGTTTTGCTCTGTTGTCCCTATCAGCAGCTTTCATGGGTGGGGGATAACAACGGTGTGATCCCCGAGTTTCCCCACGCTCAGCTGCATCGCCTAACAGGGCTCCACTCGCTCAGCAGGAATTTCAGAGCAAGGGCTTGCAGAGACACCACTGCTCAGGAGGGGCTTGAGCTGCTCAGCCCTCAAGAACATGCCAGCCCCCGCCTCAGTGGGCAGGACCCCCAGGCTGGGGTGCATGGGCTCCGGCCGAGGGGCTGCCAATGGGCATGAGCTTGGTGACTGTGCCCCAGCTCACCATGGGACCTGCACGCCGAGCTGGGGGGGATGACTACAGGTACGTTTTATTCTTCAGTACTCATTCTGATTCACACCACCGAGAGAATGACTGATTTTCCAAATTTTAGTGCAATTAAGAATGTCATTTCCCCAGCACAACCTTCATGTTAACTATCTGCTGATGACTTTAAATGCCACCCTGCACGCAGCCCCCATGAGCCAAGTGCCACCCGTGTTCAGATCCCCTTCAGCACACAAGGTGCATTGTGACATGTTACCAGCCCGCAGCATCCAAGTAACAGATCTTTGTCCCAACATAACACACGCTGTCGTGCTTCAGAAACAAGACTAGCTAGTTTCTGGCTTCAGGGCTCGCCTTCCCCTTTTCAAGGCACTACTCACATCACAGTCCTTCGGGGCTGTAACGCACCTGTACTTGCAGCTGCAGCAGGTTTACAGGTAGGTGCATCAGTTACTCATTGAAGTTTGCCACGTTCAGCTGCACTTTTGGCAAAGCTCAAACCAAAGGTTGCAGACTTCAGAAGACACAAGCTCCTGCTGCAAACCCACCAGCAACACCAGTGCTGCAGCCCCTTGGCATGTCCTGCTTGCAGCCCTGGCACCACCAGCACTGGCCAGGGATGTGCCCTGGATGCTCTGCAGTGAGATCCCGACCCCAAGACCCCCCCCCCCAGAGGGAAACCCAATGCCCCAAACTTTAAAACGTGTCCACCCTGCAGCACCAACCCTCCAGGCAGGTGCCGAGGGACCCCAGCCCCACACCGCTGGGACCCAATTAGCAAACGGCACGTGGTTGGTGAGGGAGCCCACACCGCGATCACACCACAGTGATTCACCGCAGCCGCCCCCGGCCTTCGCTGCCACCCCGGCGTGCTGGGGGAAGGGACGCCCCGGCAGCAGGCACAGAAAATATTTAAGTACAACACCATCCAAAGAAAGATTGATCTGGCACAACACGATTAATGATCTTTTTGGGTTCATTCATTAAGCAAAAAAAAAAAGCCCCAGGAGCAGTGGATCAAGCAGGGTTAGGCACCACTGCACCGCCCAGCACAACATCTGCCATCAGCGGAGCTCACAGCCTCCCCTTCTGCACCGTCCTCCCCCAGGGCAGCCACGAGACCAACCCGCTCCCATTGCCGGCTGCCACCCCCTCCCCTGTCACACCTCCCACACCCCACCACGCTCCCCTAATGCTGCTGAGCCTGCTCCTCCAAAGAAAACTGCGAACCCTTATCTAAAGGCTTGCAGGAGCTGGGCCACCTCTAGCATGTGGTGCTGAGCATCTGCTATGATGACAACGAGATGCTCATCCCCACGCTGCACTGCACGAGGACAATGAGATGCTTGTCCCCCTTGATGTGCCAGCACAAGGTTGACAAGATGCTCGTATCCCCACCACCACTCAGGGTCCTACCTGCAGCTCCTTGTCAGAGTACTTCTGGGGGTTTTTGCTGCCTTGGCTCTTCTTCCGAAGTTTCTTCAGCTCTGCCTGGCACTTGTCGAGCGAGTCCCCCTTGCTTCTTTGCTCCGTCTGGTATTTTTTCAGTGCAGCCTGGATGTGACAGGAGGAAGCTCTGAGCAGCCAAACCCCTGCCTTGGCCACAGCTCCTGCTGCCAAGGGTCAGCAGAAGCAAGCAGATCCCCCCACCCCTGGGAGAAGTGGGATCCCCATGGCCCAGAGAGCAAGGAGGGGCTGCAACAGCCTGACATCAGCTGTTCTGCAAATGGTGATGTGTGTGATGGCCGGGGACCCATCCGTAACTGGGGGCATGAGCAGTGTCTGGGCATGAGCATCCCCCAGCAGGGAGCCGGGCAGCAGGAGGAGACGACGCAGAGATGCCCGAGCCCACGTTTGTGCTGCTGGAGTGCACAACTAACTCACACTCAGGTACCGGGAGTCCAGCTCCACCTTCTGCTCCAGCTGCGTCAGGAGCTCGTTGTGGAAGGACTTGAGCTGCAGGCAGAAAGAAAAAACCATGGTTCCTCAGCAGAGCTGGCAAACCCTGCACAGGGAGCACCGGGGCAGGCAGGGGAGAGGGTCTCTACAGAGAGCAGAGGCTGATGGCAATGAGGGACAGACAGACACTCAGAGAGGGACCCAGCAGGGCAGAAGTAGATGCTCAAGCAGACCAGACTCTTTGCAGCTCAGCAAATCTGCTTCAACAGGGCTGGTGTTGCCCGGACAAGACATGGAAAACCATTTTGCTCAGCTGCAACCCTGGCAGAGACTACGGCCAGACGGAGACCCTGGCACACCCAGGCTGGGGCACTCACCATCTCCTCCAGCTGGTTCTGGATCTGCCTGTGGACCTCTGCCATCTGGAAAAGCACATCTCCTGCAAAGACAAGATGCAGGGAGGGGGCTTGAGATACTGAGCTCGGGATGACACCCTGGGGCTGGGGCAGGCAGCACCCTGCTAGCATGGGGGGGTCCACAGACAGACCCACAGGTGCTCCTGGAGGACCCCCAGTGCCCACCTTCAGGGAGCTGTATGTGAGAAGATACTCATCTAGGACAGTCTGACAAACACGTACACCACCTGTAGCATGAAGGGAAACAAGGACAAGCAGCAGCGGGACCCAAGCACTCAGGGGCAACAAAAGTTGCGATCCTGCTTGCGACCCGCCATGACAGTGGCCACCCCAGCTATGGCACTGCTTTACCTACTCTGGAAAGGAGCCAGACAACAGGACCAAGAAAGGTCCCTTGTCTTGAGCCGACAGTCCCGATTTGAAAGGAGCAGGCAGAGACAAGGGATGCTGTGCTAACAAGAGAGATGGGATTAAATAGCAATGTTACAGCCAGGAGCTTTACCTGATGCTCTCCTGGCTGCACACACAGCCCATCACCAAGCGCAGAGCACACACGTCCCTCTCCCCCAGAAGCGCAGCAGTGCACAGATGCAGCCCTGAGGCTCAGCTCAGGCCACAGGACACAGCTGTGCACGGAGCGAAGCCCCAGGTTGATATTTGCCTCAAAACCACCGGATCCGTTCAACCTCGGCGGCTGAGCCGCATGCGGGCAGCCCTGCCCTGGGCCAGCGAGCTGGCCAGCGAGGGCAGAGCCACTGCATGAGGCTGCTGCGAATGCCAAAGGTCAGTCCCACAAAGGGCTGCCATGGCCAAGGGATCCCAGCTCTGCTTTGTCTCTTCCCTTTATTTTTCTTTTCAAATGCAGAATTCATCAAGTCACACACCCACTGTGATTTTCCTGGGAGGAAGGGCAGTGTCCTGCCTCAGCAAAAGCCCCAGCACAGCCGGAGCCAGACGCACTCTTGGGAGCTGCAGGAGCGTCGTTTAGGAGCCGCCAGTGCTACCGCTCGGCTAAAAGCACGATCCATCTCCGGACCAGAGCAGGCTTTCAGGCAGAGCTGAGCTCTGTCAGCTATTTGTAAGGACTAAGTTAGGAAGCTGTTCCTTCCAGCATGGCAGGTTGCAGCTTCGCAGGAGGCTTCCAGCCTACATGGAGCTGTTTGTAAACTGAAATCCATGAGCCGTGTCTCCGAGCTGCTCCTGTCTCAGGACTCAGCCCCGGGAGGTCCTGCAGTCAGAGGTGGCTGGTAGCTCCCCCACTCCTACACCCACAGGGGCTCTCCAAAAGGGAAGCAGAATCCCCCATCCCATCCCAGAAAAAGCAAAGCAGGTTTTAGTGTATTTAGAGAATGAAGGAAAATGCAAGTCCCCTGCAGAGGCCAGGTCCACCCTGGGTTCCAGGACAACCATATCCTCTGCATGTGGAGTCAAACCTCAGCAAGACTGGGATTAGCCAAACCAGCATCTCACCAGTGGAAGGGAACCATTGGGACCCTCATTCAGCACAAAAACAGATGGCATGTGCTGGGCCAACCCCAGCCCACCACTTGGCCAGCCTGTCCCTGGCACACCACGTGCCTGGGCCATACGCCAGCCAAGTGTCAACACCGGCTGATCGGGAACAACCTGGCCCAATGTTTCTTTGCTCTTGTGGCTGGAGCAATTCGTACTTTGTACCATACATTGTGTCTCAAAGCCTTTTGCAAACATTAAAATCTGATCCCTTTTTGTCCTTGGCAGGCACCAGCCCCCTCCACCACGGGTCGATGCACTAACAGAACCAGCTGTGGCACCGGCCAGTGCTCAGCCAGTGCCAACTGGCACTGGGGCCACTGTCCCCCTGTGCCCCCCACTCAGCTCCGAGAGGATGCAGGGACACACAAAGCATCCCACAAAGCAGGGAGGTGACCAGACACCGTGGCTGCAGCTCTGCTCCTTTGCCGGGAGCAAACCATGTGCCCAGATCCCTGCAGCCACCGAGACAGCTATAACTTCTACAGCCGTTTTGCAAGGTGCTGAGCAAGGCAGAGCAGCCCCCGGCGCTGGCGTGGAGCAGGCAGCTGGCTGGGCCATTACACGTCTGCCGCCAAGATCTTCACGCATGAACAGGGAGGTCTGGGCAAGGGGTCACCACCACAAGACCGCCAGGAAATTGCTCTCCGGTTGGGCTGCGACAGCTCAATCATGGGAAGTGCACAAATTCCCACTGCAAGGAGGCAATGACGTAACACCGTTGCTTGGCTGAGATTGCTTTTTCAGGAGTGTATCAATGCAAGGGTGGCTCGCTTATTATTTTCAAAGCTTGCACCACCCCCTCTCCCTTTCGCTTCCCGTTTGCCTGGAGTGGAAACCCTGGCTGAGAAAGACAGTGCAGGGCTGGCTGGGGGCTTTCTGGCCACAGGAGCCAAGTCCCAACTCGTGCAGGGACCAGGCGCTCAGACGTGACATCCATATCCCCTAATCCAGCAGCCGGTACACCCAGCACCAGGTCTCTGCCCCCACTGCACTCCTCGCCCAGGGAATTAACCTGGCCCCAGCAGCCAGGGCGGTGCACGGTGCACCTCAGCAGATCTGCATCTCTTTGTTTAGACCTTGTCCTCCACCATCACCTTCCTGGCACAGCATCCCTGCTGCATGCTGCTCAGCACCCCAGCCCGGGCAAGGGGACGCAACCACCCCCACTGTCCCCACCGTGGCTGGTTTGCTGTGCCTTCACCGGTGGCACGGCATGGCCAGCCCGGTGCCAGGAACGGCACAAGGTGAGCATGGTGCTGCAGCTGGTGTGGCGCAGGAAGGTGGTTGGATGCCTGCCCGGCACTGGGCTGTGCAGAGGCATGAGCTTCCTCCAGAGCCTCCCCCCGGGCTGAGACAGCTCCGAAGGAATCAGCTCCAGGCTTCCCATGGCCTCTGCCATCGCGGGGAGCCCACGTGGGGCAGCAGCAGGATTTGAACTAAATCCCTTAAATAGCAGCTGCAGCACCGTGTGAATTCACATATGGCACCTCCAGCACCCCGATACTGCCACACCACGAGCTGCTTCACCACTGCAAAAACCCTCTCAACCTCGTTAGACATTAACAGACATTTCATCCTGAAACCGCCCCGACTAACCCAGCATGGCAGCAGAGGAGAAGTTAAGCTGTGACTAAGAGATTCCACAGTAGCTGGAAAGCCCAAATATTTCAAACCCTGGCTGGGAAGAGGATCGGCAGCATTGTGCTGAGATACCACAAGGCGTTTGCAGGGCTGGGACCACAGCACACGCCCCAGCAGCAGCACAGACGCCCACGCCACAGGCGTTTTGCATCACCTACCAGTGGTATTTAAGTTACACACAATAATTACTGCTGCGCAGCAGGGCAGAGCAGGGCAGGAGCTTGGGTCACAGCTTAAATTGTGTACGGAGCATGAGCACCGTGCTCACCCTGCTGCCAAAATGCACATCTCATAGGTCAAGAAACCCATGGTTCATCATCTCACCTGAGCCCAAAAGCAAAAATAAAGATGGGGAAGGGCAGGACAGCAGAGCAAGGGTTTCACCTGCCCGTGCTGGGCTCACACGCCTCTCTGCAGGCTGCAAAGCACAAACAGGCAAGGAGGAGTTGCTATTTATGCCTGACTCACAGTATCGCTCTGGGAGAACTGTAAGGGCTATTGTGGGCCCTTCCCTACCACACCCAGCCAGGAGCAGGCAAACAGGTTGTGCCACATCCCTCCCACTGCTGCCGGCACCGCAAGCCCTGCGCAGGAGCCAGCTGCCCCTCCAGAAGGCAGAGCAGTGGGAGCCCATCTCACAGGGTTTTTGCTTTTGAGTTTCAGAGCCTAAAGATATTTTTTTCCCCCTTCACTCTTGAGTTAGATATGAGCCATTTTTAATAAAAATACCAAGCAATTCATTGGCAAAGGAGCCAAAGCGCCCCGAGCCAGAACATGTTGATGCCTGAGCAGGGCTGAAGCAGCCCAGCCTGCCCTGCAAGGGCAGCAGGAGCTGGTCCCCAGCCGCCGGCCACCAGCTCCTGCTGCCACTGGCATCAGCTCGGAGCAGGGATGTGCTGTCAAGCAAACAGCACTTCATCCTCACCAGCATGGCTCCTTGCTCCTCTAAGACAGGGGAGGCAGCACCATTGGAGTCACTCGCCACCAAGATCACTTGCTTTGGAGATTCAAACCCCAAATAAAGAGCATGAAAGGATGAAGCAAGGAGCCCAGGGGCTCAGCTCCTCCACTATTTGACACTGTGCTGGGCTTCCTTCTGTTGCTTTTCATTAAGGCAGACGAGGAAAGGTGACTGTGCCATCAAGGCAAGTAACGAAGCTGGCAGAAAAGGTATATTAGCTCATTAATGAGAAAAAGCAACAGACAGTAACAGGGCAAATTGTTTGAGCTCCAAAACCCTAAGAAAAAAAATAAATCTGCTTTTCAATGGCTGGTTAAATGCTGTTACCTGAATCCTTTGATGCCCAGCAAGTACTTGAACCCGCGTGGGGGGATGTGCCCATACCAGCACATACCCAGGGCAGATGAAGATGTGAAAGCACTGGGCGCCCAAGGACCCTGCCCCAGACACTGCTCTGACACAGGCACCCATTTCACCCCTCCTGGACTTTGCTAAGCACAACTGCCTGCTGGACAGGAGAGCTCCATCAGTTTGGGGGCTTTCTTTGGGAGTGGGGTGGACAGCATCAACCTTGTGCACATTATTAACAAAGCACTGCTTCAGGGTGGAATCCTGCCCCGCCGGACTTGGCAGAGCAGGGCGCTCAGCCTAGCAGTTACCAGTTCCCCTTTCAGCACCAGTTTCACTCCATTTTCCACCAGCTGCAGCACTGCCCCCCACCCCCAGCTCGGGCACATCCCTGCTGCTGCAGGGCTGCCTCCCCCTGTCCTGTAAACACCGACCGGCAATAACTCTGCTCGCACATCACAGAGGGGTTTGGGTTGGAAGGGACCTTGAAGATCATCTAGTCCAAGCACCCACCGTGGGTTGGGATCCCTCCCACCAGCCCAGGCTGCCCCCAGCCCTGTCCAGCCTGGCCTTGGCCACTGCCAGGGATGGGGCACCCACAGCTGCTCTGGGCAGCCTGGGCCAGCACCTTGCTGCCCTGACTGCAAAGAATTTCTTCCTTATATCCAATATAAGTATCATGTGCTGAAGGCCTGATCAAGCCAAATGTGAAGCAGAAGCGCGCTGTTGAGAACTTCTGCAATTTTTTTCCTCTTCCCTCATATTAACATGTCTCTATCCAAGTTCAGACCCAGCACGTGCCACGGACAAGCCCAAGCCCCAGCAAGAAGCAAGTCACAGCCCAGCCCCTCACCCAGACAAGGAGGTTCTGGCTTCAACAGTGCCGACACTCCACTGCAGGGCAGCCCAGGGAAGATCCCGGTGCCTGCAGCGGGAAGGATGCAAGTGTGGGGAAACAATCGCCCCACTGCGCTGATTCATCTATTTCCTCTTCAAAAAGGTTTCACTTATCACAGCCCCAAAGAATGGTACCAATTTGTTGATGTTATATTAGCAACTCATCAGCATTATAATGATCAGCTCTGTTTGCAGCTGCTGCTTTAACCCAGCTTGGCAAAGCTTAAAACATTTTATTTATTTATTGAGAGACAAGGTAAAAACCAAAAAGCAAAAGCTTCCTGAGGCACCCTGACTCAGGCAAGTTCAATGACACATTTCAGTAATTGGTTCCCTCAGGCTGAGCAGTTGCCATTGACGATTTTACTACGGACAGATTAAAGACCTGGGTGACCTGTGATGCCCCACGTTCCAGCAGCCACCCTGGATGCCTACAGATCATGTATCTGTATCATGATGTACAGACCAGTGAGTCCCTTAGCGCCCAGCTGCTCTGGCAGCAGCTATATTGGTGGCGCAGGATTAATTAGCAGAGAACACAACTGCACAGCCCTCACATTGACCAGCCTGCAGGCACCCGGCTCAGACCCACCTGAACCCATCCAGCACACCAGTGGCCCTGGGAGGGGAAGCAAGCACCTCCAGGACCCAGGGCTGGCCACACAAGAGGCTGTGCCCCTTCCTACAAGCCTGCCAAGCTCACAGCATTGCCGATGGACATCAGGAGCCAGCCCACAGACACACAACGGCCCCTCCACCCCTCCCCAAAGGTTGGAGCATCCCTGCCAGAGCACATCCCAGGCACAGTGCCTGGGCACACAGCAGGTAGGCATCCATGGGAGATGTCACCACTGAAGGTGAAACCCAAACGTTCCACACAGCTGCTATGCGTTAGAAACTCCAGCCAGGCAACATGCTCATCACAGATGCTCATTTAGCAACCCTCCACCATTACTTACCCAAACACAGGTTGGTGAGAACAAGCCTACTGCTATGGCAGTCTGCGTTTCATCGCAAGGTTTGAAGGCAGTGAAAAGGCAAGGCAGACAGCAGCAGGGCCCCTCTTTCTGAGGCAGGCAGCACAGTTTTTAAGAGGTCTTCCTTGCATTTCTGCACCCTTCACAAGCCCATTCCTACAGGTGCCTTCCCTAAGAGAACTACACAGCTTGGAGGCCAAGTGCTGAACTCCTGAGAAAATTTCTCGGGAAAATTAGGCCTTTTAACAGAATCACAGGTGGAAATGCAGGTCCAGAGCATCCAATTCTCCACCAGCACAAAGCTGTTACCCAAAAGCCATTAAGTGCATTGTTAAGCCCAATTTTGAAATGATCAAACAAGATTGCTGCTGCTCTCCCACCCACGAGCTCGTTGACCCAGGCAGAGGGACCCCACTGCAGGGACACCAAGCCTCATCCATCAAGCACAAGGATTTCCTGGAGCTCAGCTTCACTTTTTCTGGCTGCTGCTCTGGCAGGATCCCAGTGGGCATCGGGCACCACAGCCACCACCGACCCAGTGGTCCCCCATCACACACCAAACACTGCAACAACCTTTGACATTTGCAGGATCTATATCTGCATCTCTGCTGCTGCAGGAAGCATCTACCCAAAACTGCAAATCCAATTAACAGATTAATCCCTCTATCCCGGAGGATTCAGCGCAGCAGAAAGCCTCCAAACCACGCCGCCGCCAAGAGCAGGGCCAGACCAAGGTGCTGCAGGGAGGGCAAGACTCCGAACTTGCCTGGGCAGCCACAGGCACCCCACCAGGCTGCTCTGCTCCTCACCAGGAGCCACCATGCTGGCCGCCCCACCAGGCTGGTGGCACCCAGGTTCTATGCAGCATTGTGGACAGGACCAGGCTCTGTGCCCAGCTCTACCCCGCATCCCTCTGCGATGCTCATCAGTGCTTTAACAGCTGTACAGAGACAGTTTAAACCTCTTGAAGCCCAGCACCCTGCACGGACACCAAACAGCTGGACCACGAACGTGCCACTGGTCCCAATTTTATTCTGCAAGTTGTGGATCAGAAGCAAGCCACTGCCTGCCAGCAGCTCCCTTCAGCTCAGCAATGGTCAACTCACCACTGCACGGCTTGTCCCTTCACAGCACCGCACTCTAGCCAGAGCAGCTTTCACTAACCCAGGAGGACCTTCAAGAAAACCAGCTGCTAAACAAAAATCCACCTCTAGCCCTGACGGGGTGTCATGCAGGTGCTGCTCGGCCCCAACACCCCAGGGCGCTCCCAGCCTGCTGGAAACCACCTCCAGCCCCACTCACCAGGCACACACTTCCTTGCAGAAGAAAATCCTTTCCCATGACTTTGCCATGGCCTAGTTTTCAAGTGGGACAAAAGAAACTACATTTTGAGCAGCATCCAAGGGACCTATGCAGGAGCCAGACAAGGGCCGAAGTCACCCGAATGCTCACACACATGAGACAGGAGCTCCTCAGCAGCGCCTACAAACCATCCCCGGAGCAAGCCTGGAGCAACCTTCCCCACTCAGACACCAGCACTCCTGCTCTTCGCACCAGCTTCTCAGCTTCCCAAAAGCCACTACTGCAACCATAGAACATGTGAACAGCAGCATAAGAAACCTCTCTTGAAGAGGAACTGTGGGTCTAACCCTCCATGTGCCAGAAGCTGGGCAGCAGCCTGGAGAGCAGAGCAGGGAGGGGAGCAGCTTCCCTGCCATCCCTCCTGGGAATGCCACCACAAGCCAATGCCCGCTGCCACCGCTGACCCGGATCAGCCCCCCGGGGCTCACTCCCCCAGCCCACTGCCAGAGGGGTCCCACAACCCGGCTTCTCCCCCACTGCCCGCACAGCACCGGGGGCTGCTGCAGGGCACAGAGCAGCTGCAGCTCCGCCAGGCACAGGAGGCTTCCCCAGGTGGTTGGAAGCATAAAGCTGCTCAGCTGACAGGGAACCGCACGAACTGGCTCACAGCAAACCTCTGCTGTGCGGGGACAACTGACAGCTACACCTTGGGTCTGGTCAGGGCATCACTTTAGTTAAAACCCCCCAAGAAAACAGACTTTGAACATCCCAAACCTCAGCAATGGGGTTCAGACAGAGGTATGCCCCCACCAGACGCTCGTACCCAAAAACTCAAGCCACAGAGCCGATTACAGCTCAAATACTTTATTATCACCAGGTTTTCCATTACCACCCAGGATTATCCTGTCTACACACTGTCGCTAAAATCTGATGGAGAATTTACAAAAAATGTGAAGTGCTAAGCAGCTGGTGAGCAGAGACCCAAGCTGGGAGGCAGTGCACTGGCAGCCTGGATGTTTTCAGCACGACAAATGTACAGCATCACTGCCATCGGAGGAGCCTGTGTTTAAAAAAAGCCAGCACAGAGCCGAACAAGCTGTGCTGGACAGCCAGCACGTGCAGCTGGGGACCAGCACTTCTCCAGTGCCCAACTTCAAGAGCAACTCCTTGGAGTCACAAGTGCTACTGGAGAGGTGACAGCAGGAAAACATGACCAGCTTTGAGTGCCAAGAGCCGGAGCAGCTCTCCTGGCACAGGACAGCCTCCAAGTGCCCACTCAGCTCCCCAGGGTGCTGCAAACCACCCGGAGCTCCCAGCCCCCAGCCGTGCTGCATCACCCGGGGGGTGCAGAGCCCTCCATAGTCACCCCAACACAGGCAGCATCACTGCAGCACAGGCAGGGGAGCCAGAGCACAGATGTGGCTGCCTTAACCACATGTTAGACAAGGGGTCTGCAGTATTTCAGGTTCTTCTGACATCTCCTGTCCCAGAAATGAGATCAGAAACGCATCCACATTTAGAAAAGGGAAACAAAAACCTCAGGTTCTTTTCTATGGAGGCTGGGAAGAGATGCAAGCTGCAGTCCCAACCAGAGCATCCCAGAGTCCTGCCTGGCATCTTGGAGCAGCTTTCCCTGTCCTGCTGCTCATGGTGGAAACCACCTGCACAGGGAGGGAGCGGCAGGGGCACTGCACTGATGGAAGTGGCAGTTGTGAACATCCTCACTTGCTGTGGCCTTTAGTAAGAAATGAAACAACACAGACCCCAACGCCCCTTTCCTCCTTTCAAGCACTATCAGCAATCACAGTGCAGGGACTGATAATGTAAAGGTGTTCCCAGGAAAAGCCATACCTTTGGTGAGCACAGCCACAATCTAAAGCATTTTTTAGCCCCTGTTTACACATCCTGCTGGGAGGGGGGTGTGTCCCCAGCTGTTATCAGCTCCAGTAAACTGCAGCCAGAAATTTTATCTTAACTTTCTCCTGCACAGAGCAGCTGCCACAATAAATATCAGCAAGATCAACAAGGCCAGAGGCCCAAGGAGCAGCCGCTCATCATGGCTCAGGGCAGAGCAGGAGCTGCCAGGATTTGCCCTTGGATGCGCTCACACCAAGAGTGGAAGGTGCAGTAACATGGAAACATTTTAACCCCCCAAACACTTGAGCCATGCAGTGAATGCACATCAGGAGCCCGCAGGAGGGCACTAAGGATGCCTGTTGTCAAACCACCAGCCTTAGGCAAGGAAGCAGGACCACCAGACTACCCCAAAGCTAGGTTTTAAGTGTGGGCAAAGCCTTTTTTTTGGGCTTTTTTGTGGATTTGTGGTCCTCAAGCTCCTGCCCTCACCCAGCTGAGCCACCTCTGACAGGGCTTCCCAAGCTGTCACCTCCAGGAGGACAGAGCTGCTGCACCTTTCACCCCGCCAGAGGGGGAAGTAGCCCCCAGTAAGGTCTGCACAGCCTTTACAATCTCAGTTGCTGCATGCAGTGCACACAAGGCTTTTGTTTTATTTATTAAACAGAAACAGATTGCTATAGGCAGCCTTAATCCAAGTGATGGAATCTGTTTCCATAGACACTTACTGCTTCCCCATCAAAATTCAGACACAGGCAGCAAGCTGTGCATGGCCGAGCTGGAGCAGCCTGTGGCTGGGGGTAAGTGGCACCTGATACAGCACCACCAAAGCCTGACCCCTCCGAGGGGCTGGTCACTGACAGCTCCATCAGCTTTAGAGTCATTTCAGCTCAGCCTCTTCTCTGTTAATTGACTGCCTCAGAGAGATTGTGTTAATGAGGAGTTTGCTGTCTCCTGGCGCAGTGATATGGTGAACCAGACCTGCAGAAGGGGCTGAGGGGAAGAGGGGTTCACCTGGGACTGCAGGGGCAACGAGACCAAAACCCATCCCAGCCTTACAAGAGCCTTAACAAGAGGCAGCAGCATCCCTGGGGGAGGTGGAAGAGCCACCTTGAGCCACGTCTGCGCAGATGTGGGGCAGCTCAGGGGGAGATCACAGGAGCCATGTCTGAGCCATGGGGAAGCTGGAAAAGCAGCTCCCAAATGACTTACCAGAGGAGTAAGCATTAAAAAATAAAAAGGGAAAGGAGGCACCAAGCATCACAGCTCATGATGTCTGCCGCAACTCCCATCGACTGAGCAAGCACGAGTCCCCAGCCGTGTGGCACAGGGAAGCTGCACAGACAGCATGCAGCAGGTCCTGCAGCAGCTCTGCTGTGTTCAGGGGGGCTCAGGGTTAAATGCAGCCCCCACCGCACACGGCCTGAGCGCTGGGTGCTGCCAGGAGAAACCCTGCTTTGGTACGGCTGACCTGTCCCTTGCCCACACCGCTCCTGCTCCCCTGTGTCATCCCTTCCCCTTCAGAGGATGAGGATGGGCAGCACCACCTCAGCCCCCAAAGCAAAGTTGGTGCTTTTGCAAAGCACTTGCCTTTGCAAAGCAAGACAAAAATGCCAGCAAAGCTGCTTTCTGCAAATGCTTCCTCTTTGCAAACACCACAAGCTGACAGTGCCCCAAAATCCTGACACTAAGAATAGCAGGCTTTTTTTTTTAAAGCTACATTAACAGCAGATACAGAGGCACTTTTACCATTCACATAAGGCAGTATCAACTCCAAATTGAGCTTGCTATCTCCGTCTACAGCAAAAATCTAGTTTCATTCCTGTGCTCGGAGTGTGCTCCGGACTGCAACTCCATTTAGCAGTACATTGGTGACTTACCCAATTCTTTAGATCCCTGGCTTTCACTGGCCAACTCTCCCATCTTAACCAGAGCATCAAAGTAGCCTTTTGCTGCATACGTCATACCTAAAAGCATAAAAAAAATGCAGGTTATGTTCTCTTTAATGGCTATTATAACTCCTGTGGCACTGCATAGATGCTAGGCACTAAAATAGACATTACTTCAAAGGGCTTAACCCCACAGGGAGGGACTAGACAACAAACAAGAAAAATGAGTGAAGAAAGAAGAAAGCTCGAGCAGCGAGATTACAGGGCTATTTAGGAGAAAAAAGGTACATGCAGGACCTAGGTGGTTTTCATTCCAGCGTAACCATCAGCCTGCGTAATGCTGCTCAAGAAAATCACTGTGGAATAATTGAATATCACAGACTTTCATTATAGTTCAGTCTTGTTTGTTGACATTCCAGCTACACACTCCACTTTAATCAGATAAGCAGGGGGTTTCCTCTAATCACAAGAACATGTTGTACAGCTTTAGCTCAACACCATCAAATTATGTGCTGAAGCCTCTTCCAGCATGATTTACTGATTAAGACACTTCCTTCAGATGCCCCCACAAGCTCAGAGATCCAAAGTAAAGGATGACCAAAGACAATTTTAAAAATTACAGGAAGATCTTGGTCTTCAAAGCACATTCACAGCAGGGATGAGAGAAAAATAGAAAACAAGTGATCATACTGGTTATCCACAAAATGCTGCAGTTACACTGTGTCCAGCTTAAGTGGTGATAAAACAGCATGTTACAAACGCACTCCACTACCCGGGTAATTAAAAACTGCATTATTGGTATAACGTTTCAGAAGAACAAATAAAAAGCGGTTCCAAGCGCAGCCTCTTCTCCCCTATCTCCTTTCCTCCCCTCCCTGCTGCCCGCACCCGCTGCAGACCCAGCAGGGAGGCAGCAGGCAGAAGCACCCCCAGACCCGGAGCCCCTTGCCTCGTTAGCATCATTAGGGATGGCTGGGAAGCGCTGCTGCTTGTAAGGGTGCATGAAGTGCCCTATCCCTGGGGGATCAGAGTCCACCGCCCCTGTGCGGCCAACCGGGACAGACGGGCACTTCCCACATTACGGCCAGTTGATCCATTAAAAAAAAATCTAGTTAAAAACTGCCAAGAATCAGGCAGCAAGCAGCATGACAGGGAGCACCTGCACCTGCAAACAGCAAGGGGTCTGCACCTTAGGAGATCCTCACTGAACCATCCAGGAACCCTTTGACTTGTGGGAAATAACATTTGCCCAAGGCACAAAGCAAGGCGGCACAGATCCTTCACAAAGGTCATATTGCAACATGGGACACCAAAATATTTTTTCCCACCGACTTAAGACTGTGACAGCCTCCTCCCTTACAGGCATTTCCACTGAGCCAATTAAAAAAATAAAATCCAGGAGACTTGCAGTGCAGCTCTGAAGCAAGCAGAGCCCTCCCCAAAAGCAAGCAGCTGCCTGCGGTCGAACACAGCCTGCCCTAAACCTCCCCAGGACCAAGCTGAGGGAGGCCCAGGCAGTATGCAAAGTCATTTTAAGTCAAAACAGTCCTTTTTATGGTTTTCATCAATTCACAGTTTTACTTTTGATCACTTAAATCTACGCCTCCCTGATGGCTCCCAATCGGACCCTGTGCTCCTAGCCGAGAGCTGCCACCAGTATTTTTAGATTTTTCCCTCTCTTCCAAAGTGTTCTGGGCAATTTGAACAATCCAGTAACACATCTTTTAAACAGAACTTAAAATTATCTTAATTATAAATATTTTAAAATAACATTTAAAGAGAAACTGGTTGGAAGTGTGTTATCCAGCTATCGCCCAAGCTTTTATCGCTTGAATCCTTTTCACATCCGTGGCCACAGCACGCACGTGCCTCACGTGTCCTAATGCCGTGAGCTCTGCATCAAGGTCCAAGAACCATCTCCCCACTTTCCTCCCCTCACTCTCCTTGGGAACAAAGAGCATCCCAAGTCTGTTTTCCAAGCTTCCCTCCCTTCCAAAGCCACACTGTCCAGCCAGACCCTCACCAGCCCCGCAGCCTCCAGCATTTCCACAATAAATGCGTCAGCAGCTCAGTTTCACTTACTTGCTAAGGCTTTTTCATAGGTCTTCCCCATAGAAATGAAATTCCTGAGGCTGGGATTGAACTGCTCCATGATCGTCTAAAGGAAAAAGAAGAACATCGCTGGGGTTAGCAAAGATGACCGGGAGCTGGACAGAGCAGCTCCGCACCCGCCCGGGGCAGCCAGCTTTACACCGAGAGCCTCCAGCAGAGCCATGTATTGCAAATAACACACAAAAGCGACTAAAGGGCAAGCACCTTGTGATCTGGGGCACGTCAGGAGCCAGGGATGAGGGCAGTGCAGGATTCACCCAACGCCAAACCCAGCACGGCTGTAAGGGCTGTTGAACACAGCCAGGATGGCAGCTGAAGGTAGCAGCCCCTGCTGCGCCTCAGGCCATGCCTGCTCCAGCCCCGGTGAGAAGCTCCAGCAGCTGCTGCAGGCACTGCCCTGGCAGGCAGAGCCAAGCCTGGCGCGGCCGGGGGGTGATGCCCCAGGTACCCTCCCTTCATCCCACAGCTTCCCTGAGGGCCACCAAACTTGGGTTTTGAACGCCACAAGGTAGAGGGTCAACAACAAGGTGGCTCTGCAGCGTCCCTGTAGGAGATGCCTTGTGCAGGTGCTTCACCATGAGAAATAAACAAATGCCCCAACCATGAAATTATCAGATATGGCAAATAGAACCATAATAACACCTCAGGTGGCTATTTGAGACTGCAGGCAACAGCCCTCAGAGCAGCGGCAAAGTTGACCCGAGTTCCAGGAGATGATGGCTGGTGATGTCCTGCTCCTGGGGCACAGCCCTGGAGAGCAGCATCACCTCGGTCATCACAGACAAGCAGGAAGGGCTGAAGAGCAGTATCCAAATCACGCCCAAGGAGCCGAAGCCAGAACAAAGCTACTGTCATCCCCACTGAGCTGGTCCCAGCCACGGCTGAAGCCACACGCAATGAATTACACCTCTGTCTCAAAGCACTTGGTGTCACTTTCCACCTGCCTATAGATGCATAAATTAGGGTGTCGGTGAACACCAGAAGCTCTGTCTGACAGCTTTTCCTCCCTCGCTTTAAGGTCCTTATTTAAACACGGAGTGGGGAAGGAATAATCGGATCACAAAGAAGAACAGCTCTTTGTACTTGGCACAGCCACGGCTGGCCCTCCCTGGCCAGAGCTATTCAATCCCCGGTGCCAATAGCATCTCTAGAACCAGACACTGATTCCCAGGCCAGCTGCGGCGGAGACAACAGAATCTCCATTCTCCCCCCACAAATCCCACCTCCGGACCAAGCCTGGCTGCAGCGGAGCAGCCCCGGGGCCAGTCCCAAGCCACATCAGGGACGCCCCTTGCCCTGTCCCCACAGCCCTCCACCAAAGGCACAGCCAGGGAATGGAGTTTAATGCCTAAAGGTCCCCGCGCAGCCCAAGCGGGGTTGCACCGGCGTCCCCCCCGGGAAGCATGGGCTCTACAGCCCCATGCTGCTGGCAGCGTCCCATCCCGGGAAGGGGAGGGAAGATGACAGACAGACACTTATGGCGAATAAGCTGATTAAGCATCTGTCACCTCATCTGAAACTGGCCAAACACTATAAAGCTCATTTTCTGCCAGAGGCATTTTTATCCCGAATTCCTGCTGCCTGGCCTTTGCAGAATGTGACAGTTCAATTTTCTTCCGCAGGTGCATGTGTGCAAGACTCAGCCAGCACCTTCCCTGGCTCAATACAGCCATTTTATAATTTCTGTGAGCAGGAACCTGTGCAGGACACCAGCTCAGTGTTCCAGCACCGAGGCACTGGTATTCGTCGGCAGGAAAAATCCTTTTATCCCTCCAAGGAGCATAGGGTAGCAGCCCTGCTCCCGGCTGGAGCGGTGGGCTAAGGATGGCTGTGCCGAAGCACCAACCCACCCCAAAAGCCACCATCCCACCACCCCAACAGCTCTCGGTGCTTTTGGGTCTGCCCCACACCACCACACAAGCCTGCAAAGAGCAGAAGAGGATTGCAGAGTTCTTGCAGGCAAGCACGAAGCTAATGAGAAACTTCAGTGCTAATTAAGGCTGCAGGTCAAGCTCCACCGCAGCACAGTGTGAGGGAAGCTGCTTTGGGGCAGCACAGAGCAGTTTAGCGAACACACTCAGCTTGAAAGGAGAAAATTAACCTGTAGCAACAAGCCACATAGTGAGTTGTTTTCTCTAATTGTAGGAGACAATTGTACAGGAGTTAATTAACACCAATGACTACTGCTCCATCTATTCAATGTCACGTCTAACTTTGGTCAAAAAAAAAAATCTACCTGTGTCGCCCCAGAAAGGAGCTGGGGTTGCTGCCCAGGGACAGAGCCATGGCCATGTCCCCAGCACCAGCAGAGCCGCGGCTGCAGCCTCCTCCACGCTCCAGCTCAGCCTGAGCAGTCTGAGGCTGTGTAACACTTAGGCAGAAGAAATATTGGCAGAAATTCTGTGGGGAAGTGATTTTTAAACAGTTTGCTAGGTTAAGTGCAGTAAGTGTTTATGTATATGTATGTATACATGTATATAAATAAAATTATTTTTGCAGCAGCAGCTGTGTAAACATATCTTCCTGAGGTACGGAGCTTAGTGAATCGATGACAGAACAGCACCTGCAGACAAAGCGCCGGTGACCAGCGGCCATCCCAGTGTGGGGCAGTGGCACAGATGGGTGCAGCCAGCGATGGAGAGCAGTGCCATGCCCGAGGGCTTACAGCCACCGAGCTGCTCTCTTGACCTGCAGGACTTGTGGGGTGGGATGGGATCAAGGAAATCCCCTTCCAAAATTCAGTGCATCTTCCCCAAACCGGAGGGAACCAAAGCACAGCTCAGCGCTGGCTGCTGCTGGCACCGCTTGGGGCAGGACCCTGCGCCCCACCGACCAACAACAGCTACCTTAAAACAATAAATATAGGGACAAAAGCCCCCCGAGAGGTCCCACTGACCAGCTGAAGAAGGGGGGAGGCGACCGCCTGCCAGCCAAATGAAATTCACTGAACCTCAGGAGGAAGTTTGCTGAAAGTGAATGTTTTTTAAGACATTGTCTGGGGACTCCAACAAAAACAGCCAGGCAGGATGAGGGCACTGAACAGGGCTCTTCACTCCAGAGATAAAAACAGAGTTTTTTCAAGCCTTCTTCTCACTCTCAGGGTGGGAAGGGAAGGTGACTCCAGAACTAACACACCTTCACATCCCCCCGCCAGGTGAGAAGCTGAAATGCCAGCAGCTGCTCAGGAGAAATACTGAAAAATAAACATTTTCATCACAAGACAGGCTTAGCAAGCACTCGCTTCCCACAGCCAGGTCAGGCAGCAGAGCAGCCCACACAGCAGGGAGGGCGGCAGCACTGCTCCCCCTTGGCTGCCAAGGTGAAGCTGGGCTTGCAGGACACTACAGAAAAGCTAATATTCAGCAAAATTCTGGTAATGGAAGCAAATCTCGTTCTCCCTCAAATTTTGCTCCATCAGCACCGCCCACAAGTTGTTTGCCTTCCACACACTGGCTGGGCAGAGTTTAGAAAAACACAGACAAAAAAAACCCTGGCAGCTAAAGGTTGAAAGGGCTTTGCTTTGTTCCACTGCACTAAATTCCCTGGGTAATACCACTCAGCTCTCTGGGATTGGCACAGCTTTATTTAGCTGCCAAAAATGAAACTAATGCAAAGCACAAGGTCTCCAGGACACAGTCCTACTGAATGAGGGGGGGAGAAGAGGCAACAGAAAACGAGGTCCCCGTCCCTCCCCTGAGCGCACTCCATGGCAAGGATGTACCAGCTGCTCCCACACCGTCACAGCCCGCCCAGAAGTAAAAGTTTAAACCTCCCCGCGGACAAGCTGGAAGTGGAGCTGGTTCAGGTTGTACCAGGTTTCTCCTGCATAGGACAGACCTGCATGACACCTTCAAGGCTTGAAAAACAATTTCAGAACAGGCTGCACAGCCCTCCCCAGCGCCATCCCCGCAGCCGCCCGGGCGGCTCCTGAAGCCAAACAGGCAGCAGCATGCCAAGCAGGAGCCCCCGTGCCCCGCCGAGGCAGAGGATGCTCAGCAGCTGTGCTCTGCTGGGCACCCAGGCTCCGCACCACCACCTCCGCACAGCTGTGGTAGGACCTCATGCCGCACGGCTGTGCTGGGCCATCTGCGGTTATGGTGCCGGACTTTGTGCCCTGTCCCCCGGCCGTGCAGCAACAGGGCAAAGGGACAGACAACAGGGGATTGAGGGGGAAGGAGGCTCCTAGATTTGACCAAGGGATGAGCGTCACCATGACTGCCTGGCTTTTCTCCCAGACAGCCTGGGCAGTGCTGCTGGGGACATCCCAGACACCCTGGTGGACACAAGTGATGGACTCTGAGCTAACCCCCACCTCGGTATTTTCCCGCTACCATTCCTTGCTGCCCCCACGCAGTGCTAAGGCACAATGGCTCCTTGCAAGATTGACGCTGCACACAGGCACGGGTGGCCTGGGCTCAGCCTGGCACCCACTGCTTTCCCGGGTGACTCATGGGTGACAGCAGGACCTCAGGTGGCCATGACAAGTGCCATCAGAGGGGGTTGCACCATGGGATGCTCCACTACACCAGTCACACAGCAAAAGTGGCTCAGCTATAAGGAAGTTTTAGTTTCTAAATGGGTCAGTCCTGCTCCTCCTAGAACACCTTTGTTATTTCTCTATTAATATTTAATTCCCAAACCCCAGCACTGCCTCCATCTCGGCTCATCCTGCCTCACGCCATCAGAAGGCAGCCCTGTCATTTTAAGAGCCAGGTTTCCGCTGGGAGGGAAACCTCGCTGGACTTGTTAGCAGGGCTGATTTTAATTGCTTACAACACACCCACCTTACAGCTCTGCCACTGGGAATATCCCCATCCATCCCCTTCCCTGGTATCTTGGTGCACCGTAACACACAACAGCAGCAGCGTTTCACAACTGGAGCTGCTGACAGCTGCGGTGCCACATCCCTCCCTCGCTGCTGGCAAGCCCACCTCCCCAAGCACTCCCCAAGCTCGCCGCAAGCCAGCGGGACCGGCCACATGGTTGTCCTCCGGCTGGGGTTCTCACGAGGTCCTGCCCCAAAGCCAGATGGCATGACCAGGGCTCAGCACAATCTTTCCTGGAGAAAGAGCTCAGGAGCAAGAGAACTGGCAGGGGGAAGCAGGGTCCCCATCTAAAGGTATTTAGTTTCTACTGGCTATCGTGCCAGAGGATGAAGGGATCCAAGTTTCAGGGCCAGAGCTCTGAACATCTTTGTAACCAGGGTCTGGGCTTGAAGGGAACTGGAAGGAGGACCTGGACGGCACACAGCACCCCCTGGGCAGCACCCTGTCAGTACCCACCAGCAGTCACCCTGCCAGGCAGCCCTGGGGCTGGGACCCCCGCTGCCGAGCTAGGAGCATCACCCAGCCCTGGCCCCTTCCCTGCAGACCCCCCGCAAGGGGCTCCACTCAGCCAAAGGCTTCAGCCCACAGAGCTCGGTGCAGGAGATGTCTGACATGCACTGGCCTGCAACATGAGCAGCACGGGAGTGAAACCTTGGCCACGAGCAGATTCAACACAACCAGGCACTGAAGGCAAAGCCAGCGGCTGCCTCCATCCCAGCGAGCAGCATCTCTCATCGGCAGCAGCTGCACGGGAAGCGATCTGGAGCACCTTTGGCAAGTCAGGAGCTACCTGCTTGTAACAGTTCTCAGTCAAGAAGTTTCAACAGTCTCGAGATGCAGCATCTCAGCAGAGGGCAGAGACCACGCACCCAGCCTGCAGCAGCATGGCACGCAGAGGGGACAGAGCAGCAGAAAGCGAGGGCAGCCCCACATCAGCACCCCAGTGCCAAGCCACGGGGCAGTGCGGGAGTAGAGCCCAGCACCCTGCAGCTGAACCAGCACCAACCCTCACTCCAAAGACTCTGATGCAGAGCCAAGACTCCTACAAAGATGCAAAACTCTGGCAAAAGCGCTTTGCCCTATAAAAACACCACAGCCCTGGGCCCTGCTTACCACAGGATAACAAGCCTGGCTTCCCCCCTGCTACCCTGAGCACAGTTATCGCTGGGAAAGGAATCCTGCAGTGCTTGACCCGCTCCCTCAGGACACAGGCAGACGGCACCCACTCCCCACGGGAGCAGGGTGCTGCCCTGGAAGCCATGTAGCAGTGTCACTGACCACAGCGATGCACCGGTCTGACCAGAGTCCTGGCACCCATCTGACAGGTTTCCTGCATCTGGGGTGCAAGAAGCCCCAACACAGGGAGTGGAGTGTGTGGACATGGGGGGTGGCACAGGCTGACTCCAGGGGCCAGCTCCTTCCTCCTGTCACACCGCATCATCCCTCTGCTGCCAAACACCAAACCACCCACAATTTCCCTTCCGATTCACTTGAGCAAGAATCACTCCCCTTCCCCTCTGGACTTGGAGATAACAAGGCAAGAGGCTGTTATGCTGGCAATAACATTTATTACAGTTGATGTGTAGCAAATTACTATCAGGAATTATAAGCCTGCATTTGTGCAAGACAATTAGGCTTCGAGTTTGGGGTGTTTTTAAGCAAACACCTCTTCAAACGCGGAGCTATTCACACACCATTACAAAACGATCTTCCACAGGAAGAAATAGCTTTAAAATGAAATGGAGGTTAGCCTGTAAATGGCAATAATCTAATCTGTCATAAATGAGACAGATTTGTCTTCAGGGGAAGGAAAGAATTGCCAGTCCCTTCCTTCCGCAAATAGACAGTCCCATGTGAGGGACGAGCAGTGCACAGGGAGCAGCCCAGGGAGCTGCCCTTCCACCAAGCCCTGCACCCACAGCCGGAGAGGTTTCACCCCCCCAACCCCGTGCTCACAGAAGAGCCCAACAGCTGTGTTGCTACAACAGGGTCCTTGCGAGTGAATCAGCACCAGGGAAGGTGGGATTACATTGGTGGAAGGTGCCAGCAGCCTCCGTCTCCCTCTGTAATTACTACACATGTGTAGGCAGCTGCCTGTAGTGGCAGCATTGGCAAGGAGGCGGCTGACAGCTCCTCCACCATCTCATTAGCACAGTCACTCCAAGGGTGAGCGCTGGTTCTGGAAAATGATTACAATGGGCTTCCTGAGCAGAACGCCTTGGGAAAGCCTGCGTGGGAGAGGGTGCCTGGCACAGGGAGCAGCCGAGAGCTGCCTGCTCCAGACCTCCCAGGAGCCGGCTCGACCCCCTGGTCTGGCTGCTTCCAAAACCCCGGCGAGACAACAGCAGTGGCTGGAAGCAAGCACGTGGCAGCTGCCCATCCTGCACCCCTGCAGCTCGGGATGGGGTGGCTGTGAGGAGGCACCAGCCAAACCTCCCCAGCATCATCCTCCTTCCTCAGGGTTGTCACCTCCTGACCACAGTGGTGTTCAGGCTACAGTACAGGCCAGAAGAGCACAGACAAAGGAACAGGTAAACGGGCAGTGGGGATGTAAAGCACTGGGGATGGTTTTGGACTTGGGAGACTCCAAAGCTTATGGAGCTCCAGAGAATCCACACAGTCCCCGAGCCTCCAGCCCTCACACTGGGCTCCAGGAGGTTGCACAAGTCCTCAAAGAAACAGGCAAGCACTGGGTTCCTGCATGCACCCCATGCCACGTGCTTCCAGAGGCCAAGAAAAGCATTGTTATCTTCAGAGGAGGAAAGGCTCCTCATTCACTGCAGGGAATGCAAACGGAGTCAGGACCATCCTCCAGCTCCCAGCACAGCGATGGTGATGTTGGGTAACTCCATGAGATCTGCCTCCATGTCCTCACTCCCCACACCCTAGCTGCTCCCACTAAAATACCAAGAAGTTAAAAGTGTTCACTAATTGATGGAAACCTTTGGACTCCTCTCAAGTCCACCTTTGGCTCTTGGGGCCAAGAGGTCCCCATGCACCCTCCGCACTTCAGGCAGATCCACCAGGCTCCAATGGAGACAGTGCTGCTGCTTGCTCCGTGCCAAGGGCACCCTGCTCTGCCTCCAGACCCACAGCTCACACCGTGCAGGGACGATGAAGCTGGTGGTCAGAGGCAAGAGAAGAGCCCAGCCAGCATTCACCCATCACCCCTGGTTTCCTGGGGGAACAAGCTTCACCCAGCGCAGTCCGTACGATGGCACAAGCCACCCTGCACACTCCTTACAGCACAGCGCCCCGGAAAATTGTGACCTGCTCTGCAAACCTGTTATTAGTGCAGTTCTTCGAGGACAACACACCTCAAACAACTGAGCCACCAGCTGAAACTATTGCCAACAACTGTCCCCAGGCCAACCACACTGTCACCCGGTGGAGGGGACCAGCGGGGCTGGGTGATGGACCCCAGCAGCTCTCTGGGTTCTGGGACGTCCCAGGGCCAAGCTGTGCTGATGCCCCATGCTCAGCTCCCGGGAGTGACAGGGGTTACACCCCGCAGTGCCCAGCTCTGCCCAGGTCCGAGAGCAACCTGCACAGCAGGACCCTGGGTGCAGAGGGGGGAAGGGAGCCCCAGGCACCCAAGCCCCCAAAACCAGACAGCTCCATTCGCAGATCTCCTCTATGCTAAGAGCAGCCCAGATTTTGGGTGCCATTAGCTCTGTCCCAAGAGCATATGCCTCAGGATCCCCAAAACCGTGACTTTAGAACTTCAGTATTTTTTTATACTAAATTTTCCTATCACAGCTTTTTTTTTTTTTTCCCTGCTTGATGCTCCCAGGTAACTCAATCTGACTACTTAAGATGCAGGAAATCATGCAAGCTTCCCAGTTTAACAAATGACATCCTGCACTACGTGTTAGGCTAGAGAGGTTTTATTAGACTTGTCACAGGACTCAGCAGAGCAGAAACCACTTCCTTCACAGGGAAAATTAAAGCACATAAATTATTTTATTTTTCTCATGGCCCTGGGAGCAAAGCAGAAAAAACCAAACCCGGAGATATTCCCAAACTCCAGCTATATGCAGGACGCGGAGACGGCTCCGACGCTGCCGGGTGCCGCCAGAGGCGGAGGGGCGCAGCGAGGGCCGGGGGGCTCTGCCCGCCCGTGGGACGGGGCGACCCACACGCAGGCTCCCCGCCCCCTCCCGCGGCGCCCGCACCCAGTCCCGCACCCGGCGCGGAGCGGGGGGGCCCCGCAGCCCCCGGGGAGGGAGCGGCCCCAGCCCCGCACCCGGCAGAGGATGGGCAGGGTGGGGGGTAAAATAAAAGGACACCCACCCCCTCGCCCTCAAGCCGGGCAGCCCCCCCGCGGCGCTCACCTTGTAGACATTCTCGGTGAGCCGGTGCACCTCCTCGGAGCGGGACATGCTGGGCGGCCCGGGCAGCACCATGGGCGGGCGGCGAGCACCGGGGAGCGGCAGAAGCAGCGCGGAGCCGTGGCCGCGCCGCCTTTTATCGGCTGCCGGAGCCGCCACCGCCCCGTCCCGCCCCGCGGGGAGGGGCCGCCCCGGGCCGCCCCGGGCCAGACTCCGCCGGGGCGGGGGCTGCGGGCGCGGCGGCGGCCGGGGGCGGCCGGGGGCGCGGGGGCCGGGCTCCCCCCTGTGACCCGCCGCCGGGACCCCCCTGCCCCAAACCCGTCCGCGCCACCTACCCCACACGTGCCCCGTCCCGTACCCCCTATCCCAGCCATGCCCCGTTCCTCATCCCATACCCCATCCCATACCCCCATCCCTGTCTCCCATCCCGTGCCCCATTCCCCATCCTGTACCCCCATACCCCACCCATGCCCCATATCCCATCCCGTGCCCCATTCGCCCTCCCATGCCCCATACCCCCATCCCTGTATCCCATGCCCCATAGTCCATCTATACACCATTCCCCACCCCATGCCCTGTATCCTATCCAATGCCCCATTCCCCATCCCATGCCATCCCTCTACCCCATTCCCCACCCCATACCCCCACAATACACCCCATAACCTACCCTACCCGCCCTGTTATACATCACACCATAGATCATGGTACCCCATACCACACCCCTGCTTTACCCCATCCTCTGCCTCTTGCTGTGCCCCTAATCCCTGAGATGCCTCACTCAGCAGCCCCTGCTGTACCCCACACGTGGTGGTACCCACACGCCTGGTGCTGTGCTCCACTTCCCAGCTGCGCAGCACAGGGTAGATGGGCTGGGAGCAGCTGGAGTGGAAAGAGCAGCCAGCGGTGTTCAGGGTGTTGGTTTTATACAGGGAAAGACAGTGGAGGCCCTCCAGGAAGGCCAGGAGAGCGGCGGTGGGATGAGTGGTGCCCGCGGTGCATGGCCAGCCCTGCACTGCGTGCCCCACGGTGCTTGTCCTCAGCCTGGAGCAGTGCTGGGCCTGGGGAGACCAGCCCAGGCAGGAGGGCAGGCAGCCCCTGCCTGCCCATCCCCTCGCTGTCCCCACGCTGTCCCACCACCCAGCCAGACAGGAGAGCTGGGCTTGCACCTTGTCACCCTGCACACACCGGGATTCCCTGGGAGACCCTTGCCAGCCTCCCCAGCTGCAAGGTCCCCAAGGGACAGTGAAGCTGTGGTTCCCCATCCTTCCCGTCCCTCAGGCCAGTGGCAGCCACTTCTGCACTGCTTCTGAGGGACAGGAGGAGCATGGCTGTGCCCCATGTCCCCTGCCCTGCAGGGTGATCCAGTTAAAAGGCAGCTGTGCATAGCCGGGGCTGTCCCCGTGTCCCTGTGGCCATACAGAGGAGGAACATCTGGAGGGCACCAGGCACAAACTGCCCTGGCCCTCGGGCCAAGCCTTCCTCTCCTTCCTCTCCCTCCTGTCTGCAAGATGCAGTGAAACAGTTAAGCAGCTCAGCGCATCTTTCCCCTCATCTCCTCTGTCAGTTCTGAGAATCAGAAGCCCAAGCAGCCCAGGTCGATACCTTGGCCCCAGACCTCCTGGCTTTATTCCCGTTGCTGCCTCCCACCCTCCATCCCAGCCCCGGCCAGGAGCAGGGGGGGGCACCGAAGGTGACCACTCACTCTGGCCATGTTTGGGTCCCATTTTGGCTTCCACCTCCTCAGAGCTTTCACACTCCAAAGGCTAGGAAAGAATTTATGACCCCTGAGAAGGGATTTTTCATTTTGCTGGAGTGGCCTGTTAACCCTTTCCCACTGGGGCTAAGAAACAGCAGTGGGACATATTGGGGGGACCTGGGAACAAGGCTGCTGCGGGAGATGTTCCCAGGAGGGATGCCCGGCTGCCTGCATCCATGCAGGGACCTTGTGGTGCCCCTTCCCCGCCCCATCCCACGGCCAGACTGTGTTGGCTCCGGCAGGATGCCGCTCCCTCAGCTGGACACTGGTGCCTCACTGGCTCTCCAGTGTTGGTGAAGGATTTCAGATCAAGCGTCCGGGAAGAGAATGCCTCTCTGCATCTCCATCACCTTATTTTTAGTTACGTTATGTAAGTTCTTCGCTACGTCATGGATGTGGGGGGTTCTTGCATCTAATTCCAGTGTGACAGCCCAGCAATTCAAACAAGCTGTTCCTCTGGTGGGGAAGATAAAAGGATTTGTAATTTCTCATAATAAAAGAGGCCTTTTGGGACGACCCTCAGAGAATCTCTCACATCTAGGCCTGCTCTCAGACAGCCGCTCCACTTTCCTCCCATCCTCCGCTTCTCCTTATCCCCAGGAAATGTAAGGACCAAAAACCTTTCTCCCTCATACCCACCTGCTCCCAAAGTGAGTCTTCAGCTGGAAGCAGCCAGTGATTTCTTATTCTCACCTTAAAAGACAGATTTAGCAAATTATCATTGCCCCTGGCTTTTCGCGTGTCACCAACTCTCGACTGGCAACTACCACCTTGTGCTGCTCATACTGCCCCTGCTGCATGTGCTGCCCACACTGCCCGTGCTGCCCCTGCTGCCTGTGCCCCATGGGGTTGTGCTGGAGCCCAAGGCAGAGCTGCCGCCCTGCAGCCTCTGGGAGCACCCTGGGAGTCCATGGCAGGAAAAACCTGCCCTTGCCTTGTGTGCCGTAACATTTGCTTTGATTGCCTTTTTTTGTTTTGTGGCGTTGCTAGCTGTCTTTTTGTCAGGGTGATTCACTCCCCAGGGCTGGCGGCAGCTGGAGCGTGCCCAGGGTAACCATGGTGGCAGAGTCCCTCACGGGTTACCTAAACCCCGCGGCACCTCCCAGCACTTTGCACAGGCCCTTTTGGAAAGCCCAGGACCCCCCACCGCAGGGGCTGAGCTGGAGGAGCAAAACCTGGGGGGTGCAATGTGGAGAACCCACCACCCCAAACCTTTAACACCAGTGGCCAAAGGTGGCAGCAGCCTTGCCTGGTGGCCTCATGAGCCCTGGAGCTGGCGCCATCCCTGCAGCCATCCCACCCCTTCGCAAGATGGGGGTCTCTCCCCAGGGTGCTGGCACATCGGCACAGGCGGCACCGGCCACCTCCAGCCCCGGGTGGAGTGAAGTTGCTGTGGCAACACCGATTTATGTAATCCACCCCGCTCGGCTGCAGGTGTGGGGAGGAAATTGTGCTATTTTTGAAGTTTCATTAGGTTCCTCCTTAATTACCAGTGTGGCATCATGCCAGCTCCACCAGCCAGGTCGCACGCCCTGGCACAGCGATGGAGCGCTGTGCTGCGGTGGCGATGGCTGCGGGCAGCAACTGCCTGGAGGGACCATCGAGGCCAGTGGCTCCCTGGGTCACCAGCTGGGTGGACACGTGTCCACTGCTCAGCAGGATGCCTCTGCTGGGGGTGCGGTGGTTCCCCGGGCAGGGATGGAGCAGGGTGGCTGCAGGGTGGCATAGCTGCCCAGGGTGGGGAAAATGATGCTGTGTGGGGTCAGCGGGCGCTGCCGTGTCCTCAGCACCTCAGGAAAGCCTCCTGTGACACAGGAGAGAGACAAAAAAATAAAGACGGGTTACAATCCCTCATGGCTTCAAATGTGACATGCCACCGGCCGATACAGAGAGGAGCAAAGAGGGGTACAGCCTGCTCCCATGGCGCTTCTGCCGAGGGGCACGGGCATGGGTGGGTGAGCAGCCACCAGGAACGGCTCCGGGTGGTTGCTGCTTGCTCCTCAGCACCTCGACAGCAGATGGATGATGTCAGAGCAGGAGAGACGGTGCAGGGAACATGGTACCTTCACCAGCAGCTGGGCCAGGCTGAAGAAGCTGTCTCCATCTCTAACTCACCTGCTTGTCCCACACGGTCCCATGGGGAGGGCCAAGGGCAGAGGCTGCCCTGCTCCCTGTACCACCCACCACACCTCAGGCTGACAGCCCCCCTGTGCCCTTCTTGCTCTTTTCCTCCTTTTTGACAGGTACTGAAAGGGAAGGATCAACTCCGGCACCCCCCCCATGACCCTTGAGAGCAGCCCGGCTCAGGGCAGGTGCCTACCTGCAGGTGTCAATTTGTTAATGAGATTACCAGGAAATTTCTGACTTTCTGTCTCAGGCAGATGGCTTCCCCATCAGAGTCCCAACATGCTGCTGCCGCGCAGTCAGCTGTGAGCCCTCTCCACGCTGCGCCTGGAGTTATTTATTTCTGAAACAATTTATATGTGATTTTTCTGACATCTGGGAGGGGGTCACCGGGGAATCCGCCTGACAGGTTTGAGCAAAACCAACGCAGCTGCAAGCACAGGACATGCTTTTCCCCATCCACCTTGCTCAGCTCAGACTCCTGCCCCCTGGCTGGTTGCCAAGCAAGTGGGGGGCCCCTCCTCAACACCCAGCTGTCCCCCACTTTTTTTTTTAAGGACCTCATTAACTTCTGCAGGAGCTGGGGCAACAAACCCCATGCCAGCGCCCGGGTCTCAGAGCCACCCACCCAAACACAGCTTCGCTCTTCCCTTTGCAGCGTGGTGGTTGCTCATCGCGGTGCTGGCAGGGGTGGCAGCAGTGCCTTGTGCCAGTGAGAGCTGGTCCCTCCACCCCCATGGGTGCCACGGCCCCTGAGTGTGCAATACTGTGTGCAATGTTGAGTCTGCAACGAGTGTACAATGGTGAGTGTGCGACGTTGTGTGCAACATTGAGTGTGTAACATTGTGTGTGCAACGTTTTGTGCAATGTTGAGTGTGCTGCTCCCAGCATGTTGCTCACTGTGCTACCTGGATGCACACACGAGTGAGTTTACACCTTCCGTTTTGTAGGGTCGGGACTTCAAAGTTGTCACAAAACTGGAGATTCCCCACATGTGCTGGCAGCTCTCCACCGGTTAAATCCCCCACGAGCACAACCAGAAAATCAAGTAAAGACATTTATTGAGGATTAGCAAAGGATGAACAATTCAGGCTCTTATTTTACCGGGCGGGAGCTGCAGCACTGAAAGCCAGCGCAGAGCTGGAAACAGCGGCAACAGTGATTTCCAGCTCCTGCCTCGCACTTCGCCATGCAGGACTCACTGCGGTTTACAAAGCAGGTCAGGATTATTTCACAAAGGAGGGAACTGAGGCACGGCGGTGAAACTGGCCCCCCATCATCCCAAGCAGGTTTTCCCTAATCCTGTTGGAAGCAGCATCTGAACAAGACTGCCAGCAGTGCAAGTTGCTGTTCCCAGGTGTTTGTATACCGGGAACTGCTTTGCTCACTGGTGTGACGCAGCAGCTCCTTGTCCTTGCTGCTCTCTGCGTTGGAGCACATGGCCCCACCGGCAGCGAGGGTCACTGCCGGGCCGGAAGCAGCTCTGCCATCACTGCCCCTTCCATCACCTGCACGGAGCCTGGGCTGGGTGCTGTGGCCGGGCTCGGGTCTCATCACTGGGGTCGCTAATGGCAGTAAGTGGTGGCCCTTGTCGGGGGAGCGTGGGCTGGGGGGAGTCACCAGCAGAGCACTGGGCTGGACCCCAGGACCCCCACTCCCACTCCTGCATCCACTGAGAGAGTGGGATGCACAAGGCAGAGTTTTGTTCATCGGTGACTGGGATGCTCTTGCCCACATCAAAGCTGGCATGTGCAGTCAAACTAAAGCCGGCAAGGCGGCAGCGTGCCAGGAGTGTGGCTCTGGCAGCTCTGGGGTCCTGGCTGGGGGGGCGGGGAGCTGCCTGCATTTCCCCTGCAGACCCCTGTGGCCTTCCCGGCTCCTGGGGTGATGCCAGCCCCAACCCACTCTGGCAGGGGTGGCACAGGCCAGGCTGTGCTGGTGGAGCCGGCGGCGTGGGGGAGCCTCGGCTCTCCCGGGAGGCTCCTGGGGAGAGCAAGCGCAGGGAGGAGCCCAGTGACGAGGGAAGAGGGAGTGGGTGGGAGAACAAAGCGCTGCGGATGCAGAGAGCTGTGATGGGGACCGGCAAGATGGAGGGAGCCGAGGCACCGAGTGGGTGGTCGCTGCTAGAGGAGGGGAAGGGGCTGGCTGGCACCAGCCGTGGGAGAGCCAGACGGGTCCCCAGCCATGCTGCCGTCCTCAGGGACCAGGGGAGGCTTGGAAGGGAGAAACCTTGGCTTCAAAGCAAACAGCAAACCCAGCCTCCGCCGAGCCACGCTGGCATGGGAACGGCTGGGGGAGCGGGGCTGTGTGCTCCGCAGGAGCCCTGAAATGCGCTGGGGTCCGCAGCTGCCCCTCACTCCCGGGTGCTGAGCAGCCCAGAGCCCCTCTCCCTCCTCGTCTGCCCCAGCTCTTGCTTTCATGAGTGAGTAATGCTGTGTTACAGCTCGCTAAGGAGATCTCTGGGGATACTTCTGAATAACAGGAATAGTTTATGTGATTTGCATAATTGGCATGATGGGATTTGGCATCACGTTGCTGAACTCGGGGAAGTGTATGGGGCAGTGCCTCCAGCCAACACGCTGCACGGGGACACTGGGTGCTGTAGGGACCTTTGGGTGCTGCCTCCTCACCCTGTCCGTCCCCTGCCTGCCTGAGAAGGACCAGTCGGTTGCAGCGGGGAGGCTCACAGAGAGGAGGCTGAAGGGGCAGGATCAGGCCCTGCTGCCATCGCCTGCCCAGTGTCACCTCTTCCTTTCCATCAAGCCAGCACTGCTCTGGGCTGGTATGAGACCCCAGCCACACAGCACCCTTGGTCAAGCTTGCTTGTTCCGTGGCCATGTCTGACAGACAGCTGCGGCCCTGACCAGCTCTCAGGCTGCAGCAGAAACACTGGTTCTTGGGGTTGAAGCAGACGATGCTGAATTCCCACTGCTCCTTTTCCAGTCCTGAGGCTGGCCAGCTCCTCACGTGGCATCTCCAGCCTTTCTGCACAGGTGGGCTCATGCAGGAGCATTGTCCCCTCCTGATTCAAAGGCAGAGGTACAGCCCTGGGACCAGTTTCCACTTGTTTCCTCCTCTTGCTAATTAATCCTGCACTGTCAGGCTGTGACCCCTTCCAGCCCTGGGTGCAACATGGCACCAGCTCTCCCATGGCCGAGTGGCAGCCAAGGGCTGGGGACTGCTGGTCACGCTGCAGCGCTGGCCTGGCGTGGACACCCGGCGCGCGTCCATGGCTTCACCTATGACTTGAGGAGCCATGTCCCGCTGCGGGGTGGGGAAGCCAGCCCATGTTCGGGGGGAATGGCACAAGTGGGTGACCCGGGGGCAACTGCCATTTCCCACTGCTCGTTCCACCCACCTGGCAGTGGGTCTGGCTTCCCCCAGAGGTGAAGTTCTGGCTCTCCTGTGTCAGAGCAGCCACTGCTGAAGCATTTCAGCTGCTGCCAAGCACCACCGTACACCGAAAGCTCCCATCTAGCACTAAGAGCCAGCAAAGGTCACATTCCCGAACTCAGCCGCGCAGCTCTCTAACAAATCTGCTTTGTTCCCATTGCTGCTCTAATTAGGAAATTGCGCTGATTTTTTTTCCCCCCACAGTTGAACTATCAAAACTCAGGCTTGTTCTCTGCCAAAGCCTCTTCCATCTCTCTGCTGATGACTCAGCGTGACACCAGGCCACTTAAAATATGTGAACAGGGAAAAGGAAGGAGCCAGCGGCCGATTCCCTGTGGTTCTGAGTGTGCAGCTGGGGGGGTTGGCATTAACAAGGCTTTGAGTGCAAAGCACACCGCCCCCAGTGCTACCCCCCAGTGCAGGCAGCACCCTGCGCCATGGGCTCAGCCCCCTGTGCAGGGCAGGCATGCCTGGGGTGCGCAGTGCTGAAGGAGAAGGGAAATAGAAGACGCCCCCTGAAACCTCTGCAAAGCAGTGCCTGGCCCTGACTTGGTGTTTGCCAAGGAGGGTGGAGGACAAAGGACGTGGCGAAGTTGTTCCCAGCCCAGTGAGAGCTGGGAGATGCTGCTGGGGGCACGGAGCAGGGCTGCAGGCCCCGGGGCACCGTGCCCCCCGTGCACAGCGTCCCAGCCACAGCCCTGAGCGTGCTCGGGCCAAAACACGGCAGCACCCAGGCAAGAGGCCGGCAAAGCACCTGCCACTGGCATTTTCATCTCACCAGGTTTTTTAACATGGGTGTTTCAGGAAACATTTGAGGCAGCAGGGGCATGCAGCCGTGTCGGGGTGTGCAGCTGTGTTGGGGGTCCTCTGCCATGTCAGGGTGGGGTACCCATGTTGGGGCGTGCAGCTGTGTTGGGGTGGTGCAGCTGTTTTAGGGGCGTGCAGCTGTTTTGGGGGTGTGCACCCCTGTGGGGGTGTGCAGCCATGTTGGGGTGTGCAGCTGCATTGGGGCTGCAGCTGTGGCCATTTTGGGGGTGCGCAGCCGCTTTGGGGGGTGTGCTGCCATGCCCCCCGGCGCAGGCAGCCCCCCTGCCTCCCCAGGCTCTGCCGCCATCCAGCTGTGTTGACATAGAAACTGCCAGGGCTCTGCCACCGCATCGCTGCCTTACACGATTCAATTAAACACCAAGTGAAAGGGCTGCTGCCTTTTAATGAAGCAGGGGAGAAGCTCCCAGGCCATCGGGGGGGGGGGGGGGGGGCGAGGAGGCCTTTGCCCCAAACCAGCTTCCAGACCAACTTCCAGAGCATCACAAGGATGGGCTGCAGAACCAGAACCAGCCCCAGCGAACGACTGACCAGCGCTGATGTTCAGCGGCTCCGCTGCCTCCTGGACAACATTGAATAAGAGTCTATTTAAAGGCACTGCCGCTTGCATAACGGCAGCAGTAATTCCCTCTCCCCCACAGCCTCACGCTGCTCCCAGGGACGCTGGCTCTGCGCAGGCAGAGCCCACGGGACAGGGGCCACCGCCAGCAGCACCCGCAGGACGGGGACCGGGACCCTCTGCGTGAGGGCAGTGGGGAGCAGGCAGCACCATCCCCCAGCACAGCTCCTCCCTTCCCCCAGCCGCTGCCTCCCGCGTGGGCAGTGATCCTACATTGCCACACAAGTCACGTTAAATGCCACGGTGGCTGGATGTGGCACCAAGCGGCGTGTTGGAAATACCAGCAAGCCCTGACAGCCGCTCCGGGAAGGAGTGACAAATCACTTGCTCCTGGAAACGTTTAGGGACTGAAATTCACTGTCACCTTCACGCGCACTCTGCCTGTGACGCGCAGGTTTGCTGTGGTGTTTGTCCGGTGGCTCCAGCCTCCCCGGTGCCTCCGGCCAGGAGCCGCGGCCATCCCAGGGCTGGGGGCACCGGGGAGGCAGCAGAAGAAGCAGTGCGAGGTGGCTGCTATTCTCCAGGGTTTAATTAGCAAGGAGCAAAGTTGCCTCAACGCCTTTCTTTGAGGGAGAACACTCCTCTATTTAACTAAACATCTGGCCAACTAAAACACAGCTGGAAGAGCTCCATGCTCAGCTCGCACTGCAGGGTGCCAGCTCCCACCCCACTGCCACGGCTGAGTGGGTACGAGGGAGTGTCAATTAAACACAGTGCAGCTGCTTCTCAGGGACCCGGGAGCCCCTGGCACCTCCTCTGCAATAGAGGGGGCTGAGCTACCGCCAAGGGTCCGGCTGGCCCCGGCGGGACAGACCCGGAGGCATCCCACCGCCTCCATCAGGAGAGACACAAACCCAAAACAAAGAGGCTCAAGGTGGCTTGGACAAGCCCCTGGTGAGGGCCCTTGTCCTGCACTCACGGTGCCGCTCTCAAGGACCAAGCGTAGAAGTGCTCCCGCACCACGGCACTGCTCCCGCAAACAACGGGGCCCTCAGGACCTGTGTGCGTTTCAGACGGGTGACGGTCACACACAGGAGGTCCTACGCCGGCTGCTTGGGGCAGTCGGACATCCCCACTGAGCTGGAAGCAGAAAATCCTGCCGAGGGAGGGGAAATGGGATGTGAGCCAAGCCAGGGGCAGGAACAACACGGCCACCACTACTGTGACCTGGACAAAGCCAAACGCCCCCTGTGAGTCCAGCATCCAGGTGCAGGCAGTTCATTGCTAAATTCCAGAAAAATTATTGCCAAAAAACCCCAAACCCCGTTAGCTTCATTGCAAAGCCAAGGGCAGGAGAGCTGCCATTCCAAACACTCCCCAACCCCATCTTGGGATGCGGCTCATTACTCCTGCCCCCCAGGAGAGCCCTTTTCCCTTGGAAGCCGTTTCTCCAGGGAGCCCCCAGGCAGCCTGCCCAACACCTGGCTGCGGGTGACAAGGGACAGGCACTGTACCGCAGCACAGGCAGGGGTTGCTCTACTTTTGCAGCCACAATATAACACCCCAGCTCCCTGCAGCACCCCCAGCTCACCTGTATGGGCTCATGGCCGTGCTGGGGCTGCCGAGGCACCGCTGTGCTCGGTTACGGACCAGCCTTCCCAGCCCATCCAGGCAAACAGGATTGTTTTTCTATTACACATGGAGCCTGTTCTGAAATTTCCTGCCCACATCTCTCCCAAGACCAGGGAGTAAGAAGGGGAGGGAGGAGGAAGGCAACTCTTGCTCATCCAAAACATTTACTGTGAAAATACAAGGCTGGAAGAGGAGTCGGTGAAACCATTAGAAACAGTTTATTGTTACGGCACACACAGAGGTCACACACCACTCCTGGCTCTTCCTCTCAAGGAGACACAGTACAATCTGTTTCGTGCAGGGATTAGCAGAGGAAGCTGTTGGCAATCTGCTCCAAACTTTCCCGTTAGCTCAGTAAACGGCCTCTTTACTCCGTTAAACGCAAGGAGCTGCGTGAACCTGCTCCGCACTGACCCACTGCCCTGCCCCGGCTTCCACCCCAGCTCCTCGGCTGGCCATCACCGGGACCTGGCACAGCCACGCCACTGCCTGCCCTGGGGATGGGTGGCTCGTGCCTCTCTGGCTGCCAGGACATTCGTGGGAAAGAAATCCGGAGCACAGGGCCTGGGTGCACCCTCCCTCCTCGCCGCCAGCCCCACTGAGCAGTGAGCAGCGAGCAGCGTTAAGCACAGCGCCAGCAGCCAAAGCCACGCTACCAGGAAAAGTCCCTTCCTGACCTCATCGGGAGAGTCCAGCGCTCACTCCTATGAATTACAAATTAGATAGGGTAAAATTAAACAAGGCGACAGCAGGCAAGCAACGGACTGAAGGAGCCTTGAAGAAAAAAAAAAAACAAAAAACCATCAACCAACAAACGTTGCACGAAAAATGCTACCGGCACCGCCGTGATGATGAAGACAAGGCGCCCTCTGGTGGAAATAGCGTGCACTGCAGGAGAGCCAGGGCGCTGCACCGAGAGCAACGGCCTGGCCAAGAGGAAAAAAAACGTCACGGGAGTGAGGAAGAGGATGCAGCCCCGGCCCCTCTGCTGGGCGGTGAAAGCTGGCGACAGGTTTGGCTGTTCCGAGCACCGGCGGCAGCAACCGGCCCCCAGCAGAGGCACAAGGGTCGGGTTAAACCCACGCTGCCCACTCCAGGGAGAGCTGCTCGCTGAAGGTGCGCTGGTTAGCGAACACGGGTCCCCTGCTTGCGGGACCCCAGCTTTGTTAACAAAACATTAATTAAGGGACAGAGCGCGGTGGAATTGAGAACAGGGCAACTCCACGGTGCATGCTGCCTTGAAGACACATGCGTGCGGGAGGATGAGGATGCCCCAGCCAGTCTTTGGAACGTAACAAATGGCGACGACACGGGAAGCGTGACTCGAAACCAGAGCGGCTGCTGGCCCATCACCACGTGGAGAGCAGCGCAGTCTCTGGGACTACATATTATTGTCTAGCACCAGATCACGTAACCCCAAAGGCAGTTGCTAGAAGTCTCCAAGGACCCTCTGGTCCTTTTTCTGCTGCCACAGAAACAGGGATTAAGGGTTGTGGCTTCAAGAACATAATAAATAAAGACCTGCAGTGTCCTGAAGAGCATCTGCAAGCTGGCAAGTAAGCTTGCTTCCAAGAACAGCTAAATCTGCCCGCCACCTGGCTGGCCAGGCAGCTTTCCAAACACTTTGTCATCCGTGCCGACCCGAGTGCCCCGCTACACCACGCTAAGCACCAGACCATCCTCCGCAGCACGGAACTGGTCTCCCCTCTCACTACTTATTGAGTAGAGTCTTTGGAGTGTTGATTTAAGCAGCTTCATGCCTCATGTCTGGTACAGAACGAGCCTCACATTTACCCCAGCTTGACCTTTCCTGTCTCCGACCCTTCGAGGAAATATCTAACACGAGCTGACAACTGGAGGCAGAATTGATCTCAGCCCATCTGAACATCGCACAGGTGAACTCTGATGATGGGCATCAGATGACTTGTGGCTCATTACACAGACAGAAGACTCCTTGCTGCAATTTTAAGAGGCTCATTAGATTTCTGTCATCCCAGGTCTTGCTCAGCACCACGGGTTACTGGAGGCAGGCAGGCAGAGCAGGATCTGAATGGGAAGTTACTGACTGCCCAGCCAGAGGCCAGCCCTTCGCCCTGCACAGAGATCGGGCTTTCCCTGCCATGAGCGCCACTGCCAGCAGATGCGAAGACAAGCAATCACTCTGAACTTTGCTCAAATGAAACACCCTTGCACATAAGCCGGTTTTACACAAGACTGACAGGACCGTGCTCAACCCACAGCACAAAGTGTCACTGCCTGCGGAAGCTCAGGCTTGCTGCCCGCTCCCAGGCTGCCCACGCCCCTGCAGAGCCTTCGAGTGTGCCAGGCAGGCGATTTACACATGGACAAGAGACAGCGGCAGCCCTGCCACAAACAGGATCAGAAGAGGAAAAGCAAAGGGACCAAGTGGGAAGCGGACACCAGCGCGGTCTGCGAGGCTCCCCAGGGCAGCGGCTCCCCCTCGCCCAGCGCAATGCCCAGGACAGCCCTTTCAAACACACAATCGTTCCGAGTGTGGGACTTCCTGGGGACTCAGCCAGAGCAGAGGCAGATTTACCACTGACATTGAGCCTAAAGAAAGCATTTGGCTTCGGAAGTTTTAGAGTTGTTGTTTAATCCGGAGACAGCGCAGCTGAGTGAGTTTAGAATTTAAGTTACAAAAAAAGAAAGCACTAGAAAATAATCTTGATACAAGAGCAATAATTAGCTGAGGTTCCCCACCCTGCACAGGGAATCCTGCTCCACAATCTGCCCAGCACAGCTGGGATGCTGCCAAGGCATTGCTTGTTCCCAGCATGTGCTGGGATGGCAAACTGTCCTGGGTGAAAGTTATGTGGTGGAATCCCCAGAAGTGGGAGTTAAGATGCTGCAACCAGTTCTGGTTTTGGCCTGTTCTTGATGGGTGATGCTTCTGTGGAAGAAAAAGAAACTTGTTACAGAAACATAGAACGCAAGTAACCTCCAGTCATCTCCTGTGGAAGAACTAGGACTCATTATCCACTCCTCTGTAGAGCAACAAATGCCTGCGCAGCACCTGAACTAAGAGAAGTTCATTATAAATAATTCCACACATCCAGTTTTCCCCTTTTTTAAAAAAACACTTGAGGAGTTAAAAGTTTCAGAACATACCCAACACAACCTTAGTAAGCCGCTAGTCCAGTGACAGAGTTCTAGGGCAGCGAGTGATTTCTCGGAGGGCGGTGGGTGCTCAAGCTTACCCCCCCCCCTTCGATCTGACAACATGAGTCTCAATGAGGCTCAGCCAGCTGCAGGCAGCAGGGGCAGCTTCTATTTTATCTGACCATCCTGCAGCTGCCTGCATACAGAGATGACATCTGATCCCTGTTTACCGGTAAACAAGCACTATAAAAGAAAGCAGCCCTGTCCCCCACATCTTGGGTTTCTCATGGGTAGATTCCACAAGGAGGAAGCTGCTTCTTACAGCTCCTGGTTGCCACAAGCAGGGAAGTCCAGCTTCTGTGGCCCATGATTTGGTGTTCCGTCCCAGGAGATGGACCCTTCACCAGTCAGCCTTCTGGCATCCAGTGAGTACAGCTTGATTTCGCGGGCTGCCTGAAGGGCAGGCTCCATCTTCGGTTCTTCAGCACGGACAGATATCTGGTAACGCTCTGCAAAGACTCCTTCCTCACCAGGCAAGAGGCCAACAGTGCCCACTCGGTCTTTCTGCTTCATGAGCTCTTTCCCATTTCCCTCTCCACACCCAGCTGCACAAACCCTGCCACTGAGGTCTTGGATTGCTCAGGAGCAAACACACGTGTAGCATCAGCTGTGCAGAGCTCGCGCTCCAACAGCCCTGGGATTGTGGGACTCCAGCGGTTCCTCACCCAGCCAGTTCAAAATGACCACTGTTACCTGAAGCAAGGTCACAAGAGCTACGAGTTCTCCTGGACTTCAGTGAAATCCAGTTCTGCGCGGTGTGAATGCAAATAACCACGGTCACAAAAACTGGCCCTGGAGTAGCAGCACGTTGCGATGACACGCAGGGGAGCGGCTTGGGTGCTGTGTGAGAGAAGCCTTGCCTGGGTCAAGCAGAGAGCCAAGGAAAGAGCTCCTCAGGGAACACACACTGGGTGTTTCAAGGCAGCTGGCAGTCTCGCAGCAGGTACAAAGCGTGACTTAAGAACAGGAGATGTAACAAGAAGGAACTCTTCAAGAAGAAGGACTAGATGCCAACCGAACAAAGAGACTAGAGCCCTGGGTCCCCTGATGGTACAGGGTCAGCTGGGTTTGTCTCAGAGCCACGTGGGGGAAGCCTGCACAACCCAGTTCAGCAGGGCTTTAAACCAGTAAGGTTTTATTCCTTCACATTTGCTAGGACAACACTTACAATAGGAGAGGGTTCCAGCTACTGCATGGAACTGAGAAGAAGTATGAGAAGCCAAAGCTGCGGAGCAAAGAAAGTGTACCTGGGATCTTTTCTGGGAGCGGCTCAGAGGGAACTTCTGGAAGCTCCATCTGTTCCTGCAAGAACATTAAAGGTAACACATGACACATACCCCACGTACCAGGCAGCAGTCACAGACCTTGCACCACGGTTTTGTGACTGTCTGGAAGTAATAATGTAAGAGATTTCACACACAAACTGACACCTGCCCCTAGAACTGTGGGAAGTCAGTACAGGCTTCAGTACTGCCCAGTAAATGAGTACAAGGGTGGGTTTGTTTTTTTTTTTTTTTTAATTATGAAGGGAGACTTAATAGGACCCTGTGTTGGCTTTGAGTCTCCTCACATCAATGAAGATCCTCTCCACCTCAGTCTCCACCAGCTGCACACTTCCTACAGTGAAGCTAAGCTGAGCCCTTGTTTGGAAGAGCCACAGAGCCAGGTGGGGACAATAACACACAGATTTCTGTTATCTGAGCATGATCCAGGACTTTCAGGATCTTCACGTGGTGAAGTGGAATAGATATTCAGTAAGAAGAGAGAGCAACTGACTGTAACAGACACCAAATAAAGTACAACCCTTAAAAGCATCCCATTTAAAAATGACCCTGGTGTGTGGAGCGATTAGCTTGATCTTTGATGACACAATAATTGGGCATAAACAGGTATTATCTTATTCTGCCAGAGATATCGATTAACTACCAAAAGTGGGAAAAAGATAGCTTCTCCCCATCAGAAACAGCTTCCTGAAAATGTGGATTTAAAGCAATTACAAGAACATCAGTCCTACCTGAGTAATAGCATTTAATTCTTCTAGAATGGCATCTTCATCTTCCTCAGTCAGGCTACCAGCCAGTATCTCATCTATTTGCTACAGAAGGAAGGAAAAGACACATTCCAGTCAACAGCGCAGCAGAAGAAGCTCTATGGCCTGTAGCATGGTACACACACATGGGAAAGCAATGGAAACAAGGGGTGAAGGGGTACTCAAGAGCTAACAGAGCTAATCTTTCTGCAGGCAACTGAGATTTAATTCCCAATCTGATTGCTTCTTAAGTAAGACTGGGAACGCAGTGCATATCAGCGAAACTCTGTGAGCAGAGACTGCCTGCCATACAACGCACACAGTACGTACCCTCTGGTACTCCACAGCATCTTGGGTTTCACCTATTATTCTTTCCACTTCTTCTATTGACATAACCTGAAAAAAAAAAGCCAAAATGCATGAGTGAGGTCTGCAGGGAAACAGCTACAAACAGTCAGGACTCTGCCCAGTCCAAGGCAAAAGTGTGCTCAGCTGACTCGGTCATACATACCTGGTGCATTTTGTTCAGACATTCATTGCCTATTTTCAGACCCTCAATGACCTTCATTTCAATCTGAGTGAATTCAATATCCTGAACCTGAAACAGAAAGGAAAAGGGGAAACGTCACAGGCTGTCACATTCCCATTGCCAGCCAGGTACAGACTGCCAAGATCCCCAGAGAAGCTGCGAGGGGAAATCAGTCAAAAGCCCTTTCTCCAGCAGAGGATTAAATTCAGTAGTAAGAAACACGCACACAAAAAGCCTTAGCACAGGCAGCTGCAAAAGCATAGCCAACAGTCTTGAACTCAATTCCTAGCTGACAGTCTAAGCCAAAGCCATAGTTTCCAGGGCTACCCCAGAACAAACACACCTTTTCTGAAATCAAGGCACTGAGGCAAGCCCGAGGAATTTTCTGCGGCATCTGTCCACACTACACCCATTTAACATATAACCTGCACTACGGACTCACAACTCCCCACTTGGTTCTTTAGGTAAGGGTCACGGCATGTGTGCAATTTCAGAGACATCCACCTTCGGACAGAGGACTAAACCCCCAACAGGACTTGACAGTTCAAGTGCAATTCCACACAGTCAAAAGGAACACCCATCTCAGAAACAAAAGACTTATACCAAGCACACACAGCGGACCACTCGCAGCCTACAGTGACCGAGTCTCACTTACCATCCGCTCCAGGTTGCTGATTTGGTTTTCTGTTTTATCTAGAAGTTGCTCTTGGTAACGCTTCTTCTTTAGCAAGAGCATAGCTTTTCTGAAGGAAAACAGGAGGAGGAAAAACTCAATACAGATGAAAGCAAAGAAGCCTAGAGCAGTCACACCAAAGCTGTATTTGTTTTGTGCCTTTTCCATGAGAGGACAAAGCCACGTGCAAATTAAATGACAACTCTGAAATGTTCCTGGGAAGCATACGGATGAGCAAATTAATCATAAGTTTGCTATTTTTTCAGTAGGGCCTGTAGAGTAGGACAAGTGGGAATGGCTTTGAACTGAAAGAGGCAGATGTAGATATTTACTGTGAGGGTGGTGAGGCGCTGGCCCAGGCTGCCCAGAGCAGCTGTGGGTGCCCCATCCCTGGCAGTGTCCAAGGCCAGGCTGGACGGGGCTGGGGGCAATCTGGGCTGGTGGGAAGGGTCCTGGCCCATGGCAGGGGCATGGAACTAGATGGTCTTTAAGGTCCCTTCCAACCCAAACCCCTCTCTGATTCTGTGATAATTTCACACCTGAAAGTTTATGTGTATTTGGGCTAGTCATGCTGTAGCAATGTCAAATAAGGTCCTTGTGCAAAAGGCTTGTGATATGCACTGAAAACAAGACACACAAGATGATCACTGAGGCGGCCCCATACGTGCCACCGACACTGCGGTAAAGAACGAGAAGGGCTTTCTGAGGGCCTGTGTAACACCAGCTGCAGCACAGGCAGCTTCCCTCGGGTTTAAGTATAAAACCCTAAACTTATGTTCTGAAAGAAGAACCTGTAGCTGTCTCCACAGCTCCTCGATACCTACAATTCCATAACTTTTCCTTTCCTGGAAAACAGCCCTTCATTTCGCCCTGCGGCCGCTGCCAGCCCAGGTGGCACCGGCTCCCCCACTCACTCTTTCCTGCCCTCTCGGAGAAGCTGCCGGGCCAGGGCTCGCTCCCGCTCCAGGTTCAGGCTTATCCGCTTCTGGTACTGCTTCAGCTTGTCCCGCTGCTGCTTCAGTTGCTACAGGGGCGAGAGGGACGGGCGCAGGGATAGGTGCAGGGACGGGGAGAGGGCACAGGACACAGGGCCGGGCGCAGGGCGCGGGGGTCACAAGCGCAGCCCCGACGACCCCAGCCCCCGCGAAGGGCCCGGCCGCTCCCCGCCGTGCCCCCGGCAGCACAAACACCGGCCCGGTCTCAGCAGCCACCGGGACCCCCCCGACGGCGGGAGCGCGGTCCGGGGCCGGCAGCGGCACCGGCCAGGCCCGCGGCTCTGCCGCTCCCTGCGCGGGGAAAGGCCCGGCCCGGCCCCGGCCCCAGCCCCGCCCCGCGGCGAGGCCCCCCCGCCGCGCTCACCAGCACCGCCTTGTCCTGCTCGGTGACGCGGCTCCGCCGCTTCCGCCCGAAGAGGTTCCCCATGGCCCCTCCGCCGCCGCCGCTGCCCCAGCCCCGGGCGGCGCGGCCGCCCCGCCCCCCCCGCCCCTCGACGGCGGCCGCGCGGGGCCCGGCCCGGCACAACGCGAAGGCGAGCGCGGCGCAACGGCGGACGGGAGCCGCCGGGGGGCGCTGTGGGGGCGCGGAGGGAACGGCCGGGAACGGGCGCGAGCGCACGGCTCGTGAGGGGTGGAGGGGAGGGGGGTATAGAGGATTGGGGTATAGCGAGTACAGGGCGTATCAAGGGCTTATACACCTTATAGGGGGTACAAGGGATGGGAGTGTAGGGGATGGGGGATGGGCGAATAGTGGGATATAGGGGACGGGGGTATAGGGGTCATGGGGAGGGGGATATAGGGGATGGGGCTATAAGGAGGTGTAGGGCGGTATAGGGGAGTGGGTTTGTAGGGGTTGCGGGCCATAGAGGACGGGGGTACGGGGGTGCTGGGGGCAGAGCACGCGGCACTGGTGGCACCGCAGGGGACGCGATGGGGCCGGAACAGCTGCAGGGCTGGAGCGCGGTGACGAACGGAGACCCCCGTCCCACCTGCCCCTGCAGCCGGGGCCGGGCAGACCGGGGCTGCCGCCTCCCCGCACCGGGCCCGGGGGTGGGGGCGCGCGTGCTCCGCGGGGTGCACGAGCCTTTCGTCCCCAGGGCGGGAGCCCCGCTCCCGCATCCCGGGAGTTCCCGCTCTCCCTTCCCGTCCCGTTCCACAGCCCAGGCACCCGCAGCGGCCGAAGCCCGCCGCAGCCAACAGGGCCCGCCAGGCAGGGCACGAAACGCCCCTTCCCTGCCCCCGCCTGCCGCCCCCCGCCCGCCCCGCGCCGCCCCCGCCCGAGCACGGTCCGGCCGCTGCCGGCGGCGCCCGCGCCCAGGGACCGGTACCGACGCCCACGGCCGCCAGCGCCGCGGCTGTGCCCAGGGCAGAAATAGCAGAAACGGCAGAACCGAAGCCCGCGAAGGTGCCCGCGGTGCCCCGGCCCCGTCGGCCCCCCGGCCGCCCGTGCCCACCCAGGCGCCCAGCGCTACCGTGGCCGCCACGCCGCGGGGCCACCCGCCGCTTCTCGGTGGCTTTGGTGGTCACCCCGACAGCTCCTGTCCCGGGGGTGCGGCCGGAGGGACCCCGGCCCGCAGGGACCCCAGCACTCCCGCCGGCGGCACCGGGGGGACGCGGGGCCCCGGACGGCGGTGGCGGCGCGGTCGGCCGGCTCGGGCCGCAGTAACGCTCCGGGACCCACAGCGGGAAGCGGGAACGCCGCCGCGCGCAGCAGCAGCGACCCGGGCCCGGCCCCCGGCCCCCCCACGCAGGCAGCCCCCGGGACTGAACCTGGCTCCTGCCCCAGGAAACGATCCTCAGACCCAAAGTGTTTCTGCATTTATTTTTTATTAACCATTTATTTGTCTGTAATTGTTTTACTCTTACATTACAATCGTGTGGTTTTTTTAATATTTTTTTATTTATTTTTGTAAAATAAATAGAGATAAGTGAACTTTTAGGTAGGACGCTCTGGATCCTTGGTTAAACTTCATGATTGAATCTCTGCATCGGACCTGTGCAAACGGCCCACGCATGCTCGGATGAGGCTGAACCGGCCCTTACTGACAAACCCACCCCCCACGCAGGGGCCAGCTGCCCACCATGCACCTTTGCACTTTGCCAGGTGTTTCTTGTTCATTTAATGTATAGACTGATATTAAGTTAAATTTTTTTTTTTTTTTTTAAAGCTGTGTATGTTAATTGGTTACATGTAGATCCCAAACTCTGGCCCCATGCTCGCCGGCCCCCAGCACAGGCAGGGTGCAGGAGATGCGTGTTGCTGGAACAGCATGGGAGCACATCGGGAAGAGGCACAGCTCTCTGTTAGACCATAATTAACTTTTGGTAACTTAAAAGTGGGACTTACAGGTAGTTTTTCTGAAGTTTAAAGCCTTTGATTCATCATCCTGTGAAGTGGCCCTTGACCTCGCTGCTACAGGGGAGGCAGCAAAAGCGCTGTGGGTAAGGACGCAGCGCCCAGCCTTGGGCATCTGCTCCACCTCCACGGTCCAAGCGCCCTGGCCGAAGCCGGCACCCAGACACGAGGTACAGCACTTTGCATTCGGCCTCCCCGCAGCGAGCCCGGGATGGCCACCCGGCCACCTCCGTGACCCCCACGTGGTCCCACTTCCTCCACAGGTACAGGGAACAAGATTATCTGGTGTATAAGGAGCAGTGACAGGTCAGACACACTCTGCAGGTGCCATGGCAGAGGTGAAGCCTCCACCTGTGCAGGGAGAGAATGTTTCTCACCCCTTCCCTCCTTAGTGTTTCCTTCACTGTCAGCCCCACCGCTGGCAGAGTTTGCTGGGAGCCTGCAGACCCTGTGATAGCAGCTGGAAGAAAAACCGGGAACTTCTGGACTTAGCCTTTGTTGCCGCAGTGATTTTTGCACAGCGCAAGTTCTGTTCTTTGCCAGCTAAATTGCACCTCAGCAGCACTTGAAAGAAACTTGTCCTTTGGCTTTGCCTACCCAGTTCCCACACCCATCTCCAGACCAATCACAGATTTCAAGGGACAGAAACATTCATTACTCGGACATGGAAGGTGTGGAAGATGGAGCAGGCTTTCCCCTAGATAGCTGGGACAAAGCTGTTTTGCTCGAAGCAGGACGACCTGCCGTCTTCCTCCTCTTTAGCGATTCTCTTTTGTGCTCAGACCATGTGTGGTTACGTGCCCAGTGCTGCAGGGACAGACAAGCCGCAGCCACATCCACACAACCTGTGCAGCTGTGTACACACAGCAGCAAGTGTGCAAATTTTCCTAACCATCACTTTGCTGCAAGTGATTGGAGCAAAGAAAGCCTGTGGCTTGACCCTGGAGCCTCCCGCACTGGCTGGGCAGAACTCCCAGGCTACCAAACGTGTTTGTGGAGTTCACTGTGGGCAGAAGGGCAGTGGCTGCAGAAGTAACAGTGACTGAGACACCCCAGACCTTCCCACCCATGAGCGCTGTGTGCTTGCGTGGAAAGTGGTTACGTGAGTGACTTGCTCCGGGCTTGCTGGGATATTAAGAGACATTTGTTCTCTTTCTTCCCTCTTCTTCCTGTATGTGCAGCCTTATGGTATGGTGGCATCCTGCCCTGCTCTTGTCATGTCCTCAAGCCCCTTTCCTCAGGATCTCTGCCTCCCCTTGCCACCAAGTCACCTTCTCTCTTTGCTTCCGCTGGAGAGGATGCTGCAGAGAGGACCAGGTTCATGCAGAGGAGACACTTCCCTGCCTCCCTTGCCCATGCTCAGGCAGCGCAGGAGCACATACGTTGTTCTGCAGAAGGACAGCTCAGGTCTCGCTGCCCTGTCAGAGGAATTACTGTTTGGCACGGGGTAGGCAGCAGCTGGAGGGGTCCCGTGGTCCGGTCAAATGCACAGAGCTGTAGGTGAGTCCTGACTTCAGTCCTTAAAGCAACCTACGCTCCAGCAAAACAAAGAAACAAAGACTAAAACAGAAAGCCCTTTTTTCAAGGGTATTGCCTCCTCCGGTCTTTCCAAGCTCAGGAGCCGTGTTTCTAACAGAGAAGCCAACCACTGGAAATAAAAATAAAATGTTCCTTTTCTGTAGCTTTTAGAGGATATAGCTGGAAAACAAATAAACAAACAAACAAACACCCCCAACCAAACAAAGGAGATTGTCTCTCTTCCCCTTGTCAAAATCATCAGTAGCTAAGTCAGAAAAAAAATGTTCAAGTTATGGGTTGCAGCAGCAGCCAACACTAAACATTCAAGTCGATAATTTCACTATGTACATTATGGGTGAGACACGGCCCTGCCCGCTGGGACTCCCTTCTCCGGTGCCGCTGCCACGAGCCGTTATCTGATCCGCTTCTCCACTGAGTACACCGAGATGTAGTAGTCATTGCTTCCGACTGCCAGATGAGGCTGCGGGAAGAGCAGATCGGGGATAAACGTACAGGTGTCATGCGGTAAAGAGAGGCACACCACAGGCAAAAGGGTAACGGTCGACATTTCCAGCAGGAACGCCCAGATGCTCGAAGGCTCTTAAGTGCATCTGCCAATGCAGCTCTGACGACATTTCTGCCAGCACCTACATCATCCCAGGGAGTTATATGCCCATTTCAGCCAGAGGGAAAAATTATGGCAACTATTAGTTGCCAACTGCTAACATAATTTTTCTAAATGACTGCAAAACTGCTAGTTAGGAACAGTTGCCTGGACTGAAAATTAGCATTCCCTCCGCTGTGAGGCCCGGAACAACCCCAGCCGTGAAGACCTGGGCTGGACAGAGCTCCATTTCTTGGCTTATTTAAAGAGCAGAATGTTTCAAATAATTGGCCACTTCTTTCTCCATCCCCCAAACTGTAGGACAGCAAAACCGCTCTTTAGCTTTTTGCAAAGCGGCTTTTCACAGCCGAGGAGATGAGCCTTCCTTTAACCTGGCCATCTCCAGGATGCAAAATGCACATAACCCAGGCGGGAGAACGGCATTCCCCAACCCCCCCACCCCCTTGCTAATAAAACAAATCATCACAGGGCAGCACAGCTCTTCCCTCCTCTCCTCTAGGCCCTTTACCGTTCCCACTGCTCTTTCCCATTACATGTCAAATATTTGTGCTCTGATTCGCAGGTTTCTAAAATAACCCTCCGTCTAAATGCCACCTTTAACCTTCTGCTGTTTTTCCTATCTATGCACATTGTTTTCTTAGGCTTTCGGTCTCCTTCATTTATTCGTGTCTCTGGGTGAGCCACGGTCCCTAATGCAGATGGGCACCTGCCTCCTAATTAAGTAGCAACCAGATTCTCTCTCTGACAACTACTGCAGAGCCACCTCAGCTGTGACACATTCTGAATTCTCCTCTTTGCTCTGATTCTTTCTAGATTTTAGCAGCTTATGCCTTTAATTTTTGCAGTTCTCTCATTTTTCTGATGTGCAGTTTTTCTACTGCACAGCGTTAGGTCTTCCCAAACCCTTACGTAAGGCGGTGGAAAAGCAGCCCCAGAGACTCAGAGGGCAAGCCTACCGTCTGCAAGAGAAGCGGCACGGAATAAATAAGTACAGAGAATTCTGCATGCTGGAAGTGAGAGGCTGCACCTTTCCAGTCAGCTCCTGGCAAATTCACCTTGGACAACTTCTGTGGCAAGAACTACAGAGCTGAGCCAGGCTGCAGCCCCAAAGCGATGGGGAGAAACGGGGACAGCCTATTGAGTCGATCTGCAAGTGAGAAGGGCTCAGCCACTGGGATTCCTGCCCCAGCCTCAGGTGCACAGCATAAAGCAGTGGCATTGCCAGCTTGGTTGTCTGTGACCCACAAGCACTGAGGACCCGGGCCACGAGTCAGGCTCAAAGCATCCTCACAGCCCCCTAAGGCTGTGCTAGAGGTGTCTGCTCCTTCCTCTTTTCCAACACAGACATAACTACAAAATGCAAATTCCAACATCCAAAAGAGAGAATACAGACCCAGTGAGGATGGAAAGCCAGGCAGCTGATGGCTCCAACTCTTTGCCCCATAAAACCATCGTAGTATTTAATATTGTTGATCAGCTCCCCGTTTCCATTGTAGATTGCAGTGAACTGATTCATTGAGCCACTGGAAGGGAATCAAGAGAACGCAGTGTCACCGAGAAAGCTGTGGTACCAACAACATCACTGCCTGCAGCCCCCTTTCCAGCTGTGCTGACGTGAGCTGTGGGCAATGAGTTCTTGGAAGTGGGGGGACCGACTTTAACTGCACTGTGGCAACCTCAGTGCAGAGAGATTTACAGAAAGGTGGGAACCACAGTGACCTGTTACGCCGAGACATAAAAGCCTGAAAAGCTGATGCACCCACAGACTGAAAGTGGATCCACCAACAACCTCTAGGACATGGGGCTGTGGAGCAGTGGCTGGTCCCCACTCAGAGCCCACAGATACATGTGCTGACTCTGAACAGGGATCTGACACAGGAGTGTAAGACTGTACACCATCCCTCCAAGCCACCAGTGCACAGTTTTCACTAACGCCTGTGCAAGGGACAAAATTCCTGAGCTGCAGACATGGGAAAGAAGCTGCACTGTTCGTGGTGAGGTTCAAACAAACAACAAAACCAACACAACTCCGCAAATGATGCTTGCAGAGACAAACTGTCCTCTCTGTCCATTCTGGGATGCAAGAGATGAAACTAGAACTTACCATGCAAAGAGGTTGGCTTGTGGGTGAATGTCAAGGGCTGTCAGCCCTTTGACTATCTGAAGGACCTTCATGGACTCTGGCATCCGGGGGTCAAAGAACCGCACGTCTCCATTTACACTGCCAAAACATGAGTTTCACAACGTCAGGCTGTACCCAAACCCGATCCTAAAGCCCAGGAAATCAAGCCGTATGTCTGTCTGTGAGCTTACCACCTCCATCAGAAAATTAGGATGGAGAAGACATGCACGGCTAAATCCCCACTGATGTCACTTATATTTGGTATCACCCACAATGCATTAAGTACTGTGCAAAAAGCTCTGCCCTCAGGAGTGATCCATCATTACTTTTATCGCTTACAGCTCATTGCTGAGTATAAGTGTCTTTACTGTTATGTCATACTCAACACACCAAGCTGCATGTCAGACCCAAATTTCTTCTCCTTTTCACAGTAGGATATTGTATTAGAAAACTCTAACCAGATGGGATCTGCTATTTCCATCCATTACACCAAATGTCTGGACACAGATGCACACGTCCTCACTGTCCAAAGTACTCTGTGGACCAGGCGTAACAAACCCTGCTAATGCTCTGGTGACGTGTCAATCCTATTAATGACTTTATCAGGGAAGAGAGAATGAGAAAAGCAATAGTGGCAGTGGCAAAATACTGTGCTTAGTAGTAGACTGGGACTTTTCAAACAGAAACGATTTGTTTCTGTTATGTGATGTCCCTGAAATACATCGGCAGAATCATGTCTGTTAGATGTGAAGAGGGGGCATCTTCTCCTACAGGCAGGGGACCAAGGACTGAGGACTTTGCTATGGAACACCCACTCTTCTGGGCTCCTTGTAAGAGACCGTCAGTTGGCGCAGAGACAGACAAACAGAAAAATCTCTTACAGAAATGAAATTAAAAATCAACTCATCTGATCTTATTCTGCTGGCAGCAGAAATAAGGCTTTTGGCACCACAACTTTTAAAGAGTTATTTTTTCCAAGTCACTGATGGCCATAAAACTGTGAATTGCCCTACAGAGTTAAGAACAACGAAAGCATTAAGAAGCATGTTACCTTCAGTTTCTTTACCTCTGGAATATCTGATCGCGATCAAAAGGCTGTTATACAGAATTACTTATATCATTATAAGAAACTCCAACTCCAGATGTCACGTAATTAAATTCAAGACAAATTAAACCTGAGGTTGATTTAGATTCTAAAGACTAGATAGAAAGACTGTTTGAGAAAGATCAAATATACAGTAAATTCATTTAAAGCTTTATAAGACTTGAAAATGGTTCTGAATGTATTGGAAGACCACGCAAGAGCTTTAAAAAGCAAGTCAAGTTCTGTGATGAGTAACTACATGGGCAAACACATCCCAGCGGAGCAACAGCAGGCAACAAGTCAACAGCAGCGAAGCTGCTCAACCAGAACATTCAGAGGGTGTTCAAGGACCTTTCCCAGTGGCGCCGTGCAGACCTGCTGGCTAACGAGAAGCCCCGCGGCGGCACCAGCACGCAGACCAACGTGGCTGAGCACAGTGGCGTGGGGAACCAGCACGGGGCAATGGGGAGTTGCAGGTGCTGGCTCCATCACCAGCCCTGTCCCACAGACTCCTGCCTCCACCGAGGCTCAGCGACCCGCTCCACAAGCAGTGCAGTGCCTGTGAGTTTTTCAGGAAATAGTTACACCGAGACCCCGCTATGTCCTAACATTTGGGTTTCTTTGGATCTTGCTGTCAACTGAAGAGAGTGAAGTGGGAGAAATCAAAAGCTAGGTGGCTTGTCTCAACAAACCGAGTTCCTCTGGGATGAGACCAGACCTGTCTTTTGAAGCACATTTTCTCCTACCTCTTCAATCCCAAGAGAAAGCACCACATGCTGAGAAGGGCACCGAGGAGAGGGGAAAAACAAGCCCTCAGACCCAGCCGGCCAAGCAGACAGGCCTGACCCCTGGGATTGCTGAAGGAGATTACAGAAAGGAAGATTAAAAACTGTAATATGTGAGCTCGACAAATCTGGTAGCTGCATCACATAATCCCCTTTCTGAAAATCTTAATACATTTTTGCTGGCCCATCTCCCACCTCAGGAATGTTCTGAATCCCAGAAAATTATGTTTTGTTTCCATTTTGTAATCAAGAAAGAGAGCCTCTTTGTGTGCAAACAGTGGCTTTGTGACAATAAATTATATTCTGCTGTTCTTTAATGGCCAAATAAGTATATGCTGCTCTCTCTGCAGTATTTACCAGGCAGCAGAAATGGATTTATGTGTAGAAAATTGCTAGACAGCAAAGTAATCCTGCACAGCAATATGCCCAACAGATGCAACAGCAACCTTCCTTCTCTTGTTCTCTCTCAAATGACCCCACGGAGATGTTGGCAATAAAGAACAACCACCATAAGATATACTATATCTAGCTTAGGTTTCTGGTTCACTCGATTCCTCCCTCACATGCCTCGTGACAGTGATTTCAGCAGATGCCTTCTTGTTTACTCTCAAACCACGCTAACAGGCTTCCAAGGAAAGCTTCAAGTTTCTTTTTGCCTTCTCTCCATCAGGTTTGGAGCAGGAGTTAATTACTAAAGCAAATGTCAAACTAAAGAGCTTTACCCTCTTAGCTCTTGAAAAAACAGAGGCAGAATTTAAATACAAAAATAAAGTGTGTTGAAGCGAAAACAGCTCAAACCTCTCTTACCTGACGCTCATGATATTGCCTTCGGGATGTTTCTGCAAGTACGCTTTCACCACCCAGGCTGTGTGCTCCCGGTAGGTCATGACACGGCTGAGGAGCAAGCAGAGAAATGTTTTGAAGGGGAGGAGGAGGAAACACGAGGATCCCACCGAGCCTGGGAAGGACGGGCAGTTACCATTCACTCAGAGCCATCCTCCTGTCAAACACGCGGATGGAGCCATCACCCAGCCCTGCCACAATTAACGAACGATGAGAATCACACGAGAGGCTGGTCACACAGCTGTCAGCTCCAGTGGGGATATCCTGAGGAGAAAGCACACAAAAGCCAAGCTGAGACCACGACAAGTCTTCAAGTCACGACAGTCAAGGTCCTAAACCAGAAGGACCCAACGTCCTCCCCCGCTTCCTTTCCCCATTCTGTCACTCAGAACGCTACGGCACTACATTGGTGTGACACTTTCCTTTGGGCTCTCTGGATGCCACCAGGGACAAGGGGGTGGTGACTCGGGATGATGGCCATTGCTGCTGCCCTGTGCTGAGCCACATGTCCCACAGTTCAGCCCAAAGAGCCAGGCCCCAAGGAGGAATTTCCAGCAAAACCAGCTTTTGCAAATCACTCAGCTTTATATGCCCAGATGAAGACAAGGTCGGTTTTGGGAAGGAAGAATCAATACTATTCTCTACTAGGAATATCTAACTAGTTAAAATAAATGGCCAGAGGAGTTATTTCTCCATAAACGATCTCTGTTGCGTACAAGTTGTAAATGCCATAGGAATGGCAGGATGGACAGTATCTGTTTGAAGAAGAGTCACCTAAGACAAACATACCTGTAGAAAGCAAAACCTCATATATCTAACACCACATATAAAGCCAAACATATAGTATGCCATAGGTAATAGCACCCACGCAAAAAAGAGGCACAACAAAGCTGCAGGGTGTTAGGTACAAAGCTGCAAGGTATTAACCCTTTTTATGCATCGTATCAACACCTGAGTGAGTTCTAGGAAGTTACTTAAATGCCCTGCATAAAATAAGCTTTTTTTTTTTTTTTTTTTTCCTGCCTGTACCAGACAAAGAAACGTATCTGGCCCCTGGAAACCATAACATGATTTTGCCAGAAGGCAGTTCCCTCTACCCAGAATGGCTCCAGTTATCACTAATGAAGTCCATTTCTTTCTGTTTCTTTTTATTTTCTTTTTTAAACACTTGGCGCTCTTCCTCCTTTTGTCCTCAGGATCGCGGCTGCACTTGTGCGGTGGCTGCTGGCCGTCGCAGTCCGGCCAGGCGAAGCAGGCTGCGGCTGGAGAGCCTGAGCGTGACCTTCCCCCGCACCAGGCAGCCGCGGCAGCAAGCGGCAGTGACACAGCCCTGGGCTCTTCAGCAGCGTCAGTGTGACACGCAAGCCTTTGACAACACGGTGAGCTGCTGACTACACTGCTGGAGAACCACTTACGCAAGATAACGCGAGCCAGCGCCGTGCCACCTACCGGTGCCTGCTCTAGGACATGTAACGAGGAGATCCAGGTTACCTCATCAGACACCAGATACTGTGCGTAGTAAGACAAGTGACACAGAAAACAGAGGCTGGAGCTTGCGAGGACAGCTATGCTGGGAATACGGGGTGCCCCCTTACTCTAACGCTGCTACTTTCCCCCTTTTTACATGCTGTTAGCAAAAGAATTGCTTGGAATAATAGCTCCGCCTGTTATGAGGAAAAACATTTTCAATCACAACAGGTAAAAAAGCTAAGCAGCACGGAAAAAGTAGGATAACAATCAGGAGACACTTTAGAGCTGCGTTAGCTAACGTCACAGTTCAGTGCTATTTTTGGTTCCGTTCACCTTCCCCAGCCTCAGCCGCGCGGAGCTGCTGGCTGGAGGCACCAGCCTTGGGGCTGCTCCAGCTGCCGGACCCAGGTCCTGCCTGTGAAGCAGGAGCAACCAGCAAAGTGAAAATGAAGCACTTGTTTCTTCAGCGACATCCCAAGTGCTTCCAGAGGTACGCTTTCTGTAGTTCAAAGAGTGGGAAGGCACCTTTATGAGCTTGGATGACATAGCTTTGCTGCTCTTTGTGCTGAATTTCACTTTTCCACTGTTCCTGAGTCAGGAAGTTCCAATCACTTCAATTTCAACACAACCAATCTTTGCAATTAAAAAAGAAACAACATGTTTTCAGATACTTTCAGTGCAATCGTTAATCATCCCAATTTAAAAGATTTTCACCCCCTAATTTTGCTGTTCCCTAATTTACAAAGAAAAAAAAAAGAAAGTAATTAAGATTAACATAGGCTTAATTATTCTGCATTGCAGGGTCGAAGTGTCATAATTAATGTTCATCCAAGGGTAATTAATTTCGAGAAGCTTTGAAAACCAGATTTCCTTTTTTCTCCAGCATGGTGACTCCATTCTCACAGACTAGCTGCTTCTCCTTATAATTTGTGAGAAACTTTCACTTGATTACGACCGACAGGCGCGCCTGCAGCTCCTCCTTGCTGCTGCAGCATGCAGTGGTGCACAGGCGTGACTGCTGTCAGCGGGGAGCTGCGGACCCCGAGTGCCCCGGGAGGCACCGGAATGCCGCAGGGGCACAGCAGGTCACCGGCACCTCCATCCTTTGTCACCTGGGCCAATGCGGGGCCAACTGACCCGAGTCAGGCTGGCCCAGGCCAGCAGCAGTCGCAGGGCTGCGTGCCACCAGGGCGCGGCCAGGCAGTGCCTGTGTCCCTGTCCTGCCGAGCACCCGGGTGCCGATGGGGAGCGGATGGGGCAGCTATGGGGGTGCTCCCCTCCCCGCGCGGGTGCAACTTTCCCAAAAGCTTCTCCGGCTGGCAGCCACGGGCGCAACGCTGGTCTGCAGTTAGCTCTGGCTGCCTACCAGGGGAGCAGGGGTGGTGGCGGTGAGTCCGAATGCTCCACTGCCAACCCACCTCACCGCTGTATTTCCTCAAGAATTTTTACTCTATTTCAATTACGTGCTAATTAGGAAATCCTATCTGCATCCTGGTGCCTGCCTCTGGATTTCACAGCCTCACCTCTCCCAAATGCTGCTGCACAGCTTCCAAGACAGACCTGACAGACCAAGTCTGTGCATGTTTTTGTGTATCTGAGGGGGGAGCAGCAGCTCCAGAGCCTGTCAGCTCTTCACAGCACAGTTCCCGGTGCTCCGGCCATGTGTGGGGTAACCCGCTGCCCGGGATGTGCTGTGGGAGGGGAACAGTGAGCGGGACGAACACGCAGCTGTTACCTGCACTTTCATTTCCCGATCCGTGTCCCAGATCCGGATTATCCTCACATCTCCCGATGTCATCAGGAGCCCGGTTTCTTGTTCCCAGTCAACCACCATTCCTGCTCCTAAGAAAAAACACAAGCAGGGTGTGCAAATTACTCTCCACATCAGCGCAGGTGGAGCTGTGCTAATTAGCACACCACCTTCTGTGACCTCATGTGACAGAAACCGTTATTATTAAGGAAATGTAAAATTACAGGCACACACATCCATACATCCTCCAAATGGGATCAAATCAGCTGGGCCTGGATTTGAGTCCAAAATACACCTTTGACCCCTTGCTTAGCTTAAGGGCTTAGAAAAGCTGAGGCGCAGCTGGCCCCTCGGGCAGGTGAATGTGGCAGCATCCCTGGACGGCTGAGCTGCTGTGGACTTCCAAGGGGGGTCTTAATAAATTATCCACCACTTTGAGAACACCAGATAAAATGGTGATGGAAGCAGACTAAACTGGTGACAACACACAGAGCAAGACCTGTGAGCCTCTGGATTACCGCGACTCCTCATTCTAATAGGAATACGTGGCTGAGGGGAGATGCTTCTAAACAAGGAACAGCGAAGTCATTGCTGCAAGACACTGAATTAAACAGCTTGGTAGGACAGAAACCAATTTGCTACACAGACAGATAAGGAGAGGAGCATTCTGCAATTACACTAGCTAAAACACGTTTACGAGAGCTTTTGCTCCTCATCTTTGGGGGCATAAACTGATTGCTAGGTGAAGCTTAGAAAAACATCCCATCCATGCTGTAAGAGCATTACAAGGGATTTTCCATCCCCAAAACGCCTGACATGTGCACTTGCCTACAGACAGGTTGCTGGGCTGTATGAACTTTGCCGGTATGACAATTTCCAGAGAAGAATAAATGTATGTCACCTCCTTTCCCAGCTGGAGGAATTAAATGTCCAAAAGCCATCGAGTGAGCCAGCTCTCCTAAGCACAGAGCCACACAAGCATCAGAACAAACCAGAGACTGGGGTTTGGGAAATAGCTGGTAACGAAACCCCCGATTTGGCAGGGGACGTCTCTGAGGAACAATTCTTGTACATTTAATTAGAAGGGAGTTCTTTGTACCTGTGTGCCGCCTACACTGTACAGAAACGCTTTGCTTAGAGCAGAGGCTGACCAACCCCAAAGCTATGGGTTTTCCCTGGAGACTCTCATTCATACATTACAACACAAACAAAACCCCCAGGAGCACTGCACGAGGGAACCAGACCAGAACTCCGCTTTTTGTCTTTGTTTTCATCTCCTCGGGCAGGCCTCTCCCCTTGGCAGAAGCAGCATCCTTGCCTTGCAGAGCAGCATTTTGCCCCCTCATCCACGCCAAACACTGTGGTGCTGAGCAGCCTTTTATCACACACGAACCCAGAGCCAGGCAGCGCTCTGCAATGCACCAGGGCTGCAGGCTGCTGCTCCGAGCCATTTGCAGCCGTCTTCAGTGGGATCCCTGTCTCGCTTGTCCAGAAGGTACAAATGTGATTTTGTCTCGATTTACTGCTAGGAATTAGCCCCAGCAGGAAATTTAAACCTACCTCAACATGCTCTTGGTCACCAAAGGGCCATAAGTACTTTTTACCGGACCGAACACTTTTACAAAGGGCACAAAGGAAACAACAGAGGTATCCTACAAACACACAGTTTTCTTCAAAGATGATGAAACGACCTTGTTTTGCACAGATCCAGATAAAACATTTTACTCATCTCCCCTTCCTAAGCATTGCATCCAAGCCGCTTCCTGATCTTGCTGCATACCACTGAGGAGATTAGTGACGTTTATTGACAGTCCGTCATCTTACTGCAGGAAATTTGGGACTCTCAGCTAAGCTGAGAGCTTGTATCTTTATCTTGCGAGTCAAATTGATTGTTGCTTCAGATTGCCTGGCAACTGAGAGGGCTGCTAGGGATCCAAGGCAAACAAGCAGGCAGTGATTTAGATGATAAACATCACTGAAGCATTTTCATTTGTCATCTTGTTTATGGCCCATGTGACAAGATAAACCTGGCAGGCTGAGACAGATATCGCCATTACCATCACTGATGGAGTTAAGTAGGCAATGTGCTCTTAGGCGGTTTTAAAGCTCCCGATTTTCCAGTTACATTCCCTAGTTTGAAGACAATGTTTTTCTTCAGTCTGATGGGTAGCAAGTCCCCAGCCTGTGGTGGTTCCAGGTGTCTTCTCTATGGAGGGGATAGAGACGGTGAATTTGGAGCAGTGACTGGCGCTTATCTTGGTGTACCTGTCAGGAAATTAAGCGCTGAAGATATGCAGCGATGGCGTCGCAATGGCTAGGGAAAGCTTCACCGAGGAAAGAAGCTCCAGAACTGTTTCCCTTCACGTGAAACGGCACTGAGAGCTCCCACGAGAGAGCACCAGCCAGAAAGAAGGGCTCGCCCCGAAGCAGGAGCTGACAGAGAGCCCAGGGGCAGAAGGACAGGAGGGAGGTGATGCTGCTGCGCGGTGTGGCTCGCGGTCTTCCAAGCAGTCAGTGCAGCTCCTGCTGTTCTTATAAAACTTAAATAGTCCCTGTAAGCGAGAACCCCTGCCCGCCAGAAGAGAGAAGGGCAGCATTTTGATCATCCCATAACGAGGGATCGTCCCTTTCTTCTGTCAGCCACCTTATTCTCGCAGAAAAACACACAATATCGCTGCTGTTGTTTCTCACGCACAGTGCTCGCGGGCGGCTGCAGCAGCCTCAGGGTACACGATGCTCATATTGCACCACACAACACGGGCACCAGAAATAACGGAGTATTTGCATAAAAGCCGCGGTTGAGGAGAACTCCTGGCACCTTCTTGCTGGGAGATGGGGCTGGCTCCACCTGCAGCTGAACAGTGGCAGGTCCTGGCTGCAGGGGACGATGCCGAGCACCAGCCTGGGGGGCTCTGCTCCCGCTGCAGCCCAGGCAACGCCATGTCAAAGAAGCAGGTGAAGGAAAGGGGACCCCAGGATGTAACTGGGAATACTAAACCAGAATTCAAATGTGTTTGAAAAGAAGAAAAGCCTTTGTACATAAATTTAAGTCGTACACAAGGGAAGGAAAGCTTCCTCTGGCTGCAAAATGTTAAATTCAAAGATGACGCTCCCAGTACAAGCTGAGACCTAAATAGCTGAACTATTTCTATGGAAGAGCAAAAGTTTTTAGGGTACAAATGATACAGTACTGGCTCGTGTTTATATGTTAAATTCCTAGTATTTTGGGATGAGAAGCAAACGTGGGACTTAACACTAATTATCATTTCCTTTTTAATTAACAGAGGTCCTTCTCCAGGATGTTACAACTGAGACTGCAGCTCACCTGCCGGGTTTTGGCTTGCACGTCTGGCATCTAAGATGCTTCTCAGCCTCATTCTGGCAAAAAGGTAATGTCCTCTGCAAACCTGTGCCACCTCCGCTCCCCCCTGGGCCACTGAGCCAGGTTTTACATTACCTGCCCCACTGCGTCCAAGCTCCCACCTACCTACAGAAACAGTAAACAGTGGCAATGCTGTGACACCAATGCAACTATCGGATAAAGACCAGCAGTGAAACTGTGGTTCCCTCAGAAGCCAAGGAACTGCAGAAACGGGCATCCTAGCAATACACTTCTAATGCATCATTAGCTAAGATTGCAGTTTTCCCATAAGGAACATTATGTTCCCAGATAATGAGCAAAAAATCTTCCACAGCTCAGGAAAAGAAATTTTTAAAGGTTTGTGGTGGTTTTTGTTTGTTTGCTTGCTTTTGTTGTTGTTTGAGTCTTTTAACACAAGTACTTGCAATTCTGTATGAGGTGAGTTTATGTACGAGGCAACACATACCAACAGGCATTCTGCAAGCTGTAACTTTCTATGGCTGTTCCCCCAGGATTCCCCCTGAGCAACAGATATTTGTCTGGATGGGATAGCTCTTTGTATAAATTTCAATAAATAACACTGGTGTTGAAAGCAGCTGCATTCTGAGTGTCTGCACTTACTTTTAACGTCACTGGAACGTGGCCAACCTGTACTTGGCATTTCAATGAAATCAGGAATACCTATATAGAACACAACATAAAAGCATCTCGGATTCTGACTGGTGATTTTTTTAATCATGGGCTTTCCTGGTTGAGCAATGAGGCGCATCACTGTTTTAATTTCCAGGAAGCAGTGGGAGGGTTGTATGACCTCACTCATCATTAATTTCTACAACAGCCTTTCAAAAAGTGTCACTCTTCTTATGCCAAGGACTATGCGCAGCAAGGGGGAAGAGTAGCTGTGATGCTGTGAATCCAATTAAAAGAACACAAACCCCTGGAGCTGCAATTTCTCAAGATTATTTTATTGCCATAAAAAAAAAAATCTGACCAGAAATAAGGTGCTTCTCCCACACTTCCTATTCCTAAAGGACAAGATACCACACCCCAGGGAGATGTGACAAGACTCACTCTGCTTTCCTCTCTCCCTCTTGTTCTCCAGCATAAGCTCCACTTGAGTTTGATCATTTGATCAGCTCCTTTTGCAGGTTAGAGCCTTCCCTCTGCCCAGGCTCCTCGCTGCCACAGGCTCCCCACACACCTTGGGAGCCCTGCAGCTTCCCAGGATTTTTCCCTTTCAGTAAGCTGCTAAATTTCTAAGAATGCTCCAAGGCTGCCTCTCCACTCTCTCCCATCTGGATCACTGACTGACTGCCAGAAGAGTCAGCAGTATTCAAAGCAAAGCAGGGACTCCAGAGGGCAAGGTCCTGTTTTTCTGCAGAGCAGGTAATTTGATGTCTTTCACTTTGTTTCAGGAGCCTCAGGAGCAGGAAGGAAGCAGGGAACTGGCAAGTATGTGCTGATGTTTTCTTGCGTGGCATCAGTATAAATTTTCCTGGGGTAAGACAGATCACGGCTGTTAATGTATCAGCACCAAGAAGCCCCCCAAGGCAGCAATGGACAGAGGCAAGCACAGGTCAGATGGATATTCTCTTGTTAACACTGTCTCCTTTGTATTGCTCGTTCGGTTCCGCCAATGGGAGGTAACGCAGCGGCGTGCTGAGACGCCCCAGAAGAGCTGTGATGGAGCAGAAGGTGATGCAGCCTGGGCAGAGGGTCGCGCTGATTCATCAGGAGACTCCTGTGAGCTCAGCTGCCTTCACCATGCTCGACACGCCAGCTGCGGACTCTGTGCTCACACGAACTTGAGGATTCCGGGTGACTTGCACAGCGGCTGGACGTGACCTGGACCATCAAGCCATTGGTGTTTCTCTAATTCACCACTGATCTGCAACACAGCAGTGCCTGGTGATTCCTACCTAATACCAGCACCCAGCGATGTGAGAACAAGCAGACACTCTCCTACCTCTCTTCAGTTAAAAATTCCTCACAGAAGCCCAAGCAACAAGAATAGATTTTCTGTGCTTTAGTGACAAAACTAGTATATTTTATCTAAACATTGCTGATGCATTTTGCTGTCAGGCAAACAGCTAATCTCATCCATTTTTAAGACTTCTTCAGCAGGAGAGAAGGAATCCTTTTGCTGTATTTTTCGTTAGGAGAACACCTGGCCAGAAAACGCTGATGAATGCTTTTTATTGATTCACAGTTATTTGTGTGCTTGGGACAGAGCACAATTGCTTGGCATCAGCCGTATCGATCCAGCAAGGGAGCGGCCGGTATTTCCTTAAACTGTTTGGATGCCTGGTTTACTGAGTGGGGAATTCCCTGCAGGCAAGTCTTGCTAATTTTAGCCTTTCCGTTTGCCAGTGGATTTTTGAGTGAAACGCAGAGCCAGGCAGCTAACAGCAACACATCAGCTTTGCTAATTCCTGTCCCCGCACTCTGTCTCTGAAGAGTAAGAGAGATTTGCAAAGACCTCAAGCTAAAGAGCTCCTAATCACACACCACTGCAATCATCTTTGTCCTATTAATCATTGCAGACACATTCAGCTCGTATCAGTCAGCAAGTACTAATAATTGATGAATAACCCAAGATGACTACGTGCACATTAACATCCGTGGACGTGCATACACACGGTGATGCCCTGACACATCAGCCATCTGTTTCCCCTGAAGACCCCAGCAGCAGAGGAAGGGGCCAGGCTCCAGAGCAATGCAGACACTGCACAGTCCTGGCTTCTACAGATGGAGGCTGGTGACTTCACCTGCCTTCCTTCCATGTGAAAGGACAGAGTTTAGAAAATTTATTAGGCATATCCTTGCCAAAAGCCTGCTATTCTAAGCCTCCTGGGAAAGATTCATCAGCTTCTCCTTTACACATGTTCATTATAGCAAAAGTGTATTACAAATAAACCCCTGTAAAATCCACATTAGCTTAATGGTGGTTCATGTTTGCAAATGTCATTCAAGCACTTTTGTTCAGGGACGCTTTGAAATCTTCCTGGAAAAAGAGCGCCTTGCATACCCCACCCACACCTCCTCTCCCTGCAGAGAGCATGACAAGATGCCCTTCTCCCAGCGGCTGGCTACGCGTACCTACAGAACACAGACACCCTCCTGCATTTCCCACGGCTCTTACGGACACAGAAACAAGGCAAGGAATGGGAGAGGTAGAAGCAAAGCTTTCCAGGAACCACAAGGACCCAGCAGTCATTCAAACAATGCCAAGAAAACCAACCAAACAACCAGTCAACCAACCCGAAGCCAGGCGAGGAGGTCCTTCCCACCCCAGCTGATTGTAGTAACAGGAAAGAAAGCACTCACCTCCCTGTTTACTTCTGTCAAGATAGATTGAAACCCTTCGGGCCAGACCTGTGAGAAGACAGGGATTAAGGGGTTGATGCTAAGGGTAGTGTTGGTCAGCCAGAGCAAAAATAAACCTTAAAAAAGGATTAGAAAAAGCAACTTAAATTAAAGGAAAGAACACAAAGGAGAAGCAGAAGCACCAAGAGCAGCACATGCCTCCATCCAGCGAGCAGCTTCAATCACAGCATTCCCTGGGAAGCCATCAATGGCAGCGCTTGTCATGTGTGAAGTGAGTATTCTGGCTGGCTGCCAACAGCACAGATTTGACATTTCTTCTTGAACAAGGAGACTATCCTTTGCATGATCTGGTCCCTGTTCTGCAGTAAAATGCATCAGGAAGTGACAGACGGAAATCCAAATAACTCATGGCATCTGTACAAAGCAAACCAAGCATGGAACACGAGGCTTCTGCCCAGAAGGTCTGGGCTCCCCATAGTGAGTGCCGCGGTACCAGGGGCTCCTCTGCCCCACTTCAGTGGACAGACAGCTGACCGGCACAGAGAGGGCAAACGATTTATGGGTGCTCTGTTTATGCAACTCAAACAGCAAGTTAGCCCCCGACACAGACTAGTTTCTAGCCACTGTAAAACCCCAGGCAACAAGACAGCATGGCAGCAAACGGGGAGGTGAGAGGCAGCTTGGGGTAACCCTGGGAAACCCTGCACAGGGTTTGGGAAGAGACCTGGCCAGCTCAGCCCTTGCCCTTTGGAGGCAATCTACCGGTTCTCTTTGCTGGACTGGAGAAGGGAGAACAATGCAGGCATCTGCAGAGAGCACACACACGGCTGGGGAGAGAACAGCTGCACAGGCGGCATTCGGCAATTGTGAAGCAGCTGGTTACACTTCGGTATTTTTCCAAATTCCAGAACTATGCTGCTTTCAAGGGCAAAGCCATTCTGACTGGGGAGCTGTGGCTTGTTTCCCTTTGTCACAAAGAAACAATACAGACTATGTCAGATTCGCTCAGAGCCACGAGCATGGCCACGTGCGGGAAGAGAAGCGCGAGCGCCGCAGGGCCCCGACCCAGCGCGGCCCCCAGCCGAGGGGCTGTGCTGCTCCCAGGCTCGCACCGCTCGCACAGCCCACCGCCGACCACCGCCCCTCTCTAGAGAAACTGCCGTAATGCCCAAAGTCTCCTGCTGTGAAATCACAGCTTCAGTGCACATCAGGTTTACGTTCTTCCTGCGCTGCCCAACAGAGAATGCCGGTTCTCCTGCCTCTCCTGACACACTTGGCTACTAACAGCGGGGCTTTGCCCTCCCCTCAGACCCCCACCTCTCACGCCAGAGGTCTGCAGGCACCGCCGTACACCAGAGCACCTGGTACCAACGTGGCTTTAAACTCCCCAATTCCGACTGAAAGAGACTTTTGTGGTGCATTGTGAGTGCAGAACTAAACAAGATCAAAATAAAAATAATAAAAAACAATCTTCTACAGAAAAAACGAGGGTGCCCACATGGCGGTTTGCCAGTGTTTAAATTAAGACTCACCTACCCCGACTCTCAACCAGCTATTAAGTGCAATGAACTGGGGCCAAGTTGAACACACTAACTTGGCCGTACCAGCTCATTTCTCTCACCTCAGCTCACACCACAAACAGGTCCTTTGCAGAATGTTAAAGTTCTGTGCCTCACGCTGGTCTGTTCCCCACTCCCAGGCAGCCCCGGAGCACGTTATCATTGACCTCCCATTGCTCAGACAATCCAGGGATGCTTTTCAAGCTTCCAAAGGATGTATTTAGATATGGCATATTCCTCTCTGCTTTTGTAAGTGGGAAAACTGTCTAGAAAAGTCAGTATTCTGGTTGCTGTCAAGACAGCTATTGAATTCAGAGATGATGTAACACATGGGAAAGGGTGGGAGAGGAGAGAATGAAATCAATAGTAGGAGCAAACTCACTCCAGTAGAACTCCTGAGCTCTGCAGCTTCAAAGATGCATCTTCAGTTTTATGAGGCAGTGCTGGACCACAACTATGCTCTTGGCAGCAAGATAACTGTTGAAGAGAGTCTCATTTCCAAGGGGACTTGATCCACATAGATCTTTTGAAGTGACTACATTTATTTCTCTCTCCACAAAGAAATCTGTCCTTCCAAACCTACTTCTATTGCTCCAAAGGTGAAAAGCAAAGAAAAAAGGAGTCAGACTTCTTAAGACCATAAGGGGGGGAAAAAGGGGGCAACCCCCCCCCCCCAGACTATCAGAAAGAGAACAGACTTAAAAGTTTCAATACTCCTGTTTTGGCAAGTTAACCATTCAACTCTTAGAGCTAAATCAGCTCTTGCCTCAGCTCTTAACTATTTTGCAATGTCAAACACTGATGCTAGCAATCCTTTCTGCTGCATTAAGGGCCTGCAGAGAGTAAGGTACAGTCAGCAAATGCTATGCTCTGGTAAGGCGTGCGCAGAAAGTGAGGCAGGAGAATGGAATTAGCCTGAAGGAGCTCAGGCGACAGCTGTCAGCACCCTCCCTGAACACGGCTGAGGATGCGGCAAGAAGCCAATGGTCACAGCAGTCTGGGCGAGTCTGCTACCAACACCAAGGAAGCAAATCCTGAATCCAGGGATGGTAAACATCAGCCAGCATCCTTCAGGGAAGCCGCTGTTGACAAGAAGAAATACAGACCAAACAACACTACAAAGGGCAACTGGAGATGACTACTGGACACCTTCCTCTCTCCCTAAGGAGACCCAGGGCTTCCAGCACTCGGTGCACTGCCACCGGCTTCCTCCTGCTTTTAATGACATCTCTGGAACAGCAGGTTTTGACCATGGCAATTTTCACAGTAGGCTGCAAACTTCCAGCAGCTTATAATCAGTTTTGCGCATATACCGCAGCGAGGCACAGAGCCTGAAGTTACCTTAAATACAGTTCCTCTTGCCTCGAACACCAGCGACGAACCATGAGGTGTTAAGGAAAACATAACAGATACCAGCACAAGGCAGCGCTAATAAAATCCAATGAATAGCTAAAAGAGCTGTGTCAGGCTCCTGTGATGAACCACATAGGCTCAGAAATGAGAACTGTCAGATTTTAAGGTCAGGATGAATTATGATGGTCATCTCATCCGACCTTTTGCATAGCACAAGCCAGGGAGAGCCTCACCCAGCAATTCCTGCATCAATCCCACAAGTGCTGATTGAACTACCGCACGTTTAGAAAAACTTGTAGCCTTGGTTAAAAATATTCCAGTGACAGAAAATCACCATCAGAGCATTAGTACATTACCAGGTCTCAGAAGGACGAAACGTCCACCTCCTTTAATGTCCTAAAACAAACTTCAGGGTTACTCAAGCTGGTCTTCTGGCTTCTCCCTATGCATGGCTGGATGCCCGTGTTGCTTTTTTACATCTTTTTCTATCCAACTTTTCTACCATTCAAAGAAGGTCAATGTCTAACTGTGCTGTCCTTCTGCACGTGTCCGATTCAGTTCGCATATTCTCTTGCCACCTCCTGACCCATAACAAAACAGTGAAGAATGAACGCTAAAATTTGAGCTGAGGCTAAAGGAGATCACAGGTGCAACATGCAAAGCTGTACAAAGGCTGAGCAGCCCATCAGAAGGAGAGAGGCAATACGTGAGCTAATACTTCACCCAAAGGGGAAGAATAACCTCCTGCCACAACAAGCAAGGAGCAGAGCAGTGCCCAGTTCCACCGTTGTTCTACAGTTCTCTACTTCGGAACACAGATAAGAACGCTTGGGCAAGCCAGCTGCTGTGAAGCTGGCAAAGGACTTTGTACCCTTCTGCTCCCCAGCAAGAGGCTGCTCTGCTTGTTCTTCAGTGTCTGTGAGACTGCTGTGTTGGGCTTTCGGTTTTGTTGGTTTGTTTTGTGAGAACTGGGAAAGTAATTCCTGACCAAGACCTGGCCATTCCAGAAGGCAGAGACTGTTGAACAAGGATGTTACCGATGGCTGAAGCTGACGAACCCATTTTAATCTCCCCATCTCCAGAAAAAGCTTTACCATGACAAATTATTTTTACAGTCCTGCCCCCCCCCCCCAAAACTGAGTGAGGACCCACCTCGTGTAGTTGGCAGCATGTCTGAGAGACCCTGCCAGGCAGTTACCATCTCTGGGTTCTTTTCCAGGTCTGCGAAGTTCTTCCACACTCTGATGGCACCATCATCTTGGGGAGCACAGAAAAAGAGAACACGATGCAATGTCACTGCAGATGCAGCTCTCATAATTACTTGTGCACAACAAAGGAAGAAGAGGAGCAGAACTGTAGTCGTACAAACTCCAAAACCAAGGGTGTCGCTTGAACTTAATCCTTTTTATTACAGTTGGTTTTCCTCTCTAATGGTACATCCATCAAACCCAAAGAATTGCTCTACTGGGAATTGTTCTGGAAGAGCTTTTCTACTTCCCTTGGACAACACCTGAGATTAGATGTCACTCCATTTCTTTGACCCATTCATTTTCTCTAGGATTCGTCTCCATCCTCCTTGCTATTGGTGCCAAGAGCCACAAAAGTACCCTATTAAATACAAAATACAACCCCACAGAAGCAGCTGAAGTAAAGCCCAGCCCATCAGCAGCAAATCTTTCAAGAACATAATGTATTTTTTCAATTTGTTCCCCATCTGTGAAACTTCTGTGCTAAGAATCAATAAATTGAAAGAAAAATGTTCTAAAGGCCCTCTCGTCTCCTCTTCCACCTCTCTTAATTATACCCAACCTGTACACTGTACAATCCTGTACAAGTTTGAAAAGCTATTGAAAACACTTGGACTGACAGGTTTAGAATGGCTCCTCGGGAGAGAAGCAGGTCTTACCCACAGCTTTACAGAGCCATGAATGGGGAAAAGCTCTCCATGCTACCCTGCGCGATGCTGCAGGGTGTTCCAGAGGACTGTTTCTCCTAGGGGAGATACATGGACTGGAGAGAAAGTCAGAGCTGTTTGAGAAGTTTAGTGCTTAAAATAAGCCCCACCTGCTCTAGACTTGAAACAGCACCAATAACAGATTTTGATTTCTTATACTTTGGCAGTTGCACAATTTCCTTTCCAGCTCGGGACAGCAGCTTTTAGCCAACGCAAATCACACTGCCCGAGGTACGGAACGGGAGGAGGTCATCATGAACTCGCAGTGACAGGTGAAGACTCAGAACGATGTAACAAATAAAGCTGCAATTGGAAATGGTTCCAGCAAGTGTTTGACTTTTTAGTCACTTGAAACATCTTTGCAGCACCTACTTAAGCAGTTAAGAGATTTCAGTACTGCCAGAGACAACTTTCAGGTTTGATCCTGGAAATGCCTCCTCAGATGGGACGGGGCAGGGAAGCCACAGGGAGGGAAGGGTCAGGTTGGGCTGAACCCATAGATGGGAGAGCAAGAGGTCCAGGACAGCTCACATGGACTTGAATTCTGTAAAAGGTTCCCCCATTCCGTCCCTCATGCATGGGAAAATGTGTTAATTACCTGTGGCAGTCAGCAGCAAGGAGCAGTCCTGCCCGTTCAGATACTCCATTGCAGTGATCCTGGTGTATCGAGGATTCCCATTGTGGAAATAGTCCAGCTTCTCCCCTTTCTCCCAGTCCCAAAAACTGTGGGAGGAAAAAAATATGAAGTCAGCTCTTGGTTCTCTGTGCAAGCTGTAAAGAGATCTACTCATTACAGCGAAACCAAAAGTTATATGTATCGGATACCAGTTCAATTTGTTTTTCTCCTCTGGTATTCAGCATCATTTTATTAATAATATATGCCAACCCTCTGTGAAGGAAATGGGATAAAAGCCCAGCTGTACTATAAATCTGTCAGGATTCACCTGCAGCCCTTGAACCCAGCACCTCCTGCAGAAGAGGACTTGGTGCGATGCTCACAGCGACGGCGCTGCACTCCGGGAGGACTCTGCCCATCTCCCTGCCCTCAGGGAGGGAGGGGTGGCCACAGAGGGGAGGGGGGCAAGGAAGAGGGAGAGCCCCCGGGCAGAACTGCCCCACGATAACCCACTGCGCCTGGAGCCGCGGCGCAGCAGGCGCTCTGGGGCCCGCGGGAGCTCTCACCAGATGCTGTCCTTGTCAGCCACCGCGATGCAGGGCGTGAACGGGTGGAACTTCACCACAGAAGGGACGCCCGGGTTCCTGTTGAGGAAGATCTGATCATCCAGCCGGGAAATACCTGCAGGGGGACAGGCGACAGCCAGGGCTCAGTGCCTGGGAACATCCCGCCCGAGGGACGAGGCTCGGACCCCCCCTGCTTCCCAGTGCCACAGCTCACCGCTCTCCTCCTCCACCCCACCCCCGTTCTCACCCACAGACACCCCCCCGACACTTTCCTCCTTCAAGAACTTTCTCAGATCCCAGAGCTTCGACAGCCCCGACCCCTCCATACTGATCGTCTCACATCTTACAGTACAAACTAAAAGCTGTGATGCAGCAGGGGGTCCTCTCCTCTGGTGATGGAGGAGAACACAGCAGGCAAGCACAACAAAGCCCAGAGAAATACTAGTTTGTGTTGACACAAAAATCAATGCTATTTTTTTTCAACATAAAAAATGAAAATGCTTTTTTTCAACTTAAAATACAGTATTACAATTTAGCTTGTGGATTATTTATTTAACCATCCATTTCAGTTCTTTTAAATTTTAGGTTAATTTGAAAATGAGAAATATATTTTCCGGGGAGACATTAAAACGATGGTTAAAGACCTTTCCCATCATTTCCTCAGAATGATTTGCTATTCACAAACGGTTTTGGTACCCCTGACACTGCAATTTTTTGGCACAGTATGAATTCATCACATAAAGCTGTAAGCCCAGGAGACATTTACTCAGCTCTTGTTTGTTTTAGAATGCATCTATTTAATCTAATTTTCATTAAAAGATTGTAAGTCTACTTTAATTCTTTTTAATATTTCACATTTTCTTTTTTTTTAAATGAATACTGACATTTTAGTCGCTCAGGTCAAGCAACCGAATATGAACACTATCTAGAAAAAGATTTAACTTCTTCAGGTAGGCATGAAAAATCCCCCCCTTTGTATTCAGAAAGATCTCCCAAGCCATCTCCTGGGCTTCAGTTTCATTTCTGTATTACTCTGGTTTATGATATTCTGCACTTTCACAACATTAAGCTGCCCATTGTGCTGACTGGAGCCCAGCAAACCTCTGGGCAATGAGGTGCATGCAGGAGGCTGAGCCTTGGGCAGTTCTTCATTCAGCAAATCATTATTTCCAGCTCCACGTGCCTCAGCGAGCATCCCAGGATAGGACAGCTCCCACCCGCGCAGTTCTGCCCCCAGGAATGCTGCTGGGAGGATGCCTGGAGAAGGGCTCCCATAAACACTGCTCCCCAGCTGCCACTGTCCGAGGCACATGAGCAGGAGTAATGGACACATGCAAATTCCTGACAAAACTTCGTGGGGTTCCACTATGTTCAAACAGCGCGGGAATGTAAGAGTCTGGCCCAACCACTGCATGGAAAGGCAGAGAGAATCGCAAACAAAAGCAGCATCAGCTTTCTGGGGAGCGGGCGCTAATGCCATGGGGACCTGAGGCACGTTTGGGAAATGTGTAAGCAGCACATGTAGAGCCAAACGTACAAGTGTTAAAAACTTAATGGGATGTAAGGAGAAAGTAATCATTTACAGAGCTCGGCAGAGTGGGGAATGTGAAAGATCATGCCGAGATGCCTTCCGAGCACGCAGCGGACACGCAGCCTCTCGGTGGGGCTGGGTCGCTGTGGCCAGCCCGTCTGTCACATGTCAAACGCTGTCAGAGCCTTCCTGGCCATGCGGTGCCTCTGAAGTTTACCCTACAATGTTCTGCCTTCTGTCCCTTTGAAAACATAACCTACAGTATCCTCGTGAACTTTACAGGACACAGAGGAAAAGCCCAAACGGTAAATCGATAGCAGCCGTTAAGGTTCCCTGGATTCTCGACCTGGTGCTGGCTGCTCTGGCTCTGGCGGAGGCACTGGCTGCGATAGCGCACACGGCTGAAGAGCTCAGCTGCTGTTGCTCAGCCGTGGGCCAGGAGCCAACATCGCGTCGGAAATGGGATGCTCTGTCAATTCTAGCACAGATGGCAGCTGCCTCCACGGCCAGCGCCCCGCTCCTCTGTGGGGCCAGCGCCCCGCTCCTGCACAGGAGTCTTTGCTCCTCCGCTCCTGCCCTCCCAGGCCGGACTCCGCAGGTTGGCCAGCCTGGCACTACGCTCCGGCTCAGCACCCTGCTGGTGACCAGCCATGACATCATCTACCATGGTGCTGCCGTTCGGTTTGCAGAGGGGAAGGCAGCCATCTGATGCTTTAAGTAGTCGCTCCCCCCAGCCTGGCAATCCAAACCAGCAGCTGAGAACGGGAAGGTGGGCGACTGTCAGTGAAACACCCTACAGCAGCATCACCCTGCCGGCAGCCCGAAAGCGCTGGCACCTCTCCCGTCCGAGAGCCGGCACAGGGCCGTGTTAACTGGGGCTTCACAGTCTGGCGTCCCCACGAAGCACAGTGCCCTGAGCTCCAGGAAGATGCCTGCAGCTGGGCAAGAGGGAAATCACTCACCCTTCTGGATGATCTTCTGGGCTTGCTTCCTGACACGAGCATTGCGCAGAAACCGCCACTCTCTCTCCTTGCGAATCTGGCTCTCCAAGTCATGCTCTTCTGGGATCTTTCAGTGTATCAACATATTCACAACACAAGACAACAGTAGCCATCAAAACTCCATGAAATTACTTCCGTAACACACGCTCATACACATGCACATCAGACTAAGCCATAAATTATACGGTCTCCAGCTTCAGGCAGTAAACGGAGGAGCTCACGTTATGGAGAAGCTCATGTTATTAAATACTTGAGCATCTTTCTAATCTAAATCTTCCCCATCATCTGTAATCTCTTCCCCTTTCCTTTTGCTGTCCTACATTTTATTTTGTCTTTAAATCATAGGCATTTCTCCAAAGGGAACGCCACGGGGTTTCTGAAGAGCCAAGCACATTCTGGTCTCCAAACGCATGTGACGGGTTGGTGAGGAGCCTCTTCCTCCCGTACAGTCACCCTAATGCCTTTCCTCCTGCAACAAGTCCCGTTTCAGTGCAATACAGATTACTGTGCCTAACATGCTGAAAAACATTATGTAGCAATCCTGAGGCTGAAGAGAGAACACAGCTTTGATACAGACAGAAAGCTCAGGATACATTAAAAATCTTTCTTTCCTTGCTAACAGATGACTGAAGGCCAAGAAAGGCATTACTTTATTTTCAGATCCTGAGATGCTGAAGTTACCAGCATCACATTTACGAGTAACAGCAACTGCTTCGGTTTCCTATATCAGACTTGGCTGCAAGAAAACGATGCCCCCGTGTCATCTTGGTTTGATTACACACAAACCTCCACCTGAAACTGGAGCAGTATATGCAGTCATGCTGATCTACTTTATTATGTTTATTCACACCCCATTGCTCCAAGCTTCAGCACACTCCATGGCTTTCCTGCAAAATCCGTCCCCGAGGCAGAGGGCTGGGTTGGGATTCTGCAGCAGCACTGCTGGCAGCTCCTGCCAGGTACCGGGGAAGCGAAGGTGCTGCCCCTCGGGAGAGGCGGCCATCAGGGCTGCTCCTGCCCTCAGTGTACAGGATCAAAAGGAATAGACTCATGACCTCATCCATGAAACCACCGCAGCAGTTACATGGGCCATGTCTTTTATTGAATGCTTAAACAATTATCCCAGACTAGTAACACCAAAGCTCCAGAAACATCCCTGGATCAATTAAGGGGCTGAGCTACAGGACTCCAGTGTCTTTTGATCACGGCTGTTCCAAAAGGAGTAACTCCTGAAGAAGGGAGATACCACAAAGTCCCTTCACTCCTTCCCCATTCCCCACTAACACACACTTGCTTTTCCCCCAGTAAGAAAGTACTTTAATTGTCTGTTCCTATTATATATACTGTCTACAAAATGCACTATACTTTGGAAAACAACTATTACTAAGCTGAATTTCTGCTTCTTTAAAATAAATAAAAGATAAGAAGCCTCCCCTCCACCTCTCCTGGCCAAAAAAAAGCGCTACTATTTCAATTCTTCAAGAATACAACATCTATTAGAAAGGCAATGACAAACGACCAATTAAGTAAAGCAATAAACAAACCTAAGATAAAAATATATCAAGGGAGATTTAAGACTGGAGAGATTACACCTACACCTTAATGAAAACCCAGATTCTCTGGGAATAAATTAAAGTTAGCCCTAAACAGCCGGGGAAGGGAAGGGAACAAGCAGAATGGTAAATTCTCGTACAGGCACCCAGCGGCTTTCACAGTTTAGAGCCAAGACGTGCACAGTTATGCAGTTGAGCAAAGCACTCATTCTAGCAGATAAAGAATATCAGATTAAAGGAGCTGCTGGGCTTTTCAGGTCTGAAGAAAAATAACTCTTCCAAGGAGGCTGAGCAGGCAGTTGTTTTTATCATCCGGTATCAGTAGCAACGATTCCTCCTATAACGAGGTCTCTCAGGGTACGGTCCCCAGACGCTATAGCAGCAGCAGCAGCCGCGTATGGCAAGACAAGCCTCAGACGTGGCTGGGAGTATGCTCAGTGCCAGCATTGCAGTGTGAAGTACTGATGGGAGGGAGACAAGTGTCTCCAATCAACAGAAACAGTGATGCGAAAATGACGCAGGCAGGCCAGGCCAGTCACGCCGAGCTCCTCCAGCCCAGCCAGCACCCTGCACCTGTGCTGCTCGGTGGCTGCCTGTCCTCCCAGGCTCGCGAGGAGACCTTCTGCCTTGGCCACTGCTTGAACAGCAGCGAGTGGGTTTTGGTGGCAGAAGTGGTCTTTCCATTCAAACACCCACTTGCCTGGTGTGTCTTGCATGCCGTCTGCGAGCGGAGGAGCAGATGGCAGACGGAGCTGAGCAAGAAACCAAGACAAAAGCATGGCCAGTGCCACCTACAGCTTGTCACTGATGGGACGACAAATCTCTGGGGAAGTTCTGGCAGGCTGGCTTGTGAGAAATCTCCAGTGCTCCTTGTTAGGTTGAAACCAGGCATATTCATTGCTTTGGAGACAATAAACCTCCAAATGTCCAACCATGAAAGGTCTGATCACAAACAACCCAAAGCCCACACACACCTGGCAAGCGAAGTGCAAGCGAAGACCTGCATGATGAACGCAGCAAGAGCACAAGATTTTATTGTACAAAGAGTAAAACTCCTCCTCTCCCACAACACCAAAACATTTACTTCTGAAAATGGACATATGGACCCTTTTAAAACTGCGTGCAATGATGCACTGCTCATGTGGCACCACTGGCCCTGCAGCGGATGTTCCCAAGAAGCTGCAGTGTGCAAGCCAAGCTCTCCAACAGGCGTGTGTCCCCCCTGAGAGCGGGCTGCTCTGCGCGCTCTCCCGAGGTGCAGGAGGATGCAGGTGCTTGTGCCCATGCACCTGCACTGGTTCCTGCACTCCTCCTCTCTCAACGGCCAGCAGGGATGGCCCAGCACCACCCCACCAGTCACACACACTACACGTCCCTTCTCCTCACTGAAACCTCGTCTCTTTTTTTGCAGTCTTTAGTCTCTGGAGCACATTTACTGTCCTTTGAACTGTGGCATCCTGCTGAATCCTTGAGTCCTGCATTCATCTGCAGGTCCTTAAAAAAGGAATTAAAATGGTTATTACCATTTCCTGAGGGGGGAGTAAAGGCATCCTCACTGCCCACTGCTTAAGGCTTTCCCCTCTACTGTCCAGACAGAACTGACAATGAGAAAATCCTTTTATATCTTGTTAGATGGGATCTCTGATTGCTTTGACCACTCCGGAGACACTTGCGCTGAGTGATATAACAGTGATCTGTGCTATGCCGGGTCAGCAAAAGTGTTTCTTCGCAGAAACCAAACAACCTGTCGCCGCTGCTGCGCACGCCTCCCCCCTGCAGATACCCTGGGCTCTAGGGCAGGGCAGCAGTCACAGGTGACCCTGTGGACACATCAGGAAGAGATTATTTCACTGCCTCACATCCCCAGCACATGACCCAGATTCAATGCACAAGTGAGGCATCAACTGATGAGGACAGAGAAAGGCCCTGCCCTGATTATCCTACATGGAATCCCACCTAATCAGCTGCGTTTCAGTTTTGTTCCCATTTGCATCCGCACTGCTGCTGTGTTGCTTGAACGTGACGAAGCTGAAAGCTGGACACCACCAGCAAAAGCCCTTCCTCGCCCAGAACAGTGAAGGACAGATGATGCCTTTACCTGCCCCGTTGCACTGGCAGCGCCTGGGCATCTCCCTGCAGCACCTGCAACCTGCGCACGCTTGGGGGCAGCCCCTGCTCCCACAACCAGGTTTGCCATCTTTGTCTTCCTCCTCCTCCTCTGAAGGTGTGAGCAAAAGGGAGCCGCAGATGTTCACCCAGAGGATTGCTGTGTTGTGAAGGGGTTACACCTGTGTATCGCTTTAAGATGCAATCCAGCTCCTTGTAGTAGGAGAACACTAAGGGCATATGCTGGAGTCTTGGCTTTGGTACAGTTGACTTAACCAACCATATTCTGTGCCAAAGACTCTGCAGACGGGGGATGTCATCACCTTGGAATTTGTAAGGGAGGTTCCTGCAAAGATGCTTCCGCCACGATCTGTGTGTGTCCACTAGCTTCCCCCAGGTCCAGCTGGGATCGCAGCTGAAAATGCCCAAAATACACTCGCTGAGCACCAGATACTCACTCTAGGTGGCTCCACTTCTGATCCATGCCCCGGGTCTCACTAGTCTCAGTGTTATCATTAAGCTGACTGATGCTGGTTGGAATCTGGTGAACACCCATGTTAAAAAGAGAAAGTAACGGGGCCTGAGCCTGCACAGAAAAAAAGCCCGGCACAATTCTGCAGTTCTGCGGGAGGCTCATGGAGCTTTGAGAGAAAAAAACCAGCAAGAATAACGCAGAAAAATCCCTGTGTGTCCTTCTGAAGTGTTATCAGAGAGTAAACGTACAATACCCTTAATGAAATAGACTCTGTTGAACTCAACTTATCCTTAACTGTTGTTGCAAATCACCATCATCTAGCAGGGACGCTCTATACTAGTGAAGTGCGACACAGGCAACAGTGTTCTTGCACCAAGCAGGCAAGGATGGGCCGGCCGAGCCCTCAGACCATCACTGCGATGGCAGAAAGAGTCAGAGCACACTGGCAAAACGCAGACCTCTCCTCTGCAGGACAGAGCTGTACGGGTGATCTTGTCAGGAGAGAGCATTTGTCTGTGAAAACTGGAACCCCACAGAGCACATCTCAAGGGAGCTTCTGGTGACAAACCACCGTGGAGTACCAGGGAGTGTGTGTAGCAGACAGTCACGACCTCTAGCCCAGCTGCTGCTGGCTGGAAAAGCAGGTATTGCTATTCAAAATAATTAACTATTGAGGCTTATCATTTATGTCTTTGTCTCCCTCCCAGCCAGCTCCCATTTAAGCATCAGGCAGTCGCGCAGCTCCCGGTGGCACAGGCCAGTCACACAGCGCTGCACGGGCAGGGTCACACCCCCCACCGGTGCCTGACATCTCTGAGCCTCCACTCGGACAGAAACCAACACTTCTGAAACCTCCCACCGAGCAGGGCCATCTGAAAGCCAGCAAAGTTTTTCACTTTCCCACTTCGCCTCCCCCTCCCGACACAGCAGTCGGCATTGCAGGGCACGGGAAGGGTTCAGCAGATGGCTCCAGTAGTAAATACGGTTTTTCCCTGGTTAGCGTTCCTCAGCAATCACGCAGAAGGCTCACTTTCTCCACCAGGGCTGAACAACAGCCAAGACACAGTGCTGAAGTTAAGGCAGGGACTCATCAGGAAGGATTCCTTATGTAATTCTCACCTTCCAGGATCCTTACCAGCTCCTGCCTGCATGTTCTGCCAGTCCTGGCAATAACAGATGCTGGCTCCCGCTCTCCTTGACTCAGGGCTTCCTGACAGCTGGCAACAAGTCTTTCCTGTGCCTCTCAGTCCAAGACCGCCTGTGGTTAGCAGAACAGCCTTTTGCCACAAGAGTTTTCAGGAAGGAAGACTTTTGTAGAGATCAGAGCTAGGGTAGGTATCTGTTTTTCCTGGCACACTGAGAATTCATAATGCAGTATCTTCTTTCTCCATTTATTTGATTAGGTAATCAATAAATCAAATTCGGTATGATGGCTTGAAACCAAGCCAGTGATTTACACTGGAAATTAATCCCTCAATCTTTCCAGTGAAAGCATTCTCAGAGCAAGGTCTGTGAAGCAAAACTAAATTCATAAATTAAATATGACTAAGACGCACTCACAGTCATTTTATGTTTATTCATTACAGGAATAGTTGTCTTGTCTTTCCCTGTTTACGATGGTAGGCAGCCAATCTCCAAATGAAGTCTTGGAATTAAACATCAATGTCATCTTTTTCCATCAGTACCTGCTAGACTTTACTCTTTGCCTTTTTCATGAGGCTGAAGTTCCCTAAAGAGAGCAGCCACCAGCCAGGGCTGTTTGTTCCTTGTTGCTGCAGGAACAGCCATTCTGGGAAAGGAGCGCTCGGCCAGCACGGCGCTATGCACGGCCAGTCCTGCCTCCTTACACCAGCAGCCACAGAGCGTCCTTGCAAGGGACTTCTTGTCCCCTGCACAGGCCGCCCACTCGATACAAAGTTACGCATCATTCCCTGTTAGGACAAGATTACACATGTGTTTGCCTGCAGAAACCCTCTGCCCGGCCTTTTAAAGATGCTTTGCAGAAGTAACGGGGAAATCAATTATCTTCCTTGTTCTGTTAGGAAAGAGGGTTTTTTTCGCTCAAACTGTAGCTGAAACGTGGCTGTTGAGGACAGCCCGTGCTCAGAAAACTCGAGCCCAGTCAGTGAGTATTTCCAAACGAAAACACTTAGGAAATGATTAAAAGAGCCACCGCTGTCAGACACGCTGCTGCTCCTGCTATGCTCGTAGAGGCTGCAGCGGCAGAGCACCGCGCACGGGGTACACCCTGCAGCACCTCAGTTCTCATGGCGAGACACGGAACGCTCTGCGACTCAGCGGGGTGCAGGGAAGCCCTCCATTTCCATGACTCCCCCTCCCTGGCTTCTGAAAAATTGTACAGGAATGCTCCATGATTTTTATTCTCTCTCCTAAAGTTAATTTCCTCTATTTTATGCACATGAAGTAGTAAACCCGCCCTCCCCCAACACACACACAGAGCTCCTCATCTACCCACTGAACCTGCCGTTGATTGGCTGCCTACCATGATTTATTTTATCAATATAGATACCCCTCTTCACTGGGAAGACCTTTCCTTAAAAAGCAGACAAATGTTTTTAATAAGAACTAAGAGATGGAACATCCTCCTCCTCTTCCTGTACTCTCTTCTGGACTTGAATCAAGACACCAAAACTCATCTTGATGAGAGAAAACCCTGGTTTAAAGCTTGACCAAGCAAGCAAGCCCCACAGGCCAGATGTATGTCCTAATGAATTATTCTGCTAATGATATCTGAAGAAAGTTAATTTCACTAGCAGCTGAGGAAGAGTCAGGCAATCACCTCACCACCCAGCTTTTCCTCCTGGTGATTCTCTGAAGAAATCAAAGCTTCACACAAACTGGCTGCCATGTAACTACTTTTCTGATATCCTTAAACTTGGGGGCAATTACCTCACCTCATCATCAAACAATGTAACATGCCTAAAGACTGGAAGGAGCAGTGACGAATGGCTCAGTGGCAATTCTGGGATGAGACAGCACAGAAAATGTACAATTTCTTCATTATTAAGTATCAGTAGTTGGATACAAACATCTGTTGTAGAGTTGCTCAGGTAACGGCATTAATACAGACTGTGCATTATTATTCACAGAAATCGCAGTACCTCCATGAAATTAAGTGAAAATTCTGTTACAGTTTGTGCTGCTTGACTCCCAAAGCACCTGGAGGCTTGCCTTATCGTGTTTGCTTATTATAAAGGAGGGATTTACCGCTTGTTTTGATTTCACACTGAAAATCGAAACCTGATCTTTGGCTAAAAGATTCTGGGAACTTAACAGTTTCCCTTTCCAGTCATTGACGATCTTTGCCCGCCTCTTAAGAATTCTGTTTTGGTTTTTATTCCTAGAGCAAGTCTTCAGTGCATCTCTCACTTCACATAAAGCCAACTTAGTTACCAGAATACACACACTCCTAAAAAGATCGCAGTGGAGATTTGTCATTTCCACCCTCATTCTTTGCCATAATAGAACTTTTTCTTTTTTTAAACTTCCAAAACCAACAACGATGCTTCCCAAGTTTCCCCCAGGCAGTTATGTGGATGTCCAGTCACTATCATCACTTTCTCTTTTCTAAGTTAAAGGCATCTGTATAGGGTGTCCCTAGGCAGACCACAGCTCTGCAGTCACACGACCAAGCCTAACCTCAAGCACAGGCCATGTGCTACTGCCACTGTGGTGACATTGTCTTTACCCAGGGCAGCAGCCTCCATCACTTCTCTGCTTGTTTTAGTATCACCACAGACAGACAATTCAGCTAGGATGTCAGAAAGAACCCCCCTCTTTCTCCAGCCTCTCACAGCCCTTTCTGGAATAAAGGATCTTCCTTAGTATATTTATTTTTTATATATATATATATATGTAAAAGCACACCCCCCACCCCCCAATTAATTTTTACTATAACACAATTTTCAATATATATTGAAAACCACAACATTTAAAATAAACCAACTCTGCAATGCACCCTGCAGCAGTGCAAAACTGGTGGAACTGCACCAAGTACAGAACCATTCCACATTTTTACATTCTTTCTTGAACACACTCCGTGGGGTGCCGGGCTTTTGTTCGGGGTTCCTTCTTAAGTCATATGCCTCTGTCCCCTCTGCCACTAACTTTCCTGCTCCCTCTGATGATTTCTTCCCTCTTACTTTACAAGCACCATGGTCACACAGCTCCCCCGAGCAGCATGATGCAAGTAAATCCACCCCTTTCCCTCCCCAGACTGAACAAAAATGAAGGGAAAAAGAACAGGGGAAGCCCCTAATGTATGCTCAGGACAGTGGCACTTGCCAAGAGCTGCAGCGCCGTGACTCAGAAAGCATGCAGAGAGAAAGCATTACCTTCATGACTGGCTGAGCAAAATACTTCGCGCTCCAGTCACAAAACCCCGTCTGCACTGTGGCCGAAATGAAACTTTTGTGTCCAACGGTATCATCGGCATCGTCAGTAGTCTGTGCAGAAAGAGAAGAGGATGTTAACCATGTCCCTCCCCTTCACGTGGGCAAGATGCGCACACAGTGATACCCAGATTGCCTTCAACACACCACCAGGCAGAAAAAAGCTCTAACACATTGCTAAGGATATGGTATTTTTTTACATCTAGCTTTAAGATCACTGTCATTATGTTAACTCTTTGGAAATGTGCAAATTCCCTCTTCTGCACAGCACAAGACATAGTCAGGCTACCGTATGAATCAGGGCTGAGGCATCAGTCTATCATCAAAATGAAGTCCCAGGATGAGTTTTCTCATGGTCTCCCAAGAATCTGGCATGAGAAAGAGGGGAGCAGTGAAGATGATCTGGGATAAAGCACAGCCAGACACAGTGTCAGGCCAAGGGCAAATATGGATTATCTGTTAAGAAGCACAAGACACCCAAAAAGAAAACAGAAAGACCACTCCGTTCACTTGGGTTTCAGCCATTTTTTCAGAAATATGATCCAGGCTAGCACTGCCATCCCCATGAGAAGGGAAGGTGTTCCTGCTAAGGCTCCAACATTTTTTTCTCGTAATTACACAGAAGAATTAACTCTCTACCTCCAGAAGCTTTTGTGAGGTTCTTCACTAAAGAATGGCAGAAAAGCCAAGTTAAGTGAAGGGCAGTTTCTTCCCAGCAGTCAGAACACCCGAAAGCTGTCGATGCACGCACTTCACAGCATCAGATGGAAGAATCCTTCCCTTTCACAGCACCAGAAGGGAGAAAAGGAGGGTAAACATTCCCCTTCCATCACGCTTTGTGCATTAGGACAGGCAGCAGAGCACACCCCCTGCCTTGTCAGCCTCCTCTCATCCACAGAGCCAGCACCAGAAAAATCCTGGAAATGCGTTGAAGTAAGGGGAGAGGTAGACACAAAACTACTGCCAGATGGCTGAATCCCGAAGAACACTAACCATTGATAAGTCATAGTCTCTGCCTTCAAGGGATGGCCAAAAGAACAGCCAAGTGTGCTTGGACTCAACTATATTCACCTGACACGGCTCATCTGAGGGTGACACTCAGCATCCTTTGTGCATGTTGAAATCTGACTGCTCTGCTTGGCACCACATCAGTCCTTCATGCTTCTGTAAATGGAGAAATGCCCAGCACCTGATGACTGTCCTTAAAATGCTAAAACGTATGCAAACCCCTTGTTGGCTTGCTTGCATGCTGAAAAGAGGAGTCACTGCCACTCCTCCCGAGGTCCTTGCAGCCCTGAAGTGACAACTCTCACTGTGACCTGCAATGAGCTTTGGTCTCCCCAGGAACAGTCTAGGCTTACATCCTCCCTTGTGCGCAGCACAGATGCTGCCACGCGCAGAGTGGGTATGGGCTGCTGGAAAGAAGGTGAATATTCTGGCGCAGCAGCACCCATCAGTCTGTCAAGAGGAATGCCAGTTTGTATGTTAAAGGAAGAGGAATCTCTCCTTTTTCCTCCTTGGTCTCTGCTTTGCTGGGGTTGGAGACAAAGCATCCAAGGGTCACAGTTCTGACTGCGTTATCACTCAGGCAGACAAATGTTTACGAATGAGTAAGCAATCAACTCTGATTAAATGCTTCTTACTAGCGGAAGTGAATAATGCCCTATCAAAAACCATAAAACAAAATTTATCCTGAAGAAAAAAAAAACCCGAATCCATTTTTTTTTACTGGTTAGATGAAACCAATTTGGAGTTACCAGCAGCTAGAAGCAAACAAAAGATATGTAGAAATAAAACACAAAGAGCAGAATGTGTAACCAAACCCAGTGGAGTGGGGAAGTAGTCAGATCTGAAAGGAAAGGCTCTGTACCTGTTCTGGCCCCTTGTCAAACATTTTTCTTGTCCTGGGGAACTGGTGGGAGTGGGGAGTATACTGCACCCCCATGTTGCTGACATTGGCGGGTCTTACAGATGCAATGTCCCGACTGACTGGCTGTTTTGTCACATCATTTGTCAGGCTGGAACTGCTTGTACTAGTGGTTGGAGGTGACCCTCTAGAGATCAAAAAAAAGAGGGAAAGGATTTAGGTATTACTGGACATGAGACTCCTGCAAGCGAATTACGTTACTTTCACTTTGTTTCTTTCTTACAAGACTTACACTTCACTGCTGTGCTTCCTCTACAAAACCAAAAGAACCCAATGCCCCCACCCCCTTCAAAAGGCATAAGAACCCCAAAACAAGAGTGAACCTTGACTGTGCCAACCCCAGACTAAGAATAAGAAAACTAACATTTTGGGAACCTGCAGGTCCAACAGTCACACACCCGCAGGGCACCATGTCTGACGTAGGGCACACCAACTAGCCACTGTATTCCAATAGGGAAATGGGAAGTCCTGTCATCCCACTGAAAATGCATGTTAATTTACATGTAAACTGAGATTTACCTTACTGCACGGTTACGTTATGCTATCAGAAAACATTAAAAAAACCATCACTGTGCAGTTCTGGGCCCTCCATTCCAAGATTCTGGGACCACTAGATCTAAAGCATGGTGTGTTCTCTTGGAAAGGATATTTTGGGAAATAAGCAAACTTTCAAATTCTAGCTTTGCCCATACCATTATCTCAATTTCCCTGCAGTTTAGGCATGGCTTGTTGATCATCAGATAAGCCTGGCTTTTGCCAGCTGAAAACACAGAAAATACAGATCAGACTTCAATGGGAAATTTGAATAACCGCACAGGTCAGGCCAGAGTGCATTAGTAAAACCAGCAACAGTTAGCTCTTCCGTTCAATTCATCTTTAGATAATTAGTGCTTTTTGTTTCTCTTTGTCCTAGAAAAAGGAAGAAGCTCCCCATCTTTTCCCAGAGCTTTTGTTTCTGAACACCTTACTAGTGCTAAACCAAGAAGCTACTGAGCCCTCGGCATGTTTGCTCTTTCTGGTATAGTTAATTGGGATGGATGCTCGAGTGGTGAGCAGCAGGGAGCCCCTAAACACACTATGGCAAAAGTGCTAGAAAGCGCCATCAGTGCTTACCCGACTTGGTGGATGTGCATGCCCTTGTTGGTGGGGCTGGCGGGGGCAGACTGAGTCAGCGAGGAAGTGTCGAGGATGCGCTGGGGGCGAGCATTTACTGTTGCCTAGAGAAAACACAAAACAGAGTCCTGAACAGCCAAGACTGCAAAACACCAACCACAGCTGTTTGTTATCCAATACAATTGTACACCTGGGGTTAAATGAAGTTAAGCTCTCTATCAGTGTGTGTGGGTGTTTAAAAATTTATATGAAAAAAAGTCCCTCTGCAGTTCCCAACACATAAGATGGTTTTACTACTTTTTGAGTCAGAAAACACTTACCAGAAAGTGCCCTTCTGTTACTTACAGGGAAACAGCTTTGACTAACACCTAAACCTTCTCCCTAAACCAGCTGCAGCCTACAACCTATACCAGCACTGAAACAAGCTGCCGCTGGGCAGGCAGCTGGTGTTCCCCTTCAGCAGCCAGCCTTTCCCTCCCACCTTGCCAGAGGACTACTGTCCTTGCCACGACCAGAATCCAAGCACACATCCTGACCCTGATTCCACACTTGAGTCAGAACTTCCCTCGTAGAACCCGGCAGCTGCCTGCAACCACCTCCTGATGCTGCTCTGGTCTCCCCTGAGGATTGCCGAGCCTTCCCAAGCTCGTTAGAGGATGCCCTTTTGGGGGAAGGCAGGGGTTACATAGCCGGGCTGCTCTCAGCTCTGCAAGGCGGTACCCTGGCACTCGGCTGTTTCCGAAAGAGCCTGAGGCATCGTTGTCCTCACTCCTGGGGAAGACCTTAGAGCAGGGCAGGGGAAAGGCAGCGAGAGGTGCACAGACAGCTACATCACCGCCTCGCACCCTCCAGGCTGAGCGTGCTGCTCACACCATGCAAACAAGCCTCCCCTTCAGAAGGGAGACATCTTCCATCGCTCACAGACTCCTTTCCTCCTCTCCACATCACCCCGCCTCCTGTGAAACATTTGAAATTTCTCACAGATTCAAATAACTTTCCAGGGAAGCCCCAGATTGGCATAAAAAAAACCCCTGGAGGAACAAATACAGCTAATCCCACAGGCACGGGGCCTTCCACCATCTCCTCGAACACTAAGGAACTCCCACCTTGGCACAGCGGCCAAGTGGGGTGCTGAGGCGGCACGGCAGCGTGCATCCAGCTGAAACCAAGCTCAGCAAGGTCAGACAGGCTGCTACGGACATGCAGAGTGCTCAGAAAGAAAAACTGCATGCGTGGTCTTCTGCAGCCCAGAGAGCTAACGAGCCTTTTGTAAGTTAATGCCTTTACAAGGCAGAACTGACAACCATCATCAACAGCAGCGTGTCTTTGCGCTCTGAGCCCACACGCATCTGCTGCGGAGAGGAAAGGGAGGCACTGCTGCGTGGGTGACACCCTGCCCACTCCTTGCCGGAGCCCAAGGGCCCTTGGAGATGACCTCCACCTCTCCCTGCCTCCAGCCACCCGGTGAGGTCTCCTCTCCCTCGCTTCCACAGGGTTCAAGACCTCCTGAGCGTCACCGGTTCAGCTCCAAAGCCTCGGAGCGGTGACAACCGTCCCCACACAGCCCACCTCCACCACAGCAAGGGACAGATTGCCTCGGCTGGGACGGCAAGTACCATGGCCTCCGGTTAGCCTGGCTGTCCCCCGCGCCAGCCGCCTCCTACAAGACGGGCTCATTTGAGGTGTTATTTTCCTCCTTCTGGTGCGGGGGTGGGAGAGGTCCTGAGGCCACGCATCTCTCCATCACTCAGGAAGGCAGTGGGGTCCCCAGTGAGCAGATGTTACCACCCAGGGCTGGGGCAGGCAATTGCACCGTGAGAATGGAAGGAAAGTAGAAACAATTTAGCAACTAGTGACATATTATTATTCATAACTAATTTTAATTAGTCACAGAAGGCTTCGTTTTAAGATTCTCACAGTCAGGTGTCTGTCACCTGAAGCAGGTCAGGTCACCTCATTTCACAGCAGAGGGACAAGGTCAGCGAACGATAATTTGCTCAAGGGGTACACAGATCAGTGCGACAGGCAGCCTGCCTTTTCCTGGGAAAAACAAAAGAGCGATTTCTTTTCTGAAGGCAGCGAGCAGCACGAGGGCCACAGTCCAGTGATACGACAGCGTACTTTGCTGGAGGCAGCAGCTCCCCATTTCCCAGGGCTTTGCTCCTCTGCCAGTCATGTCATCTCTTTTTGGGAGGGGAGATGGCAATTTTGCAAATTGACTCCAAGTTGAAAAGAAAAAAAAAAAAAAAAAAAAGGCACACTATCAGAATTACTTGCTCATGCACAGAAAAGCCTGTACCGAGGAGCGGTGTCATGGAGGAACAACCTCCTGGCTGTGTCAGAAACTGCCCCAGTTGTGCTGGCCACGCTGTGACCATCCCCAGTGCTCAGCGCTGGTGGGGCTGCACCTCCAGTCCTGAGGTCAGTGTCGGGCCCCTCGCTCTCAAGACAGACGTGGAGGGGCTGGAGCGAGTCCAGGGCCGGGCAGCGGGGCTGGGGAAGGGGCTGGAGCACAAGTGCTATGAGGAGTGGCTGGGAGCACTGTGGGTGTTCAGCCTGGAGAAAAGGAGGCTCAGGGGAGACCTGATCGCTCCCTGCAGCTGCCTGACAGGAGGCTGCAGCGAGGGGGTCGGTCTCTGCTCCCAGGTAACAAGCAATGGGATGAGAGGAAACAGCCTCAAGCTGCGCCAGGGCAGGTTACATCGGGTATTAGGGAAAATTTCTTCACCGCAAGGGTTGTCAAGCACTGGAAGAGGCTGCCCAGGGAAGTGGTGGAGTCGCCATCCCTGGAGGTATTTAACAGACGTGTAGCTGTGGCACTGGTGGATGCGGTTTAGTGGTGGGCTTGGCAGTGCTGGGTTAACGGCTGGACTCGATGATCTTAAAGGTCTTTTCCAACCTATATGATTCTATAATTCAGCCTCAAGCCTTCCATTAAAAACAGCTGGATGAAGCAACCTGGAAGGAAGCAAACTTTCCCTAATTAACTGTGATTTCAAAGTCTTAAAAGGCCAACACTGATTACTGGGTCCTTTTTGTTTATTTTGGTACATGCAAAAAGCGGGGTTTGGATTTTTTTTTTTTTAAAGATCAGGCTGGGAATGAGAGTTGTACCATTCCCATCTGCATCATAAGTATAAATCTCAACACAGCCGCAATCTGTGTGAGAACTAGCAATGTCTAATCAGCCCATGAAATAAAACCGCCTATTTCACATCCAGGAACGATGCACGTCTGTTCAACCTACTCACCGGCTGCTCAGAAAGACATCACCCTATTTAAAGACCACTGGAGTTCTCCTGTAGATAAAGATCTACATTCATGGCTCCGTTAAAAAGACTGAATAGGACCAGTCTCATTGGAAAACAAAAATTCTGCTTTAAATTCACGCGGTGCCTTGCAAATAACTATTTTACAAATTCAGACTCCTAATCTGAACATTTGCAGAGTCACAAACCTCACAGTACTGGCCCCATGTTTTACTGCAGGGGATTATAAAGCATAGCAATATTGACTTCTGAGCTCTCCAACCACACTCCTCCTAATGTGTTGTCTGATCAGCCATCAGGGCAACCGAGTTATGTGATTAACACCTGCCTGGTACAAAATATGTTTAAAAAAATCATAAATACTTAAAGCACAGAGCTTGGCAACATTCTGAGGCTAAATAGTTCACCAAAAATGAGGATGCATTCACCAAATCCACCCAGAAGCATAAGCCCATGGCTCATTTGCTCAGGTCTTTCAGCCAAGCAGCCCAATGGCAACAGGCGATGTCGTACAGATCGCAGTGTTTTGCATAGTTGTGTTAATGTAAGAAAACTTTAGGTGTCCAAGTTCCAAAATGAAGCCTCTTGTTCCCTGAATGTTGTATTAATTGGAACAAAAGGATTAGAACCTAAACCCCCTAGAATATTCAAGTGCTTTACTTCACCTGAAGCAGCATTTTTGTTCAAGCAAGAAAATCAACTCTTGTTTTCATTCAGTGATAAAATTCAAAGGATAAAATAGAAAATGCATTGTTTGCGCATACTCGGAAGGACCAAAGGGCCTGTGGGCAGCATCCAGGCAGCTCCCTTTTACGTCCAACAAAACTCCGTTAGCACCAAGGCAAGATCTCAGGATACGGTTAGCAAAAATTTAATTGTTACTAATTTGCATTACACATCAGACAACTCCTATAATCTGTCTGAGCTCACACCGGCAGAGACAGAGAGTTCAGGCTGTAAATCCTGGCAGAACTGCTCACAGCAGGAGCTTTATCCATAATGAAATGAATAAAGGCCAGATCATAACCCCAGACCTGAAGCCTTAACTTCCATTTTGGTGGGCTGTTAATAGGTTTGTTGGTTTTGGGTTTGTTTTCTTTTTGTTTGTTTGTTTTTAATATTTACTTTGGTTTGGTGGTTTTTTGTTTGGTTGGGTTTTTTTAATAACAAAAGCCTTTTTAGGAGCCACCTAAGCCAGGTGGTACTGGCAAAAGTAAAGCCCACAGTACCACAAAGTGCACAGCAATCAGCCCACTATACAGGCAGCCCGAACTACTGGACAAATTGCATGTTTGAATACTTTCCTTATGGATCTTATGGCTAAGGCAAAGAAGACCAAATACGTTTTGTTCACGGAAGCATCCCCAGATAAAAATCCTTGTAAACAGGAATGCCTCTTTTACTGTTTTGCAAAACCATTTGAAAAGCCATTGCCTTAGAAAGCCAGGGACAGAGCAGCTGTCTGAGAAGCAGAGCATGAGATGCATGATACCCATCCACTTGAGCTTTTGGAATCCATTCAGTACCAGGACATTTAGGACCAAACTTGTCAGAATTGACACAGAATTTACCAAACCAGTCATAACATTCATTACTGATATCACAACATAATGATCAGAATTCCTGCCGGCTAAGCAGATCCACAGCAGTGCCAGCAAAGGCATCTGCAGGGCACAGCAGCATCTGTATTAATACTGATACATCTCCTTCCACTAGCAAGGGAGTTAGTCCTGAAAATATATTTAAGACACAAAAAGGAGATCTCGTTCCTCATCATATCCCTTTTAATCCCATAGTAGGAGTAACATTTTATTTTCCAAAGAGCCTTCCAAGATAAATAACTGAATTAGTTTCATGCATCTGAGGCAGAGAAAGGGAAATCTTTCACCTTTTCCTTTTCTTATTCACCTTAGTTTGGCACCTCCATCCTGACCATAATTTGCTGCACACCCATAGCAAGGCTGACCTCCTTGTCCCCACTGTCAAAGTAATTCTCTGTCCCACACCCCAGACTTTACCATTCACTGATATGTATACTTAAAACAAATAAAAAAGTTCAAACAAATAACTATTTTCTCAATAGAAAATCAGGTTTAAAAGCAAGAAATCTCTAAGGCATTAAAATGGTAGTGCACAATGCTGGCATCTCTTACTGCAACTTTAGCTCGGAAGCCTAAGTCTGAAGGTTTAGGATCATTCACTGGAAATCGTCAGTAAGAGACGTCATCTTGCATTGCAATGGCTCATGGTCTTGATGCTAGAGCAACTAGAAAGCACGTGGGAAGGACTGCGTTCAGACAGCTTTCTGACACCGCCGCCCGGGCAGGAGGAGGAAGGCAGGTGGTGAGAAGATGTTCTGGGGTGGCCTGGGGCTTCCTTTCAGGTGGAAGGTGAGGGTGCTTCTACAGCTCCTCAAGCTGGCAATTCTGAATCAGCAGTGATGGCAGCCTCCAGGGACATCTTGCCACCCTTGGAGGATGAAATGTGATGAGGATGGTGGTTTAGGCGGATTAGGCCTGGGTTGAAGAGGTGAGTAGTGGCGGGGGTGTCTGCATGCTGACTCACATGTACTAGTTCACCTGGGTTGGAGAGCCGTTGTGGCTTCAGTCTGCAGGCCAGTCCCACTTGCATAATCTAAATCAGTTTGCAAACGGATAATTTAATGAAGTATATTTAAGGTTTCTCCCAGGGACTGATCTAGGTAAGTAGACTTCTAAACAAGACCTACTGTCTAAGGTCTGCACCTAATTCATATCTTAAAACAGTCCCAGGCCCTCCCCCATCTGTTTATTTTACCTGATCAAGAGTTCACATGAGTGTTTATCATCTCAAAACATTAAAAGCTCCTTCTGCGATAGATCCAGACTGAACGTGGCAGAGCCCTCCAATGGACCTATTCAGTTCAGTCTGCCTACACCTTGCCTAAGCATGAAAAAAAAATTAACATACAAAGACCGGACAGACACACACAAACAGAAAGGCGTACCTTATAGGCAATACTGTTGAGAACTTTCATAGCCAAGTCAGAGACGTCAGGATAGGGGTCGGCAGCTAGGTGCAGGAGTACTCTCCAAATCTGGGTATAAACGCTGTTGAAACTCACACCTAAAATAATAAAAAACAAAACAGAAAAGCCCCACAGCACGTGACGATCCATCAACACAAACTCTTTGATGTTATGTGACAAAATTCATTAGAACGCCGAACATCACAATGACATCTAAGAAAACATCAAGAGAAGAGCTCAGAAACACCCCATGCGGGCATTTTGTCTTCATTTTGTCTGTCTTTGTGAACTCTGCAAGGGCTTGTAAAATGAAAGTGGGAGAAAGCAAACCACATTAAAGACTCTCTAAATAAGCTTCAGTCAAGCTGCTCATTTTCTAGGTTCCTGAAGCAAATAATCTGGGAAGGCCAAATAGATCATGTCCTTGGATTTCCTAAGCTAAAATACTAAATGGTATAAAACCACAGTTACTGGCTTATACTTTTATTAAGGTTATTTGTATCACTGTTTTAGGCATTAATACTCAGCTTGAATGTTCAGGAGTTTATATAGTCTACGAGGTTTACCAAACATCTAAATGTTAAAAATAAAGCTTTTGGACCTGTACCTTTGTGAAGCAGTACATCTAACTCATTCTTGCCTACTGACACTTGTATCAATTCCCCAGTTGCCAATTTGTTATTTAATGAGAATATCTGCTGTTTGGTATTTCAGCAGAAGGGACTGACAGATTCAAAGTACAAATCAAATTAATAAGCATCTGCAAGAACTGACACAATTCTGTGACCATTTTATTTTGCTGCTTTTAGGCAAATCTTTTAACTTGTTTTTCTTTTTTCTAACCCTCACAATGTCTAATAGTTGTAACACCGTTGTTTGGGAGCTGAGACATTTGGACAATATTAAAGTCATTGCACTAACAAAAAAAAGGAACTAAAATAGGGATTTCAGATGAGTCACAATCAATGCTAAATGACAGATCAAGCTGTTACTGCATTTCCTTTTGTGCTTCTGGAGGCATCTAAATATAAAGTGTTAAGTTAGGAAGAAAGGGTTCCTTGGTCAACAAGCAGCTTCTCACCTTCCATAGCTGTTAAACCTGATACTCAAACCAACAGAAAACAGATTTGGACAGTCCAGCTCTGAACTTTGGCTGAAGAAGGCAAGTAGCACACGGCAATAAGCTTCAGGAGTACGCACGCTGCACTTCATACGCTTGTCTGTGCTAGCCAAGGGAATCTTTCTTCTGCCAGAAAAATTCTCTAGCATGTGACAAAACATTCTGCAAAACGCGAAGGCAATAATCTAACTCCATCCTCTCATCTGACCTGCAAAGAAAAGGGTCTCTTACTCAGCCGACGTCCAAAGATTTTCCAAGTAGTGCCTGCTTGCAGAGTTTCTTGCAGAAATGTCACCAATATTTATGACAGTGCCACATGGACAGCGCTGCCCATGTGCTGGGGGCGACCTATGCAACAGACTCCTGCAGCTAATCCTAACCCTTCCAGAACAGGGAAGGATACAGAGCCTGACAAATACACAGCAGTGTTAAATCCACCCAGGAAAACCAAAGCCGGTAATGTGAGAAAGCCGTACTGCCAGATGGGGCAGAGCCCACGGGCACTGGTTGGCCGCATTTGGTTTGTGTCAGCCGAGGACAGAGCCCAGGGCCCACAGAATGCAGGAACACGTGAGCAAGACACGCACGAGTTGAGCGGAACCGAACGGTGCAGATCCAAGTTCAGGTTTTGGCTTTGGTCGTAACAGGCAAAACCCACTGCCTTTTTCAGAAGCTTAAATAACGGTTAAATAACGAAAATCTCCATACACAATAAAGTCAGACCAAGCTTGGAAGGAAGTTAGGCCACCCAGCAAAAGACGGTGACACAACGCTTGTCTGCCTTCTCCAGGCTTCTGACTAGGCTTTGCTTTCTGCAATTGCCACGTTCATCCTGGAAGCTCCTATTACCAGGGAAAGAAAAAGGGGAGGGGGAAGGATAAAGAACAAGAGAGGGGGAGAGACAAAGTGCTACAAGCTGCGGGAGGGAAAAAGCGCCCCAGCTCCCGAAGCAGCCAGCCAGGTAATGCTGCCTGAAGTCTGCTTGGAGCTCTAGCTCCTACATTTGGTCCTGCGCAGAAGTTCTGTCAGGACTGATGGTAAATCTGGATGGCTTGATTTCTTTTAAAGCCCTTGAAAGACAGTAAACGGAAAGGGAGAGAAAAGGAGAGCGAGAGGGCACCCATCAGATTTTCCAGTGTTTCTCTGATAACCACCTCATTCATGACACAGTCATAAAGAAAAAACCCAATGACATTTTTTATACATCTAAGCATCATGAAAAAACAAATTTAAAACAGAACTGTGCCAGTGCAATTCCTCATTCACTCAGCAGCCTTTGAAAAGAACAGAGGGAATTTCTACAAAGGCATCTCAGGCTCAGAGCTGGTGCTCAAAGGACCAGTCCCTTCTTCTGCCACCCACCCCCCTGCCCATGTTAGTGTTGTTCATTGCACTGATTCAATCGAGTGACACTTCTGACACAGCTCCTTGTAAAAACCTGAGCGCCAAGTCAGTGGGATAATGGAAGGCAGCAGAGGTGGCAGGCTGAACAGCAGCTTGATTTCATGTAATGGACTAAAATGCAAAAAATATCCCGAAGATGCAAACAAAGAGCTGAGCAAGGGGGATGGGGTGTTAATCTAAGCAGACAGCTCTGTAATTAGTCAGACTGATTCAAAGCCAGTTAAATGGACCTTGCAGTACAGATTTACATTTACAAAATGATTCCTCTCTACTAAGACTGTCAAAAATAAATTGCCTGCCTTTACTGACGACTTTGATTTTCTTTGCACTTGTATGACTCTTAGCTCAATTCATCAGCAAGCACCATGCAACGGCCCCGAGGAAGGGACCCAGCTGAGGTCCTGCAGCCAGGTCACTGAGCCCATGAAGGGCAGAACCACGCGGGATGCAAAAATAAATGCTAATGTTTTTATTTCTTCCTTTTGATTTGCCACGCTTCGACAGGGTTTCTTTCCCATCCCCTGTAAAAATTGCTGCAGTGGTTTGATCTCCAGAAGAAGGTGCAGTCCACTCCCCACCCCACACAGCAGCAAAACCTGACCAATAGCTGCCCCGGCACTGCTGCGCCTGGACCAGAGACAGCCCCTGCGCCTGCACATCCCGCGTGCCTGCGGGAAAGGCACGCGATGAAACACACAGCTGAAATACTTCAAACTGAACAGCACCCGAGGGCTGGGGTATCTGCCTCCCATCAACGCTACCCCCCCAGCTCTGTACGCGTGCACCCCACAAGTCCCTCCTCTCCCTGTGAGTGACATAGAAGGTCTGGTGAGAGCTACTCGGATGAAGAGAACACCTGAAATGCTGATCGCTCTCCAAACTCTGCTTTGACAAACGTGGACGGCAGCCTGCCCCTACAGAAACGGCAAATCAGCGTTTCTTGCACAGACCTGACAGTCTGCAAGCCGGCCTCTTTGCACAGGGCCACGCAAAGGGGTTCCTGCACAGCCCAGTCCCTGGGAGTGATTCAAACAAAGCACGAGCTTTCTAATGTTTCAGCAGAAACCAGAAGCAGCTCATTGGGAAAAAGTATGTTCCCTCAGAGCAGGTACTTCCCCTGGACCAGGGCTGTCATAGCCAACATGAAAGCAGCCCACCATGCCCAGCCTCTACATCAAGCTTCCATTCCCAAAACCCACTCGGATCCCTGCATTTTGCTGCTACGCAAGTTACTATTTATAAATTCTGCTGACTGACCGGTTACTCCTCATTATGTCTGTGCTTTTAAATATATTGCCTAGTGGCAGAGAAGAAGGCCCTACCTGCCACAACGCCCGCTCTCTTATTTGCTGCAGCTCACTGTCCATGTCTACCTACATCTCTTGCTCTCCTCATCCTCACTGCAGTAATCTCCTGCTGTGTTACTTCAAGGCAGCTCTTCAGGATGGATCCTGTGACATGGCTAATAGTTTTCTGCCTCCAGCCTCTCCTGCTGGAAAAGGGAACTGTTCCCCAGCATTTCATCGTTCCAAGATTTACTTTCTTCCTCCTTTGATCATTCTGTAACATAATCTTTCCAGTAATGCTCTCTGTAGGACAAAGACTTTAATCATGCAGTTTGGAGATGAATAATCAGCCCCAAGGTATGCAAAACACCCATCTTGATTCCTTCCCTTTTCCTATCTTGAAACTAAACTAAAAGTTTCCAGGACACCAAGATTAATGACTAGTTGTATGGAAAAAGCAGGAAGGCTTAGCTTCCCATCCAAACTGATGTCTGTGTTGACACCAAAACCTGCATCTTGCCAGCTTGAAAACATGGGCCAGAAATAAATGTCTCTTCTGGTAACAGGACTGCCTGGCCAAGGACCAGCCTGCCCGGAAAGAGCATACCTAGAGTCAAAGTACACGTTGCATTTGGTGAGGGCACTACATGGGGGCACGTGGCCAATAGCTGGCTAAGAAGCTGTTTGTAAAATGGCACAAGAAGGAATGGAGAGGTTTTCCTCAAGTTTATGGGAAGGAGTACATTGTACGATGCTGCAGTGTCAGTAAAGTAGATAGAATAATCCCTCTAGTACCAAGTTCCTAAAATTGCAAGAGAGGAAGAAAGCCCTGAACATCAGTGAATCAACCTAGGGAATGCACAGTATAGAACACAGGATTAAACTGTGGTTGAAAATTTCTACTTTTGTTATTACAGACTAGATTTCTACCTTGGTTTGAGTCTACCCATGTGCTCAAAGCATCCTTTTTACTGCTCTGCCTGTCTCAAACCCTTGGCAGAGTCACTATTGCACAGCCAAATCACCATTACTTCTCCCAGAAGACAGAGCAAAACATTTCTTCAGTCAAGACAAGTCTACCACCCAGGTGGACTCCTCCCCAAGTTACCCCACTCTTGCTAGCTGCATAGCAGTATTTTATTGCACACTAAAGCTTCAAAGAAAGGGGTTAACCTGAGCTCAGGCTGGCTGTGCGGCAGCTGCAGCACGACTGAGGGTGGCTGGAGCTGATGGCATTTTGAAAACTCTTCCCTCGGGGAGCAGGAGAGAGCAGGCTGGAAGATGGTGATCCTTCAGCAGAAATGAAAAAAGCCTGGCTTTCAGCAGGCAAATGCTGAAGGTAATGGGATTCTGTGTGAGTTATGAATTTTAAACACTTCTATAAGCTCTGTCATTTCCAGCTGGATATGAGCTCTTCTGATTGAATAGGAATGAGGGAGGCTTTGGAGAACTGCTCTTTTTGTTTTCCTAGGACTCCCTCACTCATCTCTAGATTTTTTTCCAACTGTGCTGAAAAGCTCTTGTGAGACACGCGCAAGCCATCGAGCAGACGCCAGTGTGCACCAGTGGAAATGAGAAAACTCAAGTTCTAGCTTAAGACAGAGGGAAATTTCCTAACAATCCTGTCATGCTTTAGAAGACTCAATTTCATTACCTACAAAAGCAAATTAATTGATCAAGTTTCTAATGAACACCTGATTTTAAACTGCCACAGGGGAATTACAACCCTGGAATCTTTCAACTAATGAGAGCCAAATCACCATTACTTCTTCCTGAAAACTGAGTAGAGCAAAACGCTTCTTCAGTCAAGGCAAGTCTATCACTCAGGTGGACTCCTCTCTGAGTTACACCACTCTCTTTTCACTCATTTTTGAAAGCTAGAAAAATATGGGCACATTTACTGATTACAAAGAAAATGAGACACCAGCATTTCTCTGCTGCGTGCTGCCTTCCCCGCTCCCTGGAAGGCGGCCATTGCAAAGCCAGGTCCTTCTCGTGTTGTGTCACCATCCCAACACGGTTTGGACTGTTCGAAAAACTGCAGCTAGTTTAAAGCAATGCTGTTGTAGTAGTCAGATACAACTGGGAAGATTACTTGAAAAACAACTAAGTTTAACTAGCTTAATATAAACATTCCGGTTTTGTTCTATAAAAGAAATGCAAATAATCCATCACACATGAATCAGCCACGCGCTGCATAAATACAAGTAAAATTCCCCTTCTACTGTGCTATAGCATTTTGCTCTGCAAAGTTCTGTACGTTTCCCAGAGAGTGCAACACCAGGAGAGAAAGGCACAGCTGAGTGGTGTTAAGAAGTTCAGTGCTGTTAGTGTTCTTAGAGCTGCTTATCTGTGAGGAAATAATGGAGAGGGGACTGGAGGCGGCAGGATCAGCCATGGAACTTTTTGCACAAAAGCAGATTTCTGTGAAGCAGTCTTTTTGCTTTTAAGACACAGCCTGGGATTTCTTCATTTTAAAGTCTTGTTTTAATAATGTACATATAAACCTGCGCAGGAAATTAGCCAGCGAAGGCTTCCTTGGATGAGTAACACACTGAAGTGGCTGCGCTGTATAGAAATGCAACCCACATAAAAACAGTGATTGGAAGCAGTTAGTGCTGGTCTGCCCAGCTGCTGTGTCCATGGGACAGGGGGTCCTCGCTTTCATTCTCTAGCCAATGAAACCACAGTGGAAGTGAAATTCCTGTATATGTGGCATTTTTGTCCTTAAATTCGTAACAGGACTGTCATCCATCGCAGTGAAGCTTACAGCTGGAGCCAGCAGCTCTCACTTCCAGTCCCTCCATCAGAGCAGGACTGACCGCTCTGCAGGTAGCCTAACTAAGAGCAGCACTTCTACTGTTAGGAGAAATTTTGTTGGAGTTAAGACCTAGCAGGAGCCAAGATACAAACTTTCCACAAAAGCATGTGAAGCAAGGAAAGGAAGGGTAGGGGAGTCTTTACTCACCTATTAGTGAATTCAGAGAAGAGTAAGAGCTGACTCGTCTCATCTTGTCAATAGTCTCAAATGACAGGATATACTCTTCATTCTCAGGGCTGCCCAAGGTGCTGCTGGCGCTGCTGCTGGTGCTGAGATTCCCAGGAGAAAATGCAACAGAGCTTCCAGCTGCCAAGAGAAAAGAGGGCAGAGGCTGAAACAAGAACTGGTGAGAGAACAATTTTTACCCAGGCATAACAGCCCTATTCTAAGTCCTGCAACACAAAGATTAGGCAAATCCACAACATCCCCTTTTAAATACTGAATGTTTAAATACAGAGTAAACATCAAGGAGTCAGAAAAGATTCAGTTAAAAAAATCCATGTACGTCAGGAAGTTGGAAGGCACCTTTTTGGTCCCCAAACACTCAGAAAAATCAATACAAATGACCAGAAAATTGAAATTAATTACAAAGGGCCTTCTCATCTAAGCCCTCGGAGCTGGCCACTGGATAATCTGGGCTAAAGTGCTAGTTTCAGCTCATGTTGCCTTGCACGTGGTATTTCCCGGCTTGCATGAGGGGAAGGGGGGAAGAAGAGGCAAAGAAAGATGAAAGAATTTTGAGATCTCTTACATTCTTCATTCAGGCTGAGGTTCTGCAGGGACTTGTTCAAGTTCCTAGCTGTGGTAACTGCTCGGATGTTCCCGTAAGAGCTGACAGACCGCAGCCTCGGTGTACATGGACCATCTCGCACCGGTGTCAAACTCCCACCCTCTGCAGGTGCAAAATTAAGCAATTCTAGATGTAACCAAAGCAGTTAAAGCCTTTTGGTTATTTCACAGCAAATATGCAACTAAACCACGTACCAACACGAAGAGAATTTAGTCATTGCCTGTTAGGCTAAAACAGAATGAGGTACGACAAAGGGCCCTCCATACATCATCAGCAAGGACCATGTGTCTCTGCTGTTTAGGCTGTGATTTTGTTACATCCAATAAAACTGGGTGAGCTGAGCCTTGCCAGTGCCTGCAGACTACCCAGGGAGGCATGATGAATCTTCTCTCCAAGGTCGATGCTGGGCCATGTCCGGACACTGTGCTAGGGCACGCTGCTACAGCAGACACCATTTAGTAGGCAGCATTTGCAGGCTTCTGTCTACTTCTGCTCATTAAAAATCAAATACATTTTTCTCATTATAAAGAGTCATGACAATTCTGGTTTCCTGATCAAATTTCAGGTCTAGTTTCAATTCATATTTCACCCATAACCTGGACACAATTTTTAAAAGTTTCTTATTTTCATTCCTTAGTACACACACTGTACCATAGCTATTTGATTTCACTACAGAGGTGGCTGCCTTATGGTGGTGGGACCAATGCTTCCACTGCACCCTGCTGAAAAATACTTCAAAAATCTTTTGGTAAGGAAAAGCACTATTCCAAACTGCATGAAATGTTTATTTCCCGCAGCAAAAAGGACAAATGGGGAGAAGCTTGTTTTCCAATATGGTTTAGTTATTCAGACAATAGGGAGATTAAACTGCTCGTTGCAGAGACAGCACATGGCCTTGGCTCCACGCTTCTGTTGCAACAGTTCTGTTATCCTTCAAGATTTCCAGTGTACTTTGACTCCAAAGAAAACGCAAGGTTAGCAACAATTTCACTAGGATTTTTCATTCCTCACATAAAGCAACAGACACAACAAAAGGGACGAGACCACAGGCACAAAGCATGAAGTGCACCACTGCGTCTTGCCAAGTCCAGAGCACGGGCAGTTCACTGCTCTGTGGTTGAGGCTTCCACTATGTCAACACGACACAGAAGGCTCAGGTATAATTTAAGGGGGGAAAGTCTTGCAAGCCTGTGTACTGCCTTGACAGATACACTTCCATCTTGACCTGAAGGGGATCCCTTTGGATCTCACAGGGTGTTCAGTCTCTACACCTTGCTGGTGAGCTATAGCTGCTTTAGATGGAGACTCAGCGGAGGATGCACTTTCTCATGAGAAAATATTACAGCACTAAACAGACATCAGAGGCACCCACCATGCCACTCAACTTTGTAGCCACAGTGCCGTTTGATAAATCACCACCAGCAAGAATTTCATCGTGTTAGGCAAACTCCTTAAATAAAAGCTCCCAAGAGCTTTCAGGCTATACATTTCCTGCCCACACAAACACTCACCTGTGGCTGCTGGAGAAGGGAGAGGGTAATTCTTCTCTTCTTCCATGAACTGCAAGGCAACGGTGCAGAAATTGCTCTCGTACTGGACCACCAGGTGACTTAAAGCCACCACCAGCTCCTACGGAAAGAGCAGAAGAAACAGGGGTTTCATGGTTACCTAGGTCAGAAACAGCAGACCAAAGGGAAACACAGAACACTACGTCATTACTGTTGGTATTACTGGGTGGCCATCCAGACTAGCGACTCTCCCTTCACTCCACAGGGCTGAACTGAAGAAAGCCAGAGCACGCTGCTTCAAGTCTGATTCCTCGCAAGTCTTTTAGACCTGAACAGGCTCCCACTACTCTGATGCTGCCCAGCGCTGCCAAACTGGCACAGTATGGCAGAAAGTACCGAACTGGTGACTGGCACCCACCTCCCTCCACTCCTGCGCACGCGCAGCCTGGCCCACGAGCAGGTCTCTCAGAGCAGCGACGAGCTGTGCCGAGGGTCTGTGCCCTCAGCCCCCGTGGCACAGCCTGGCCCTCTGCCTCAGTGCACACACGTGCATGGAGCAGAGCTCTCGCCCTGCAGCCTGTCCTACATCTGCTCTGAGCTGAAGGAAACAGAACCTGGTGAGAGGCGCCTGGGGACATGGCTCAGCTCTTCCCTGCACAGCTCCGGTGCCCGGACCCTACGCTGAACCGCGCCGTCTCGTACTAACCCGCAGCGTCAGCAGCCAACGTGAGCACGGTGCTGCCCACCCAGCAGAGACCACCCACCCGTTCATTCTCACAGCTGCAGCTGAGAACCTGAACAACCGAGGTGGGGCAGGGAGGGCAGAGAAGATGAAGTTCAGACCCTCAATTAGGTACCACTTGCTAGGCACTTGGAAACGGCAAACAGGAGAGGTGGAGAGCTGGCTTTGGTTGCTGTTGTCTGTTCAGTGAACTAATCTTCAAGAGAGATTCATGAATCTCTAAGAGCATACAGTGTGACATGCAGCTCTCTCTTGAATTAAACTGATTAAATGCTGGAACAAGACAACAGAAATTAATCCTCACAATGCTGGTGACAACTGTCAGGGTGTTGATGTTCCAGTTAAGTAAACACCAGCATTAGAACACCTAAGTGCACCCATCAAGAACAATCCAGAACATCAAAAACTATTTATTGTACTATTGATGTACAATGGTGCATCAGAAACTGTAAATCTCCAAAACCTGGAGAATTACTTTGAAACAGTCTGTCATTTGTCACTGTGGTTTCTAAAAGCAGCAAGATCTTTTCACTGAACAGAGCTCATGTTCTCTCCACAGCACTCTTACTCCCTCTCCTCTTCCTCCCCACTAGGACTGCCACATACTCCCACGTTTCTAGCAACACATTACTATTTCATTTAAAACCTGAGATCCTGTAATGTAAAATATTGCAATCAAAACAGTAATCAACAGAAGAGCATTAGCAGAAGAGTAGCCCAGCAAGAATTCTCAATGTTTTGTGCACCTGAAAAAGACTTTAATGTAATTCCTCTCCTACTTATCCCTGTCTTCACATTCTCTTTAAATTAAAGAACCAGGATACAAAAATTCCCACAACCCCCTGAGATTGTTACTCCTATCTCAGTCATTTGCTTAGTGGAATACATGAGCTAAACCAGAGATCCACTGTTAAACAGCAGAAACATTTTGATCTGAACAACAGTCCTGTCAGCACCTGGATACCGTGACATACTACACTCATACAATACTCCTGGCAGTAGGCTCCTTATATTGCCGAGTAAATTAAGTGTTGGAACACATGCATTGAAAAAAAGGGCAAGTGGATAAACCAGCATCCCAGAATGCCACTGCATGTGACCAGCCTGAGCATGCAGCGCACGGCTCAGCACCGAGCCTTCAGCTGCAGCAGTAGGCTGCTATTTTCACCGGTGTCGCCGTTTGCATGTTTTTCTTCTCAGCAGGAACTGAAGTTAAAAGACTTCACAAGGAAACAGATACTTCCAAATGAGTCAAATTCATTGAAAAGTCTATTAAATAATGCACGCTCCGATTAGGCATAGCACAGAGCTCACTGGCATGAATCTGCCACACTTCTGTGCTGCCAGCCGTTCCGTACCTTCCTCACCATGGGGCTGCCATCATTGATGAGCTGGGCCAACATCATAGCTACATTGTGATCGATGGTGGTGGAGTGATCAGTCCGTTCAGCAGAGTTGCCCACAAATGTTCCCAGTGCAAAGACTGCAGCACAGCGAACCTGTGAGACACAAACATTCATTATTATTTTCCTCTTGTTGCCAGTGGGATTTTTTTATCCCCACGAATTGCATCTCTGGAAACCTGGACTACCGTGTCAGGTAAACAGTAAGGGTTAAAGGGAAGCCCATGGAGAGTAAAAACCAAAACAGATTCAACAAAGCACTGAGTTTTAAGTATTCACAGATGCAGGAGTATATTTAATTTCCCAGAACACTCAGTGACCTTCCCATGGGTGATTTTTCCAGTTGATGTTGCCTAGAATATTAATTAACAGGAATAAGGTACACAGGGAGTTACTGTTGGGATGTGAATCTCTTTAATAAAGACTGTTGAACTACAGTCTTTGGGTAAGGGCTTACAGAAAGGTAGAAGATGATGGAAAAAAAGAAAAGGAGAAAAGACAGCAGCCCAAATCAGGGTAAACTTTGCCAGATCACACAAAGAGCAGAGGGATCAGATGGCTTAGTAACCTTACAGCTTGCCTTGGCAGAGAATGCAAACAGTGGGGATACGGTGCAATTGGTGACTGCAGGATGCGCTTCACAAAGTAGGAATGCTCACTTGGGCTTCCCAGCGAGAGGTGCGGGCGTGCCGCAAGGGCAGCCCAGGCAAACCCTGCTTATAAAACGGGGAAAGATGGGGCCAGAGAAAGGAGGTGGAGGATGCATGACAGAGAGGCTGAATGTAAAGGGGAGTCTAATCTTTAAGCACTGCATGTTAGCAATGGTGTTTATCTCCAGGCTTACTTCTCCCACGTGATGTAATTTCACTGGGGTCTGACAGGCTCTGTCAATCACAGCCAGGTTCTGTACAAGAACCACTTCTGTCTTGGAGAGTTTGTCACAAAGGTAAAACACATTCAATTTAAGATGTATTTTCACACCTACCAGGAAGAGAATGGCTTTCATACTTGGTCAAAAAGAGCAGAGCATTTTTTGCAACACACAGTCAGTTTTGAGACCACATTTTTAACAAGCTTCTGATATGGAAGCAAGCAAAAAAACGTGGTGTCTCCTAACTCCAGTGCCAAGATTCCAGGGCTTCAAGCTGTATGAACTCCCCCTGCATTTCTTTGGTTACTCCTCTTGCAGGGCACGTATGATTTACATCACCTTGAAGCACAAGCGCTAAGATCTTTCTCTGAACCAGACACAATCGCAAAGCTCTTGACGGCCCTGGCTTTGTGAGTATTTCTATAGCCCTCTGCCAGAACACCGACAATTCAACTGGCATTGACTTAAAAAGTTGGATTTTTACCTCTGGGATTGGATCCGAGAGGAGACTATAGAGCTTTTCATGAGCACTGTCTCTCACACCACACCACCTGGCTGAGTCAAAGTTCTGCCAAATACGTCCTAAACAAATGGCCACCCACTGACGCAGAAGAGGATGTGGATCATTTAACTGCTCCAAGCAAATAGCAATCAGGTTTCCTTGAAGGCAGGCTTCCTGAAACACAAATCAATGCAATTTATTTTGGATGACGGCTTCCCACCTCATCATCAGAAAAGAGAATTATTTCTCAAATAGACAGGAAATCAAGAGAAAATTATTCGGTGGTTATACACTGATTTTGTTACAAAATATTGTTTGGAAGCAGTGCGAAGGGAAGGTCAACTACACACCACTACAGCTAAGTAGCTGAGCATTAGAAATGCTTTCTGTAATGCATAAAGCCTATTTCTTCCTCATTGGAAATATTCCTTGCACCTGTCAGAGCCCCAAGGTTTATGGCTCATTCCATATATCCTTCCCAAGAACTTTATCACAGCCATCAAGTTTCCACTTGACAGGAACTAGGCACTATTTCTGTAGTAGTACGTCAGTGCGCTGCCTGGGGGGCAGCTGGTGAGTGACTTGTGTCCTGAACCTCCACTTCCAGCTGCCAGGTACATAATGTGTTTGTTACACCTCCGGGTCAATTTTTCTTCTAATCCACACAAAAATAACGTAAAGCAATCTTCTGTTTCCCAGTTCAGGGTTGTGCTTTAACGCAAGCCAGGACACTTTGATCATAGTGAAGGCACAACGCAGAGCAGAGGTAGGAGAGAATGAAAGGAAAAAGGATGCTGGGGCTCACCTGTCCAGTGTTGTAGCTGTTAACAATTACAGCCAGGATAAAAGCCGTCATTGTCCTGTGTTCAGCCTTAAAACAATATACAACCAAATTGTTATCTAGAAAACAGGTCAGAGAACAACTCTATCGCATGCTTTCTGAAACATGAGATTATTCTAAGTGCAGTCTGTATCATGTTGAAAGAACAAGAGAGGGGAAAGCAAGATAGAATTTTCTCGTCATCCAGTCCTGTCACTACTTACACCTGAGACACCTCATCAGACTGCCAATATGATCCTCCCCACCAACCTCCGTATATTGCCCTGGAGGAGGCACACAAATACCTATTACAGGAAACCACAAAACATTTTTGAAGAGGGAATTATGAAGTTACAGTGCAATTAGACTGCCTCTGCACCCAGCCCCCAGGAGCTTGCAGCTCCCATCGTCACCACTGAGTAATCTGCACTTATATAACTTTAAACAAGTTTCCAAATTTTTGTTTGGTTTGGCTGTATCATGTAACGGGGCAGAAGCATTTCTGATGCCCCTGGTCAATGACTCTCTGCAGCAGAGCAGCGGGTGCCACAGGAGACGGAGGCGGGAGGCAGTCCTACGTTACCACCAGCTGCACCAGAACAGCAACAGAGAAGCTAAGGCAAGCTAAGCAAATGCTATAAGACTGAATAAAGATGACTTGTCCTTACTGGCATATAAGGATCTGCCAGAACTGAAAGGAAATACTTGTGACCGTTGTCCTTCACAAGGTCAGCTTGGCAGGACTGAAAAAGAGACAAAGAAAAACACAATGAGTACTGTTACATAAAAAGATTTTTTTCCTCCAATGATGTATGAATATTTCATGTCTTAATCATTTTTCTCAACTCTCATTTTCATTTGAGAAGCAAAATAAAGCGCCAGCCCTCCATTGGGCCGCTACCAGACATCCACCCCTGCAGGAGAAGTGGGGTCTGAAGCAAGGAGGCCCCTGCCACCCTCCTGCTTAGGAGAAGAGTTAAACTGACATTGCTCTGTCCCACATTAAACCTTCATCAGTGTTTGTGAGCCACCAAAAGCAAAACCAAGGAGGAATCAAATTTTTTTGTTGGTTTTTGGGTGTTGTTTGTTGGGGGGTTTTCACACTTAACAGAGCAAAAATTATTTAAGATTACATCTTCTGAAAGCCCCTAGTACTTGATTTCCAATCCCACATCAAGAATTAGCTCACCATAGATCAGGTCTGCTGGTAATTGCTGTTCCCCATCTTCTAGTTGTACAGTGAGGTATCTGTCTAACTAGGGTCAAATCTGGAACGTTCCTCCTCAGGCAGGGAGTACGTGCCCCGACTGTTCCCTCCAGGGAACCTGAGGGTCACACAGCAGCTACCAAAAGCTGCATGCTCACATGCTCCTGCCTGCCCAGCCTGTGGCACGGGCTGCTGCAGATGCTCCTGGGGGTCCTTCCTCTTCCCCCGACTGCCCACCCTGTCTTACCCTCGGGACTCCAGATTTCAACTCACGTACACAAACAAGACTAATCGCTGTGTTACTTGGTCAAGGGCTACCGCGTATTAAATCGGTACAACTGTAGCATGTAGTAGCACAGCCTCCTGCTACATACAATCAGAAACCACAGAGCAACTCCACTGTCTTTAAAAGCCTGTAAGGAGAATAATGCAGGTTTTCCTGGGGTAGTAGCAGCAGTGAAACACATGGTGTGCACCATGATTTTGCTAACATACCAACTCCGGCTTCAAGCAGCCATATTAGGGACAAATCAGAAGAATACATACTACGAAAGTGAAAATTTTTTAGGGAGGAAATACTGACTTAGCAATGTTTCCCCTGTTGACTGTTATTCTATTCTATGCTTCATGCCAGAGACAGAATCATGTATTTTTTATCAGGCGTAGAAGGTGAAGGAGGGAACTAATTGTTGAAAGGAAAGGGGATGGCAAGAGAGTTGCAACAGAATATTTTATTGCTGACAGAGGTAAAGATGCTGGGTTTGGCAGACCAAAGAGCAGAGGGATGCCAAGCTGCAGCTACGAGAGGCTTTCCTGACTTCTGTGTAATGCTGCACAAAACCCCAGGCTTCCTTCTTTCCCCTCTCTTCATTCTCAACGTGAATACTTTCTGTTCCTTACAAAACCAATCTCTTCACTGTGTAGGCAGACACCAACAAAGAGAAGCTGCTCATCCTCACACCGCATTTATTGTGCTGCCACTGTTACCCAAATACCTGAGGCTCGAGGGAGGGAGGCAACTTCTACCACACCAGCACACTTGCTCAAACCCTCCCTGCTCAGATCCTGTGAACAATATGGAAATCCAGCATCAGCAACGCCTCCTCCTCCCCAAGGAATAAGCAGCTATACTTGTGAATAATAATACAACATGACCAAATCAAGCTGCAGGTTTGTTGTGAAGCTTCAGAACTTATATAAAATGTGAAGTTCCTAGTGCTGGGGAAGGACTAGAGCACAGATCTCCTCTTTCTCTTTAACATAATATATGGGCTATGTAACTTAGCCCTAAAAATCTCATGAGTTCCTGGAAAACAGCAGCACTGCCACAGCTCAGGGGAGTCCTGGGTGACCATGGCGGTCAGTGAGCTCTCGCCCCCCACGTGAGTGCTTTCACAAAATTATCCTCAGGGAACACTTTACTTGAACATCTGTATTAATGATAAAATGAGAAATGGTAGTCACAATCCTGCTAACAAAGGGCACATCTGGAAAGTAAGCATCCTGTTTATATCACTCCATTCCTTTAAAAAGTTCGAGAAATGTTTGCCTTCTATTGCTTTCAGCCAATTCTCTGGAGTAGCAAGATCCTTTTTTTTTTGCTGTCCCACTTTAGTAATATTCACATTTCAATACTGTTTAATGTGCAGGGTTTTTTTTGTCTTGCTTAAATTCCTGAATATAATCCTTGCTATGAGGGGTGTGTGGATTTTTTCTTCCCTTTAAATTCAAGTATTTAAGATAAAGAAGATGCTGTTTACCAAACATTATCAATGTAGCACGTAGGGAATTCTTGACCTAAACTGTATTTGCAAGCATTGCAGCCATCTCCATGTGGCAGCACACATGACTATTTCTAGACCAACCTATATCTGGCAGATACCTACAGCAGGCAGCCTTGAACCATCACTTGCTATGTAGCTCTGCAGGTGGATTGCCTAGAAATACTCCAGCTGGCTTCAGGCAGAGATGACTAGAGTCCTCAACGAATATCCTATGAAAAATCATCTGATTATACACAGAATTAAAGCAGATTAATCTAAATATGCCAGTGTTTATTAGAGGCACCTATAGATCACATATAAACAATTCTGTCCGAGGTGCAATGTTTCTGTAATACTGTGGTTTTATCCTGCAATTTTTATAACAAAACACAATTCTTCACAGCATACCATGCTTACTGAAGGTATCGTCTGAACGGACACATGGCATGCTACGCTGCTGCCTCACATTGGAACACCTTCCTTCTGTCTCCCTGCCCAAAGGGAGGCAGGGACCAGAACAGAAGCATTATCTTCACAGGATGTTCTGCTCTCCAGGGCGCTAGCAAGTCTTACATAACTAGTTCTCAGTCACATCCAAATGCAAAGAGGAATGAGCAATCAGCTGAACTCTAATGCTAATCAAAGTAATTTCATCAGCTACAGCCTCCTGAAACCGAATAAAATACACATACAGTGGACAGCACATGAAGGAGGGAGGCAGCACTGTACAATTATTGCGAGGATGAAGATCATCTGGCAGAATGTTTGAAAATAAACATGCTCTCACCTGCTAGGGCCACGGCTTCTGCCTGGGCGACAGAGGCAGCACCCACTCAGACCAGAGCTGAGCCAGGTAGGTGCCCTAGCACAGGCAGAGCCACGCACCCGCCCCACGGGCAGCACGAACGCTACAGAGATTCCACGCAGCCTCACAATTAATTACTGCGTCTACCCTTCACTCAGCATCTGCCTGCCTGCCCACAGAGTATGCCCCTGCAGTTGTCATCCCGCTCAGAGCCTTGTAAAAGGCCACCTCGGAGAAAGCGCCGCCGCCGCACAGCAAGGCGTGCTCTCCACAGCTCAGCTCAAACCACCGCACCGCTGCATCAACTAAACGCTAAAAGACCATCTCTTGTCCTGGAGTATGCAGATAGCGGTCTTGTGAATTGTTTAGACACATTTACCTGGAAATGCAGAGGGTCGGGGAAGTGGAGCAGGCTGTAGCGTTAAAGAGAACTTGGAACCCACGCCACATTCACGCTGCAGTAATAGTTTTTGTTAAACTTTGTTTGAAACTCCATTTGTTTCAAACATACATGGCCAAACTTTGCGCCAGCAGAGGGGGGAAAGGACATATCTGTACTGGTATTTAGTATGTTACAAGAAAGTATTACTTTAGCTTCTGATATGATGACATGTTTGTTCCCTTTATGGTGTGACAACTCGAGCTACTGCCTGTCCCCTCCCTCAGCATCATTCACTGTGCTTTCCTGCTGAGGCTGCTCTCTCCTCCCTCCTCATGTGCACCACCTGGTTTTGGAGCCAGTGAGTGAAACAGCAGAAAGAAATCAAACCACAAAATTTAAAAGACACTTTTTTCTGTTGTTTTGTTGTAAAGCACAGCCTAACAAATGAGTGAGACAACAGAGCATGGGAGGGAGCAATACAACGGTGGCAGGAGCAGGTATGGTGCAAGGAGCCCACCCAGACTGGTGGACAGAGTGAAGGATGGCATGACACTCCCTGTAAATTATACATGAGCCTACTCTGAAATGTACCCGGGGCTGAAGCATCAGCCATAGAGAGGCATGCATCAAAAATAAGCTTTTCAAGAGTAGCTTTAAGATGAATAGTTTTCATTTTCTTTGCTTTCCAAAATCCTCTTAGGATGTTAATGAAAATATATTTATAAAACTAAACCTGACAATACTAGATCAACAGTGGGGGAAAATTCCAACAAATTCAGTATTATTCTCCATACTGAAATGGAAGAGATAAAGCAAAAATAAACACCCAAATAGACAAGATCCAACTTCTACAAGCAGTTCAAACAATTTCGTATTGGCGTATAATCGTACCTGCGATTAACTGTGCATACCACTCCTAATAATTTTATTTTGCTCAACTAATTGCACCCACAAAACCACAGAGTCGTATATATGACTACACAAATTTATCTGCAATTACTTACCTGCTTAATTATTTATTTTAACCCTCACAAACTATAGCTTTGGCTAAGGGCATCTTTAAAAACCAGGGCCCAGTTTCAAAACCTTATCTCAGAAGGTGCCAAACTACTGTAGAGAATCACGGACCCACGATGGGAATAACCTGTCCTTTGTGGGGTTTAATACTTCTGTGCCAACCATCTGCAGTGCATCAGTGCATGTGTTAGGCTCGGAGTAGGATGTATAAGTTAAAGCCACCAAAACCTACTTTAAATTTATTTCTAGAAAAATTCTGTGTCTGAAGATTACCCACAGCCTGGTTTGACAACGGACGGGAACAGTCTTGGACAAACCCAGTTTGATCACAATCTAAAGCGAACAAGTTGAGGGTGAGTACGAGTGTGTGCAAGCATGCTCTCACCTGGAAGCATCAGACAGAAAACAGGAGTGCACGTTAAGACCCTTCAGCAAGCAAAGCAGTACCTTCCCCAGTAAAGGTATCAGTGAGGTCGGAGGGCTTTTACCTAGACCACCAAACACCCTGGAACCAGGAACTGCGACGTTAACGTGACGTGCAGCATTGACAGCCAGCCAACCACCCAGGGCCGGCACCCTGACGGGGCATCCCCACCACAGAGTTTCAGAAGCTAGCTTTCATGCAAGTCACATCAATTAATGAGATGATACGCCGGTCTCCAGTTAATGCAGCATGTTTTTGAAGTACTCCAGGATAAAGCATGAAGGGGGGAAGGAGCGGGGGCGGGGAAGGCGTGTTGCTGAAACCCAAAAGACACAGCCAAGTTCAGAAGTACTCACACTGTCCACTGCCAGAATTTTGGCCCAGATGAAGACAAGGAGTGGTCTCAGCTCACGAGCTGAACTCTGAAGTAGCTTCAGCACATACGGGAAAATGCCGACAGACAGGGCCTGGGGAGCCAGAGGGAACAGCAAAGGCTCAAGAGCAGCTCAGCTGCGCGCAGGGGCAGAACCAAGCGCTCCGAGAAGATGCAGCGTATTTAATGACACAGATGAGAAATCTGGTACAAAACAATTTCATACGTTTCTAGTAAAAAGGGGATCCCTGTGTACTAGTCTATTGTTCATTTTAATCTTGGATGTCACCAGGTATTTTCAGACTCATTTGGTCCGTGGAGACTCAGAGTTAATCTAGCACTAGCTTTTACTCCTTACAGCCTGTGCTATTTTACGCTTCATGATATGTTGTGCTCTTCTCAGATGGGGCCATTTGCTCTCACAAATAAACATATTGCAAAAGCTCAATAATTACAGCCCTCCCACTGGAAATTAAATAGGCCTTTTGCCTTACACAGACTTGCTACCAAGCCGTTTCCATGGGATTAGAGACTACGCTAACAGGAGGACGTGCAACACGTGAAGTCTTTGAGAATCCCACTGTGATTGCCGATACCCTTCCAAAGCACAACGTAAAGGAAACGTATGGCAGGGGACTGCACTTGCAGCGCTGGGTCTCAGAGCGTTACCACCCACACAGGCGGGCAGCAGCCGAGCATCACCCAGGGATATGGCCAGCTACCTTTATAAAACACGTAACAGCCAGAGCAAAGGCTGCTGCGGCTGACCTGCAGCTATGTTTTCATCCTCGAAGTTTTTAAGACCCACCCTGGATTATAATTACCTTTAATGCATACTTTCTTCCTACCACTGAGGGCTAAGCTGTCCGGGAAGGCCTGCAGAAGGGAGTCTTGGCTGAGATGAAGGAGGAAGGTAAAGAAACCCACTAAAAAGCCCCATTACTGAGCTATTCCACAACCAGCTGGTGTTCCTCTTCATCACTTTTATCAACAAATAGCTGCATTTACAAGAGTGTTTTAAACTGCTCCTCTGTTTAATTCTTTTTTATTATGTGCACTGTGCTAGCCACACTCCAAAACACAGAAGGCAGCTGCCACCTTCTCAGAATAGCTTATAAAATCCAGAGACCAAACAGTTAAAGAGAATGATGCAGCCAGTAGGCTGAGAGAACAGATGATAAACATACATGCTATTTTTCTGTATTTATTTTACGTGACAAAACTTCTTATTTGTCCCAGATATTTCCTCCTGTTTTGTCCCTTACAATATTTTACACTAAACTATTCCCAAGGAACTCTCTGTTGTAATGCAAACGAACAGCTATTCGGCCATTTTGATTAATACAAACCGCTTTTCTTTTTTCCTGCTTGCTCCATTTCACACACATGAACACAAAAAACACTGGTCGTTTGTCAAATCTGCGGAGTATCTTCCACACCTTCCTTCCATAAATCATCATTTGTATTTATTGCCTATACTGAGATACTTTCACCTTTCACAAGACAATACGCAACATCCACGCACCAAGCTAACTGCCCAGGGACCCAGGTCCAAAAATCTTCCCAGCAAATCAAGCGCTCGCAGCCGATGTACCTGGCTCAGCAGCACCTGCAGGAGAGAGGTAACGGTTATTGCTAAAAAGAACAAAGATCTTTGTGATTGCAGAGCAAAGGTTAAACGCACCTCAGGATCGTTGCATCGCTTTAAACAAACTATTGGCCTAAACAAAAAAGCTGGAAGACAAACCCTGGCTGCTGTAAACATTCCCCCCACTGAACAGTGTCAGCAATGGGTTAATGCCCCTCCTGGTAACGCTCTTCAGGAAGTTTCTGCAGACACATAGAATCACAGAATGGTCTGGGTTGGAAGGGACCTTAAAGATCACCGAGTCCAACCCCCTGCCATGGGCAGGGACCCCTCCCGCCAGCCCAGGTTGCTCCAAGCCCCATCCAACATGGCCTTGAACCTGCCAGGGATGGGGCACCCACAGCTGCTTTGGGCACGCACTTACAACTGTTTCTGAAGGAAAGCAGTTATACTCAGTCTCCACATCACTGCTCCGCTGCATCCTGTTCTGCTGAAAACCCCAGTGGTTCCTATGCAGTATAGCTCTGCTGGATGGAAGCAGCCCCTATGGATTTCAAATACTCTCATTGCCCCACCTGCCCTTCCTCCAGGAAAGCAGGAACACGGCTGTGGCTGCAGGAAGGATTCAGAGGTGAGCAAAACGCCCAGGCTCCCATTACTCAAAACTGCTCAGAAGCAGAAAAAGAGGCTTTGCTTTCCTTGGCAAATCGATATAAGAGACTTAAGAGGGAAGCAAAAGGTCACATTAGTCATTAATAAAAATCTCATTAAAACAGAGTCTGACAAGGATAATGAGGTGGTAGTTTACTGGCTTATACCTACCCTGGTGTGAAATATTAACAGGCAGACTTTCAGTTCTTAATCTCCTTAACAGATGTAAGATATTGGAATGCAATGTTTAATCCTCAGTTTAAATTGAGTAACATCCCTCAAGCATAGGTCTCAGGGAAAGAGACTCGTTGATTTAGCTCCCTATTCCATCCTTTTCTCAGTGTTTTTCCACACTGCATATTCAAATTAAATTATTTTTCATGTTTAATACTGAAGAATAACTGAATTACTTGGCTCATGTCTCATACTACAGATGACTTATATTAGATACTGAGGTTGTGCAGAAAAAGTCCAGAAGACAACAACAGGAGGATGCATTAACTGCTCCAATCATTTCACCTCTGAATATCAGGGCTCAGATCTCAGGACAGGTCATCCTGCCCTAGTTGGCACCAGCCTATTCCATAAATTTACTACAGAACCTGGCACGATTAACAATGTGCTTTAAAGATGCCCATCACAGGAATAACAGGGGCAGCTGTTTGAGATTAAAGCAGTAATAGAAACCAGGGCAAGGTGGAAGCTGGGCCAGGGCTGAAACAACAGACAGGAACATGTGAGGAACAGGGTGCTTGCATGGACAATGGGAGGTGTACAGATTGGACAGTGCTGCTGTTATCTGACCTCAGAAAAAAACTTAAGTAAATCCACAAATTCTGTCATAGCCAGGGAAATTGTAATTGAAAAGGATTTCCAGGTGAAGATACAAACCCACATCTCAACACTGCTAGCATCCCACAAGGACCTTTAACCAAATCAAATTGTGTCTTACTTTAAAAGCTTGGTTTCATTATTTTCAGAAACCAAAAATGCCATCGCTCTCTCTCAGGTTTTCATATTCCACTTCCCTAATTGATTTGCACAATAACCTGAAGCAAAAAATGACACAAATTCTAGAGACTTGGATGAGGATATGGGGAGTCTATGCACAATTTATGAACTTTTAATGAAATTATGAAATTGCTACACTGTGCCACTATATGCACACAGCACTGCAAAAACATCCCTCTCTGACATTTGTCTATCATTATTCTGAAACAAAAGACAGAGAAGCTAATTATGTCCACGCACGCAAATTAGAGATTAACCAGGATACAAGAAGGTAATTTAGAAGTTACAGTCTACATTTTAGCAGGAATCTCCTAACACATGCAGGATGGAAGGAGGGGACTGCAGCAGTGGTCTCCCATGGCCTTCTGTGGAGTAAGTGTGACTCTTGTCTACAGGCACTGGAGGTGGCATGGCAGGAGGTACCTCCACAAGGATCGAGCATCTGCTGCTCAGGCTCGTGCAAGCTGTGTGTATGCTGACTTCTCTCTTCTCTGCACCAGGAAGCCACCCATGTCCAATATACCCCATGCACAGCAAGAATTCGAAATGGAAAGCAACTTCTTGAAGACAATTACAAAGCCATTTACAAAGGACCATTTCCCTGTCCTTGACAAATCCAAGCTTTGCATGGCTGGCATCGTGGCCCTGGCACTCAAATACTTTCCTTCCCCAGGGACACATCTAAAATGGGAAAACAGAATCAGCGTTTGTTAGGCTACAGCAGTGTAGTCTAAGCAATCCCAAGGGAACAAAGCAAAAAGACACTCAAAAGGGGTCTGAAACACATTTCTTTGCCTCTTGTAATCAGTTGGTCTCCGATTCAAAGTATCTCAAATCTGTTAACAAGCAATCTTACTCCACTACACAATTAATATGCTTTAATTACAAGAATTATTACGTTGTCCTAGCTCATTTTTGCTCCAGGAAGGAAAGCAGGTTCCTTCGCCAGGTGACCTCTCACTTCCACTGCAAGGTTAAGCTACCTGCAGAGCCCTCTGGTGCCAAATAATTCACTGGAAAGCAGCAAAGTTGGTTCTAGAGTAGAAGCCTGCCTTCTCCTATTGCAGTGACAGAGATAAACAGTACACCTGCTTATCCAACCAATGTCCCAAGGCTTGGGAGGCTCAGGGAAATTACGATTTGGTCTTACACAGATCGACGGTGCCGTCAGTCACAAAACAAGCTGGTAGCTAACAGGGAAGGTGAGTCTTCTCACATTTAGTGAATGAAATCACATATCCTTATACAAGTGACTGGACCTATGTTCTTTTAAACAGAAAGACTTTAAATTTTGCTGCCTGGTAGAGAAGAGACCACAGCTACCTTGATGAGGGTTTATATTTCTGCCAATACAAACTCCTGTGGAGGAGAGGGCAAAAGCAGATCACAACTGCAATATGTGCCTTGCCATAAAACATTACTTGAAATGAAGTGTTATGTTTCTCCTAGGTTTACTTCTCCTTTATACATATGAACTTTGTCTAGTCTGAGCAAATGCCTACCAGAATTCTACATTCCTTCCAGGCATGGTGTTCAGAGACTTGTTTCTACATTCTTGCAGCAAAATTTCAGCATCACATTAAAGGGAACACTTTCCAGGCAGTACCAGACAGACAAAGAAGCCATTTCCGAACTATTTACACTGCAGTAACTTCCACTTTCTGAAAACAGAGAGAAGATAAAAGTCTCTGCCTGACAGAGCTGGCATATAAAAGGAGATACTACAGCAGAAAACAACAAAGATGTGCTACTCTGTGAAAAAGTCTTGCTACTTCAGAGCAAAAGAGGAAGCAGCAGAGCCTGATACTGTTGAAGCTGCAAATGGACTACAGTGGGAAGTTTTGCTCAACAGAGAGTGAAGGTATGGGGGAAGAAAAGCACTTTGTCTTCATCTGCACAGGTCTAGTAAACATGCAATCAGCTCTAATTAATCCCGAAGGAGCCCACGTAATTTATGTACCCAAACGCCATCTGGTTGACAGCACAGCACTCTGCGGGCAGGGAGAGGCGTGCACAGACACCCAGTGTCTGCTGCGGCCGAGCTCCTGGCAGCCTCGGCGGTGCTGAGCCCCTGGCTGCTCACCTGCAGAACAATGGGAAGCTGCTCCGGGGGGTTGCGGTTCTCCACACCCATGGTCAGCCACACCTGGAAAGCTGTCAGCTGCTCTGCAAAGAAGGGACTGTGCTGTTGGAGCAAGAACAGGAATGCAAGTTCGGTTAAAAAAAAGCAGCAAATAGTTTTGGCACCTATGGACTCACACAGTTTATTGTTTCCAGAACCTATACTTTTTAATTGACACACGTTTGTCTGAGTCTTTTTAAATGTATAAAAATGTTCCAAAGACTGACCAGATACAATTCTCTTTAAATATGCTGGCATTCTCCAATATAAGCATTTGGAAAAAAGAAGGAAAGAGTAGAGAAACAGGAAAAGATATCACAAAAGGTCTTAGGCAAATCTGGTAGATCTTTTTCACATGAGAAGCAGATAAATCCACTGCTGTTCTATCTGCTCTGCAGGGATAGTTTCACTCCTGTAGCAGCACACACAGAGCTACCTCTGCACAGTCCACTGAGAATACAATCCAACAACAATGAAAAATATGTCCATCCACATCTCAGTCTTCCCTGGCTGCAATAAACCTCTCCTACAAACAGGTGGCAATTCAGATGTGCGCTGGTTTGGGCTGTAAGAAGGCTGCCCCTCCTATTTATCAGGTTTTTAATTCAAGCCTTTTACTTAGTGATCCATCACTTCTGACACCCGTAACACAGTAAAAGGACTTCATATAGGTAAACAAAAATTAGAAGATTTACGTAAGATATTGAATCCACCCATTTAATTAGCGGTATCCTGGTAGTGCAGGTAAATGAGCACAAAAATAACGTGCAGAGTGCTACAGTATTTAATAGACCTCACACTAGTGTCCTACTAAAGACACGAGGCATGGGCTAACTCCCATCAGCTAACACCCATCAGTTGTGCTAGTAGTACTGAAGACAGTAAAATCATGTGTTATTTTACAAAATGCACCTGAATGGCATCCAGTAAATACAGAGGATGCTAGCTCCTAGGATCTCTAGGCATAAAGGAATCTGGTTTAGGGGACGGCAAAGAGAAAATACCACGTACTTTGAAAAACATATGACGTAACTATGGTCTTATTCTAACAAGATGTGTTTGTCTGGGGGTGCACCACACCGGCTGATGACATCCAAAGTGTCCTTGGTGAGATGTGACATCCCACAGTACATATTAAGTCCCCGGAGCCTGCCCAAGTGTGCAGAGAACTCTTGTCTCCCGACACCAGTGGGGGCTGCCCCACCATCTGCAGCGTATGCCCCCAGCGCTCTGCTCCGCGGCGCACGCTCGGGCAGCCCCTGGGCACAGCAGCGCAGGAGAAGCACTCCTTTTGCCATCGATCACACCAAGCATGGTACGAGAAAGTACTGACCAAAGCACACAGCAGCTTCCAGTTTGAATTTTACAGGGAAACAGCAGTCAAGGGAGAAGGAGGTAGGGAAGGGGTGGGAGGAAGGAGAGTAAACCCACCCAAACCCGCCAGAAGCACAGCTGCTCCCCTGCCATCCCCTGCACGAGCACTGCGAGCCTGCAGGCCCTTCTCCATCAGGTTATCCTATTTTCCAGGTCTGACCAGGAAAGAACACCTACAGAACAAGCAGAAGTCAGACACTGGTGGTTTATAAAGTGCTGCTGAAACAAAACAGCCCTGAAGAGATGATCCATTGCTTTATCCAGGGCTAGGCTGGACCTGCAACGGCAGCAGCCAGCACGGCCCTGAAGGACTGGCAGCAAGTAACCCCTGTGACTCACCCGGGCATCAGCCCAGACACCAGTGGCTGATCCTGCCAGCCTAGTTCTGGAACAGGCTGCCTGGGCTCCGCAACGCCCCTTCCCCCCACGCTGGACTGAGCAGCAATTCCTCCCAGGATTACTGCTGGCCAGCAGCAGCTAACCTTCTCTGATATACAGCACTGCTCGCTGGGCATAAATCTAGAGGTTTGAGGGAAAAAAGTTGATTAGAACACAAGGAATAGATCAGAGATGTGCAACTGTCTGCCTGCTCCAACCATTTGTCACGGCATAGAGCTAAGCCTCTTCCACTCCCCCAACCTAACAGCCAAGTCTCCTGCTCCTGTAGGTGTCTCACAGAGACATCACCAGGTTAATATAGAATCACAGAGAGGTTGGGGTTGGAAGGGACCTTAAAGATCACCTAGTCCCGAGCCCCCCGCCACAGGCAGAGACACCTCCCACACAACTGGGCTGCTCCAAGCCCTGTCCAACCTGGCTTTAAGCATTTCCAGGTACTGGGAGGTGCTATAAGGTCGCCCCAGAACTTCCTCTTCCCCAGGCTGAACAACCCACCTCTCTCAGCCTGTCTCCATAGAAGAGATGCTCCAGCCCTCTGAGCATCTTGGCCTCCTCCGGACTTGCTCCAGCAGGTCCATGTTCTTATGTTGGGAGCCCCAGAGCTGAACACAGTACTGCAGGGGGGGGTCTCACGAGAGCGGATTAGAGGTCTGTCCCCTCTTCACAAAGCAGGCACAAACCTACACGCTATTAATCATGCTGGATTTTAAGTGCAAGCGTAAGGAACAGCTCAGAAGAGAACTTGAGCCTGCCTTTAAATCTAGTGGCCAGGCTAGCTTGGAAAGTCACAGCATTCAGGCTCCCAGCTGTTGACTACACATCGATAGCTCTACCCACCTCAAGTTCTACCCAAAATATGCAAGAAATTACACTTGTCAGGCTTGAAAACCTGCTTGTAAATTGTTTCCACCTTATCTTGAATCAACTGCTAGTTGAGAATGACCACTCTTACTTGCTGATCTCATTTAATCCTTCACAAATATGTGCCTCCTCTCATCCCCCAAATACACAGAAATTTGCTAAATTTCAACTCCCTTGACACTGAATGCCCAGATGAGGTCTAAGACTAATCAAAAAGCACCCACTGACATTGTTAGAGACCTGAAATAAAAACGAACATGATCTAGGAGAGGAAAAATTATATTTGTTTAAATTTTAATATACAGCACATACAGAGAGGAAAGAAAGGGGTGGGAGGATAAAAGCCTTCAGGCATCTTTATCAACCTCTAGCCTCACAGAAGCCCACAGTTCTCTCCTCCTGTACTTGGCTCTTTGGAGACTGCCTGCAATCACAGCCAGAAAACCTTTTGAAAGCTTGGAAACATAAATAAAATGCAGGAATGTTACTGTAAAATTAGAGAGAACACCACAGTGGAACAGGTACCCAAGACTGTACAGTAATTATTGAAGGCTCCGCTCATGAAATATCAAGGAATATAAAGAAAAATGCATTCTGACTAGAGGAATTTAAGCCAAATATAATATTAAAAAAATATTTTTTTTGCTCTCTGAGATTAAATAAAGTAGGAAAAAACCCCCAGTGACTCATATTAATGATACTATGCTTAAGAAAACTCTTTAGACATATCCTCAACCTCTATTTTATGTTTATTTGAAAATTATCTTTTCATAGTTATTTTCACATTGAAAGTTATTCATTTCAGAACTAATGCTGGTATGCTGGGATTTATTTTTTTGTGTGTGATAATACTGTTAGCCAGGACTGAGCACTCTGAACTTTTGAGTCAGGTCTCAGGCATCACTGCTACTGGTAGGAGTTTCCCCCTCACCAACAGCACAGGCTGAATCAGACATCTCATACAACAGTGAAGAAAGTTGATTTTCCAGTTATCCCTATAAGTGAGGCGAATAGACTTTTACAATGTTCCAGTAAACCCTTAAACTGCAACAATTCCGGACTCAACAAGCAAAAGCGATGAGCTAAACTGAGGTTCCAAATAATGGTTAAACTGGGCACACAACAGCTCAAGATACTATCCAACTTACCCTAAAGGCAGTTCCTTCCTCTATAATTGTAGGTAACTGGGAAAGGCAAATATCAACTGCAAGGTCCCATGCTTGCCTAGAGAAAAAGGGGAAAGAAAGAGGAAAGAAAAGTCATTACAAAGTTATCTGTAAGCGTATCAAGGTCAATTTAAATTCTAATCATATAAGTATGTGGACACAGCAGCATTGTCCGACTGGCTTAGAAACGCTTAATATTCCCTTTCTTTAAAAGCCAAGCATAATATATGAAAACTATGCAGAAAAACAGTGAGAAGGTCTAGTCCAGCACCCTATCAGGCTGACTAATAAAATGTGAGTGAGGTAAAAAATCCCCAGCTGAAGTTCACAGAAACTGTTCCTCCCCCTAACACAGAAAGAAGCCAGAGTGGACTGAAGTCTTGTTATATACCTGTGCTCACGCAAAAACTAGTAACTTTTTTTTTTTTAAACTAGAAAAATGAACTCAATCCTGGGTTGCCTCCAAACCATAATCCTTCAACACACACCTCTACATGCATCTGAACCCTCGCTCACTCTGTATTCAAGTCCATCAGAACAGCTCGGGAAGATGATCCTGCTGAGAAGCCCTCCAACTCACAGTTCATGGATACACCTGCCCCAACACACTCACTCTCCTCTTCCTCATCCTCGAGAGAGCTAGTTTTCTCAGGGACGTGTGCAGTGACACAGTAACTCAGTCTCCATTAATCTAACCGTGAGTTGGGTTTTGTGGGGCAACCTTGTTCAGAAAGATCAGTTCTATGTGACTCACCCTTAAGGATGGAGTGAGGTACACTAAACTAGAAGAGAAAGTATTTAAAGATTTCAGTTTTTACACTTATATACTATACTATTTAATGGCTAAAGCACTGTAACTTACAATATTTTAGTGTAACAGCTATAACGGGACATAAGTTACATACAGTGGCCAAGGAACCTCTTGTAGCTGATCCAGTGCAAACAAAACGTGCAAACAGTCTGCTTCCAAACGCTCACAAAGTAAAAAAAGACCAAACTAAAATAAAATGCATTTGGTTCCAAAGTTCCTAAAACACCTCTAAAAAAGTGAAACAGTTACTCTTCACCCCAGAAACTATTAGCCCTCTCTATCCACAGGCGTTCCATGCATTTTACATTTTAACATACGAATTTATGCACTCCGAAAGGCTAGTGAGTTAAACCACCACCCACTGTGTTTCTTACACAAAAGAAACTAATTTACTCTCCAGACACATTTGCTCTTCCATGGCTTGTGGCCATCATGTGTAAACATCAATAGGCTAAGCAATTTTTCTTCTCCTAGGAACATTTGCAGACACAAGGCCATAGGTGATAATCAATACAGTTTATTTTAGTTACCTGCTCTAATAAGTTCTTAAATCACCCTGTTTTGAGTCAAACAAAGCCTTCCATTAGAACAAGTGCTGAGCAAAATCTATCCCATTTGCCTAACTGGGAGCTGTCTCAACTGAAAACAATCTCTCCAATTAGATGAAAAAATAAACTATAAGGCTCTTGCATTTTTTCTATGGATTCAAGAAATGCAGCTTGTTTTAGTCGCCCAGACCTCATCCCCCTGCTTTACAGCATTCACCTTCCACTTGACAATATGCTGCCAATATAATTAAGAGGTAATCAAGAGATAATCAAAGCACAGGGAACAAACACTTCCCACATGCTCAATAAAGACCCATGCTAGAGACAAAGTGTTTACACAAAGCTGATGAGAGGTATTTATTCCTGGTTGAGGCAGAAGCAAAGTCAAGTTAGTGCAAATGTAAAGATAATTTTACATCAAGCAAAGAAGGAATATTCCTGACTTTCAGGTTTCTTGGAGGAATGGGCAATACCACTTAAAGCCATTTTCAAACATTAGAAAGTGTCAATACATAGTGCTTTTGAGAGAAGTTTTACTATGCGGGAGAAAAAATGGTTTAGAGATCAGAGACAACTTAGTCTTATATTGGCTGCCTATAAAAAGGATTCTGCATGGAGCATTACACTGCAGAAGCACAGAGCTAAGATGCTGAGCTCCTCAAAGTAATTTTAGGTAAGAAGCACTAACATTACCATAAAAATGTCCAAGGCAGCCCTGCAAGGTCGAATCTCAAAGGTGCTAAATGTCAGCAGAAAGAACAAAAAAATTAAAGAGTTTTTAGTAGATTAAAGCAGAAAGAACAAAAAATTAAATAGTTTTCAGTAGATTAAAACAAAAATCTCTTTTTATGCTTCTAAAAACAGGCCATTAAAAATCAGTGTAGCCACACAGCCAATGTTACTCAATCTTTCAAAAGAGTAACCACCAACATAAAATTTTAACATTACCACTCATCACAACCTAGAGAGCTGCTGATTAACATCAACTATGTAAGATATTCTAATAAATTCAAATACTCCAAACGATTCCCCTGCCTCTCCAAACTAGCCCAACACACTGCTGCTGCTCACTCTCTGCAGGAAACTGACAACCTCCCACCCAAGAAGACACGTGAGCAAACAGCAGTTTTGCCCGAGGTAAAACTTCACTATTTCCAACTACTAGAACAGCTACACGCTGCTTGCAAGACTTCAGGCTGCACATGAGCTGCCACTTAGCTAACTCACTGCGTTGGCACAACAGACGACGGCATTAAACAGGCATTACAGTAATTAAAAGATTCAAAGCAAGCCACAAATGAATGGTAAAGGACTAATGCCATGGAGCACGTGAAGAAAAACAGATGGGGGAAAATACTTGTTACAGTCATGGTGAAAATAATGGCTGTCGGTGGTAGGGTGGAGGAGCAGTGATTGACTGTTTTAATATGCCAAAGAGAACTAGAAAGGTGGGCAAACTGTGTATATGCTCACTGAACTAATATTACGCTTCAGCACACAAACAAGAGATAAATTAGGGAGCAGCAGGGGAACAAGGATGAGTGGCGTTGCATCCTAGAAGTGGTTTATGAAAGCCAACCCAAGAGATCACTACTTCTCTTCCTTCTTTGTGGAGACTGCTGTTTGCAAAGGGCTTTGGAAGATTTGTGTCACTACATTAGTTATAAAAAGAGCTTGATAATACCCCAGCACTGTTCTTTCATCCCTCCTTACCATATTCTTCCAATAACACCAGATCCCCCTGCTGCAGCACGACGACACTATGATGTATCTGCTGGGTGATAACCTACTGAAATATTGCACTGTTCCAACCTCATTATGCTACTACAGAATGTGTTGATTTTTTTTATACTATGCTGTCCTAAACGCTCTACATATACAGCAAATTGATAGAGCACTTGCATAAGAGAGGACACCTTCTCTTTGTACACCTCAGTTAAGTTAGAAGCTATTATATACCTAATATACACATTCCTGTTGCCTCCCCCCAAAGGGCAATAACAACAAGCAATCCCATGCAGCGAGTGACTTGATGCAGTCCAAAGGATTTCCACCATACCCCACCTACCACAGGATGGCTGTTTGTAGGTGGTCTAAACCCAGCATGTCTGAGGCAGTAACTAGGGAGAACCTGGAAAGAGGCACTACAGGAGGTGAAGCTCAAGCTGCCCACCAGCCCTCAAACCACAAGTTCAGAAATTTTTTATAGGCAATCAAAAACCCAGCATGGCTATACTCACCCTTGTGCCTGTTCTGAGACCTGGCAACTTTTGTAGCATCACATCTCAAAAAAGGCAAAAACCTTTTACAGTGCTCCATGCCATGCAATACTCTCATTAAAGAAAAAGGTCAGACTCACAGACTATCAGCTATGTTAGGATGGGGCACTCCTTAGGTTCAGGTACAGAGAAAACAGTCTCATGTATTTCCCATATATATTTCAGAAGAAATATATATTAAATGCTCTCCTCAATTGGAAGATTGACTCAGTCAAAAAACAGGCAAGAAAGTGCTTTTGTTTATCCAAAACAAGCAAAGCAATGCAGCATGCCAACAGAAACAGTCTGCAACGAAAACAAGCCAACAATGCCTGCCTCTCCCTCTGCACTGATCAATCAGTCCAACAGGGTACTCAACAGACAAGATGCAAGCCATCATCCTGCAAAAGGATACTGCATTTCAGAACACATGAAAATTAAAAGTGAAAAGGCATTGCTCCTCCGTAATTCTACAGTAAAAATTAAACAGGGAAAGAGCTCCCCTGAATTGTGTCATTAACTCTCTTCTCCCACAACAGAAATACTCGTATTTGTCTTTGTATTTCAGTTTCAATTTTTCTTAGCTCTTCAGGACAAAGTCCCTATTCATAGCCCTCCCTAGACTCCATTTATCTCCCCCCCTTGGTCCAACACCCGCTTTCATTACAGTAGGACTATTTAAACTTTTAATAATTTAACATGAAATCATCCAGCTGCCTTTGTTTTCCAGAGGTGCTCAAAGTTTGAACTTTTAAGCAAAGAACAGAAGGCCGAGAATTCCAGCTTCACTCAAGGACCGTTTTATTCTGTGAATCCACGAAACGCTGGGCAGTCGCACTGTGCTCCTTGAACAGCACAAACGGAACAGGTTAGAGACGCGCCTCAGCCTTTCCTCATCCACACGTCCTGTGGTGTTAGCTGGCGGGTCATGAAGGCAGATTTTCTTAGGCTCAGATTTTCTGGGCCGAGTCAAACTCTAACGCTTTTAATTTTCACGTCACATTTTATAATGTATTACTGATGTCTTTGAACATTATCTCTTCTGGGAATAGTTTGTATTACATCACACCACAAACAGTACTAGCGCAAATGAGTATTTCTTACTGGGACAGCCATGCTGAGGAGCAGCTAAAGAGGAGTTGAAGCCATCTGCACTCTTGGGGCTCAGGCACCAGGGCACCTGCTTGTTTTGAATTGTACTTCTGGAACTGTTAAATATTTCAGGCTTTATCAAGTATGGTGGGCAAGATTTTCCATGTTTGTTTTTTTCTGCGACTGTAACATACCCTGTTTGATTGAATTTTCAGATTCCAGCCTGAATTCACCTGCTCCACAGTGACACTGTGAACTCCATAAGCCTGCTTTAGGGGAGACAGCTGGGAAGCTGCTCAGACACGGCTATTTTAAAAAAATATTTATTGCTATGAATATTTGTTAAAACTATGAAATCCTTCTTTCTTCTGCCAGTGCATTCCCCTCCCCTAGCCACAACTTAAAGCACAAGCTTTGCTATTTTCAGCCTACATTTCTCTCCATTAAACTATCTATAGCCCATTAATGGGTCTTGGAGAAGTTAAGACTAACAGATAGACACACACACATACAAAAAAGAATCTGGTTAAATCAACAGTGTAATCTGAATTAATCTAATCCTGCAAATATCAAACAGTTCCAAATACCCTTTCAAACACTACTAAGAAACTAAGTCTTTCTGTGTAGCTCAAGGAGACTCATTTCTTTGAAAAATCAGCGAGCCGACCTGCATCCATTTCTGCAACACTCCCACAGTGTTCAAAGGCTCCAGCTCCTCTCTTACCTGTAATTGGGTTGCATATTATGGTTTTCTTTTCAGCTAGAATTTCAGCCTTATTTTATTTGCAGTACATTATGACTTACTTTCAACTAGAATTTCATGGTCTGTGTATACACTATTGCAATAATTTCTATTATGGACAAATCATAGCTCTTCCAAAGCATAATTAAGGTACTTCATTTTTAATATATGACCTATGTTAGGAAATATTTCCAAACGCGTTATTAGGTCTTTTCAAAGGCCATGAATATAACTTGCTGGCAACAGCAGTAATGTATAAGCCATAATCCATCACAACAGAGATCAAGATGCTGACAGAGCATCAGGCCTCCTATTCCTACTGCACAATAGACTGAACGACTCTCAAAGTTGAATAGCACAGCCAGTCAATCAATACATATTAATATTAATACTTTTATTATAGTAGCGTCTGCAGCAGCCAAACCTACAGTGTGAGGCACCACACAAATACAAACAGCCCGTGCCCAGAAGGGTTTACATGTAGGCAGGTAAAACTGAGAAAGGCAATAAAAGAAAGACACGAAGGAATGAAGTAACATGTCAAAGCATACCAGCCAGGGCAAGGTCACAGAGATCAGCTCTCCTGATTCCTAAATATGGTGCCCTTCTTGTTGAAATAAAGACTTGACAGCTTGTGGGTCAAATTTTCCCTAAAAAAAGAAGTTTTCACTTTTCCCCAATTCTTCAGGTAAAAAGGATAATTAACAGAAGAGGTTAACAGTGGTCTCCCAAACGAACCAACTAGAACAACTTAATAGGTCTGAAATTTAAAAAATTGTTTTCAAAAGGCTAAACCAAAAGCAGCAGAAGCAAGCTCAGTGCTTCTATTACAACCGTACCAGATGTGCAAATCACGAGACATCTGAGTGTGACTTAGGGAAAGTTATCGAACAAGCAGGGACAAAGGTAAGCAAAAAAGATAAAGAGCAAATGGATCAGATTTGATGTCCGAAAAGGGGCAGTTGTAATTATTCATGAGGTGAACTGATGCTTAAGTCAAGCATAAGGAACATGCTGCAGTGCCAGCCCACCCCTCCGGCACACCACCGCCTCGCTCGGCTCTTGCACAGCTTCCCCCAGGACCCAGCTGAGCTCCCTCGTCCTGCTGCAGACAGCAAAGTGGGAGGCAGCAACATCGTGCTCTGACCTCAGGAGCCCATCTGCATCCATGAGGCAGGAGCTGTTTCTGCTTTTTCCCCTCTCTACTGACTGCAAGATGTTCCCAGTAAGAGTTGCAAGGCTGGCGCAGAGCACCACGAGCACAAATTCACAGCTCTGCTGTGATGAGGAGGGAGATGAGGGCACTGTATGCAAAGTTCAGAAGAGACAGTGTGTATGTGGCTGCAGTCCCTGAAATGCTGACATTTACTTATGCCTCTTCTGCAAAAGATGGTGCAAAAAATGTACGGACATAAAATGAACAACTTGCTTCTCAAGTCAGCCTTCTGCTGGGATATGAGTTACATCTGCCTGTAGGTCCCATTTTTAGTCACTGGCTGCGAACGCGCAGCTTGTGTCCGTAACAGCAGGGAACACGCTCCTCTTGCGTTACCTTTGCGAACGGAGGAGCAAAGCCCAGGAAGCCAGATGAGCATCCAGAGGGTAATAAAAGAGAGGAGAATAATGCATATGTATACTGGAGAAGGTACGACATCACACCACCACTTTGGCTGCAAGGAACAGACCAAACCCTGAGCCAGGGACGCACACCCGATGCACACAGGTCCACAGTGCATGAGGTCCTGAAGCCACGCAGATAGATAAAGGCCAAAGAGCACAGAGGAGGGGAGGAAGATGACAAGGGGCAGAGAAGTCCCTCAAAGTCTGAAGTCAGATCCTTGAGGAACACTGGCTGATATACACCAGAGCCACTATTTGGATTAATTACATGTTTTTCACACTGTAGGAAAGAACCCTGGAGCTTCTCACCCACTGCTGGCAGATCAAGCTAGTGCTGACAACGTGGCAGCCAGGACTCACTCCCCAAAACACTGTCCAACATGCTGGGTATGAAAAATCTGTGAAAAGTCTCAATCAAACAGCAAAGAGGAAAAACTTGCTGTCTCATGCACCACTAACAATGCAGATGTAGAGCCAACGTGATCGTCAGATCACATTGTTTGAAGTTTCCATTCTTTTCAACACTCCTCTGGCCAACTCTCCTGCAACCTCCAGTTGCCCTAGGTAAACATTACCTAGTTTATCTAAACAGTAAAATGGGTTTGGAGGTTTTTCAGATCAGGGATCCATTAGAAAATTCTTGAATGAAAGGCGACAGATAAGTGCAGATGATTATTTTTAGAAAAATATTTAAACGCGCTCTAAATTAGTTTCTAAATTTGTGCTTACTAAAAGTTCATAATAATGAACTGAGCCACCTCTGACAAAATTGGAATTTTCCCCTTTGCTAGATTTGCTTCAAACTGCACATTTTTTGGAGGACACTGAATAAAGTGTGTCAAGGGATTTTCTGCTCGCTTGCTGTCTACCTTGCTAGTGTTTGGGATTCACAAGGAAAAAAGCCCTGCACGTGACTTTTCTTAAGGAATTTCTTCTTCCCGGCAAATCCTAAATAGCAGCAACAATGCCATTATCCTATGGTACAGTCTGAGGGGATTCACAAAGGTATTAACAGCACCATTTTGTACCAGAAGAACTACAATACAAGCAAAGAGAATGTGTTTCTAGAATCCATCCTGCTACCATGCAGGTCTAAGAGGTACAGAATGGGATCCAGGTCATCTTAGTTTAATTCCTGTGGCTCAGCACATGGATGGCAACACCAATTCCAAGTCATACTCCCATAAGAAATGAGAAATACAGGCTTCTAATAGGCTGGCAACAAGCATGAATTCTATTCCCATAAAGAACTGGAAATAGAAGTTTTTAATACGCTGGAAAGAAGCAAACTATAAATAACTCCACAAATTTACTGGGTTAATTTCAATATTTCTGCAAAAACATGTTCCACGCTATGGCAACTGGAAAAGCACAGTTCTATGGCTCAAGCTCTGCCACATTTAGCAGCAGCAGCATCTGAAAGACACCATGGGAACTCTGGTGTTTGTTCCTACTCTTCACTTACAAACATCCTAGTCCCTCATGTGACACAATGATAAAACAATTCACCATATTTAAAAATGACTAAAACAATTTTCCTCAAAAGTTGCTAATCCAAAGCACATAAGAACATTGTTTGCCACGTACGAACACACAGTACATTCAGCAAGGCTGCCCAAATGCTAATAATTCCATCCAAAGCCTCTCCTCTTGCCTCCATGCTTTTCAATAATTAAAGCAAAGTTGTATTACCAGCAAATGACTCCTTGATGACTGCTTGCACCTGCAAATACTGGCAGGGCTCCCTGCTGTTAGCTTGCTTCCACTTCTTAGAGAAACCACGCCATATAATTTGAACTCACTGATGCTGCTAGCAAGTTTTGCACTGATCATATCACTTCATACCTCCTCTACAATTTATTTTCCTCCCCAATTTTATTGGGGAAACTTATCAAAAGGATTTTGAAAACACAGGCAAATTAAGGCCACTCAGCCACCTTTACCGGTCATTTCATCAGCCTTTTAGCAAGTTACCCAGCGATTGTCTTCTCCTACAGGAGCCAAGTTAGCCTGTCTGTACTGGGTTTGTACTTAGCCAAATTTCGAACTGTCCTGTTCTTATTCATACTGAATAAAAGAATGAAAGTGCGCATTTCTGTTATTATTATTTTTACTACTATTATTCGTGGGACATTTGTTTCATAGTCAAAACCATATTTAAGAGCTTTTCGATAACTGTGCCACTTCCGCTTCCATTAATCATCTTAAAAGCAATAGTAAAAGTAGATAAACTCTGCAGAAAAAAATAATCTTCTACTTCAACAATGCAACTGAAGATTTTTTCCCTCAGGCGCTGAGCCCTCCCCACCCTTCACGATCACAGGCGCCTAGCTTTACTCTGTGGAAATAAGGGTAGCAAACACCCAATTTCTTTTCTATTTGGAGTGGAAGGTTACATGGCTGACCTGACTCTTCTGCATTACAGAATCACAATATAATTATGTATGCACAGAGAAAAAAACACATTTGGAGGTGGGTATTATGCTGCCACATGCAGTTTCATTTTTGATCCACCGACTCAATCAGTAAAGCACTGCATAGATGTAAGTAGTAACAATCTTTCCTGACTACAGCGCCTGAAGTTCCCTTAAGGCGTCAGCGCACAGCCTTGGTGCAAGGGTAGCCTGTTGGCTGGGACTTACCACATCGCGTGCATGTACGTTGGAGGTAGACGAGGGCTGCTGACGGGGGTACAGTTGTAAGATCTCATAATTCTTTCTGCCAAGAGAAAATTACGAAATAAACTGGCCACAAGCAGGTCTTGCCTGAAGAGCTTCTGGAAAAGATCTGCCAAGAGATTGCATGAATTACTAGATGCACATCTTTGTGTACCTTAGGTAACATGCAAAAATAATTTAAAACATGTTAATATTCTATTCCAGTAACAAGGAATCTACAGCAGTTTTGCAGTGACATGATATGACAACTATTAAAAGGAAATCCTGCCTTCTGAGTTCCCTTACAGCATTGCAGTTACTCTCCATTTTACATAAACAGAATTAAACACCTTCTACCTTGGGTTCCTTTTTGCCTTCTCTGGATAAAATTCCCCTCTTGGTGTTTCACTTGAACTCAGCTTGAGTAAGTTTTTGGAAATTACTGAGGGAAAAAGGGACCTCTGTGTACCATTTAATCAAGAACTATACACCTGTTAACTGGCAGTTTGATGTGCTTATGAGAAGCCAAAATGAATCCTGAAAGATTGCAATGTGCTATCTTCTATAGCCACAAAGAAGAATTTACGTTGTACTAAGCATTAGAAAGAGCATAATTGGAAAACTGTTTACAAATATGCGCACCCATATTCGTACTTCTGGAACACAGGTAGAGAAATGGGATGAAGTTACTCATGGGAAGCACAGACCTCCTTATCAGCAAAGAGGAAAAATCCCTTTATTTATGATACTAACAAAGGCTGGAAGAAGACAGAATGCTTTTTTACAAATACATTAAGAAAGAAAATGATTCAAGCTAAAGGAATCACGTTAGCACCAGAAAAAAAGCTTTCTGGTTTCTAATGATCAGGTTGCTCAAACGCTTCTGGTAAAAAGAGTGAATTTAAAAAATTTAACTAGCCTTAAATCCAGTCTCATCTGTTCTTTCAATATCAGGCTTTAATTTTCTCCTTATTTCAGTGTCTCATTTATCTTACTCTTCATCCTTCTACTTTGAATAAGCAATGCTCACTTCTGATGAAAACTTGATTCACCTGCTCAAGTCCTACCTCTAGGCAAGACATTCCATGCAATAGTGTCTGTGATAGCGGTGAAGATCCAATTCAGCTCTCCCAGGGGAGTTCTCCTGTCATTCAGTCTTCCAGGAATCCTACAAGTGGGGAAAAAAACCCAAGTATTAAAACCCACAGGTTTCTTGAGGCACACACACATGCACACCTTCAAGGCTCACAAAAGACAGTATTTCCAGAACCTTAATTCTTAACCAAGACAAACTTTCCTTATCCAATATCTATTACATTAGTATTTGTTTGCGAGATGAATTGCCAGATAAAGGATGATAAACAAGAAATTGTTTATGTATAACTGAGCTAAAGGAAAATATCTGGGAAGATACAGAGATGATGTAGATTTCTGAGAAGCAATGGAAATACCTTTTTCTGGCATGCAAACGCCACTCTGTTTCATTTTATCTATTATTCACTTCTTGCTGAAATATTTAATAATAAATACAATTTACATTACAAACTGTATGCTCACAATCCCTTTGTAAGAACTACTGAGTGATCATATTCCAGAACAAAACAATTATTAGTTTTTAAACCGCAAAAAAGCTCTGAACAGCCAGAAAACACAGTTCTTCTGTTAAAAACTGTCTAATAGTAATGCACGTACGTCACAGCTCCCTGTTGCTGTGAAGTACTGGCTGTTCGTGAAGACACACGACCCAGCAAGCTCACCTTATCATTCCAGCTAAGCTATCTTTTAAGTCTAGATCAGAGCATGCACGTGCCTGCTACACGTGGTAGCTGCTTGTTTCCAAGGAGCATGTTTGCAGTTTCTTACAAAGACACACAGTTTTTTACCCAGTAGGTTCTTTGAAAACTTGAATTAATGACTTTAGTGCTTAGCTGTCTACAGATTTGTTCATCGCCATCGGTACTGCATGCAGGTGCAAAAACAGTATCTTGCTAAAAACGTCTTGAGCATGATCAGCAGCTTTTCATTCAAATAGGAGATGTTTTCTGCAATTAAGAACTTTCCAATAAACACACAGGCATTCATGGACATCAGTCACTCGAATGTCAGTTCCTTAACCTAATTTAACATAGTACCCCACAGAAGCCCAGCAACAAAAGACATATTCTTTCTCAGTTCTGTGAATCAGGCATTATTAAATCCAGAGTGAAACAGATGACTTTGAAAAGCACCTTCTAACAAACCAAAATGCTGCTGAATGCTGCGCTCTGGAGCCCTCCCATCGCGAAGCCACAGCACAAACTGAGGCTCCACACTTTATCCCTTGCTGGCTATATGCAAGATTTGATGCTTGTCCAGGAAGAAGTATTTACTTAATCCAGGTTTCTGCATAGAGGTACTCTACGCACCCTGTGTGTAGTCACTTCATGATCTCACCCATCTGCACCATCACAGCACCTACATGCCTATAAAATAATAAGCTAAAATTATTTTCTTTTGATTGTGTTCTCCCCACCGCTTCCAAAGAGGATGAATTCCTCTCCCCTATCGAGTCAGGGGACCGGCAGCGCAGCGTGCGAGGGAAGCAGACAGCAGGCACTGCCACTGCTGCAAGCTGTCCTGCCACCCTCAGCATCGCGTAGTCTTCCTCCACTGGGTCAATACGCCTATCTACCCAGCCTGTGACTGCAGATGTAGTTTCACCCCTAAGAACATCAAAATCATGTCAGCAATACGTATCAGGAGTCTATTTTTGGTGTAGTAAGGTACTAAAAACACTGAGTCCAATTGCTAATTTTATTAAATAATTTAAAGTAGTGTCACTAATCAATACCAGGGATGGCAGCTTTCCAAATAGAGATCTACTCTTGTCCCTGCTCATACTTAGGATATGCAGTGAAAGCGAGCAAAGGATTGGGTTTGGCTTTGGGGTTTTTTAAGATTATATTTTATATAGGAGAAAATAACACAGATCATGCACAAACCTGAAATATTCATAGAGGCATCCCCTTCCTCAAACAAAGAAAAAAGTGGAGGGCCAACCAGTGATTCTGTTGGGATAATCCTGCTGCGTGCTACATGAGCATTTAATAAATGCTTTTAAGCGCACTCCCTTAAAGCCAGAGGGTTATTGTTGTATACACAAGCAGTCTGGGACTGATGGAATGTCTTGGTGTGTCACAGTGCAAGCCTCTCTATGACTATACCCATGCATGAACACACACACACACGTGTGTGTGAGTGTGTGTGCACGTGTATATTTTAGCTATAAGACAACCTGCATTTACTGGAAGATTCTAAGAAAACCTGAGCTATTAACCTCTCTTTGAAAAGCACTGGCAGCAGTACGCAGGTCCCTTAAATCTCGGATTCTGACGTTTTACAGCAATACATTCACGAAGTTTTTAACAGTGATATCTACAGGTAAAAGGAACTCTTTCGTTCTGCATTTGTGAAATGTAGAATTTCCATGTTGCATGAAGATGAATCAAGTAGTAAAAACCACAAACAAAACCCAACCCACTCCAAAGAAACACCAGTTTACTTAGGAAAGCCAGAATCCAGGGTCCAGGATCTTGCTTTTTGTAGTCTGAAAAAAGTCATTCAAATATATTTCATCCAGGAGCTGAATGAAAATCTCCTATTGTGTTTGTTCATCTGTAATAAGATGTGAGATAAGACACGAGGTCCAAAGAAACTGTAGAACTGACACGCGATCTGGTTTCTGTGATTGAAGAGACCAAACGAGAGTCTACGATGCCTCAAGGTCAACGCAGGCACAACGCTACTTAAAGGAAGAAAAGTGGCTGTAAACTGTTCTTCAGTATCTCTCAGCTTCTGCCTCCATCCTGATCAGCTTTCTTAAATATGCTTTCTAATGCTTATTTGAGTCTCATAAAAAAAAAAGACCAACAGATTTGGTCCTGGCCTGTCTTGTTAGTACTGAGATACTCAAATCCACAAACACAACCTGGCACTCTCACCCAACTTCAGTCCCCCTGAGAAAATACCCGAAATGGGATGGGAGTGGGGATGCCCCCAGCCTGGTAAGACATCCTATGGCTTTAATGCACCCCAGCTTCCCTTCTCTAACAAGTTTTCAATTATTACAATAATCAAACTACACCATGCAAGTGCTTTCTCTATGGCAACTTACTCTTCCGATATGCATAGCAGTATTGTTTCCATGCAGGTTCAGATGAAGCATGTTCCCTTGTATAAATACAGTTTCTAAACCAGCTGGAAATTAACAGCTTATTAAAAAATTCCTGTCTGTCTTGATAGCAGAGGAAAAATATACATCTCTGAAACCGCATTTGTTAACTGATCCCCCAGAGCAAACAGAGGGAACACAAGGCCACACAACTGCTCTTGTGAGGATTTCACATAAATATTTGCATTGCAGAACACCCTCTGCAGCAAAATAGCAGTATTTCATAAGTCAGAATGTTATTAATTAGAAACTAAAGTGATCCTTGCTGAGATTCCCTAGCAAGCCAAATGCTGAGCTTAAGCCATTTGATAGCCACTTTCAAGCCAGTTTTCAGTAGAAACAGAAACAGGGTGTTTCATGGTAGAGTTTGAATCTTTATGCCAGATGGAGAGTTCTGCACACAGTTCATACTAAATTCTCTTTTATTAAATGCAGATCATGAACTGATACACATCTTACTGATGGTATTACGCAGGAACGACAGGCTGAAATCCAAAGCAGCTGCTAGCAGCCCAACATTAGAAACTCCTTGCGACTTGAATATTTACTTTCTTGGGCAACAAGGTATGCTTCTCATTTTTGTATTTATAGACTTCTACTCATTAGCATAGTATAGATTCCATTTTGGCTTTTTAAATGCATTTGGTATTTTTTTCACCATACGAGTGTCCTTTCTAAGCTGGCTGGCTGCAAGACTTATAGAAAATACCGCTACCTAAGAGGGACTGCAATCAAGGAGCAGAAACGTAACAGGATGTCAGTCTCACATCTTATGTGGCATCAGGTAAGTTCATTTTCTTTCTGCCCTCATATATAGTCAGGAAGATACTAATTTTGTACCTAGCTCCAGCACTGTGAAGATTAACACTGTTCAGCACTTTGAAACCTATGCATTAGGTGTTAATGGTGAGGGCAGAGAGAGCGTGGGGAATAGCAGAAGAATGAAAGGCAATACATTTCCATAACTGCCCAAAACCCTACCAGAGCTTTCAGATTTTGAACTGGCACTAGAAAGCAGCCATTAGAAGGAAACTGGCAGCAGGGCTGTTCTCGATGCTGCACGCAGGAATCAATTAAAGTTGGAACAGTCAGCACTATAAATCGGCAGATGAAAATAAACACAATGTATTTTCTGTTCCTACACGGGACTGCTCAAACTCTCATCCCAGAAACTGGAGGACAGTTTGTAATACTCAAACGACAAGCCAAGCGATCCGAGGAAGGGATTTTTAACACAGTATTATTCAACAACAGTAGATGTTAATCCTTTGGGAATTAAAGTTTAAGCTTCCAAAGGCAACAGAAGAACGATTCTTAACTCTCAGATGGCATTCAAACATGCTCATGATAGGGACAGCGAATCAGCCGACCATCAGCTAAACACCTCGAATGAATTCCATCTCCACACACTTGAACTCAGAGGTACCAACCTCCCAGCCCAGCTAGGAGAGCTGCACTGCAGCACTGTGTTCAAATAACCACCACCAACCTACATGAGAAAGTCCCAAGAGACACATATGGCAAAGTCCTATTTGTTTCTTCACACTGTTACAGATTTACTTGAAATAATCAGTTATGCTCCACCCCACCCCCACCCCACTCCACCATCCTCTATACCGCTCTTGAAGTAGAGGTCACTTTCCTTTTGTTATTTTTGTAGAGTTCCACTACAGAAATTCACTTAACGTCATTTATCAGATAAAATATTTTGGGGTGAGTACATTTCCCTCATACAATGTGCTCTTTCAAATCCATCCTGCAGCTATAAACTAAAGCTTCTTTTAGTTTCTATTTGGGCGTGCATCTATACTACCAGAACATCACATGATTCCAGAAAGTATTTTTCCCCACAAGGAATATTGCTGTCTTCTTGGTATCACTTCTCCTAACGTTTTTCACATTAAGCTTTGATAATCAGCGAGAGCCTTTGACAGTAAGGACAAAACAGACCTCATTTGTGAAAACTGTTTTTGAGGGAGAGGAAGAAAAGGAAAAACGGGCAGTCGTCTCAGCTGCTTGCTGCAATTTAACATCTCTGGACTCTCAACTGCTTCTTCCATCAACTTCCTGACAGACGCCTTCACAGAGACCTAAATCACGGCAGTCTATTGTGAAAAGCAAGGACTACAAAATGTCAGGGTCACTAAAGAGCTCACGCTAGGTGTAACCATCAATGTCCTTGTCAGAAATTTAGCAAAATCCCATGAATCACTTTAATTACAGGGGAAACATTTACCTCAAAGGATGCAAGGTTTTCCCTTCGGATGGGCTCCATCATTATCTCTACCTTTGGAATATAATAATGTGTAACATTGGGATATGAGTATCAAACTTCAGAAAACAAGACGCTTTGGTACTGACATATACCTGCGAACGTTCACAGTAATTTTAGTTTTGGGAAAGAAAATAACATAAATATATTTCACTTTTCACTCTCCCAAGGAAAAAAACCGGGACAGCATATACCATAGCGAATGCTGTAGCAGCAATGCAGGCAGGATACATGCTGTGAAAATCTTGAACTGGCAAGAGCTGGATCTTAGGCAGGATCAACAGAGTGAACATGCTCAAAACCAACACGTACTCACCACAAAACAACATGAGTAATACAGGCGTGCCATCACTGGGCTCCTGAAACCTTGGCAAACTACTTCAGCACCTCAAACGTTTTGTCTTAAATTATTTGTTTGAGAGTGCTGTAAAGCTTTGTAGACCAGTGTTCAAGCCTGTCATCTGTCTGTACAAAGATATGAAAGAAGTGTTGCTATGAAAACCATCCTTTTGAGTATGAACTTCAATTTGTATTTACAATAGGCTTTGCCTACACTACAGACTGATACTCTGTAACAATGACAATAAAATTAAATACTCCATTTCAATAAAAGCAGATTTATCATGGAAGAGAAACTTTTCAGGATAACATCTTCAAAACCAAACTTCTTCCTCAACTCAAGTACTAATGAGTGATATATTACCAACCGGTAGCATGGCACAGCATCCCTGTTATACTGTGGCTAGTAATACTTACTGAAGCACATTCTGAAATCTGCTCTAACGCCTTCTATTGAATTTTCTAGGAGAAAATAAAGGGGCTGAAAGCTGCCTAACCTAGGTCTAAAGGCAAACTACAAATTATAGTTTTCCCCTATAAATAAAATAATAAATATTAAAAAAAAACCCAAACAGGCTGCAGTATTTCAGAACTTGGACTAGCACTTGGTTGGTTACACCTCTGCAAAGACATCTTAAGTTGTGGCAGCTGTGATGACACGGACCTGCTAGAGAGAGAACACAGTCCTGTCAACATCAGAACCAGCATTCTGCCTTCAGCCGCCTGGCCAAGAAGTAACAGTATTTCCCCCTGCCTAATACTGCTGAAACCAAGAGAACTTCTTTATTTTAATCAAATGTCTTTCTCCATCTAGTTATGAATCTTGCTGATTTCTGCCAACCCTAAACACCAGCAGCTCTGGCAGTATTTCCTCGCATCAGGCAGGCAGTGTATTTTAGAAGACAATATTTTATCTTGGATACCATTTAGATTTAGCATTTGGCCTCATGTGCTTACACAGCAACAACAATTTTATTTAAACACAAGCACAGTCTGTAAGGTTGCTGCCATGCTTCAACAGTTTCTGTCCTCCTTACTTTTCCAGACAAACTATCATTTCCAGGGACTTCCCACACAACAAACTCTTTTCGGAGACTGATGTGCTCAACTTCAAAAAGTTAGCAAAAAGCTGCTGTTTGTGTTATACGTTGAGGGAAAGTGCTAAAGCAATACTCCTTTAGCCCCAGGCAGTGCCCGGGGCTTCCCCATTTCCCCAACACACTCAGCCTGACCTGCTGCTCTGGGTCATGCTGGTCCAGCCTCAGGGCAATGTTAACTCAGACCCCTCAGCCACAACACACATGCCAGCCTGGCAGAGGACAATTTACTAAAAGGGATGGGAGTAGCTGGTATTTGCTACTAGAATCACCTGGGGGAACAAAAAGAAACTCAAAAAAACATGATACTAACCAGCTGCTCTCCTTCACCTGCCCTCCAATTTACCATCCTGAAAGTAACTTAGCTAAGTTCTGAGAGCATGCACCAAGGGCATTTGTTACATTACAGTATAATTTCTGTGTTTTCTCCAATTACACTTCTTCTGCCGTGTGATATCTTGAGATTTTATTTTTCCTATTTTAAATGGGCTCCTACTGAACCATTGCTTATCAATAAACAATGCACATTGAAACACTAATAATTTCCAGTCCATGATGCTCAACATACTTAAAGTGGAAACAAAAATTAATTCTAGTCTCAAATACGTTATTTATAGTGATTTTTAGAAATGGATTTTGTGCTGGTGAATGACAGCCTAGAGATGGGCTCTCTGCTCTCGGAACAGCAACAGCACACGCTGCAGCAAGACAAATTTCTCCCACACTGCTCCTGCCTACGTGACGCAGAGCTGACATTCAGAAAAGGTCCTTTGTCACAAAACCCTGACAGCAAGGGACTAGGCTCCCTTCCACTTGTAAAAGTGAGTTGTGGTACCATATTCACATGGCCATTTGAAAACACTGTCTTCTAAGTGGCTCCATCAGAAGCACGAACAGCTCTCAGATCACGGGGATTTTTGTTTAGAGAATTTCGTCCTTCTGCAAAATGGACCCAGGGGAAAAATCCCAGGAAAGCAATACACCATTCACACATGCCTGAGAATGGGATTTGAGGAGAGGGAGCCTAATGCAGCAGTATAGATTAAAGCATTCTTGTACATCCCTGATTCTTGGCACCCAGCTTTGTAGTCCAACCCTCCATCAAGTTAAACCATTCCTTAGGATTTTTTCCAAAATTTTTAAAGAGCAGAACAAAGCCCCAGTTCACTTCACTCAGCAGCCACGCAACCAGTTGCCCCAGCACAGATGACGTGTTGGCTCGTGATCAAACAGAAAAGACCAAACAAGGCAGTAGGAATGCCTGACATTGATGTTGCCACTGAAAAGTCTTATGAAGTGGCAGCCAGAGGTTCCTAAATTCCTAGTGCTTCAGCAACATAATTTTCCTTCCTTTTTTTCTTTGCATTTTACTGTCTGGCTCCAGTAAAGATCTTTATTTCTATGCTAGGGATTAATTTGGCTTCATCTCAGAAGCTCTGTAATATAAATGCACATCAGGATACACCACACGTTTATTCATCAGGATGCTGGTTTAGCCTAGATAATTAGAAATCTGAGACCTTCGAAGAAGGTACAGCCTAATTTAGTCTCAAAGTCTGCAGCTTAATTGCAATACAAACTCTTTCCCCAGTTTTAAAGACAACTAAATTATAAACTACAATATACACACTGGCAATCCAGGAAGCATTCTAGGCCTATCTCAAGACTGTAATAAAAACCATGTGTTTTCTGTTATTGATATATGTAGCAGGTTAAGATGATGAGGTTTAAATATCTGATATCCACCAGGAACCTACTTCTGGCACATTCTCTGTGAAGACAGCTTTTAAAGAACGTAGTGTGCTGTAGTATTAACCAACAAGAACACTAAAGAAATTATTTTTTTTGCCAGTACACCATCATTTATTCAACACTCAGCAGCACATCTGAGCGTTCAGTGAAGCTGACTCTTGAGCTACCTGGCTCAGACCTTCACTGACCCTCACCATATGTTCTTTGGTTAGATACACTCTCATAGCAATATGTTAACTGCAATTAACATAATATAGTCACTGTTCTGGAACACATTTATTTAGTGGCCTGAGGTGATCTCAGTCCACGCTGATGATGAGCCCATCAGTTCTCCTCACACCAAAAAAATGTGTTAGTACACCTCTGAGTATGCAGGCACAGCAAGGTTATGCCCTGGGTAGATTTCCCTCCTGCTTCTCATCTCCTTAAAACCAGAAGAAAACCAAACCCCACCACATTTTCACAATGGTTTTCAGAGAAAACAGTATCCAGTGGCAGATCTTTTCCTAGACTGACATATCTGAAAACTGCTCTAACACTTCCTTTGATAGATGGGGTCCTGTCTCTATTATTTTAGTTGTAAACTGGAAAAAAAATATTTTGGTAAGATTAGTGCCTCTGAAATACAGCTTTACAGGAATCATTGCTTAGCTTCCCCAACTGAGAAGAGATACAATAATCAAATTTGCACATATAAAATTAGCATGATTGAATACCTAAATACTACTGAGCCTGACTACTCTAATGTATGTATTGTGGAAGAGGTAGTACCATTGAGAAGCATTTTTAATCTCATCTGAATGTAAAACATGCAAGTTAACGTGGAATGATTTACTAAAGCAAAAACTGAACAAGAAATTCTAGCTGATGCAATCTTAGCCTCATTGCTTCTGCTATAACAGGTAATTCGCTATTGGCAGCATGCGCGATGAAAGATTGCTGCACTTTGCTACACCATGCAGAAGCTTATTAAAAAACAAGGAAGTATGATAATATATTTCTATCAAGAATTCATGCTTATTACCCAGATTCCTGTTCTACTAGCCCCTTTCAGGATGCCCTTCAATTCTACAATTTTCATCTCAGACAAAAGGTAACTGGACTCTGGGTGTCCATGTGTCGGAAGAGTTCTAACTAATCTCAACAACAGTATTTCTAGAGTCAGAATTTCTAAGAAATTGAATGAATGATCTTTAATTAATCACTCCCAGACAGTTTGTGTGTGTGTATCAATGTTCCAAGAACAGGGCATTCAAAAACAGTCTGCAGGGAGCACAGAACTGCTGTGTCTAGTGGCTGCGAGCATCTACTGCACTGTCTTTAAGAACACGCTTCCCTTTTTAAAAATATTTTTTAAACAATCTTAAACGGCAGAGATACAGCGGACAATTATTATTTCAAAGCCTACCTTGTTTGTATAAACTGAAACAGAATTTAAAGAATAGTTGTCTTTGTTAATCAGTTTGCCTCAGCTGCCTGCCAACCAGTAATTACGCTCAAATATTGCTTGTATAAAAGGATTAAAATATGTTTCAATGGTGTTAAGTCTGAAATATAACAACACTATCAGACAAAGAACAGTAGGACAGCATAGCGATGAAGTGACAAATGGCATTTTTGGTTAACTGCTTCTCTGTTTGTTCCCTGGTTTTGGTGACGCAGGGCATACAGCTCACAGGGCTGCAAGCACCTCTCCTCTGTCAATGCTCTCACCATTGGGAGCACTGGGTCAAACAGTGGGTCAAAACCCACACCAAAAGCAGCCCCACGCACAGCTTTGCAGCGCTGCACTTCCAGGAACGTGGCCACACTGTGTCTGCAGTTGCATTTCTCTGGCTGGTCTGGGGTGACAGCACAAGTGGCAGGAGCTACAGGACCCACCTTGCCAAGCTGAGCGGAGCCCCAGCACAGCCGGACCCCCCCTGCAGCGCTGCTCCCTTTTACAGCCACTGCTTATTTCAGCAGCACACAGTAAGGCAAGAAACGACAAATACTGTAGGCGCAGACTCTATGAAAAGCTTTCCAAAGAAACTTCCTCACAGACAAATAAGAAAAATGCTAGAAATAACGAGGAAATTAACAGCAACAGGGGAAAAAAAAATCATAAAATTTGGCTTACTTCTCTATTAAATCCAGTGTGACTCCTGGCACCAGTCTGACACTCTTCTGCATACAGAACCTGTGGAGGAGAGAATAAAAATAAAACACACTAATTGACTATTTAATGACAAGGTTCTGTGGAAAAAATATGGAAGGAGGTTTCTTTATTACAGTGCTTCTGCTTTTAAAATGGTGCTTGGGTAGAAAACTTTGCCACAGCATAATAAGAATCAAACAAGGCCCTCAATATTTGTCACACTCATGATTATGCGGCGATTTCCATCGTCAGGTGTCAAAACTGGGGTATTGTAACTGTCACAGTGACAAGTTTTCCAGCACATAGCGGGAGGGGGGGGGTGGGGTGAAAAGGGCTTGTAGTCATCTAGAACAGTCTCCTGGGAGGAGCAAGACGACACGACAGCAGAGGAGGCGTATGCTTCTGGAATAATGATTAGCATTGGCTGGGTTTCCCTGAAGAGATTTGGCGCTGCAGGCAGGAAAGTGAGAAAGGGAAGGAACGAGAGGGATGTGTCAAGTTCAAACACCTCCGTCTTTTAATTAAAAAAAATGCTGACTCCATTTCCTCAGCATTACAAATATCACTACTCCAGGAGCCCTGCCCTGGCAAACGCGGAGTCCTGTTGGCACTACCACTCACCGTGCCTAGAGAATCCCAAGCTGCTAAACCCAAGCAAGTGTGGGAAGACAAGACAACTGCCAGCACGGTTTCCGAGGGCTCGTCTCCCTCCCCCCAAACTCTCAGGGACACACTTTGTGGCCCAGAGGGCAGAAGTGGGAAACTATAGATCTGGGAAGAAAAACCAGCAAATTCAGCTTGAGAAATTACTTCCTCAAGAGATATCACTATATTCCCAGCCTGTTTTCCCTGTACTTCAGAAATACACTCTCTGCTGAAAGAATTTACACATCAGTGTAATGTAAGTTGATACTCAGCCCCTACCCCTCCCTGCACTGCAGCAGCACGCTGCACGGGCAGTGTGGGACCAGGGGGCTTGGCTGCCCAGGAATCCCACCTCCCGCACCCGGCAGCGGCTGGAGTCACTGCAGCTGGAGCCCCTCCTTTCACCAGAGCCATATTATTCACATCCAAAAGGCTCTCCCCCAGGTAAAGGGGAGAACAATTAGTTCTTTAAAGACAAGATGTGCAGAACCCATTTCTGAAATCTTGAGGTCCCTCCAGTTTTCTTGTAGCATCCCCTGCCTGCAGGAGATCCACTACTGCCAAGGACAGGGATGGGATCTGAAAAGCTAAGTGGTCTCCAGGCTGCTTTTCTGATGTGTGCGCCATCCATCATAAGAAAAACAATCAAAAAAAAGTCATAAAGCTATCTGTGAACATTACAGCAGGATCCCTATACAGTCTGTTAAAATATAAAAAAATCTTACAACACTGCTTTACAGAACCACACAGGAAAATACCCCTCTCAAACAAAACCTGCAGGCGGAATTCAGCACGGCAGAATTAGGTCACTGGAATCAGGCTGGAGTCTCCCTACAGACTCAGGATGCCAAAAGACTCTCTAATTTCTCTGCTCAATGCCTTTACATTATGATGTATCTGAAAGAGGATCATAACAGAGACAGCACGACCCTGTACCATTACACACTTGCCCTCTACAAAGAAGAGTCCCACTTATTCCCATGTCACACGGTATTTTGTATTTACTTTGGAAGCCTCCCATCCAAGGTACGATTTCAGGCAGCAGAGCCCATTCGCCACAGGGCAAACAAATACATCAACCTCCTGTTTGCAAGGATTTCTTCTAAGCACAAGGCTTTTGATTACAGCTTGTTGGATTAGAGGCAGAAAGCTCACCCCACGCATTCAGGACACACAACAGGAGAAATGCCACTGTGCCAAGCATTTCCTGTAACTTCCACAACAACGGACAAGCACACCTTTGAGGGTCAACTATAAACAGGTGTTTTCACATATGAATGTGGAAAAAAATATATTTTTCACATATAAATGCATCACTTGGCACTTCCTTAGGGAGCTGCTAATATCGCACTGTGGGCAACGTGTAAATAAGCTTAGATGTCAGTTATTTCATTTGAGCTCACAGCCCCTCAAAGATGACAAAATAAAACCAGATTGTATTTGACTAGGGAACAACCATCCTTCCTGCCCCGACCATGGATCTGTGTGATATTCACCAGAACGGGAGTAAAGCAGCAAGCGTTACTGCTTTTGTGTATACTGGGCCTGTTACAGTAAAAGGCCCCACCACTGCCCTGAATATTCTGAAAGAGATCCGTTCATTGAAACCCCATTGAACTTGCACCAGACTATTTGCATTTCCTCTCTAACCACCACTGATTGCCAAGAAAATGTACTTGTAAACAAGATGTTCCTCATCCTGTATCTGTAACCCCTTTTCATAACACCAATGCTCTCTAAATGCAAGGAATCAAGTGATGGTTGGTGTCATCATCACAAACTCCAGGTGAAATATGTTAGAGCTGCATGTAAACATACCAATAAATGCCAGGCAATAAGGAAATAAACCAGAAATACACAAAAATAGTGCTCAGTTGTGTTCTGCTTGGATACCACAGGAGTATTTTGAAATTCAGTTTAGTTTCTCTAAATAAATTTGGGATAGAGAGTTGTCTCAGTTAAGCCCCCAAGGTCTCAAGGAGAAATGCAAAATAAATATATTAGAAAACAAACAAACACTTCAAACATTTGTTTTAACTGACCCTAAAAGTCAGCTGTCACAGGTCAAGCTGTTTTTCCATGCACTTAGAAGCTTGCTGTATTAGCGTTCTGCTGTTCAAACTGCGTATCTGAAATTCCTGAGTCTGAGCAGTTGCCAGACTTTTTGTTTCTTTTTGCTTTGGGGGCTTTCCAGCACTTTTCAGGAGCCGTATTACTTTTTTATGAGTGGTACTTCACAGTTCAAAGCCACAAGGTCCTTAAGACAATTTAGACAAGCACAGCCTTCTCTCTGATGTGTAAAGTCCTGAACATATAATTGCAGCTTGCTTACGTCTTAAAGGACTGATGATAATATAAGCATATGACACACTACCAATCACAACTTCCAATAAAGCATTTTGCTTTAGGCAGCGTGAGAAACTGAGATCTGCGTAAAATAGCACACCAAACTTACTAATTTCTGCCTGTTTCTGCAATAGCTGCGTCTACTTCCTGATCAGTGCATATTAGTCAAGATTAACAATCCATAGAGCTTATCTCTAAGCTTGCCTCATATATAGCTAGATATAGTTACAACATGTATTTGGAATACATCAGCTCACAACAGTCACGAAGACAGCAAGTACCAAGATAGCCAGAATTCACACCCTGCATTCCTGGAACTGTCAGACTGGCATTGAGGGTCTCAGGTACCACATTCGGAAGGGCACAACCAACCTGTGTTTCTCCTGCCAGCATCAGTTTTTCCTCCCCTGAAATTAGACTGAAGTGGATGCAGCTGCAGCCCCATTTGATGTCATTTTGTCCATCAGTTGTTTACTTAAAATACATCGCACAAAATGGGATGTACAGAAGTTTGTTCATCAAATTTTTATTTGCCCATAAATTCAGTACATGAAACCTCATTAGCCTGTCAATATTGCAAAAATGTTATATTTCAAAAGCAATTCTGCAGGGTTCTGAATCAGCTTTATTAAAAGGGCTACACTGAAGTAAAATAGAAGTTTTAATGACAAAGGTTTACACCTTTATTTTCAGTTATCTGTCTGCTTCAGGACACCAATATACGGTTTGTGTCAATACAGGAGGAGGGTCCGGCTTTCTATTACGTTTAACAGGACAGAATAACAATGCTCTGCAAGCAAGCACTTCTTATTTACAGGCTTGCACAATAAAAACACAACTGTAATAATGCTAATCAATACAGAATATGAAAAGAGCATAATCTTAATCAGAGAACAGAGGATAATTTTTTTGTGTGCAGTAAGCAACACCCATAATCATTCGATCAGATGCAGTAGGAAATGTTTTACTATCCAGGAGTTTGCATGACATCTACCAGCATCAACCCCATGAACAGCTGAGGTTAATATTTTAAATCCTTCCCCTGAGCTGCATTTTTACAAACACATATCCCATCAAACACAAATAAGACACAACTCCGAGTATCTCATGCTTATGCCAAGTGTAGCTCTGCCTGAGAATCTGCCTTGATCACCCCCTCAGCCACATTCCTATAGAGATGAAGTAACAGAAAATTCCTAAACAGATCATAAAACAAAACAAACAAAAAAAAACCCAACTCAAAACCCAAACCAAAACTCCTTTCTCAGTATATTACAAAACAAAACATTCCACCAAGAACCAAAAAAATGCTCTTACAGAGCCTCAGCATTTTCACTGTAAATATGCCACAAACTGTGAAATATGGTTCTGATAATTGCAAAGGAAGGAGAACCCTGAAGTCCCAATGCCAATAGCTTTCACTTCACTCTATGAAGCTTCAGTTTGCTAGAAACCAGTTAATCTTCAATAGGCATCAAAGCCCATGCTAGGCATTCTCACAGAGATTTACTGAATCAGTGAAAGCAACAGAAATTCAGTGGTGTCACTGTGTCCGCACCGTGTTCATTTAACAGGCACAATAATGAGTTACTCAGAACAACTGCAAGCCTCAGTGTACCCACCCTGAAAAGCAACAGTTTCACTCTTCTTTCCACAGTAAGATACTGTTTTGGTGAAAACATTCTCCCTAAAACTTGAACTTAAACCTCCATTTGCTGAATCCTGTGTCATTTTATTTATTGGTTGTGGACTCCATTCAACAAGTTCAAAATTAAAAATTTTAAAAATTAAATTCTTAAAAAACCACCATTTGTATTTATCAGGTTGCATCCATTGTCATCTGCTGCTAGCCTTGAGCTAATCAGGTGGAACATTCAGTTGTATTTCAAAGCCTTCCTCCACAGACAAAACCGGCAGAAATCTGAACTTCACATGTGGATAGCAGTGTTCCACATGACCAAAGGAGCTCCCTGCAACCCTGTTTTCCTAGTTATAAACCACAGTATTTCTCTCAGTTCCCCTGAAGGAATTTTGCCACATAGTAACTTTCTTTAGCTTTTAAAGAGCAGGATTTATGCGGAAGGATCTAGGAGAATTTTCAAACAGCAGGCAGAGTTCCGAGCCAGCCTACCGCTGCCACATCAGCATGACCAGCAAGGCAGCAAAGCCCCACACCAAGACAGTCACTTCACCAGAAGAGCTGTCACAGTAACAGCTATATTGGAAGTTCACCTCCTTTTTCCTTTCACCTGTCTCAGAAGGGAAGCACACATCATTCTCTCAGGATTAGATAGGATTAAATGTCTCTGGCTCAGTCCTGTTGCACACCTGCAAGTGCTCACTTGTGAGTGGTTAGTATAGCAACCAGACCAGTATTGCAGAAAAACAGCATGATGTTTCATTTGTACAACAGCAGAAGGAAAAAGTAAGCTTTAAAATCCTTTTCATCTATAAGAGGAGCACACACATCCCTAATTCAGAGGTTTGCCATTCCTTGGCTGAAACCCTAGGCTAGCCTCCCATTATTTCAGACTCCTGGTCCATGACGCCTCCATCAGAAAAATTATTTCCTCCCTAGCTCTCTCAAAACCTAGCCTTGAAAATATTTCTAATGTCACTGAATCCCTGCTTTTCAAAATCATCCAAAACTTCTGCCAGTGTTTACAAGCTGTGACACTGTTCTGTGAGAAAATACCTTGTAAGCTCACAAAATCAAAAACGGGACAAAAAATTAAATGGATCTTGCACCGTCCCTCACACGAGCAAAAGGTATCAGTCAAAGGCACTATGTATCTAAAGCAGAACCTGGTCAAATTAACTCTGTCTATGGCTTACTTAAGTCAGAGAGAGTTTAAGAATCATACGTTATGACAAGTATCTCCAAAAGACAGCTAAGAACTCTTGAAGCTGTGGTGACTCAACTGCTTACCACTGCCTGCAACATCTATAGGCTTTCACCTGTTTTAATCTAGTCTAGCAAACGACCTGAAGTTTTTCATTCTGGACTACACATAACCTTGAGAGGATCGAGTGAAACATGCAGACAGGAGTGAATCAACAGAGCTACGTACTACCCAGGTGCACACGCCAGATTCCTCATGCCTTGTCCTCAACTGGCACCACAATTGTTCACGAACCTCTCTGCTGTTGGGTAAAAATACTGGTCTTCAAAAGCTCCTGCTATCTCTAGCAGTCTTTTATAACTTTATGCCTAATTAACTTAATATGTCATTCCCTAACATCTTTCTCCGGTTTATCGCTCAATTTCTTTCACTACAGCATTACTTAATGCTACTGTATTATTTACAGCAACTGCAATATTTGGAATATGATTTGTACAAAGGACAATTTACAAAAAGTTGTATTGCACTACATACTATTTCTGCTCTCTGAAGAAGCAGATATTTAATTCCCAGAACAGTAAATCCCTTAATCTGAGCAAACTTAGATATTGAGCTGGAATCTAAAATGTAATAAGTAGAAGATAACAATATTTTCACCTTTCTAGTTCTGATTAATAAAATGCTGTCCCAAATGCATAGTTCAAATCCTGTAATTCAATATTGCAGAGAAACTTTATGTTAGATTAAGCATTTGGATTAACAAATCTATCATTTCAACAAGCAAGCTACACAAACTACGCACTTGCCTTCAATAACAGGGAAGATACTCACCATCTCAGAGCAATTTTGATCGGTGTAGTAAGGCATGATGTGAAAAGGTCAGCTGGCAGATCAGGAATCATGGGTAGCAACTCATTGGCTTCACATGCTGCCAGCTGAATGCAGTTCTTCATCGAGGGTGGCAAAGGCATTTGAGCAAGTGGATGGTTTGGGTTAATTGCAGCCACCTGCAGAGATGGAGGAAATCACTCAGGTGGTGAACTCAGTACAGTTAATTTCTATACCATTTTGAAAATAACCAATGAAGAGATGTCAAAGTTCGATGGCACTCTGGATTTGTAGAAATTACAGCTATGGGAGCACCAGCCATAGTTTTAACTTACATATAATTAACAGTATTTCAGTGTATTTACCATAACAGTACACACACCAAAACCAGCAACTTGCAACAGACTGAACTGTGATCACCACTTCAGTCTTCAGTTCACATCTGCCAGCTTGGAATCAAGCACTGCAGAAGCAAGTTGGGCTGATTATTCTTTCTTTCACATTTAAGCAAAACCCATCCTTCCTGTGGCTCATAACCATTCACCACAGATGGCAGAATAGCTTCAAATGGAAAAACGCAATTCACTGGGCTATACTCAGCAGCATTTCCTGCCACGGAGCATAAAGATGGCTCTTGTTGGTAAGCCAGAAGAATAATGAACGCCCTGGGTTTCTCCCCATACACCTTTCTACTTCACTAGAGCAAAAATATCAGGCTGGAAAAAGGAAGAGAGAAAATTACCGCACATAAGCAGAGAGGCTCTCTTCGAACAAAAAAAAAAAAAAAAAAAAAAAAAGAAAAAAAAAAAAGATGTGCAGTGCCATCTGCAATGCAAATGTAAACATATCAGCAGATATAAGTTTTAATTAATGCTTTAGGAAAAGGGTTCAAGGTCCTCATACATGTTCCTCTGGATGGAAAAAACATGGTAATTTCTGCTGTAAGCAGTGAATGTTACACTGAAAAAAAACTCTAAAGGTCTTTGCATCTCAAGATCTAGAACTGCTCTAATATGACATCATTTTCCAAGCCTTGGTAAGTTTATATTTAATTGGGCATGACCACCTGTTTAAAACAGAACTGAGAGACATGTCAGTGCAGACTGCATGCTAGCCATGACCTGCTGGAGTGCACTGGTCCTACGGCATTTGTGCATCTGTAGACAAGAACCAGCTTTGCAGAAATGTTATTCAACTCTTTCATTCCACATATTGTAGATCAGTTTTCCAAAGGCAAGAAAGAATGGGAAACAGAGCAGACACTTACAGTAGCAGAGTCAGCACTTTCTTAAAATCTGGGTCAAGGCTGCTGTGAAAGAGTTAAGTTTCTAAGATTCTGACCTGCACTACAGCCATCAATTGTTCTGTCCAAACATCAGTCTATAAAGCAGAAATACTGTATATACCAATATTGTCATTTTTCAAAACCACAGTGATTTTCCCAATTAAAATTTTGATTAAGACTATGATTTTTGAGCCAAATAATTCACAGAATGAAAACCATAGATAATCTGCAGTGCCTTTCTGAAACAGGTAAACAAAATAAACACTTCAGCCACGCAAAATTTTGATCTATGGTACTCAAAGGTTCTTAAAGGAATAGGGGAAAGAAATGTAACACATGCGGTGTCTTCATTGCCCTTTCACGTAAGAAAGCAAAGACCCATCAAAGTGATCGATACGCTGTGTTACCAAAGTTAACAGAAGTACATTCTTTCAAAGACTAACACTTCAGACAGGGTTTTGGTTTTTTTTTGGTACCTCAGTAAGGTGATACATTTGACTAATAATCTCATTTTTACCATCTTTATACGTGAAAAATTCTGTGCATCTGAAGAGGAGATCCATTTGGTGTCTCACAAGGATCGATGGGGAACAGAATACTTGTGTTACAAAACGCAGAGCCTGGCACAGTCATTGTCCGGCAAAGTAACCTGATAAGCTATGCAGAAGTTTTAGATGATCTTGCACAAATTCTGCAACCCATTAAGTTTTTTGATTCTTTACACATTGTTTTTTTCCATTCTAATCCCAGAGGTGGCAGTGACATACTTTGGCTTTTTCAGATTGTCTGAATTAGCTAAGACTTGTCCTTGCTCTCAGATGAGCTGTGGTGCTTTCAGCAAAGATTTGTGCCATACCTTGGGTGGAAATGAACCTACCCTCAAGCCATCACTTGTCCTCTAGTGGTATTTATGTTCAATAAAACTTAAGCTGTATGCTACTAACAAAAAACCAACCAAACCAAACCAAAAAAACCCAAACAAACAAAAAAAAAGAGGGTAATTAAAATACTGAAAAGATGTTTTATTTGAGGAGAAAGGCATGAGAGAGTGTGGAAAAGAATTAGTTCTTCACAGATCTATAAATATAAGTCAGTCAAACTGCTTAGCTATGGCTATTCATTTCCTAAAGAAAGACTTGCCCTCTGGGCATCCTCATAAATGGGCTCTGTAGGTGGGAAGTACATTTAGATGGATTTTCTGCTTTCTGAATATTGTGAAATGCTGACGACTTGACATTTGTCATGGTCTGGTAGTGCCCCTTGGTTCTGACGGTGAAGTAGCTCATACTACAAGACCTGCTCAACTCTTGCCTTCTACACAGTAAGATGAACTAGAGCAGCTGTGACACATGCATTGTAAATATTTGTCCATTAAGGGATAAACTACTATCAACCATAAAATGAACATACAATACCAGCTAGTAATTACAGATCTTGTCAGATTTCTAGGGATAATGTAGCAAAACATTCTTTTACACGTAAGAGAAAGGAGGGGGAGGTGTGGTCAAGTAAAGCCCACTACGAACATTTATTTTTCCATCCTTAGAACATCCACTGAAGTCACTTTCTAGATTGCTTGGTTTCCTCATAAACGTAGCTTTTACTAGGGCAAGATACTGAGTAAGTAGAAGACTAAAGAAAGATTAAAACCCACAAAGTGGCAAAAGCATACTCACCCGCAACTGTAAGAATAGTAAAACTATGTAAAGTTACCACATGTGAAAGGTTATCAAAGTTATCAATATGTATTTATCTATAATCTTTAATTGTTTTTCTGAAATATGTCAACAATTTCTGTAAGCAATCAGTTAGGTGTAGACCTTGCAGCAGACCATAACTAACTCACAATTTCTTTCAACAGAAACAATCTGAAGGCATAGCGATGCATAATTTCCTGCGCAAGCTTTGTAAGTAAAAGATTCCTTAGTATCAATGGAGTATGTATTGTGTTACTTATTGTTATTTCAGGGCAACTGACAATACACACCTTTTCAGTCAAAATAATAGCGGTAATATTAATTTACTAATTATACTGAAATAAAATATCATTCCTGTAAGATTGTTGTAATTAATTTGTTCTGAAAAGAAATTGTAGCTGCCCAAGCTAAAAAGCACTCAGGTTTGCTACTTTGCAAGCCCTCCCTCTACCCAGAGGAAGAGCTAACAGATTTCCAAGTATTGCCACTTGTAATTAACAGAAACAATCTATATATTTTAAACCACTGTTACTGAAAACATTTATGTACCTATATAATTAGACTGAGAAACAAGGACGTGATAGAAAACCAAGCCTTTTTTGAATTAACGGACATGTTCAAGGTAAACCTGGCTGGAACTTGCCCCAAGACAGAAACTAGGAGTTGTTGTTTCAAGTGCTGACCAGACCTACCAGCTTCCCACAACTTCTGCTGTGAGAATCCTCTTCCCCTGTGGAAGACATTAAGGCAGCTACCGAAAAGGAGATGTTCCTCTCCCAGCAGATGGTGGATGAGAAAAATTCTCCCCCCAGACACGATGCTAATGCCAGCTAGCATTCTGCTGTGCTGTCATTAAGCTAATTTTTTGAGAACTAATGTTGAAGATGGAAAAATAAAAACTGTGAGTTCCTCAGCTCCCATAAGGACTGGTTAGTCATACACCCTGCTAGAAGGGAAAATGAACAGGCACTCCCACTGCAACACCGAACTCCTACCCAGACAAAGAACAAAGCAAGTTAGTATGCAGCTGTAAGGTATGCTGTTGAAAAATTCAAAAAAGTTGAAAAGCAGAAAGTTGTATCTCATGCAGCAAAGCACGTCTAGGAGCATCCAGCACCATCACTTCCACTCCACACACAAGCAGGGCTCAGAGCTCCAAGGCAGGCACAGCAAGGTGTTTTCTAACCAGGTAACCGCCTGCTCTGCAGATCCTTCCACTTGCCATTTTCTTACAGCGGCATGAGGTCCAGTGCCTGCCAGGCAGCCCTCTGCACCCTCTTTTGCCACCCGTATTCACACTGGCCTTAATGCCACCCTGCTTAGTGATGCCAAACAGGTCAATAACCAGGAAAGCAACAGCAGGATTTCCAGTTTCTAAAAGCTGGACCAGTTTCCAGGTCTGAAAAATGTCTTTTGGAAAACAATAGCCTTCTATTACTAATACCGGGCAAAACGAAAACAGGATCAAATGGAAAAAATTACTAATTTATCACACTTAATACTATGCCATGCCATCTCACACCACGTGATGTTGCTAAATGGATGCTTCTTATCTGCAAAATATGTACTTTTGTTTAGCTAGATATTAAACCAAACCCTTAACTTCCCATCCAGTTGACGATTCAAACAATTCACAGATAGTTCTCTGAAACAGTCAAGTTTCAACAGTCCAGGGAAACCCCCAGTCCTTCTATCAACAGCATTTAATTTAAAAGTCTGGAAACACAGTAACATATTAAGCATGGTGGGGACAGGCAGACTTTATTAGCTTAATTGCTGCCCTATAATTACATAATATAAAGCTATAATCAAATGACAAAATTACCTCCTCCTCTGCCCATTCCCCATCACACCAAAAACCAGTTACAGCTGAACTGGCTCTGGCATCTTCAGCCTTCACCCTCACCTCCCTCAGAGAAGTAGTCATGCCAAAGATAAAAAATATTTTCAATGGCAATCTGTCCACCAGGATCAGATATGACAGATTCCTGCCTCTTACTGAAATTGATATACTTCTATCTACACAGATTTTCACTCACATTCACTACCCATACTTTATTAACAAAAGGCAAAAACAACAACAAAAAAAGAAATATTTACTATTCAAGTGCTGTTGTGGAGGCAGCTCTCTAAAGAAGACAATATACCATGCAGTGCTACATTATTTTTTCTCAGGTATCTTAGAGAAGTGTTAACTGCTTTTCTATCACCCCCAAGTTGTCATCAATTTGTGTGCTTCCTCTCTTTGGAGGCTGAACAAGACTGAGATTTTACATTAAGAAAGAGTACCAGCCCAAAATCCCAATATAATGGGGTTGCAAACATACCTATAAATACGTTATAATTAATTTTTCTGTTTCTGGTGGAACTACATATAATCTGATGGCACATGGCCAGTGCTCTGCACTATCCACAGAAAACAGAGACACACACCCCAAAAAACCCACCACCAAAACCAACCAGCCATGGCTTCCCTCAGCCTTCATTCAGTCAGATTAAGAGAAGAGCAAGCTCCTCTAATCTCCTTTCAGTAAGATGGGCTAACAATTATCTTGATCACTCTAGCACTGAGTACCAGTTCCAGCTTTACTTCACTTTTCATGAATTTGAACAATTCAATGATTTATAGTTTTCCAAATGAATTCTTGTCCATGCTTTGTATGACACTGTAAGCACCTTCCTAGCGCTGTTACAAAGTCTTCTGCTTTCTACTAGTAATAAGCAGTTATCTCAGTAAATCGTCAGTAGCTAATGAAATCTAAAGATACAGAAAGGAAAGATAACCTAGAAGCCTGAAAGTATTTTCATAATCAAATTAGCTCATAGTTTTAACCTGTGTTGCAAAGAGAAGAAATGCAAAAGCAGTTTTCCCACGTAACTTCACATATTTCACAGAATAATAAAAAAAAAAAAACAACAGAGGAAATGGAATTTAGTACTTTTGGTGAAATAAAGACTGACATGGTTACTTGAGCTCATCTTTCCCATTGTAACCAACCGCCCTTGTGTGCAGACAGTCCGGTTTGTCTCAGTTGCAGAGAGAAGCTTTTCCTGCACAAGCTTGCCCTCAGCAATTTATCTGTCTCACAGCAGAAACCAACAGACACCCCCGCGGCTGCCTGCCTTCCAAAACAGCTTCAAAGTCATTCTAGAACTCAGCAAGAGCCAAGGAAAAAAGGAAATTCATGAAGAAAGCAGGGAAAGGGAAGGTAAAGTTAGGCTGACTACAGAATGAGAAAACAAAACAAATCCAGAAGAGTGCATTGTATGAACAAGAGAGACCCTGAAAAAATATCATGATGAAAGTTGCAGGCTGATAGGAAAACTTGGAAAAGCAGAACAGAATGTGATCGCCAGACAGTTTCCTTGACTTAAAAAGATGGTAAGCTTCAAAAGGCATCTCTTGATCTGTGTCTGGCAGTTTTGTGTTCCGCCCAAGCCACAGATTTTGGGAAGTTTCTTATCTTTACAAAATGTGGCATTATCACCAGTTGAAGAGAAGGAATAATGAAAATAATCTACATATCTCAAGCTATTAGACTGTTTTCTCTCTGTAGAATGGAATTTCCACCTGCCAAAAGAGTCACCACTCCAAAAACTGGAATTTGGAATGTAAGGCATTATAGCTAGGGATACTGTTAATATCTACTTGAAGGTTGTATTGGTGACAGTCAGTTGCCTGATTAATTAATATTCCTTCCTTGATGTTGTTTTGGTTGGGTTTTTTTTATTATTTTAAATACAGTGTGAGAGTGTAAGAAGCTAACCTTTAAAAAAATGTGCTTTCTATGTAAGCTAAAGCTAGCAGGAATTTCTGGCAGTAGGGAGCCTTGCCAATCCAAGTTGCTGCACAAAGAATCCTGACTTACCTTCCACTTTGCATTTCAGATTTCCTTCAATAAATTTATTAGTAATTACATTTGCAACGGAAGACAGCTTTTCATTAGAAACACATTCAACTTAAGCACTCTGTGAAACTGAAACCACCAGTGACAATCCCGCTGTGAATCAGGTTTATTTTACTTTGTTTCACATTTTCACATACATTTCAACAGCACAAAACTCTAACTGCATTCAAATACATACCCAGATACTAGACTTTTGCAACTAAAATAAATATGTCTAGTTCACCTCTGCATTTGTCTCAGCAGAAAAGACCATTAGGGCACAAACTGATACTATTAACATTACCATTTAATTAGCACTTGTATTAAAAATTGTTCCAGGTTTAATAGGATCGCAAACTGAAGCAGAAAGACCAGAGTGGCAAAATTATTTGCAAATTAATTTGCCTTCCAACATAGTTTTAAACACATTTTTCAGCTGTATATAGCAAAGGAAGCTTAAATTTAACCCTGCAACACAAACACAAATGAAACCTTCGCAATAGACTGTGATCTCACCTCCAACTCTTGCTCCCTCTGTAGTGCAAATTGTTTGAATGACTTGACAATAAGGCCAGCATTAGAGCAATCATAGACGAAAATGGAAGGACTGCCCATCCAAGTCTGCAGGTCATATATGGAGAGAGGAATATACTGAGTATAGTTCTGTAACAAGAAAAAAACCACACAGAGTTATAAAGAGACAGAAGCAACAGAACTTTCCTGGGTGAGATAATAAAATGCCCACCAAAAAAGATCCCAATTCTGAAAATCAAGCCTAGATTGAACATTGGCATACTAATCAATACAAATACCAATCAACATCTACTAATAATGAGGACTATGAACCCAACTCCAACACAAATGACAAGTAGATTTTATTGTGGTATTGCTTGAAACACTAAACCCTAAACTAAAATTCTAAAACTCAGCAGTGCTTTGATATGTGCTAACAACCCCAAAGTCCAATTTTATCTCAAATTTCTGCAGCACTGATAAAGGATGTGAACCAGCTGTCTTCAATTTAACATCAAACGTCTGCAACTGAAAACTCCACCAATAAATCAAGATTGATAATTAAGACTATGTGGCCCATCAGCAGCTACCCCATCTTAGTTTAACGAGATGCTTCATGATTTTATGACAGCCTTTAACTTCTGTGCAACTTTCAAAATTATCCACTAAAATTAAAACCAACAAACCCTGCCTTCAACAAAGTGAGGTACCAACAATTCAGTTTCTGTAGATATGAAGTATTTTGTTCCTTGCCTTCTACCTTAACACCCCCAGATAACTGGAGGCAAGAGCTTCTTCAAATCCAAGGAGGATCAAAAAACAGACATTTAAAATTAGCTGTGAAGGGCCACCCCCTAAACTAAGTAGCAGAACTGAAAATACAAACCAAAGCCGATTTCTGCCATTTAAGTCTGCAAAGAGTCACTACCAAGCAGACAGTGGCTGACTGCATAACCCTTCCCATCTGCAGCCAGAGGGCAACCTCCTCGTGTCCACCCAAAATCTCCCGTAAAAGCTGTGATGTTCCTATTAACATCAGCAGAATGATGGATGGGATCATAACTCCCATTTAAATTCAATAGACTTAAAATAGCTGTAATAAAACCAGTAAACTTTTACAAAAAACAGATTTTCAAGGACACGTATCAGCATATATAAAGGCAGAAGTGATCATAAACCATATGTTAGATAAGGTAGGAAATAGTAAGTCATTTCAAAATTCAGTTTTGCCCATATATAAAAGTTTAGGCTGCTTCATTAAAATTAATAGGAAAAACTGTTTATAAAAATCAAAGTTTTAGGGAGTTACGAGCTTTGCAAATTGTTGCAGGATGGAGCGATACATGAACAACTAACCCTTGGCCCAGACCTTTTTTAGGGACATCACTCAGTTCAAGCATATTCCAACTGCAGTAAGTTACATATAAAAAAACCTGCTCTGACACATATAATGAACAAGATTTTATGGGCATGCATTGTTTTAACTTTATAATACATACTGCTACAGTCAAGATTGGATTATAGCTCTGATTAATACTGTGCTATTTCCAACCAGAATTTTATGTTCCAACTTTACGCGGAGGGGTCATATATAATTTATCAAATTTGCTAATGATATGTAAATGAGACAGTTTGAAGAAGAAAGGGGTGTTAAATAATAGTTTTCTAGCATGGTTGCTCAGAGTGATCTTTTGATGCTTGCTCATCTTGCCTCTGCCGTGCTGGGGCTGTGAGTATGAAAGAACCTGTCCATATGTTTTGTTTTCTCAGTATTGTCTTTGGTTTTTAGCAAGAAAGTTTCTGCTCGGTTAACACAGCTCCCGCCATCTCTCTGTGATTCTTTAAAGGAGTGACACAACAAACAACTAAACTAGAAACTGATTTTGAACAGATTTCACAACCAATTGCTTAACAAACAACTCATATTTAAAAAAACCCAAACACATTCTTCAGGTTTTGCAGAGAAGTTCCCCAGAACTTCAGAATTAACATGTTTGATTGATTTTTACCTTTTTGAAACCACATGGTGATTTTCTCAGAAAACAGTAGCAAGCAAAACTAGGAAGACTGCTGCTTATTAATACAGCAGCGCTCACAATAAATATACAAAAAGCATGTTGTTGCATCTTCAAATTCTCGCAAAACACCAGATAATGCCAAATTAACCTGTTCACACGGTCTGTCTCAACCCTTCCTTTGTACACCAATGCTGCACAGCAAGGCAGAGCAGGAAGCCTACAGTAAAATAACGTACAATTCCGTAAGTCAGTACTGGCTTGTAAGGCCCGTCAACAAGAGCAGCCAGTTAAAGCAAGCAGCCACGGCCACCTACAACAGCACGAAGAACTCCAGCTTCTGGCCCTTATTTGGTCAAATGGAGAATGTTCCAACAGAGCTGCGGACAGGATGAGTGATAAAAGGACTTGATACGAACAGAATGATAATGCACATTTTGTGTTCCGTATTCTCACATCAGCAGCAGAATTTGCTTCCGAAATGCACACATTTCACATCTTTCTGTACAACAATAAAGACATAACAGACCCAGGAAAATGGCATTTTCAAAATAATCGTTCTTTCCAAAGCATGGTGCAATTTCTCCTTCCGTTTCCTATCAAAGATGAAACACTGCTTGAAGAGTATTCTCTAGAGAGATTTCTGTAAAGCTAAAAAGCTTCCTCAGAAGGTTGCTGTGTTCAGCTTCTGTCCTGGGATTTCTGAACTTCACGGAATCCATCAGAAATCTCGGAAAATGAACCTTGTGGCAATGAACCTACAGGAATCCATCCACAGTTCTTTCTACAAATCTTATTATCTCTCTAACAGAAAGTGCTCAGGAACGTTTTGTTGAGCTGCAAAGCAAAAATTAACAAACTAAACCACTATAAATTCCCTGACATGCTGCCTTGGAGCAGCACTGCATTCACTGGGCAGCTATGATTAAAAGCTAGGGGAAAAAAAATTACAACTAAAAATACTTTCTGCCTCCCTTAATGCTGTCTCTGACCCCACGGAGTTACGGAGCTGGAGGAAGGGCATGGGGAAGAGGAGCAGGCACCTCACGCTGTGCTGCAAGGCAACGCAGCCAGAGACAGTCCTTGCTACAGTCTCCTTTTTTACAAAGTGTATATAGAAGGTCAGGTTTAAATTCCAGTAAAATTAATGCAGATGAGTATCCGCTTATTTATTTACTACTGTCCTCTTCAACTGTCAAGCTGGATTAAATATCAGAAGGAAAGGCCTGCTTCATAGGTGAACACTGAAAGGTGAAGGTAACCAGAGGTATTTATACTACAGCAAGCACAACTTGCCAAAATCTATAAAAGTTAAACTCGAGGAAAACCTGTCTGTAGGAGAGAGACAAGGCAGGCTTGGTTTTTAAATACCAAGCTGGTTTAGCTACTAGCTTTCCAAGCGCCTTATCCAAATCGCACCACACTACTTCCCCTTTCACACGCTCCTCCGGCAGCATTTGAACCCTGTTAACTGAACAAAGTGGCCGAGATGTGCAGCTGAAGTGCATCATGCCATGTGCTACTTCCTGAAGGTTTTATCTTTTTAATCTACACATCAAAATATACCATCCTTCATCTCACCTGCATACGCTACTGCCACGCAAGGAAGTCTTCTTACAATGCAGAGGTCAGCTGCAAATTCAGGGGTCTCCCCCCAGCAGGGCAGGGGGACAATGCTTGGGCAGCACCAACCCTGCCATCACGGAACCAGAGCAGGGGTACCCAGCTAGGTGTTCCTGGGATGCCTTCAAGAATACATCAGTCCATCTGCCAGGCCCTTTGTCAATTAATTCAATCAGCTACATAAGCAGACAGTTTTTCAGAGGAGCAGATAATAAAGCATATGAGAGAAGCATTCTCCTTATAATTACCATTTTAAAAACATCAGTTCAGACAGAGCACCAACTGTGCAAGGGCAGAGGTCTAAATTAATTTTAAAATACCAACTCCTGAGAAATTAAGGGGAAGATATTAGTGAAGATCTAACACTATGAACTTTCTCCAGCATCATTACAATGTGCTCCTACACCACTGCCTCTGTTTGCTGTCTCCGATAGCTTGCTGGCACACGCTGGGAGATTTAAATAATCTGTGGTGCTACAGGAGAGATGCTCATGAACAGCCACGTCCTTTTCGCCCAGCCGCAGCATACCTCCTCCAACCCCAAACAAAGAATTGCTTGGGATATTCTGACAACACTGTGACACTCTTGGCACCACACGCTTCACAAAGAGCTGAAAGCCACCACCTCTCACAAAACACAAGTAACAAACCAACCTAAGTGTTGTGACAGCAGAAGCAGATTTCCAAAGATGGCTGGTTGTTACAGGGGGCATGGGTGAAAAAGAAAAATCTGAACAGGTACCAAGTCCTTCCAGGCTCTCCAATAGTCGCTACCAACAGCACTGCAAAGCTGCTTCACTTCTCCTCCCCTCCCAGGAAGCCGGCAGAGAGGAAGAGGCACTGGGTCTGCCAGCCTGCGCACCCCAGAAAGCTCTGGCAGCCCGTGCTGCGTGCAGGCTGGGCTGCAGGAGCGCAGGGAAGCGCCGGCTGCTCAAACGCAGTGGGAGAAGTCCTCTCTGCCACCACCTCCGTCATCAGCCCCGTAATGGCTGCACCCCAATTTTATGGGAGAAAAAAAAAGGGAAAGGAAGAATGAGCACCTACACACCGAGAACAAAAGCATATTGAAGTATTTGATAGACTCTTAAAATGCCATTGTTGTCTCCTCTCCTTGAAGTGAAACAGATGTCAACACCCCCTGTCTGCCCCCGCTGCCCCCTGCTCCCCTGCAGTCCCACACCAAACCCTCGCTCGAGCCTGATGAGCCTCACCAGAACCACATGCCCTGGGGAACAGGAGAAAGATACTCAACCTCACCCCACGGGAAGTCACCATAAATCCAAAAAAAATTCATTTGCTTTGCCAAACACAGGTCAGCCTGTATCCACAAGCAAGGCCTGTTTCATTCTTTTTGGCCTTTCACTGGGACGATCTCAAGGTCCCTTTCAGCTCTGCCTTCATGCTCTTATAACCAAGAATTCAAATGCATGCATGGGCATCTTAAATCTAATTTTAAAATGTCAGCACAGTCAAATTTCAGTACCTCTACTATTTCAATTCAAGAGGGCTATAATACGGAGTCTCATCAGGCCTTCTGCTTAGATGTGAGACTGAATTCCTTTGGACTGATTTCTAAACACTGCTGATCTTTTTTCCCCCTCCAGTATTTCCTTAAACTTAATCCTTTGCTTGAAAGAAAACTTCCACTCCTGATTGTTTCTTTCTTAAAAAAGCCAGTATTTGGTAACATGGTGCAAAAATTACTAAGTTTCAACTTTCCCCTTTTTTTGAAGTTGAAGAATTCAACTTCTGGGACAATTTTTTTTCCCCACTATCTGTAAGGTAAGTCAGAGACACCTCAGCTCCTAATGACCAGTAGCACCCACACCACGTTACCCCAGCTGATACTGCAGGCAAACTGGCAAATACCCAGTAAGCTCCTAATAACGCATCTGGCACAACGCACAACTTCTTCATTGAGCAGTAATTTCCTCTTCTTCCATGTGTAACACATTCTGCCCAGCATTCTTTCTGGCTTAATTATTACCCATTGGCTGTTAAGTAAGAAGAAGGTCACTCCTACTTATTTTTAAACACCAAATTCAGCATCAAAATTAATTAGTATTCAGACCAATTGTTTATTAGTCTGAATACTAATCAAGTCTCCAATACGTACCAGAATAAAGTGATGCCCTCTTGCACTTTCTCCCTTTCCCTTCCACTCTGCTCTTTCAAACTACCAGTGAACAATCATTCAATTATAAAAATAATACATGTGAAGTATGAGAAAAGAAGCTCAATAAGCCCCCCCCCCAAAATAGGAGTGTATCCATAATAATGAATGCAAGTCTTATGTCAGCTGAATGTACTATTCAGCAGTATCTCTCAATTTCCTAAGACTCCATTCTAAATCAGTTACCCTTAAAAGACACTAAATAGCTTAACTAAAGGGAAAGCGAAGTACATTTAGGTCACACTTGGAATCACTCGAAGGGCACTGCATGTGATCTACATAGCTGTACAAACCATAGCTAAGCAGGAGTAACAAAAATCTTTTTAAAAAATAAAATATACCTATTATATTATACTCAGAGGCTCTTCAGTACTCTGCTGTGGAAGCAGAACTAGCCATATGGTTTATTGTCCTCATACAGTATCTCTAGGTAGTTTGATCAGTGACTGTTCAGAGTCAGTAGACAGTTGAAGCATAAACTTCATGGTAAGAACTTAATAATCAGTCAGTGACATACAGCAGCACAGGCAAGCCCGCTGGGGAGCCTCCCGACAGAGCTGGCATGCTACCTCTGAAAAGTAAACAAAGCAAGTGGAAGTAGCTAGCTTTTCAGTGTTTTGCAAATGAGCTTTAGTGCATCTGAGAGAAGACCCTCCTGCCCTGCTGGGAGGTGAGGGACAACCTCTTTGGTCTCAGAGAACTTCAAGAACATGAAGCAAGCAAGCAGCTGTCAGCAGGGAACCAAACAAATACCTGTGAACCCATTTTAAACCCTGAAAATACAGTTGTGCTCTAACAGAACACGTCAATAATTTACACAGCAGTGAAAAAGATTCAGCTGTTCAGCAGTGCTTCGCAAAGACGTTACCTTATTGAAGACCCAGATCTCCCCATTTACTGTTGGCCTGGGGACACCATGTCCGTTGTAGTGGAAAAGTACCCGCTCTTCCTTGGCATTTCGACGCAAAGATGTGCAGAGTTTCTTAACTTCATCCACCGTAGGATCAAGACTCTGCTTGTACCTTGCCTAGATAAAAGGTAAGACAATCATTTTAAGCATAGAAACAAATCTACTTAAGATGCAGGCACCTAGTTAAGTCAGAAGCATGTATATAAACGGGTTACTTCAGAAAAAGAAAACACAAAATATTTACTGTAGAGCTAAATAAACAAAATCTGTCTGGTGTGTGGGACTGCACATACACATACAGTAACAACTCAGGTTTGAGTGAGTTTATTGCATCTCTGAACTCCATTAGGTTTCACTCGGGGATTATTGACATTCTAAAAGCCTTAGGAAGGTCAAATATGTTTTCAACATTAGCCAGCCTCAAAAATTACCCCGCACAATTCTCTTGATCCTCAAATTCATAGCCTGTACATCTCCCACTGAACAAAATTCCTTCTTAACAACAGAAAATTGTATAAATCACATGTTCTGTAAACCTCAAATCTCATTCTGAAATGCCTCTCCCCTCCCATCAGGAAAAGGGACACAGCTCTTGCCTCAAGTCTTAAAAGGAACAAGAGTACCAGACCGAAGGCTAGGGAAGAAGTTCAGACAGCTGTCCCTTCATGGAGTGAGAATAGCAGCAGCCTCATTCTCTTCCTCAGCCCCAACTAGTTAGCTCCCCTTTTACTAATAAGACAGATATAAAAGAAACCTGCCCAACACACCAGCAAGCATGCTAAACCTAGATGGAGCCTTGCCTTTTCCAGATGGACCCACAGCAGATACAGTGAAAAATTTTACAGCAAAGAGCTTCTCTTCAAAAAGAAGCACCGCCAATTTCTTGCAGCTATACTACATTCACCACAGGCGTACTCATTTTCAGTAACGAGTTTACTTTGAACTTGTAGATCTCTCCATCCCAGCAACTCATCATCACTACTGGTTCCATCAGACCAGAACAGAAATGTAACTATGGGTCAACAGTTTTGTCTGCTCTTCACATGTAAGGGTCAGAGAGAAGACCGCACTAAATGTACAGCTGTTTTAAAAGTAAATACTAAAAGTAACACTAAAAGTAGACTTCCAGATACTAGATGACTACAGAAACCTACAGAATTACAGAAAAATTAATACATGTGCAAAAAGCGAGTACATGACAATTTCATTCAACATCCAGTGATAGACAAAAACGGGGAAAAATCAAAGCAAACTAGCATAACACTAACATACTTTAAGTTAACTTACTAACTATTAGCAGTTAAGATCAGGCACCAGGTTACCCAGACACTACTGCACCCCCCAGCCTAAAGAAGAGTTATGAATATAACTATATTTCATAACTTCACCTCAACCAGCTTACACTTTTAAGTAACACCACTATCAAGATAAAAGTGCACAAAAGTCCCAGGAATTTGATATTCACGCAGCTGGGTAAAAAGAAGGAAAGTTGATTGAGAGCCCTTGGCAACCAGCCCTTGCTTTAGAAAAATTTTATATTCAATATCATCACAGCTTTGGCTGTAGGTACTACATTATCATTCCTAGCTATACAACTCTACAAGCATATAAATCAGAGCACATTTCTGTGTTGGAGAAAAAAAGAAAACAAACCGTTAAACCCTCAATACTTTGAAAACATTTTTACTCCACTAAGTTCATGATGCCTATGTAGTAGCTAGTTTGTCATACTCAAACGTGCATTTTCTTGAAGGCCAAATAATAACAAAAAGTCTTTCAACTGTCCTTTGAAAGACAAAAGCCTGTTTCTTCCTCTCTTCTCCAGAACTGCAGAGAGAGACTGAGAATCCAGAATCACAAGGGCTTAAAAAAATTGAAGTCAATATATTGAAATAAAGAACCAAGTTTAAGAGCAGGACAACTGCATGCCTCTACAAATATCTGCTGTTGAAAGCCTGTTTACAAACTAGATTGAGGTCTCAGAAGTTTGGGCTTTTTAGGTTTTCTTCTATGACAGGCAAAGATAAGAAAGTCTTAAAATGACATAGTAAAAGAGGATGAAGCACTTCTATATAAAAATGGTTTGCTTATCTATGAAGCTTGAAAAACAGATATCATGCTGCTCAATTAACACTCAGCATCTCAAGCCAATAGGCAAGACAGATACAAGGAATGGCATCATTTACATGATTACAACAATGAAGCAAAGCAAGTGAAAAGGAGAAAAAAATATTAAGAAAGAACCAACGATCTGACACACTCATCCTTTTTGGGAACTTGCGCATTAAGTAAAGATAAGAGGCTATATTGATCTTAACACAGAACCCCCCACACCTTTTTCTCTCTCCTTTCAGTGTTGTTATGAAGGTGCTGATTTGCAAAAATGTGCACCGTAATTACATTCTGCCTGCTGGCATCTTTACAAGATACTATAACCAGAGTGGTTGGTAATTTTTTCAGCTCCTTTTTTTCAGAGGAGAACACACTCATCTGAACAATTCTCACGTCCTTTCAGCATAAATATTAAATACAACTCGCAATTAATGGAGGTGAACTCATACTCTAAAACTAAAGCATGTAGACCTAAAGATCCAAACTGTAAACATATCATTTGCACACTAAGAAACACAAGGCTGAGAAGAATAAAAAGGACAGAAGGGAGCCTGTAAATATGCCAACAGTCTTAGTCCTACCTGTAAGCTCAGGACTTTCAGGCATGTGTTTATTACACATCATTCATGCGCATATAAGAAACAGGCATCTGAGTAACAGACTAGACCAGGTGGTGTCTTTTTTTCTTCTTTCCCCCCTCGCTCCCCCTAAAAAGACTTTCTTCATTGGTATGCAAAAAACTCCAGGAAAGTAAATACAGTTGTTACAAGACATGTTGTGCATCTGACTGGGGTATGGGGAGTTAGTGGTGGGGGAAGAGGAGGAGCTTACTGGTTTATGTGATGTTCTGTGGGACAGAGTGTTATCTTTAATAACTGTTAAAAACCAATAAGGCCTCCTTCCAGAACAGAATTACAGAAACAGAAGGTCTTCAAGAAGGACATAGAGAAACAGCATAAAAACCTTGCTAAGCCATGGGCTGCCACTCCTACCCAGCAGCAGAAAGCACACTACTGATGACCAGCTCTACAGTGTCCCATCACGCTCATCACGGCTGACACCCAGATGAGCTGAAGTCCAGGAGGATTCACCAATTCAACAATTTTATCTTTCCTTTTACAGTATGAAGAAGCATTTTTTAAACACAGGTTTAGTTCTCATATGAGCTCTTTGCACTTTAGCATCACCACCCTTTTGATGAATAGTTTCCTTTCGTCACCCTCCTTTATTTTCTTCCATCATTGTTCATTTGTCTTCCCTGGCAGCACGCTGTATTCCTTCCCTTCCATTTCCAGACAGATCCTTTCAAGCAGCAGTTAGCACAAAAGGTAACAGAGCTCCTAACCGAAACCCTCAAAAGGTCTGCTGGGCTTAACCTCAGAAGCTTCTGTTGAAATCACACGGACACAAACAAGGCTTTATGTTTTGTTTTCCCTTTGGTTTCATGAGCTATTGACCAGTTTCGGATTGTTACTGCATCTGAAGACCATGCTGGCCTTCCCTGCCTTCTATTATGTGTTGATGACTGATATTTTATGGTGTTTGGCAAGAAGTCTGTGTTTCCTGATGCAATTATCAGACAAGACAATCTAGACTTCGATTCCTCTGCAGATGATGCCCAGCTGTATCTGTTGCTCCCAGCTGATGTTGCAATTGTAGCATTAGAACTGTCAAAAAAGCCTGACCAGAGCATGATGGACAAGCATGAAAGTGCTGATGGTGATGTCAGCTGGCTTTTTGGTGTGAATTTGATTTTCTGATCACCTCAGTGTCTCACTGAAGAGCTCCTGTCAAAAGCAGTAACTTTGTGGCAGCCTGACCCAGACCATCGTCATTATTCTGCTCACACAGGCAAAATTAAAAGTTTTGCTTGTTTATGTAATATTGCCACACATTTTATGAAATACACTCATTGGTTCATCCAACCTTTTTTCCTGTATACTTGTTTAAAAATACAGTTATTATGTTAATTTTAAGACATTTCAATTTTCAGTGTGCCAGAAACTTCTGGATTGACAAAACAGTGTATTGACAAACTTGCAGGAAACAGGAGGAGTTTCAGTCGACAAGAGTTCTGGCACCCAGAACAGGAAAAGAAAACAGTTTGGGGCTGAATACCAAATGTATTAGTCAGATGTTTTTGCTGTAGACATTAGCATTAACCATGCTTAACGCTGAAATGTAAAGTGAGACAGTTTTACTCTAAAGCAGTTATGCTGATTGCCTATTGACATGCTCCCTCAGAATTACTTTCCAAATTATTTCCAAATTTCCTATCACAATAAAATCAAAGCGATCAACTTTAATAGAGAAAATGGGGATTCTCTAAAGATGCAATCTATCAAAACCGTATCATCTTCTTCCTCAAGACAAGTGCAACATTCTGGCTATATGGTTTTGAAACTGTTACGAGGATCTATACCGGCTCAGTGTCATTGTCACCAGGATGAGTGAGCAAGGTCCAAGGGAGCCAGCAGTGCAGGGCTGGCACTACCGGTGTAACAAGCAGGGCTGGGAGAACAAACACCAGAGGAAAACAGTCAGTGGGCAAATAAAGCCGAGTTACAGCTGAATTAGTCAGCTCCTAACCCAGCCTCACCAGAGGGGCTGTGCTGGCGACACCAGGGCTCCAACACAAAAAGCAGCAGCAATAAAGCACAGACATTGTCCCATTTGTTTCAGGAGGGATTTCTTTCTTTCAAAGGATAAATAAAACACCCACATGATTACTGATTAGCAGGTGATAGCAGTAACCTCTCCAAGACAAGTCTGTCTGGAGGGGGAAAACCAATTCACTGTGTTCATCAACTTCTATCCCACTGGGAAATGTCAGTATGTATTGGCTACATAAAGTATTTCCCACAGTTCTGTGGATTTTGCGTTTAAATTACTGGCTGTGCTTTGGAAACATCACCTAATGACAGGTTTTTTCTTTTACTTCGAATGGGGCCAAAACATAACTCAACGGGGAAAAGTCAAAGTTACAGGCCCATTTCCCAGGCTATCACCAAGCGATGCTCAAAAGAGCAGGGGCTGCAGAGGCTCAGCAATTCTGTGACAAAGTGCTTTTGCTGTCATTCAAGACACCAGAACCTGACTCATTACCCGCCTTCCAAACGCTGGTGTGCTCAACCCTGCCAGATGCTGAGTTCAGGAAACTCACCTCAGGATTAGGTCCTATAAAAAGGAAGAAATGTGGAGTGCTAAAGGTGACAATTTGAGAATAAGTGATTTAAGTTGCTGATGTTGCTTAACCATTAATGGGCAATGGGGAGAAAAAGAGCTTTGGAAGCCGGGCCAGGTTTCCATCCTCGCTGGCGCTCAGCCCAGCAAGGTGACATATGCATGCTAGAGCCCTACAGCATTTTCATCAGGGAGATGAATTCTTCTCCTCTTAAAAAATCCAAGGATAAACCTATTTTCCCATTAAAGTTATAAAATTCAACTCTTGATCTTTTATATCCCTGCAGCCTGAGACCTCAGTCTTGGTTCCAGAAAGTCTCCACATGACAGACCACAGCATGTGTGCGATTCTATGCCAAAACAGCAACACCCAGCACAGCAGATATGGACTATATGAAAAATGTATCTGTTGGCATTCATAACCTTTGCTATTTACAAGTGATAATACTGCCCTCTTTTCATTCTGCATAACAAAAGCCTAAAGTCACTCACTAAAATACCTTACTAAGCCTGATGGGCACAGCTTCCATAAAAATAAATTCATACTTCACTACTTACAACTCATATTGGCACATATCCCCAAATTGCTTTCCCTAGTAACTTCATATGCTGAGGGGTGATGCTTTTGGTGAGTCCAGGCTGAAGGACATCACTATGCCAGTGATTTCCCCAGCTGCTACAAAGAGACATTAACTAGTGCGTACGGCTGCAAGGAAGGTAAAGAGGGAAAAATTGTGCTCATCTGAGTGGAGAAAAGGCATCATCTGCACAAGGTCAGGGGCTCACACTTAAAAGTTAAGAAATGGTCAGACATAACTTGGTTAAGCAGGATTTAAGGCCCTCAGGCAGCATTTTGCAGATTAAGCTCTACAAGACTGACTGGAGTGGAGCCACAGGGCACCAGCAAGAAACGTCATGAGAGAAGTGGCTAGGGGATAAAATTATGCTGGCAAACAGCGTGGAACGGCTTGAAATTCACTGTGTAAGGACTGAGGAAGCTCTCCATGAAATCACAGGTCTGTTTCTGTTCATATCTGCCCTCCCCTCACTCCCACCTCTCTTTGAAGGGATCAAAACCACCCTTACCATCTGACACACTGTCAGGTAAAAGATTCCCCCAAACAGGAGCAGGTCTGCTCTTCTTGAGAGACTCACTGGCACTGCCGCTCCACTTAGCACCTGCAGGTATGTTCCAAATTCATCAACAGAAGAAATTACTCCAAAGTTCAGTATTTTATACTGGAACTGTCTTTTACATAAGAAGCAGCCACATGCATGATCCCACCTACAATCTACAATTAAGTTTTATTTTGCTGAATATTTGTTTTGTTTTGTTGTTACAACAGCTGTTGGGGTGGCAAAGAATTCCACATGCAAAACAGCATACACAAAGCAAAAAACCCACCGTTTCAGAGTTACTGCCACAGATAAAATAAACAAAATCAAATCAATATAGTTGTAGCATTTAAGTTTTGAAAGTTCACAATAGAACTGTCAGTTGATACGCAGGATACATACAATACAATGAACTGAAAGGTTTCCTATTGTGTGCCCTGTCATCTCATTGTTTAGCCCCATATAATCTCAGAAAGCAAGGCTGGGCTGTATTTCATGAAGTAAATCTAACCCTATCCGTTATTCTGATGCAGAATCAACTGCCTCCACACCCTTCCTGACAACTGATCATCTAACCTGCGTTAAAGCCTTTCCATGGCAGATACCCCAAAGCCTTGGCAAGTGCTGCATTTCCCTTTTCAGTATAAACATTTTTTCCCAACATAGCCCAATTCTTCCTCAGAATGATTTATAATGTTTTCTGCTCTATTCTTCAAAGCAACTCTACTGTTCAAGGTGAACCTCTGCAGAAATGGGACATCACAGGATGCGTGCAGCTGCTGCACCGTGACTCGGATCAGATTTGAACCCCAGTTTCCAAATGCAGAAAACACATTAAACCCAAGACTTTGCCATGCACACAGCCTTCTTAACATGATTTAATTAAAAGGAATCAAAGCAATCTAATTATTCCAAGAGAATGTTTTTTGGAACAATGCCCAAATTTGAAAAACAGATATATAAAAAGCCTTACAAAGAAACAAGTTACAAAAAAACAAGAGTAACGAAACCAGCAGTTTCAAGGGCCGAAGATGTACAGGTTTCACACCACCCCTCTTGGCTGTGGGCACACCGGAGCCTCCAGTCCAGCGCACAAACCACTTTGCTACCGCTCAAGGGATCAAGGTCACTGCTCAAAATCATTATTGTTGCTCCACGAGCCAGTTTAGCTGGCATGGTTTGTGAGAATGGAGGGAGCAGAACAACCGGGGGGCGGGGGGGGGGGGGGGAGGGGGAGGGGGGAGAGAAGAGACCTAATAGCAGGTTTTAAAATGAAAGGAAAATTGTTACAGAACTTCTGTAGTCAGTTACATCAAACTGACTGCTGAAGGTTAAAACTTTCTCAAAGGCATGGCAGAGGTTCCGTGTGAAGCTGGCCCTGGAAAGAAGCAAATCCACGCTGCTTCCTTCAGCTCCATTCTAACACAGCAGCACACTAACCTCAGAAACAGATTATTTCTACAACAGACAAAATAATTTACCCAATTCAGGGTAGGGTGCTCCAGGGATTGATTACACCACCCCCGTCTCTGCATTTCCGAGTTCCTCACTGCCACCTCTTCACTACAGGAGAATCTCAGCAAGTCCCCAGGACTGCAACTGTGCGAACCATCCCATGGTTAAACCTGATGGCCACAACCTCTACCAGCAACACCAACATGCACGACAGCCACTCTGCAACACAGGGCAGTGCAAAAGCTTAGGTGTTACAGCACATTAACTACCATTTTCACAGTAAGAGAATTCAGATCAGTATCTTATATGGAAAGAATAATTTAAAAAAACAAACAATTGCATCCGGAGATGTTTCTCAGGTGTCTGAAGACCTGTTAATGATGAACACTAAAAATCCTGGAATTAGTCATCCTTTAAGTGAAAAACATAAAACTGAATTAATTCAGATCCCACCTTTTACTGGGCAACTGCCAGTTTGATGCAACATGTTCCTCTGAATGTCTGGAACAAACTCTGGCTTAGACATAAAAAATAGACATATATATGTCAAACAGTTTCACAGCCATAGAACTGGATGACCACATTATGCTACACAGCAAAGCAGCATCACAGAAGATTTACTTTTTTTGAACTGTTTAATGCACTGGAAGCACACAAAACAATGAAAAACAGCACTGCCAAAATGACAGCACTAGTCTGCCCAAGCAAAACATAATCCATTCAAAGACTGATGTTACAGTTACTTTATTTAGCTTAACATATTTAAATAGAAATTTTGAGTAATATAACCATTCAGAAAATTAAAAGGTCCAGGAATGTGTGTGTGTAGGAAAATGAATTATGGAGAAAACACTGGAGATTACGGGAGAAATTTAAACCTCTACCCCACCTACACACATGTGCTTCTGGCTTGATTTTCAGCCTTGCCTAAGAACTCTGCTAAGCTGTGTCTCCATCACAAAGTGGAGAGATGAGGAACATTTCTTTTTTACTATTTTAGAGCTATTCACCAGGAGGACTACCTTAACGTATCATCATTGTTACAATTTAACTCCTGACAGAATCAAAACATCTTCATTTGTTTGTTTTCTTTTCTATATTTTTATTAGATAATAATGATCAATTACGGAGCAACAATGCATGTTTACAGTGTTTTTCAGGATGCTCAGCACTGAATGAGATATATGCCAGTTAAACTACACAATGAAAACCCTTGTGCTTTCTTATCCTGTGACTTTCACAATGTGGAATAAAATAGCTATGTTAGGAAAAACTGAAATAAGTCCTTTTTAATTGAGTAACCAGCATGTTAAAGTCTGACTCTGAATTATGGCACAGGAAAAAGCAATTCTGAACTCTGAGCGTGGCTCCAGGCTTTACTTACTATGCCAGCAGTATCGCAGAGCGGTAACTATCCCATTAGTAGTAGAGAATAGCACACAGGCTCAACAAAACCCTCAGAAAAAGGCAACATGAGCCAGACTTTGTAAGGACACTGGATTTTTACAGCGATGGGGTGGGAACACTGTGTTACCATCAGCCTTGCTGAGGGCTTATTAAAAGACTTCAAACAAAAAAAATTCTTCATAAGGATGGCATAAATATATAGCAGATTAGTGTAAAGAAAAATTACCCACAGTGGCACTGACAGAGATAGTAAGTTCTAGGTACACCTAAATCACACCCTCCTTACGACAGCAGCTGAGGAGCAGGACCTGGCCAGTCTGGTTACAGCCAGCACTGGATCCCCAGTATCACGACCTGCTGTGGTTCCCAATCATCTCCCACACAGCCTGGGAAAACAAGCTCCAAGAATCAAATGTGCATTTAATTTGGTTTCACACAGTAACAAATTCTCTTTCGGACCTCTACTCATTGAGGCTACAAAGTTCTGGAAAATCTGGGCTTAAGTGATTTCAAGTATATATTTTTTTTTAATTATTAAGACCAAAAGTATGGAAAAAGAGAAGACTAAAATAGCTGTTGCACATAATAGAGAAAAATTAAGACAGGCCATTTTAAGCATACACCCCACAGATAAGCTTTCATTTTGTTTTAAAGCATTCCTCAAACACAAATCTTCACTTAATAAAGAAGCAGCAGGGGAACAGCAGCATTTATACTTGCACATTAGCAAATGAAAATACAATAGGAATAGCTTAGATAAATTAGAAAAGAATAGTATTACCATAATTTTATTTATTTATTTTTAAAGCATTCTATGAAAACATCTTGTAATGACATGCAGGAAAATAAAAAACAGCATCAAAAAAATTCAGTAAGCTTCTCAAAAGGCTTAAATCATGTTCTAGTGCAGAATAAAGGAAGCGCAGTGACTTGTGCCATCTTTTTCATCCTTATAAGGACTGGAACTTCAATTTTATTGTTCTTGACGGGATGCTAAAATTCACCCTTGTTTCCATTTCTCTAAAGGTCACATCAGATTTTTTCTCTGCATATTCAGAAATTCTTTGCAATCACCTCCAGTCTTTTGTTAGGGAACTTTTTGATGTTGAGCAGAAAGAAGAAAAAAACCTAAAGCTCCAAAATGAGTCGGAACATGCAGACAAGCTCATATACGCACGGAATCTGGGTAGTTATCTGAAGAACTGATAAACCACAAGTAATATGACAGAACTGTATAGGTGTGTGCAAGGGCTCCATGATCCATCACTATTATCTTGCACCAAGTTAAAAAAAGTGTGATGAATACAGACCACAAAGTATTTTTGTATTTATAAAATTAAGTTAAATTGTATGAGGAAATAGTACACTGTACATCTAGCAAACACTGGATTCACCATTTCCTAAAGACCCTTCTAATTTCCTCTACCTAGTTGGAAAAAATTGATTAAAATAAAAAATGTTTAAGCACAGCCAAGCCTCTGCTGAAGATTTGCTCTGGTTTGCTGCAATCAAAGTTTGAGAAACACAGAGTAAAAACTGTACACTAGCTGTGACTGCAAGGCATCACTGTGCCCTGGAGTTTTTTTGGTTGAGGGGTGAGTGGTGTTTCTCCGAGCCCGAGAGTTTTCTTCTCCTTAGGAAGGTTTTCAAATGAAAGTTATTCTATCACAAAACATAAGCAGTACTTAAGACTGACTGCCATAAAACACTTCCGATGAAACAACATTCAGATCTATACTCCAGCTACCAATAATTATATCTGTAAGGTGGGCTCCAGAGAATTAAAAAAAATAATTACAAGATACACAGGGACTAGCAGAACCATGTGGAGGAACCTAATGCACAGCATGAGTAGTGGTTCCAACAGCTCTGGAAAGCATATGCTGCAGGTTTAACTTGCTGGAAGAGACAGCTCGCAGCTACAGAGCCGCCACGGCCATCATCCACCACAGTCAGTTACAAGCAATGAGATCACCAGACCTTCCACATCCCTACTGCATCCCCAGGAGTTATGGAACAAAAAGTGTAAACTAAATTGACTGAAGTATTAAATTACTGTACTTTCACTGTGGAGGGTAACCTCAGTTTAAAACTGCCTGGTTATTAGGAAATGTGAAAGCGGTAAGCACGACAATTTTTTTAAATGAATCCGAGGAAATCCAGAGTAGTCTGACATTTGTGCTGAGCACATTGGTAGGAAGAATAATAAACAAACAGAAACACAAATAAACACCTTGGAGAATAGTCCATTTAGCATCTATAATGAGGCGTCATACTCTTTTTTTTAATCAAACACTTAACTTCTAGAGTTTTTTAAAGAAATCAAAGAGCATGGAGATGTCAAAGTTACCTTTTTGATATAAACTCATTTTGATTCCCAGAAGACATTCAGCAAGATCTTAACATGAGGTCTGGAGGTAAGTCCGTATATAAAGACTTGCTTATAAACAGGCAGGTGTGGGAAGAATCATTAATTTTGTCCATGGAAGAAAGCCGCTATGAAGTTACAAGGGGACCGGTTTTGTAGCCCTATCACCCAACACATCAATAAATACTACTGAAAAGGGAGTGAGCAGAAATACAACGGTCTGTTGATGACAGAGGGTTATTCAGAATGGCTGCAGGGGGGCCCTGTGCTAGGGAGTGTCTCAGCAGCAGTATGGAAAAGGATAACCAATAAAGAGATTTAAAAGTTGTGCAAGAAGAAACACCATTCCAATTTTACACAGAGAACAATTAGCCTTGAACTACATACTAGCACTCAGAAGCAAGATCTCGGGAGCGTAAGGAGCTGCTCTGCATAAATGACAGCCCACCAGCAGTCATAAAAGCAAGCACAGAGTTAAAAATCATTAGGAAAGCAAGAAAGCAGCCCCCAAACCACTAATCCACTGCAGAGACCCAGCAAACACCCGTATCTTGAAGATGGTCTGGTGGGTTTTTTTATGTGTGCAATGGCTTTTAGATGAGGAACAATTAAATGGCCAAGGACTCATCTGCCAGGAGAAATGATACAGAAGCTGTATATAACAGTGGGCTGTAAAATGAGAACCAATTACATTTTATTCATTGCCTCATGGCTAGCTATTATCTCTTCCAACACTAGAACTAGGTAAACTAAAATTAAAATTCCCACTGACACATTTAGAGCAAAAGAACAGTGGCACACAGTTTAACTAAATGTCGTAGAGACAATGGTGTCCTTGCCACAGGACAGCACCGTTCGATCACTTCTTTAAATCATTTTGAACTTTTCAGCATTCACAAACTCCTGGAAGAACAGGACAGTAAGTACCAAGCCTCCACCTCCAGCTCAGAAAGCCGTCAAGAGCGTAAGATACACCCTCAGGTTCTCCGTGTGCCATGTTTTCACACATCTGCAGTTGGCCAGGGAACCAGCCAGGGGCCTGGATCAGAACCAACACAGCTCCACTGCTCCTGTTCTCCAGTACAGCCCAGTTGGTCCAGTCCAGTCACCCACACAGAGATCTTTTAATCACTGCTTCATTACTTACCTTTGCTCAGTTGCTACAGTCTTGGCAGGGACGGTGCTAGAACTAATCTAAGGTACAAACCTCTCCTCGGAGACCAAGCATCCACAAAGACCTCTGAGGGTCTACATCTCAAGCAATTTCTCTAAGCCATTCCTTCCAAAACACACTAACAGTTCAAGTTCCTCATAATTTTCACTACTAGATGCTTTATACCCACTAATGTCTTTTCAATTAACTTAATTACTATGGACTTTCCCCAATGTTGTTACACCCACGCTTTTCTTCCTTTTCTATATATGACATTAAGTTGGCCTCCTTCCAAGCCTTCTGATGTTGAAGTGGTTTTAGTGAAAAACTACATATTTCATTCAAAACAACAGTATGTTGTTCTTTGGTTTATTCAAAACCATTACTAATACCTCTGTCCTGTGATTTACTGTGATTTAATTTTAATACTTACTAAACCACATCTTTTTTCTTACATCAAAGCAAGATTTAAGATCCTGAATTTACGCTGGCTTTGGAAACACAAAGGATAGACAAACTTAGAACTGTACAAGAACACTTCTATTTTTGCACAATTTCACAACAAATGAACAATTTACATGGAAGAGAATTCTTTCACAAGCAGCAGAACCAAGCCAAAGTTTTCCCAACTTCTGCTCAGTTTTGGATTTTCTGTCACTTTACTGGATGCAATCTCTTTCTGAAGGGTTGGGTGTTAATGGAGGTTTCTCTCCTCCCCTCCCCAACATGTAGCTGTTATAGTCCGGTAAGAGCTATGCTGCTCAGGCTGCAGCCTGTTCCTTACCTGACCAGGAGAGTAACAACACACAGTCTGTCCCCTACCTCCATCCAGCTATTTTCACAAAATGTTTAGGACAAATTTAAATTCCCAATTCTCAAGAGTTTTAAAAATGGCATGTGGTGTGTTAATGTTGCTGGAACATACAGTGGGTGCAAGATGCAACCACGCAGTGCATGGTTTTATTTTAAAAGCCTGGCTTCCTCAGGAAATCAGTCAAAAATACATTCAATCTTTGGAATTCATGTAGCAATATGTTCTGCACTACCCCATTACAACTGTTTGTTTAAAATAACCCTTACTACATTCAATAAAAAGTACATCTTGTAATAAATCTGGTTCCTTTTCTACAAAGTGTATCTGACATTTTATCCAAAAGCAATGGACTCGAACTTGTGCAGCTGTTTTCCACATTCACCCCAAACAAAGAAAACAGCAGCAAAATCTGAGTAAGACAGAAAACCTTTACAGGCAGAACATGACCTTGTAGTCACTCCCAGTTTGCTGTCGAGCCTGGAAAGGCTAGTGGTATGACAAGTTTGTCCTCAAGTACCTGGTAAACTGTTTAGCACAGAACCTGGCAGGACGCCTGCAGTCTCAGAGAGCATTTTCTGAATTTCTCAACATTTGCACTGATGCAACTTTGCTGTTCATTTCCTTACGCTTGCAAATGTGAGTGTCAGAGCAGGATTTTGCTGCACTAGGTCAGGCTGCAAAACATGGGTAGCAGAGAAGTAAACAGCTGCAAGAGCATGTTATGAGATAACTTCAGAGATCAATTCAGCAATGTAAGAAGTGATTTCAATTTATACCTACTACCAATCAATTGTAAATTCAATTGCCTGTAAGCCCAAGCTGATATGACCACAATAACTCTTGGGTTAGACACATGCATGCAAATACAAATTATTCTGAACCATATCCACAGACTCCAGGCTATTTATTTTTTTTTTAAAAAAAAAAAATCACAACACCTTTTAGGTGTTTTAATTTTAGGTTGTGGGCACATGAAATTACCCTCATGTAAATTCATGAGGATTAATCAAAGATAATAAAAACCTGCCTATTTAAGTACAAGGGAGTATGCTGGTTACACAAGTTACACACCAACAGCTTAACCTGGTTAATGCAGGCCATGAAAAAATGTTTCCAATAAATTTACTAGTTATTGCAACCTGAAAAGTATTAAATACAGTGGAGGCGTACTATAACTTACAGATACTTAAGTTTAAATGCTAAACTGAGCCACAAGGAAGACTCTTGCAAGTCTTAAGCAAGTGCTCTGTAGATACTTGGTTGCATTTTAAAAATCCATCTCAGTCTCCTAGATGCCAATATATTCACAAACAGCCCAAGACTTAAACAGCTTAATTTGCTGGATGTCTAGGACAAAATGCATTACTAGAGCTAAGCTATAAGGGTGGAACATTTATTTGCTTCACTGTAGTCAGCAGTGTAGTGACTTTACCTTTCCTCTGCAGAGTCTTTGACCTTGCTTTTAAGTCCAATGTGAAATGAATTCTGAAGTACCTAATCCTCATTGTGTGGATTCAGTATTGAATAATACTTCCAAAAAAATACCTTTGAGCAGTCTGTTCATGAGAACTGATGTCGACAGGGAAGACAAAAATCAAGATTACTAACCTTGAATATCTGCTACAACAGATTCAGGAGACAGGTGTGGTTTTCAGCAATTGCAAGCTACTACATACTAGAAGTTCACTGCAAGATTTAAAGAAATTCCACCCACCAGCCTACTCTGTATGATAAGAATCCCTCCCTATCTGTTCAAATAAAATAAAAGTTCTGAGATGGCTACGTAAATAACTGTTTGGTTTTAGACAAAGGAATTTTAAAAGGACTTAAATCTGCTTCTCACATGCTGGCTCTCTATCCTCAGTCTGATGACAGTCTGATGGCTTTGATGGGTCACACCACAAAACGCTGTAACAGGATTTTAAGTCCACACCAGGACACATCTTTAAAACCTACTTAGTCAAATAACGTAACTCCTAAGCAACAGTGTCATTTTAGTACTATTCCTTCTTTATAACCTCTATTTTAAGAGCTCTTTAAAGTTCCAGACTCTGCACCTTCTTGTCTCTTAAATATAAACCTAGATATTACTGGAAACTCAGTTCAGGTTGCCAGATCACAATCCTGTGTGTAAATGAATCCTCAAACTGGTTGTCTTTCTGTTCTGGTCAAAGTGCATCATACTCAACAGGAGGAACTACTATGCCTAGGACCAGAAGCTAACCTTATCAATACTAAATAATTATTTAGTAATTTCAAGTTTTCCTCTGAGTGCAGTCACTGTTTCATGAAGTGATATTCAGATTAACAGCTTAATGAGTCAGGAGAAAGAAAACCAGAAGGTTATGCTTTATTAAGATCCATGTGGAAAGAGTTAAAACTGAAGTATTTCAGGCTTTTCTCATTCTGCCTTAGAGATGAGCAGAGATCTAAACAAAAATGTAAATAGTTTTCTTTGTTAATGCTATTAAGTTTTGCACAAAACTCTGATGTCTATTCAAAAAGAAGCTTCAGTTGCCTGATACAGTATCATTTGCATGTCCAAGTCTGCAAAGACTGAACCTTTGCCCAGGGGATACCTGGTGGTATTTACTAGATAGAGAACACCAGGGTCCAAGCAAATGGGTCTGCAGAAGGCCCCTCCCTGTCTCTAACGGTCACTGATCCACTACCCTCCGTGAACACAAAGACAAGGTATTTCTAAATAGGTCACACAGAGGCTGGGTGGTAATTACAGAAAAACGTTAATCAGATTTGAGAAGGCAGAGCTGCTTACCTCTTTGAAGAAGCCTTTCCAATATCAGGTCTTTCTTCACATCTTAGGACAAACTGACATTAAGAGTACAATGGCCATATGAAAATACCCTAGAATACATAAATCTTGCTTGTCTGCCAATTCTGGCCTCATTTTGATGACTAAATAAAAAACAAAACAGAGAGGAAGTATGAAATGTGAATGGACCTTATTGTCTGAAGACTATGGAAAGCAAAGCATGAGAAAGCATGGTCATTGAACGATTGCAACCAAATAGAGAATTTCAAAACTAATAGGCGTTCAGATGCTGGGTGATAATGCAAAGAAAAAGCACTTCAGAGGCATTCTCAGGACGTTCCACCTTATCAAGGGGGGCCCATTGCTTCTGCAACTGAGAAAGTGTGTCAGGGAGGGGAAGGCAATTGGTAAAGCAAGAATCTGGTTCTTGGTAGCCTTATGCCCTTGGCAGCTTCCTTCCCAAGCAGGCCTTAGGGAATGTGCACTGGGAGATTTTACCAGGTTCACCTTCGCATTTTCAAGGGGAGCTCTTTAAAATGTCAGAAATAGCAGTGGGGTGTTCTGGAGCCTCAGCCCTGCAGCGATGCAGGTCAGCTTCCCAATTACCCAGCAGCAGTTCAGTGATTTTGAAGACTGACACTTTTCGGAGAGATGCACTAACACATTACTGCATCACTTTAATAAAACGGGAAGAAATTTTGTTTACTTACAAGTTAAATGTCCTTTTCATTACGGTTCAAACTTATCTCTCCAGACTTTGGCAATAGCTTCCCCTTTGCCCCATCTCCTTCATTCAAGGTCACTCCTGCCTGCAGTGTTCAAGGCTGATTTCGGCAAGATGGCAAGACCCAGAGGATTTTCCCACTAAACTGATTTTGCAAGTTTGTTGACTTAGTTCCAGAATGCCAGATCACTGCTGATCTGCAATGCATGAACAGTTCAGCTCACAAAACAGCTTAAAATGCTGCTTCCCTGTCTTTAACAGCCTCTGATTGTGCTTCTTCATATCAGTTCATGCCTGTAACTATTTCTCCTTTTTTGTGCCTCATTTTTCCCTAAGAATCTCAGAGAAATTACGTACATTACTGCTGCAATTTCACAGTTTCCACTTTATTTTAGTAGTGTATTAAAGAATTATCAGATTTTTTTTCTCACTATCAGAAGAAATAACACATGCATTCTACCTAGGCTGAGCCCCAGAATTGCAGTAGAGAGCTTCCCACTTGTACAGATAATTCCCAGGTGCTTTAGTTATCATTGCTATAGGAGATTTTTTTTATGTACAGGTGGTACAGCTACTCCCATGTGAAGGCAGTCACAGCAGCAGCGCCTACAGATACACTGCTACAATTCAGGCTACAAAACTCCAGGGAACCTATGCAGTGGTTTTAGATGCTAAAATCCCCACAGTCATTCATCATGACTCCCTCCCGATGCTTAGGGCCCCAACAGTGGAAGAAAATAGGTGGCCCAGTTCAGATTTTTCAGCACAAAATAGAGCAGCTTCAATGTAATGCATCTTTCTTGATGGTTTAAACAGAGACCCTGGTCTTGTGCTCTGCCCTGCCAAGCTACGCTGTGGGTGAGTGGGGTGGCTGGGTTGCTGACCACCTCTTGGAGAACTACCAAAAGGAAAACTGCAAGTCACATACTGCTTCATTTGCCCTAATTTTCTCTGTATTCACAAGACCAAAGAAAAGTGGCTTTCATCATTTACTATACTTAAAATCTGTGCTTTTCTGGCTAAACAACCAGTTCTTCCAGAGAGATATTTTGCAAAAACAGCACAAGGCTAACAGTCAAACTCAGAATGGTACCACAATACATTTTCACAAAGTATGAGAATGTGAATAACTGGTTTTGGAAATTATACCTGTTAACCCCTCTTCTGTCACTTTTTTTTTTTGTTTGTTTGCTTGTTTCTGGAAAAAAATGCTGGTTTATGCTGAAGACAGTCGATCTTTACAAGACAGCAAAGGATTGATGCAGCAAAATTTTGCAGAGCCTGAAATAGCTGCCAAATTCAGAAGGCTGTTGGGAAATAAAAAACATAGTCCTCTTAGGAAAACCTGGTTTCGTTAAATAAGGTCACAATGTTCTGTGGTTTGTGTATTGTTGTTTTGGGTTTTTTTTACTTCTTCATTTTTTTCTTTATATATTCCTACATCTGCAGAGTAAGGGGACCAAGTGGAAGTTTTACCATTTTAATTTTCCCCTTTCTACATTACATTTCCCCTTTCTGCATCTACAAAAGAAATTCTACAGTATTTCTTTTGCAGGAGCAATTAGTATTTGCTGTTATTTTAGAAGAAAAACCCTACAGAAATAAAGGAAAAGTATGAGTCACAGAGAGACCAATAATTAGGTCATGTGTTCAATTAGTTTTCATGCTTAACTAGTTACTCTTTAGGAAATGCTCAGCCTTTGATGTGCAGCAGGCAACTTACCAATTAATTAGGCAGAAAGAAGCAATGCAAGGAATGAAACCTCAGAAACTGTATCAAAGCCCAGAGATATCTAATGAGGGAAACAACAGCAACAACAACAGAAAACATGCACAAAAAGATAGAGGCTTTAAATTATCTGTTTCAAGTATCTTGGCTGTACTTCCTTTGAAATTAAGAGAAAACTGTTGGAAAGCAGACTAGATGAGAGAAAGGAGCAGCCTTGTTTGATCGGAAAAGCATCACTGTTTCCTTGAAGGCTTGCCACAAAAAATATAATCTATCCGTATTGTATGAGATGTCTCCTCAGAGACCATCACTCACTGATGAATGCAAGCTGCAAGAGGCATCACACAAGATATGATACTGGATTAGAACAAAATAGGAAAACCCTTTTATTTAAAAATCTGTACAGTTTAGCACAATCGGACACATGCTGCTGGAAGTCTCAACCTGGCACCAGCAACTGGGGAGAAAATATAATACATAGCCACAGTTCAACTAACATTTCTATTAATGTCACAGGCATGCTGATCTGGGATTAGTACCAAGTTTCTCGGTTCCCTTAGGCCCACTTCAATACAAGACTGCTGCAGTCGCTCCTCCTTGACTACGTCACCTCTTTGATCTGAGTGAAAAAATGGGTACAACCACATAAATTTAATGGGCTGGAAAGACCTAAAACATGCCTAGGTCTGCCAGACTAATGAGTTCAAATATGTTACTGCCTGTCTCTTAATAAGTGACACTAATGTAAGTCATGGAACAACAAAAAGAAAACTGCATAAGGAACAGAAGCAAAATTGCTGTGTGACAGCATCCACACCATCATTAACACACCATCCTCAGTGACTAGGGGTGCTACACACAGGCATTTTCAAATATAGGTATTTGCTTTCAAGCTTTCCCAGCCCTTCCCAAAAGCTTTCAAAAAGTTTATTTAATCTTGCCCCCTAGATTTCTCCAGTTCTTCCCCTATCTGGGATTTTCATGCCCCCTCTCATAGCTCATAGTTCTCCTTCGCTCCAGGGATGTCCATTCAAGTTAATGAAACACAACTAATTCCATCAGACAATCAAAATAGTGAAGATAACTGCCTTAGCAAAAAAGGAGGAAGCGGAGAGAAGAAAAAGGGAGATAACAATGTAGCACTTGAATTAGAAAAATCTATACTGTAATTGACTTTGTTTTATTTAGGCAAGTCGGAGTAAGGGGGAAAAAATTATTTGGGATGTAACATCTAAAGCTCTCTGGCTTTGCTGGTGTCAGTTACTGGGAGGGGCCTGGAGTACAGAGGCCCTGGAGCTACTGGCCTGAAACGACAGGAGGGGGAGTGGGGGAAACAGGCAATGCTCAGATGACAAATTACAGACCTTGCTGTGGTTAAATCTGACAGAGGCACAAACCTCTCACACTCCATTAAGTTACTTATCAGAGGATGTAAACAAATCCCAAATTCCACAGAAGAGTTGACCTTCAACTTGAAGTAAAGGTCTCTGTACAAAAGCAAGTCTCCACTAGAACGGTTTTGTAGCATCTCGGAACGGCTCAGAACACTTTGCACCTCTGCACTTTCACTGGCTCATCTCCGAATCTGCTGAAGACCAGGGCCCAGCACCCACCTGGTAAGCTGGCTCCTTTCAAGGAGCTGACACGAGCATTGTGCCACTGCAACAAATTGATGGACAACAAATATTCAAATTGTGACAAGGGGCTCCAGAGCTCTTCCCCTTCCCCTGAAACCTCCACACACATCAAAATAAGACATCCAACTACAGTCCACCTTAAATATAGCAGTGAACTTTCTTCTAACCCATCCATGATCCTTAACTCCCGTGCCCCATAACTACAGCTTTATTTTCCATAACAGTCCAGCTTAAAAGAATAAAAGTTCCACTCCAGTCCTTGGCTTTGCTTGGTAGCAAGGCTGTCAAGGTTCTTTGGCAGATCTCATGAACATCCTAATTACATACTGCTTCAGTTTAAAGAACATGCTGTTTGTAATCACTTTCTAGATATCCTCGCCTCCAGCTCATTTACTGCTCCTCCTCTTTTCACCTTCCAAACCTTATTTCTTTCAGTAATCTCACATGCAACCCAAATTTTACCTACAGCCCTATACTCTGGATTGCTCCACATCTATTTCTCTCCGTATATGCTCTTCCACCTGGTGATGGCACTTCCAAAACTCCCCTATAACCACTCACTTCCTATTTCTATATTGTACCACACTGAAACATCTACCAGCACATTTAGAGCCAGGCTTCTGCTATGCAAAGACTCTTATCACACTGACTGCTACTGTTTTACTGTCTCTTTGTACTCTCCCATTTGTTTGCATCAGTCTTATTTCAGACTGCAAGCTGTGCAGCAGTGGTTTTCATTTCATCTGTACAGCACCTGGCTGAACCAAACCCTCCCATGACTAGGGCTTCTGAGTCTTGCAAGAGTAAAATCAAAACAAACGAACAAAAAAAAAACCAGAACAAATAATAATAATAATAATAATAATAAAAACCCCAAACAAAACACTGGGGCTGGGGTGGTCTGCACAGCTGGGGAAGAAGTAGGGGGAAAAAAAGAGAGGAAAAAAGGAATCTTACCAAACACACCCAAGAGAGTCACAAACATCTGTTTGCCGGTGGTCTCACAGCTAGCTGTGCAAAGACCACCACATAGCACAGACTCTCAAGAAAAGGAAGACTTTAAAAAATTGAAAACATTCATTTTCACTGAGACAAGGTCCTGCTCCTCCAGTGTTAAGAATGCACTTCATGAGCAATGGAGAAATGCAAGTGTCTGAGACACCTTCTTAACCTCACCTCTACTCAGGAAGAGTTATGAACAGCAGGCTTTGACCTTCTATCGGCAGGACTGGGAAAGTTTCTGTCAGAGAATAAAGAACAGTACCATTGGGATTCAGTTGGATTAGTAGAAATCACAACAGAAAACAAGTAGAAATCAAAATTATTGAGAGAGATGAAATAAAGGAAGAATAAGTCCTGTGAATTTTCTGGTCAGATTACAGTTAAAGAAAGAAACTGGTCAAAAGCCATAGCTAACAAAAAGAAAAAAAATAATCTATAATTTCATGCAAATTTAATAAGCATATGCTCCAGACTACTTCATACCAGATCCTGAATTATGTAAACTGCATCATTCAACCTACACTTCTGCCTTCGGCTACACAGTTCCATTCTCAAAGGCATACACAGGAATGGAAACGAAGGAAACTTTATTAAGGCTAGAAGCCAAATAATGACACGTCCATTACAAGAAAGCAGGGGGGGAGAAAAAGTCTGGTACCCTTCTAAGAACAAAGCCAGCAAGCACAGACCAGCCGCATCTCGTAGCGCTCTGTACAATACCGCACACAATGACCATTTTATACAGGGTAACTGGTGCTTTTTATATAGAAGTACCATAGCTCAGTTCAGAGAATTCCAGCCAAGAGGATGCAGAAAAGCACGCTCTCTCAAACCAGCCCACAAGAAAAGGAGCAGTGTGCTGTGCAGAGGAGTAGTAGAAAGCTGGACAACACCTTCATCCTCTGCTCCAGCTCTGCACAACATTACAGCAAAGAACCCAAGTCCCAGGCTCTGCTGATAAATGGATATAAACTGGGACTTAAGTAACAGTAACGTGTCGTAAAAATCCCCAGTAGCTACTGCATCTCCATAAACCATCTCACTGCAGCAGCACTCGGAATTTGCAATCTGTTATTCCTATTTTCAAACAAAGTCTGTTGACTTTTAAACTAAGGAAAGTTCTGCCTTGTGAATGGCATGACATGCAATGCTGCCAAGAAAACCAAATTTGCATACAAACAATATTTGCTACTTACTGCCAGCACAAGCAAACCAGTTCTCTCTCTGGTCGCTACAACACAGGCAGTATATCCATATAATATAAAGGGTAATCAATGAGGATCAGAAGCAGAGAAATGCCATATCAATGTGATCAATTTCTTATCTAAATGTTTTAAATACACAGCATGCAAAGTATCTCCAATAAAAATGTAAGGTATTTTATGCCAGGCAATTGAAGTGATGATACAACGTGCTGTCCCTGCTAAAGGTTCTCCTTTTCCACCGTGTTCTCCTGACACTGCCTGCCAAACTCTTTAGCCCAGACCCTGTAACCAGCATGCCCCAAGCCTGCTCAGCTCCACCAGCCACCCTCCAACCCTCCAGCCTGCAGGTCCCAAAGCCAGAAGCACAGTCCCGAGGAAGGTTTTTCCCCCTGATCAGGCATTGTGGGGTCCTGTGCTCTTAAGTTCACTACCTTTTCCTCCTTTCATTCTCAGCTGCTTAAGCAACCCCTCTTATCCCCTGTAATTGAGCCTGCTTTCCAGATTACCCTCAGGTTTAACCCCTTCCACGCCCCACGAAGCTCAAAACTCATGAGCTTCAATAGTAGAGAAGAGCTCTTTGTTTTCTTTCCACTTTTTCAGCAGCACCTTAACTATCTTTGCACCGACTTGTGAGAAGTCTTGCTCAGAAAATTCTTTAGAAAGACAAAACCTACAGCTTTGTCATCTCCAACTCTCTTCCTCATTAAAATTTTCATTTGAGAATTGCAATGAAATGACTGAATATTGTTTAACTGCAGTATTTTGCAGATAAAACAACAGCTGAAGCGCTTTTTACTCCTGCAGCACACAAATTTATGTAGCTACAAAACAATAAAGCAAAGTCTTAAATTTAATCAGAACAAATACTTCAAGCAATGGCAAGCTGATAAATTATTTAGAAAGGGGCTCAATAAGACCTGGAAGGAAATATGCATCAGCTGTGCAGCCAGGGAGCTTCCAGAAACAAAGAATTTTCATGCTTCCTCCTTGTAAAGCTTTTTCATCTAAGCTATTTGTATTTAAAAGAAAGGGAAAGTATTTGAACAACATCCTACCATTCAGACAAGGACTGCACTGGTAGTGATGTCATAGGACTTTCCACACAGCTTTTATTACTGACACAATCTATTTACCCACAGTTAGTATTGTTTGTGTGTTCACAACAAAGAGTTGATGACAGCCATTTCCCAGCGTAAGGACCCACTCTGACAGCCTGGTAATATTGGCTATTTCAGAAGATTTTAATGATTTGGTCTTTTTTTCAGACTGCCTAGTTTTCCCCATATTGTCTTCCTTCCATCAATTCTTCAACCATTCCAAAACATTGAGAAATAGACAAAACTAGATGTATTAGTATTTATATGAAAGGTCTAGGAAATTCAATAATGTTCCTATTGTTTTATTGCAGATGGCACATCAACTTCTCTTTATGACTGCAGAAAACTCAAGAGCCCTGTCGAGTGCAATAAAACGGTACGTGTTTAGCTTTGCAATGTTTCAAAGGGCTGTGATTTACTGCTAAGAACCAGGCACCTTGCACACAAACATCTGAGCTCAGTAATTGCCTCATGTTTTGTGCAAACTCTACAAGGCAGCGTGAGGTCAGCCCACACAGGGTACCTGCTGCTTCTAGATGCCGGTCTCTCATTCCTCAGTAATATGGACTATGTTACTAAAGAGTGGAGAAAAAGGTTTGTTTTCACCTTTGCGTCAAGATGTTTTACTCCCCTCTTTGATTTCAGACACTATTTGAATTTTCAGCCAAATTCTCAGGCTGCTAGAGAAGGATTTTAAAAATTGTCAATGTACCAAGAGGTAAAATGCAAAACTAAATTCTCTTGTCTTAAACATATCCCATATATGCTTCAAGACAAGTCCTTCTTATATAAATATACTTACAAAACACCTCAGGAAAAAGCAGACCCACAGACAATTATCCACAGATTCAGTAACGTGGACATTTCACCACTAAAAACCAGTAAGCCTCCTTCAGGTAATACCTTCAGCTTTCACTGAAAGACAAACTCAGTTCTAGTCAGTCAACCCTGAGTAAGGCAGCAGGGAAGTATCACGCAAAGGCAAGAGGTAAAGAAGCAGTACAAACTGCATTTACATTCAAATTGCTCTGAATACAATATTATTTCCATCTAGTTTGCATTAGAAAGTAGAGGAGGGACTTGGAACACATGCAACAAACTACTTCAGCAGCAGCCTTTAAAAATAAATACGCCAACAACCCTTTTTTGGGTGAAAAATATTCACAGCAGTGTCTGGCAAAAGAAAAGTTTATATTTACTTCTGCAAAGATAATCTCAAAGCCACTTGACCTTTACCTGAATATATTAGCCCTTCAAGAAGGAATGGAAGACTTTGGGGGGGTGGGGAAGAACAAGAACCACAAGTTCTCTATCTCCCTGTACAAACAGGGACATTCAGAGCTTCTAGGTTCCAGACCCAAACAAAACATCAGCAGTGGCAATCTACAGATTTCATAAATTATAAAGAAACAAGTAAATGAATGTAACCCATCACAGTTTAAATATAAGGGCTGATTAAAAATACTTCAGGGCACTGCCAACACAAAAGCCTTCCCAACCAGTCATCCAGCACAGAGGACAGGAAAGCACCAGTAACTTTCCAAACTGCAGACTTAACCATAACTATAGACTTTCAAACTACATACTAACAGGCATTACAGTGACATTTCATAGATTTTTTACATGTTAAGTAAGATAGCGAGCAATGCTAGAAACAGCAAATGTAGTCCTGGTACCAACATTATTGTTATTATTACTGACATAATTATTATTACTGAAGACAATCTAAAAGGAAGAGACAATGTCTCTGTAAAAAATTAAGGCCAGGTCGGTATGCATGCCACATCATAGGGAAAAAAAATTAAAGCAAGTCTACAAGTAGGTTCATTCAGTGAAGTTGCAGTTTCTGTTAGGGTTACACATTATTTACTTTTAATGATAGATTTATGATTTAGTAGTCAATAGTCCAGGTACTTTGAAGAGGAATATTTTGACCCAAACTGCCTACAGCATACAGGTAAGGACAGGAACATACTGGGGAACATTAACAGTGAAGATGATTCTACAGTTCAGTTTTTCTATTTGGAAAATGCCACAGACTTCAAATTTCATTCTTTAGATCTTTCTGTAGATTATTTACTGAGACACATGAAACTATGGACATTGAAATAGCCAGAAGCAAAACACTTCCCCAATGTGAAAGCATGAGATGTTACAAAACAGGAAATACTCAGTTGCTTGCATGCTTTCTGAACTCCTGCTTTGCATTACTATTACCCAAAACATTCATCTTCAAAAACATACACACACATTATAATTTAGAGTTAGTAGTTACCAATGCTCTGAAATGATGTTTTACAACAAACCCAAAAGCATTCTTCAGCTTCTAGCTGTACAACATTCAATTTTTCCAAATGATAAAATCAGTAGTGATGAGTGCTGGAACAGAGTTTTGAACTAGGTGAGGCCAAACACATTCTTATAACCGAAGAAACTATAAACCTGAATGAAACGCTTCAGAACATCTCAGTCAGAGGAACCTAAATTTAAAAAAAACTAAAACACCACAACAATGTAGGGACTTAGTACTTTAAGCAAATACCCCAGACGTGATCAAAGAAATTGCTAGCCCAGAGGGGCATCTGCTAGAAAGCTATTAAGTTTCACAACTTGCAAGAATTTATTCACACTGATGGATGAAGAAACCAATAAATGCCACACATGACCACGATGCCACATAACAGACGCGTATCTTAGTTTTCAGTCTACATTGAATGTTATCACAAAGAAGTATCGTATCTATAGCTGCAGAGGGCAGCCCAAGAAATACTTACTCTTGGCTGCCAGTTTTCATACTGCTTCTGTAAATTTGCACCAATGGTTTCCAGAGCTTTTTGAGGCCCCATTGACAGAGGATCTAGGAAATATAACACAAATGAGTATTTTTGACCACAACTGAATCACTCAGCTTGACAAGAGGCAGAAATTATTTCCAGTTCTAGGTGCTTTTAAACCTTCAGCTGCTCCACACTGTGTTTCTGTAAAATCCAGATCTACAGCCTGGGAGACCAAAGTCTACATCAAAGCATGAACACCACCTGCCTTTGCAGAAGAAAGCAGCCAAAAGCTTTCCACACTTTCCCTTCTCCAGTGTTCTGCTTGCAAGAGAGATCATTTAATGATATTTTAATGCAGGTTCCTTTCATGCATTCAATTTCAGATTCATAAACGTTACATTCTTCATGGAATTTACTTGGATGCGTAAATTATCCCCAAATTCTTCACTCAAGTACAAATTAAACACCATTATGGACCATGAAATTTGGAAGATTTCTCTCGCTAAGGTAATATACACAATTTGTTTTGAAAGACAGGGGAAGCATCACAATTGTTTCTTTTAATATTGAAAAAAGGTTTCTGTAATAAATAATGACAAAAATTTAGATTGGTTAAATATTTGATGATAAACATTTTTTCTTGATGAATGCAAATCCTGCTTAACTTACTTCCATTGCTTACTGCTTCAGAGATCATACGCCATTTGTAATTTTTAAGTTAATCTTATCACTAATTACCACCACCCATACATACCACTACAATTTCAGGTTATGTGCTTTATTCAAAAACCACAGCTATATAATTGACACTATTAACAAGGTTCAAAAAGCTATTATTTTGCAATGCAATAAAAATTATTTTAAAAACATTTAATCACATCAATGAAGTTGTTTTTTTTAATCTTTACCAATATTCAACCTTGTACTGTTAGAAACAGAACATAAAGCAGGATGAAAGCAGGATTTAAAGAGTTATTTCTCTTAAAGGAATAAAAGCTAGGATCTTATTTGAGTTTTAGTACACTTCTGTAGAAAGATTTAAGGTAATGCGAGTACACCCTTTCCGTTTTTCCAAAACAAAGAGTGGCAAATTGTTTGCTCAGACTTCGAGAAGCCTGTCTGTCTTTGGCACAGGTGCAGGTTTTGTTCCAGAAGCCTTGCCAGAGCATCACCAGGATGGAACAAGCGCCTGCTCCCCACTATGGGCCCTGCAGTTTCGGCACGTGCTGACATACCGTTCAAAAACCCCCTTATCTATCGCAGAAGTCTTTATTGCTCTGAACTACAACAGTCCCCTTGCTATTTAAGCTGAGTTTCCAGCTGATATCCTTAAGATGTTGAACAGTAATCCCCCAAATGTATTCACACTGCTTTGCATCATCTTTTGTTAGTTGATATGTCATTAGCTACTGCTCAAATTTTTTTTAAAAAAGGAAATGAAAAACCAGCATAAACACATCAGAATTTTTCCTGAGTCCTTCAAAAGGACCAAACTGAAGTTCAGAAAAAGAAATTAAAAATACTTTACATTCACTCTGCCAGCAGAAGAATGTAGTCTGTAGACTCTGGAGCATCTTCAGAGTAATTAGCATTATTAAAAATACCCTTTATACAAAAATACACTGGTGCCATTCCAACAGCCAAGAAGTAGAAACAAATTAATTTTCCTAAATACAGCTCACACCACCACAGCCATTACGTGACCTTCCAGCCTCCCTCATTGAGCATATATATAAGGCTAGTGAAGGCCAGCAGACACACAGGCCAAGATACCTTCAGTATGATCACGCATGCAGACTGTGCCTTAAATGGGGCCAGGCTGACACTGCAGCACAGGTACCAGCCAAGGCTTAATTCTAGAGAAAACCCAAACACTTCAGACGTTCTAAGGGTGCACCCAGAAGGTACAGTAAGAACTGCAAGCGGCTTTTGTCTGAGAGTGGGGTGGCCATTTGTTACCAGGGTTCACAAGCTGGTGATCTCAGCTCAGTTGTAAATAGCAGCAATTGCACCAAAGTGATTTCCACGCTTCCTTGCACATCTGGCAAAGACATTATGTTTCCACCATACACTCCATTAGCTTCTCTTGGGACTGTTGCATAGAAGTAAAAACAGCAGCTATTTCTGCAATTACCTTTTTCAAAAATTTAAAGTTGCCTAGAAATGGAAATGTGTACTTATGTATATATACACACTGAAATTTAATTACAAAACTGCATTCAAAATTCTTTTTGTTGATGACAGTCACTAACAACTTTATTTTAATGACTCTGCAATGCTTTTCATTCTCTTTGCTCTCTACTCATGTATCAATGAGAAATCAGAGCTGTTCTCGCCACTGAATAGATCTGTTTATTAGTGCATGCTCATGGCTTTTTAACTGCTATAAAGTCATCAGCAGTTTTAGGTTAAAAAAAAATGAGATGCTATGATTCATAAAGCAGGTAAGGCAACGTTCGAAACAAGGCGTTCTGAAACTTTTTAAAGAAATTCAGTTTGTGCAATGAATAATTTGCTTTTCCAGACTATCACAAGCCCCAGAGTTTAGGATTACAGTGCTCTGCGCGCTACTTACTGAAGAATGAACATTTTCAATTCCTAGAAAAAAACCAAATCTCTCAGAAAGCCTTCTTAAACAAGGTATTTCCTTCTAATATTACTTCAGATTTGTCTCATCTTGATAATCAGACTTGATCTCCAAAACCAAGGGAAAATTTCACTTCTTAACAAAAAACTAGGAATTTAGTCCAACACTGCATCAAAGTAACAAGCCCAGGTGTTGGAACTGCTGGCAAGACATCCTTGGGAGTAATTCCAGGTCTTCTGAATTCATGATCCCAATTAAAATAGCCCCAGAGCAGTTACTTCGACATGCAGTAGAGACCACGCATTTTACAGAAACTTATTTCTATATTGTATGAGGCAGGGTAATTTTAAACCTTTGCAGATCACAGTACTCTAAAGATGTAACTGCTCAGAGATCTCCTTAGATATCTATAAGTCTACCACAATTAAAAGAAAGCTAAGTAGCTAATTAACAGCTTTTTTTTCTCCATGCTATCTCATTTCAGAACAAAGCAGGCAAGATGACATATGGCAGCAGTTACTGCTGGACTCTTAATTAACTCTATTCTAGACAGAGTGAAATCAGATGCCATTTCCTTTTGCTCACCCTAGTTTTAAGTCCAGGAGACACACAACTTGAAGATTACTATATATACTATAACTCAGTGTTTGTAAGACAAATAGAATTAGCTGGTGCTTGGAAGTTCTTAAGACTTACCGATCCAACACTCCAGACGGGCACAAGGAGTTGTTTTCACCACATCAGGAGGGTCCACACCGACATTTAGGCACAAGACTAAGGCAACACTAACAGTCTTCATCTGCAAAGACAGACAATAAAAAGTTTACTTAATGTAGAAGCAAAATCAGTTTTCTCTGGTGTTGAAATTTTACCACTACTATAACTTTTGAAGTGTTTCAACAAACCTTTGCTACCTGCTTTAACATGAACTATTTCAAGCAAGGCATGACTGATTAAATTTTCTTTCTTTTTTTTTTTTTAAATAGAACAGTACTTAGACTTTATGTTACTATTTTTATTATTATTATTTCCAGAACCCATTCTTCTCTTACAGCATATAGAAATGGGTATCAGCAGACTTCTGCTACTCATCTCAAATTAGTCATTGTCCAACTGAAATACATTATTAAAATATAAGGATATGCTATTCAGGGTCCCTGATCAATATTATATTATGCTCTCTCTAATATTAAAACCAAAAGCAAGGGAAAAACACCCACATGACCAATTAAACTATAACAAGTCATTTAGTTCAATTTTTTTGGTATTTTTATTTCACACTACTTAGTCTGGATAGCCTTATTTTAGGAGGAATCACCCCTTGGTTCCCCTTCCTGGTCTTGCCCGTAGCTGCTGCTCCAGCATCAGCCCCCCAGAGCGAGCAGGCAGCACACAGACATGCTTCTGCAGCCACAGGGGGCAACACCAACACTGGCATCCCAAATCCACTGACACCTGTGGCCAAAAAGCTGCATTAAACCAATGACTAAGCACTATGGCCAGTTAAAAATATTGCTTGAAAATTATTACTGCACATCTTTATGCTCTTTTCTAATCTCCCTCACCCCAATATCTCAACCAGAGAAGGAAAATAAAGGAAGTAACACGGCTCACAGTATCAAGTGCTCAGCACTCCCTTGCTTGTCTGAAGCAAGGCCACCCGCAGCGTCTCCACTTCCCCAGGGTGCTCATTACAATTCAGAACAGCAGGCAAAAAGAAAAAAAAAAAAGGAAGGAAAAGAAAAAGAAGGAAAAAAAAGGGGGAGAGACAATAAAATCCAGACTTCATACTTGCAGAAAAAGCTAGAGCCACACAAATGTGTAATTTATAAAGGAACTAGAAACTGGTGCAAAGAGGCACTATTGACACCAAGAAGAGGGGGACAGGCTCGACATCAGGACAGAAACTCTAGCATCTGCTCACTCCCATGTCTATGATGGGGAACCCAGAGTAAAAAAATTAGCACGGAATCTGGTTAATGGCTTCACCCCAAACTATATTCTTGCTAACAAAACCCTGCAGTCATTCAGGAGTAACTCAACCCCATGAGTTAACAAGGAGTAAGCAGCACTTTCCAGAATACTGATGAAAAGAGAGCCTGAATGGGGATTCCCCCACTGGCATTTCACGAGGGTTCCCAAAGGAGTGCACACAGATGGGGTGAAAAGGTCCACAGCTGAAGTTTAGCACCAAGTACACACACACTAAGAGTACTTTATTAAAACTAAGAACAATACATAGTAAAAGTATAGTTACTGGCAAAACGAGGATCAGCTGCAAGATGCATCTTGGTCCTGCAAAGCTGAGAGCAGTCAGGTAGCCCCGAGGCAACCCCACCAAGACTGATGCCTGCAACTGAACCCGGGGGCTCTGGAGGAAGAACAGAGGCTGTGCTGACAGCCAGCCCGACTCATTCCTCACCCCCTGCAAGCCTTTTCCATCCTCCTCCCTCATCTTTTGCTTTCACCTCTCTTTTCCCTTCACCTTCCTTCACTTATTTTCTCAACACCAAACTGCCACCCTCAAAACTACGTTGTGCCAGCAATTGTTGATGCTTTTCACGCTGCTCACACTCAATTTTCTAAACCAAGCAAAAAACGAGAGGGAAGGTTATTTCATCTGTACCCAGGGCAACTGCTGCCCTGGTTTTAGACAATCCAACACAAAGATCTCACTGGTGGTTCACTATAATAAAGACTTCTAATAAAAACATCCTACCAAAACCCAATATATTTACAAATGTTAGAATAATGAATTATAATATACAAATATTTTTTTTTACAAAAACACCAACAACCAGACACACATGACAACATTCACCAGAAGTGCACCCAGTTAAAAGAAAAGTCACCTCAACATCTAAGTATTGACTTATTTACCTCTCAATGCAAGCACATACAGAGAATACATGAGTCACATAGAAGGACACAAGACTTCTTCCCCACCCTGAGAACTGCGCAATGCTATGGTAAGAGTTATTTCAGGAGATAGATCTATTGAGGAAACAGCCTCATATTGCATCAGAGGAGGCTTAGATTGGATATTAGGAAAAATTTCTTCACCAGAAGGGTTGTCAAGCACTGGAACAGGCTGCCCAGGGAAGTGGTTGAGTCACCATCCCTGGAGGTATCTGAAAGACATGTAGATGGGGCACTTGGAGACACGGTTTAGTGGTGGGCTTGGCAGTGCTGGGTTAATGTCTGGACTTTTCCAACCTGAACAATTTTATGATTTGCAAGGTCACAAAATAATACCCAACACTAGTAAAAGAAAAATAGTTCCAAACTTTTTCAATTCACCCAGTATAAAATCTGTATGTTACAAAAATGGACTGATTTTTAAGACTGACCAGAGATGACCTGGGAGCTCCATGCACCTTCAAGTCACCAGTACACTTGTTACTGGTCTCTGTGAACAAACTGCCTCCTACATGATGGAGGCTGCTGTACATAACTGGTAATAGATTAAAATAGTTCCCTTTAGTCTTAAAACCTAAGGGACAGGCTTTCTACCCAGTCAAGCAGATGTCTGGCACCCAATACTTCAATGCCTTATTTTTCCTCAGCAAGCGCACCTGGCTTTCTTCCTGCTCACCTATTTCATGCACCAATGAAAACATCATGTTACTTCGATATTGCAATAAATACTTATTACAACATGCAATTTGAAACCTTTCTATTCCTTTCGAGAAGGTATCAAAAGATAAAGAAATAACATTATTTAGAAAGCAGCACCTTTCAAGATTATTATTTAGTGTCATCTTTTCCTGCCTTCCCTTTCCCAAAACCCATCAAATATGTTTAAAACAGTAAGAGGCACACAGTTCCTGTTGAGATTTTTGGCTTGACCTACCTATGCACTAGACAAAGATAAGAAATTAATCACATATAATAAAATATATTAGAGAGGTAATCCTTTACTATTTCAAGCAGCACAGAAGTGTTATGTACCAACTATGCACATTTGCTGAGAACATTAGTGCTCAGTACTACGGTCTGGTAGAAAGGGAAAAAAAAAAAAAAAAAAGGAAAATAAAAGAGAGGGGGAATAAAACCCACCACAAAACATCTGACCATTACAGAACAACTTGCATTGACTGAGCTTTAACCTGCACACACAGACACCTTCTCAGTACACTACATCCATTGCCAGTTCACACAGCCTCCAAAAAACGTGCTGCAGGGTGTTAAAGAGCATGAACATCCCCATAAGTAATAACATGCTGGCAAACACACACTAAAAACCCAGAAGGAAACAAAGAAAACTACAGGACAAAATAACTTATTAGAAGGGAAATATACAAATCATTTTTTCAAGAGAAAGTATCCTGCCAAACAATCAAACAATTTTCTATCTCATTTATTTATTGTTTCCCATTTGTGCTCTAATACTAATTTATTTTTCAATATTTTACTAGTAGCATCTGATCTGTGACTTACGCTGAACAGGCTGATCTTTATTTTCTATTCCCAAGTTCAGTGTTTTAGAAAAGCATTCTCAAAAACAGACAACAAACTGGTAATGAAAAGTAACAGTCTAACTGATCCCAAAGACAAATGGGGTTACTGCTCCTCTGCCCACCTCCCCATGAAGGATGTAAAGCATTATATACTTTATGACTATCTGTTCTGCTAATAAAGAGCTCATCTTCAGTAAGAATTAACAGTTCTCTCATACTACCCTCTGACTCCTACTCACCATCCATCTATGATGTTGAATCATTACAGATCAAAAGAAAACCTAAGCCCAAGAAACAGAATAATGCTTTTCATATTTCTAAACTCTTTTGAAACACATTACCAGAAACTCTGTAGCATATTTAAAGCTTCTTAATACAAGAAGTACTAGGACACTCTCATCAGTCATTAAGACAGTAGAAATACTCTTTTTTACATTTCAGGAATATAGCCACCAGAATACATTTCAATAGATTTTTGTTAGAATTTACAAAATGAAACATAAGAATGTTTGGCAAGCTCCTAGGAAAACCAATACCCACAACACTTTCCCAGCGAAGGCTCAAGATCAAAACCATAGAGGCTCTTAGTGTGGGCTGTTCTCTATATAGTGTAATTTGTATGTTTAAAAAAAAAAAAAGAAAGAAAGAAAGAAAGAAAGGAAGAAAAATTGGACACAATTCACAACTCTGCATTGCATGCAAGTTAAAATTATTTAATAACCCTGGGTCAGAACCTGCAATACTTAAACTGCAAAATCCACTCTACCAAAAAGCTCTTCCTGAGAAGTAATGGGATTGCATTCAAACCCCAAATCCATCAGAAATGGGAGTAAGAGAACAGAGGTAGTTTCAAGTCTATTCAGATTAGAAGATGTTTATTAAAGCATTTGATGTTAAAATATCTATTACACTAAAGATCAGATAACTTGTAAAATATTTCTAATTTACCTCATTTAATTTTGAGACAAAACAGATTGGCAGACGAGAGAGTGTAACATCACCCATAGATATCTCAAACCAAAATTAGTGCAATTTCTGCAGTTACTTTCAGCTAGAAAAAAACCACATTACACTACCTGTATAAGAATGGTTTTGATTCAAAACCTGAAGTTTTATCATGACAGGTAGCCCAGCTTATTCTACTGTAGCACACCTGAAAGTAATTCCAGTCCAGACTGAAACTGAGACACCCCATTCTATCAGTTGCTATAGATTTGTTATAGGCTATAGTAAGAACAGGTCAGCAACTAAGAAAGGAGTCATATAACTGTTTTATCTTCTAGTTCAAGTAATACCAAGGGTCAGTCTGTCAATCAATTTATGAGAAATTTTGCATTCTGTGGTAAGACCCTCACCTAACATTTCATAATGGACATTTTAAAACCCGTAAGTATTTTATTTCTACACTGCAATTTTCAAGCTGGAAACTTTCTGTTTCAACACTACACAGATGAACACTCAACTGTTATAAACCTGCCTGGTTTTATGCCAGTAAGTCAAAATTGCTTCTGTGAGTTAGTACAAACACAAGAATAAGTCAGCATTAAGCATTAAATATATGCTGCTACATTATTTTACAGAGCTGAGGGTGAACCTACCAGCATTAAATACAAATACTGGGGCAGATTTCCAGATTGAGGAATTCTCATATCCATCTCATTTGGAAGCCCTCACTGGTCAGCAGGCACAATTCTGCCTGCTTGTTCAGTAAATTAATCCCCTTCCTAAAGACCTTCTTTGCACATTTTTCTTTATACACATTTACACAGATTTAATACAAGCCTCTTGACAAAAAGGCAAAACCAGCTAGGTGTTCCACAGCTACCGGGTTTGCAGACATGCCATTAAATACTTCAACAAGGAGCTCTCTAAACACTGAGTAGTAACAGCAGTATTTAGCAACGTGAAACATTGAACTGTAACTGAAACTCCAAAGGGAGAACATTCTGCAACACCAGAAAATCATGTTCTCCCTCTCCCAACCAAGCCGCATGGAGCTTTCCTACACAGCGCCCACACCTGAGAGGCTTTCTCACACCAAGGTGGCCTCTTGCAGCAAGCTGCGGGCTGAGCTGGAGTGGGATTCTTCTGGGGATGACAGGATTCAGGGCAGATCAGCCACTGGAGGAGACTGACATCCCGAACTCTCGGGCAACTTCCTACGTCAGCATCCTGCTAAGAGGTGACAAGTGACAACACTTTGTCTGGTTGCTCTCTAACACCACAGGCATCGTTGCCAGGGCTTAGGCACAAAACACACCACTGAGGCATGCCAGTTTACAAATCAGCTGTTGAAAGGGCTGAAAACTTTTGAACAGGCAGACAAAACCTTGACTTCCATGTCCACTTGATCATACAACCACACACAAAACCAAAGAAAGGTTTCTGAAGGGAGCAACTCAGAACCTGTCCCTGGCTTCTCTCTGCCCTGCGAACAGGCAGAAGGAATACAGATCCTTGCGGTAGGAAGGGGGTCTGTTTGACACATTGCCCTTTGTGCAGTCACACCACCAAGCTCTAATTTGGTACCCTTCTACACTCATTTCACACCATGCTGTGCAAGGTGATTGAGAATTTATTTTTTTAAAATGGATCTTCCCTTTAGCAGGCCAAATACCAAAAGAAGAGATACGTGCCAGTCCTCTTCAGCTCTCCTGTAACATTCACAAGGTCTACAAAGGTAGAGCTTTCAGTTTCAAGGAAGTTTTTTTTATATGAAGTTTAAGAGAAATAAATTTGTTATGGGGGAAAAAAATATCTGTGCTTCTTCACAGGGATAAAAATAGTAGAATACAAAGAAATACTTCAAGTTGACATTAATAATTCAACACCTCTGCAGGTAGTCTTCAGCCATCTGTAGCCCAAAAGGTCAGTTCTCACTGTGACTGTTGTGACAGCATACACTAGATTCCTAGATCAACTCCTCCTTAATGTTTGTTTTCCTTTTCTAACCTCTGTATTCTGCACTAATACTATGAATTTTCTTCAGAGGTTTATTATGTCCAACATGACCGTTTACCCAGCGAATGCAGCTACTACACAAGTTCAAGAGCAGTCAGTAATACTAACACAGCTCCTCATAAAACAGACGTTTAACTGCTGGCTTCACTATTTACTTTATAAGCACTTCTTATGGTTGTAAATGAATTACTACTATCAATCAATACCCAAGATAGACATACACACTTTCTATTTACTTGCTCAGAGAACAGCATGCATCTTCTCTGTCTGATCGGGAATAATATCAATCGACATGCTACGGCCCGGTGACCTCAGCTTCTGAAGGTGCCCTCAGAGGTCAAAGGTAATCCTGTATGACAGAGCAGCTCTTAAGATTAAAAACTACAAACTCAAGTAGGCTGATTCACTCTACCATAGCAAAGCATCAAAATACTGCCTTTAAACCACTGCTTAGACGCATATAACCAAAATGGTGTTATCTTGTCCCTGCTAAGCATTTCTTAAAAATAATGAAAAATAACAGGAAGCAAATATTTTACTTCTATGATTTTTGCTATCTTGATCCAACATGCAAAAAGAATCAACAAGAGACACTGTCTAGATGTTACTCCTCATTTGATCTGTGACAACAGCTTTCCTTCTCACCTCAGCATAACAGTATCTGTTTTGCATTCTGTACAGGCTTCTTTTCATCATTCCACCACATTCCCACTCCTGTCTAGCACTGCCTTTAAAAAGGTGTCCATCTTCCCATGCACTGACTTCAGATCTTCCTTACAAACTATTATTTCAAATTATTCCTAGATGACACTTTTAGATCTTTAACAAGTCAATAACGCATGCTACACAATGTACATTTGATCAGGAATCACACTGTCTCGTGTAAGTGGAATCCCTGAGCTAGAGCCAACTTCACTAAATTGAAGCAACTTTTTAAAATAGGAAGTTTCCTGAGCTTACAGGAGCAAGCAAGAGAAAATGGTAAGGACAAAATCAAGTCCATCCTTTCAACTGAAGCATCAGAAACAGAACGATGATGTGTGGTTGTGTTTGAGAGCCATACGACACAGAACACTGTCCCCCTATGTAATAAGGCTCAATCACCCGACCACTGAAGGGCTTCACATTTCTTACTGCTGCTGTGCCACAGGGAGAAAGGAGGGGTCGCTGAGGGAAGACCATCAGGCTTCTCAGAGCAAACCATGGTGTAGACTGTGCTTCTTCTTGAGGCTTTGTCGTCAGGCTACAAGGAGGTCAAGCAGAGGGACAAACGCTGAGCTATATCCAGACAGCAGGCTACATAGAGAGGGATGGAAGGATCACTTGTGCCACAGTTTACCTTCTGAGGCACTGCTGCCTTTTTCTGTTCAGCAGAGTACAGCACTAATTACACTGCTGCTCTCATCCCCTTCCCCACAAAAGCTAATCCAGCTATAGATCACCCTGCCACAACACAGCAAGGATAAGTAAATAAATATAAATACGGAAGTAAAATTACCACTGAGAGTGTCACTGGTAGAACCACTGGGACAAAAAGATAAGAAGAAACTCTGCAGGCACTGAGCCCGTCACCTACTGCATCCCACATCATAACTTTTTATTAAAGAATGCCATTAGCACAAATCCGGTTTTGTGAACTATTTCAACTAGATCATTTACTGAAAGAGGTGTCTAAACTACATTGTTTACAGAACAATAGAAGAGCAAGAAAAACATCTTGGGTTTACCAGATTTGCTTGGAAATGCCAGTTAAAGCTATTAGACAGAGAATAATCAATAACCTCCCTCAGTTATCCATGGCCATACTGTGCTAACAGCCACCTTTGGAAATGTTCAAGGGTAGAAGATCAGCACAGCAGCAAGCCAATTAAAACAACAGAGAGGAAAACACAACCAAACCCCCCAAACCTCCCAGAAAACCTACGTAACCCATGGAGACAAACAAAAATGAAACTCCAAGGAGGCCTGTTGCCCTTGAATTTCTCTATCTACACAAAGGCAGAGAGAAGAAACGGTACACACCAGAGAAGCAATAACAAAGCATTTCTAAAACTTCCACATAACCTTCAGTCTCTCAACTACCAAAACATACACAATGCCAAAATAAAGAACTGGTAGTTGTCAGCAGAACAGATGTTTCACAGTTTTCACCACAAGAGCTTCATGCAAAGCAGCCCGCTCCCATCTGGCAATTTACCACTGCACAACGGCTCTACCAATGTTTATTAACATTTGCCACACTTGAGAAATTAGAGGAAAAGCCTCAGATAGTGATATGTATTTTTAATACAACTTGCAATAATAGTCCAGTGCTTTTGTGTATCTTTCAAGGTGTATTTTTTCATTGTCTGCTATTCACAGGCCTTGCAAATTTCTACAGACACTCTGGGGGTGCAGGAGGGTCACTACCCACTACAACACACATGTTGATTTTAAGTAGCAGTAATTGCCTAACTCCTCTCCAAATACCATATGCTCAGTAGCACATCAACACCAGTCTCCAAGACTGCCCTAGTCTCCAAGGCAAAAAATGAAGCACATTATATAAATATGTATTCTCTCATTGCATTTTTTTGAATGGAGAAACAGATATATTTTCTGACATTCCACTCGCTAACGGTGTTCATGTTACATCCCCTACATATCATCTGAAGTGAGAAAATTCATAGAATGAGAAAGAGATGGAATAATTTGTAGATTTCAGTGTTTTCTACTTCTATATAAAGGTAAGATCTGTTTCTTTCAAAATATGTGGCTAGTTGTACTCTTCAGAGCTGTTAATCAAAGCCCTTTCTCTGCTTAGAGATAAAAACCTTTGTAGATAGTGGTAGATACAGTACAAGCTTCCCAACTCTACCCAATCAATACACAACCATCTTACCTAGAACAAAGGTAATTTTGAATTAAGAGAAGACACAAATCTATAACTTAGATGACAGTGCTCATTACTTACAGCAGGGAGTCAGTTCGGGGAGAAGCTGGGGTTTTTAGTTTTGTTTTTAAAGACATTTGTAACCCAGCAGGTACCCTGTGCTGCCACCCAATTCCCACACCTCACTGGACAGCAATTGCCACTTTTAGTAACTATTGAACTAAAATGGATTTCAGCCACTGACCTAGAACAGAGAGGGATTCACAGCATTACCCATTCTCAGGACCACGCTACAGCATTAAAGCAAAGTGCTCCAAGCTAGTCTTCCTAGGAGTTTATCTTCTTCCCAGGGGAAGCACAGAAACTACATACACCATTTGGGTTACATTCCAGACCACTTACTGGGTTATGAGTTTCCTAAATATGCACACAGTTGCTAAGTCTGTGACCACGCATAAGCAAAGATAAAACAAACATTTAAGATGTAATAAGTCAAATTAAAGCCAAGCTGCCAAAACACAAACTCCCACCCTCTCCCCACACCACGCTTCCTGCTGCCTCATGTCAGCTCACAAGAAACACACTCAACTAGAAATAAAAGAGAGGGAGGAGATGAGCCTTCAGCACTGTAAGAGCAAGAAATAGCCAAGCCACGTCCGTTGGAAGAGCGTCTGCAAAGCTGCCTTAGATTGAAACAGCCATTCCAAGCTGAAACAATGCACACAAACTTCCAATGCTACTATCCTTCATTAATTTCCTTTGACACATGAAACATTTACCATGCAGGCAGGTATGCAGTCCTGCTTTAATCTGCATTTCCATAGAAACTTAATTGTGTATTCCTCTTCTCATAAAAACAGGATTTAATTCTCACTCAGCAAGTTATGAGGCAGCAGGAAAAAAAAATACTAAAGTAAAACTATTACAACCAGCTTTGTTGCTCTCCGCTTACTTCAGAAATCAATATTAAAATACAGAAAATCTTAATTTAAATACTCTGAATTTAGTAGCAACTTGTCAGTAAAACCTGGTGTATTTGAAATCTTTTTATTTAAATCAAGTTTCATGATTTGGTTGCTGTGAGATTTAATTCAATACACAAAGCATACTTCCAACCCTTGTGTTAAAAATATTCTTTAAATAAATAATAGATCAAAGCAGTGTCAATTTGATGGCACATGTAGTCCATGAAAGCAGGAGATGAAGGATTAAATGTTTTCGAGCAGTCCTTCCGGATGCAAGGGGGGGGGCAAGTGAATGTTCAGTTATCTAAGTTACCACTCATTACTTATTTGATTTTTCCCTCTTATTAGAGTTCTGCCTTCTAAAGAACCTTCAAGTTCATATGAACTCTGGGTTTTTTAGAGCAATGAAGCAAGATGGAGTCATTCCACTCCCAAATCTTAGTGAATCACTTTCTATAACTATAGTAAAGCTAGGATCACTCCCTAGGACTGCTCAAGATGATGAATAAGGGAGAAATCTGCCACTGCCTGTGTTTTTTCATGATTCACAGTGAAAAATTGCCACAGATTTACCTGCAATTTGGGAAAATAGAGACTTGTTTTGATTAACCTTTGAGAATTTCTTGATTTAGAGATAGGCTGGTGTGTTTAAATACAGATCATGGTTCCCATTCTAAGCTTTGACAATTTAACTAATTAAAAATAACAGAATGCCTTCCATACTCACACCAAGAGGTATATCACCTCCAGCCCACAAGAAAATCTCTTTCAATAGCATCTCAAAGACAAAGCACATCTGAAGTCAGTCAGATCTGGCTACTGGAAAAAGGAGGCAAAAGACAAGAAGCTAAAGTAAATTGGGGAGTGCAACAGACCCACAGTAAGACTGAGACCAGAGAGAAGTGACTACATGTTGCTTTTAATTTGATTAGCAGCTATAGACAGACATCAGAGGCCTTGAATGCTCAACAAAACAAGCATGGCTGCAACACAACATTCTAATCACTGGGGAATAATGCTCTAAAGCAAGGGAAAAGAAACAGAGGAAACGAGAGGAATAATTAAATTATAATGCCTTATATAAGAACATATAACAAAAGTTAAGTGAAATCAAAAAAAGGAAAGGGTGGCGGGGTATATCAACAAAAGGTCAGTATACTTTCTGACAGTAAAGGTTGGCAGATCACTGCATATCTTCCCTAGCACTATTATTCCTAAAAGCTTTATAATAAAACCCCCATAAACCTGCATTTCTATCAGGGTGCTTTGTTTGCTGAACAAACCCATTACACTCAAACTGCTGTTTTCAGTTGGTCTATGTGAAAACAACAGCAGTATGAACTAGCAAGCTTCTACCTTCTGTTCACATAGCACAAAGTCAAACCAGATTCTATGACTATATGAACTGTTTCAAAAGATTAACCTAACTTGATTTAGCAGGGGGAAAATATTTAACAAGCGTCTTTTTCCATACAGAATTCTAAATACCACCATCTTCAGACCCCTTCCTTCACTATTTGATGTTCTGATGAGTTCGTTATAACACATCAAATGTGATAAGGAGACAACCATTGATAGCTAAAAAGCTGAATACAATAAAAGACATGAAAAGTAACTTAAGATTTACAAGTAATGAGATTGAGCATTCATGAATCTGTTTCTCTTCCTCTCTCAGAGGTCTTTATGTGTTTTCTGTATATTCCTATGAACCTGTTCTTAAGCAAAAAGTAATTATATACAACAGCAAGTTTGTCCAAACAATACCTGGTAAAACTGTCCAGATGCAAATGACACATAGCAGCACCACTGATCCTCATATAAAGAAGTTATTTGATTCAAGCTGACAGTGAAAACAGAAGGACTAAACAGAAAAATTCAGATTTTCTTCATTTACAAAAGTGATTCAGGGCCTGATTTCGCTAAGCTCATTCACAGCGAGTAGCACACTATTTCGTGAAAAGCCCACTATTCACAGAGCAGAGAACTCTTAAAAGAAACTGCATCTCCACAGGAGTTAATGATGGTAGAAACTGTGATGATCTCTGTAACTACTCTCTTCTTCATTGAAATTATTCTCTCTGGCTGTAACATGCATATGAAACATTTAACAAGTATGGAGTAGACAGCTGATTACTACCACTTTTCTCATGCTTATGCTCTACAACCTATTGATTATCTCGACCAAGTCAATGTCATTCCCAATTTAGAAAAAGACAACTTTGCAGATCAGGAAATAAGTGAACAGGAAGCTTTGCGGGAAGGCAGAGGGGTCACTAAAATAGACAAGCAAGCTCATCACACTTCCACAGTCTACTAAAGAAAAATCTCTTCTTTGCCAAAATCCTTTAAAGAAGACATACCACAAAACGTAGTGTGCTGTGGCTCATTCAAATTACATTCAAAAAACCCTCACTTCAATTCATTAATGATCTGCCAAGTCAAATTTTCAGTACATGATTCTACTCAGTCAAATGATTCTGGTTCAGCCAGGGCCTTCCTCAGAGCTTCTGAGAACTGTAACCGTTTACGTGAACAACCTTCTAGGAACATTTACAGTCACATACAGGATCCTCATGCCTGGTCATAATGCCTCTGGAAAAAAAATACAGGATGAACTTTCCAAGTTATTCCATAGTATTACAAGAGAAATTGTAAATATAACACAAGTTTGGTCACCAAAAAAAATTCACGCATATTCATAAACCTAAAGTTATGGGCAAAGTAACTTTGAGACCTACGGAATCCTGTAACCCAAAGCAGATTCCAAGAACAGAATGAGTGGAGCTGATTATCTGTAACATTTCTTAGCTGCTTTGTTTGTTTGCTTTTAACTTAAACACTTGAGTTGGGACATAGACGTAGTGCAGTATTCAAGACCCCCTGGCAGCAATCTTTCTTTGACACAGCTGGCTTTATCAGCATAACATGCAACATATATTCAAACACAAGAGAAGCACTTGCTTTAATACAGTAAGTGTTTCATCTTACAACTATTTCCTCCCTCCAAAAACCACATCATCTGTTTCCCCACACACAATGAATGCCCTAATTTTATATGCCACATAACATGCTGGTGGCAAGCATAAAAACCACAAAGCTTCCGTGCATCTTCACCACTAGACAACTGTAATAACTACATTTATTGCACCTTGTGCTTACATCATTAACCTGCTGATCCAGAGAGCTCTTTAAAACCTCATTAATGTTATTGTTTTTCCTGAAAAACACCAAGTACCCAAATTTCATTTAAAGATCGTAAATGATGGAGCTACTCAAAAGGCGCATTATCATGAGCTTCAAATTAGTACTTTTGATCCATCTGCATGTTTACCACATAGACAGGCACAAAAACGATCGGATCAAATACCCAGCACTTCATCTGAAAACTGACTTCTGCTGGAAGCGCAGCACCCCTCTGAGTACTTACTCCTCCCTTTTCACAACCAGTCCCCCCTCATTCCTCCTCCAAAACCTGTCCTGCCCTTGAGCATTACCCGGTCCTTCATTCTCCAGCTCTGAGCCAAAGACTTGGAGCCTTCAATCTTCTCGCAATGCCTTTTCTTCATAAAGGCCAGAGGCAAGTTCCAGTCAGTCAGGTCCGACTCATCCTCCTCCCCAAGCCCCAGAAGAGGCGACTGCAGCATCTCAGACTCCATCAGAGGGGAAGTGCCGGGCAACAAGTGAGCAGCAATCTCCAGCCCAGCACGCAGCGGAGCCCGAGGGACCGACCCCTCCGGCAGGCGGGCGCGGGCTGGCGGGGGGACGGGGACGGGGCAAGGGCAGAGGACGGCTCCGCTCCCAGGCGTGCAGGTAAGGTCGAGCCCGAGGGAAGCAGCGCCTTCCACCTGGCGGCTCGCCGCCGCAGCCCGCAGACAGCGGTCCCGTCCGGGCTCCGAGGAAGGCGGCGCCTCCCGGCCCCGCAGAGGGCCGAGATGCCGGCGGGCCCCGGGCCCCGGGCCTCCACTGGCGCCTCTAGCCCCGCGGGCCCTGCACTCTCTGCGGCCGGAGCCGCGCCCGGCCCATCGCGGCTCCCAATTCCCTCACACACCGGCGGGCCGAGAGCGAGTCGGCGAGCTGCAGGCCGGGAGCGGGCGGGAGGCGGAGGAAGAAGGGGAGACTCGTCCTGGGGCGCCAGAGAGCCCGACTCCTCTCACCACCACACCAAGGAGGCGGCCATCTTCCCCCGGCCCACAATGCACCGCGCTACGGGCCGCCGCGTGGGACAAGCCAGGCTGCGGCGGTCCAGCCATGGTTACCATGGTTACAGGGCGGCCCTTCCCCTACCGTGCGTGGCCTCAAGATGTCGGCGGTGTGCAGCGGCCACCCGCCCAGAGAGGGACGCGCCGCAGCCTGGGCCGGTTTGCGACCGCCTGTGGGCAAAAGGCGTGCCAAGGGCAGAGCTGGCGCCCGCCGGGATCCGGCCCGAGTGGGCCCCAGAGGCCTCCCGGGTCGGAGGGCGAGGGGCTGAGCCCCAGCAGCTGGGGGGCTTGTCCGGAGCGGGGGCTGCACGGCCAGTGCTGCTGCACACAGGCTGAGGGCGAGCTCCATCCATGCCACCCGCTCAAGGCTCCATCCACACTGCGTACCCACCACGGGCTTCTTCAGGGTACGGTGGCCTTGCTACCTCCAGGGGTTGTCCCTCCTGCAGTGCTGAAGGGAAAAGTTCATTGATCACCATTGGGGTACCGAAAAATGAATACACAAAAAAAATGAACGTGGCTTTGGTGTCCATCACTTAAAGCAGCATTGAACTGGCTGCACAAGTCACCGAGCCTTGCAGACCACCCCGTCCTACAATTATAGTTCTGATGATCTTTGTCTTAAACAGAGAGAAAAATAAATCAGTGATGCGAAGCTCCTGGCTCTGAGCAGCATGAGCATTGCACTGGTGTGTCCCGGCTTCCCCAAACATGCCCTGCCACGGCACGGGCACAGCTACTAGTCCGATAGTGCCAGTTCTTGGACCTTACTTCGCTTTCAGTTGTACGGTCATTTATACTGGGCCAAAAGAGCAGGGGAGTGGTGAAACAGGGCAAGAGACTCCAGCAGAATTATGTCTGATTTATGCTCACACCACATGAGGAAAAGCAGATGTACAATTTCAGGAATATATCCTCTTTGCTATCAAATAAACTGGAGGTTAATGAATATCAAACACTGCACTTAATGAAGTTCCTCAGACTGTTTGCTCTGAGCAGTAATCAAGTCCAACTGCATTCATATTTAATACTTTAAACATGCAAAAATTATTTCAAAGTAGAAATCAAAGAATACATGTATAATTTGATTTATAGAATTATATTAATTTTCAATAATATTTTCAGTGGTTTTACATTCATGGACTATTTTAAATGCAAAGACCTTTCTCTATAATAGATTGAAAAATAATGTTTCTTGGAGGCTCCAGGGTGGCAACGTTTGCTTTTGCTCCTTCGATTTACTGACTGAGCTGATTCATTGTTTTACCGATGCTTTATGCTGACAGCTGATCATAACTATATGATTGTTATTGAAATGAATTGCCATGGCATGGAAAGCACTTATGGTTGTGTTTCTGCTAACCTTTAATGAATTCCTCGTACCAACAGCAGCTACACAAAATGGGAGTAACAATCCCAGCGCACCACCTGAAAAATGACAGCCCTGGAGTGCCCAGGGCAGCTAATCCAGTGCTGCAGCTGCACAGATGGACCCTCGCTCTGGGCAGCACAGGTCGCTAATCCCAGCTCCCGACAGCTTTGGGGAGCGTGTGCCAGAGCCGGCGCCTGCCCCACCAGAACGTGCTGCTGCGCAGCCTTGGGAGCTGCTGCCAAAAATACCCTTGAAGGACACAGCTGCCAGAAGGCAGAGAACACAAATCTGCCTCGCTTCCCATGCACACAGCTTTAAAATAGTGATTATTTAAGAAAAGGACTGTGTTTTCACAGTCATCCAGGCAAAGTCCACGGCCTGTGCTGAAAGAGCCACGTGTTTCCCCTGTCCCCCTGCACCCACATCCCCCCCCATGATTTCAGGGACTTCTCTGCAACACTGCCCTACTCTCAGTGCTCCCAGTGCTTTCATCCCTTCCACGCCAGCATCCCCACTCAGTTCCACCTGGTGGGTGCTCTAGCGGGAAGGGGATGGGGAAGGTGGCCGGAGGAAGACCCTGCGAAGTAGAGCCAAAGTGATGGCTTGGCTGTTGGGATGAGAACCAGACGGCGAGAGCAGGCTGCCAGCAGCCTTCCCACACAGCTCTGAATGCATCAGCTCTGACCTGCAATGCTCCCGTTATCACAGACATGCACTTCCTGGGAGGACCTCAGTCCAGACCTTTGGCTCTCCACTTTGCTCTTCCCATTGTGGATCCACCCTGTCCGGTTTCATTGCATCCTTTCTTGTCACTGCTGGCCAGGACTCCCTGTGCTGCTGGCTTCTCCATACCAAAGGCAGCATGTGGTGATGCACACTGCTGCCATCAGGGCCCCCATTTCCTTGCAAAGTCAACCCTCTGGCCCCAGATTCTGAGCAGAATAACAGATTAAATTGATGGATTATGATTATTCTCACCTTAGAATAACAAGCTGATAGAAGGTTCCTACGTGCAAGAGGTTCTTTATACTTTCAGGATAAAGCAGCGCAGAGTGCTGGCTTAGCAGACCTTTTTGTTCATGCTGCGCTGGATCAAGCTGTACAGTGCTTTCCACAGAAGAATAAAACCAGCCGTGTTTTTGGGGGAGCCTGTGGGCACAGACGCTCACAGGTACTCACCCACTTTGGGCTGTGTGACCAGTACCTGTCTGTGCAGCAGGAAGCCCAGGGCCAGTTCCCATGCAGATAACGGGGCTGAGCACAGGGGCTCTTCTCACAGTTTTCACAACAAATATTCCTCCACTTTCTGTGTGGTGGTTCAGGACAGAGCCCTTGCTATCCCCAAGGATTTGGGTTGTGTTGTTGGGGCATTGCAGAAGAGCCAAACAAGAACAACATCATAAAGGCTGGTTGCCTGAAAGACAGGGGGACCTCACACACTCCTTATGGCCTTTCTAAGGCTGCTGTGCCATTTCTACAGGTGATAAAACACCATCCGAGCCTTCAGTCAGGAAATACTGCCAGCACAGGCAGCGATTCAGCCAGGAGCGGGCTCAGGCAGGGCATCATCAGTGCGTACCTACGCACCTACAACAGAGTGGTCCTGCGGTGCCCTGAAGCAGCTGTTGCTGTGGGGTAGGGGTCCCACCACCCCCAGCCCACCGGGTTGCTGACTGTGCCCCCAGCCTCCACCGGCACAGCGTAGGCCACAGGGACCAGCACGGCAGAGCACCCTGAACGTCAGCTAAGGGGGGGCTGCTCTTGTGACATTTTCTAAGACCTGGCTGGGATGACATCATCTACATGCTAAATACATGTTATTTTTTAATGCATGATGAAAAGGGCATAACATTTAGTTTTAAGAAATCTGTGCTTGGGAACTTGTGAACTGACCAGAGCCAGTAAATACCAAATGAAAAATTATCTGCACTTTATCAGGTCTCTGAATAAGCCTCACAAATACCCTTTTCTAAAGGACACATGCTGCAGGCCAGTGGGGATCAGTCTCCATTTGAATTCTTAATTTTGCAAGTTTTGATGGAAATCAGAATGAATTGATTTGTTCAAAAATAGCACTTGGCCCTCCTCTCTGATAATGAAAAGCTTCAGGATGGTGGTCACGGGCTCTCTGATCGTGTGCAGCTCTTTACTTTAATCAAAGAAACTCACCTTATTTCAGTCTCCGTAGGGCAAGAAGCAAAGAGAAACATAAATAATCTTCCATTTATATCTCCATAAAAAATAGCGGTTAGAAGCGATGCCATTCCCTGGACTTCTTTCATTTCACTCCATGGTCCGGTGTCAGGTCCTGATTTCTTTTATGCCAGAGAAAATTCTACAGCTTTTACTCAGGCAAAATATTTCTCAACATCACAGGCCATGGCAAGCCCCTTGCCACTAGAGTATAGAATCTGGGCTACGTATGTGCTGCTCCTGCTGGGCTCCCTGTGGGCTTTCTTAATGTTCTGATCTTTTTATTTATAATTTTTAGTTCATATTTCTACATATGAACAGGCTTTTAAGACCTCCAGTGATGGAGACTACATAATTTCTCCAGGCAACGTGCCCTTGACAGCTAATTTCCATCTTAAAATTAAAGGAAGTGCTTCTTTCCTATGTTCTGTGGGCAGAGAAAACAGCTTATTTCTCCATACTGAAGTGAAACTGAATTTTTTTTAGAAGTTTTCTAGTTTGTCCAAACCTTTCTCAGTTCCAGTCCCATCCTCTGATGTGATCTAGGCACACTCAGCTTAAATCCGAAAATCTAGTATGCTTCCTAATCACTTGTCCAAGTCAGCAGCAGCAGTTACCCAGGCAGCTCTCAGCCCCAGATGGATCTCTAGAATATCCTGTTCCTTCCATGCTGACAGTGGGTCCTTGATAACCCAAACATCCAAATTGCTGTAATTTAATTTATTCATTTTCATTCACTGACAGTGTTGCATGATCTTAGGTGTTAGTCAGGTAGGTGCCTGGGTCTAAGCAAGGCACTGGGGCTTCTGTTGGAGTTGGTAAAGATCTAGTCAAGTCAGTCAACAGAGCTTAGCAGTGCAATTCATCTGAAAAAACACAGGCTGAAGTGAGGTGTGTCCTAAATTTGGTTAGCTGTATTGACTAGGTCTCTGCCTGCCTAACGAGCAAAACATGACTATACTCAGTCTGCAGTGCCAATTATTTCAGTACACTGAAAATACGACTGGGAGTCCCACAGCCAAATGCCTGGTTCATTTGTTCTCCTATGCATTTCACCACCAAAAAAACTTTTATTGCAAGTGCAGGGAGATGCTCCAGCTCCCCCTCCCTTTGGAGGTACTTTAGCTGGTTGGTATTTGTTTATTACGCTCCTACATCTGCCTGCCCGTGGGCTGAGTTCTTCCCATTGAATTCTTTGTGGCACTTACTGCCTAGCTGGCTTTGCAGCCCCCTAAAACATGCAGAGACTCATGCTCATAGACAGAACTTTACCCACTGCACCTCATGTCGGGAGCTTACTGTGTTTCAGCTCACTGTTTTCCAGTCCTAGTTTTATCTGTTATAAAGCTGAGCTCTGGTTTAGCAAATCTGTTCTCAATTAAAGTGGCGCTGTAAAACCCTCGTTCCTAGGGAATCTAGGGAGTGGAAACACCATGTCAAGTAAGGTACATTAAGTAGTGTCCTAAAAACCAAAATGCAGAAGGATTATCTTCCAAAAACACGCTTGGACAAATTCTTCCACCTGTCACTCTTTTTAATGAAAAATTCTCCTATCTCAGGCTCTGTCAGTGTCCTTTGTTTTGCCTCATTCAGCCAGCTAATTCTAATTCCACTCTTGGGCAGGAAGAAAGAAAGATATGGAAAGTCATAAATATCAAGAGAGACTTTATCTCTACTTTTCATTAGTCAAATTCACAGGTCACCAGATGAGTCAGTCAGATGCAAAGGTCTGTGCCCTTAGCCAAAGGTCTGCCCTTTCTAAGGCTTTAAGGGGAGGTACTGGGCTGTACGCGTTCGCACGTGAACACACACCTTCCCCACACACAGCCTCTCAGCCAAGCGTTATTTGTACAGCCATGCCCAGGGTTGTTCTGAGCATTTAGGAGCTAACAACAAGGTTTGTTTTAACACTTCAGTCAGGGGAGCTTTATATCCTAAAGACAGTAGGTAAAATATTTATTAGGAAGAATATCTATTTTTAACTAAGTATGATTTCAGTGCTATTATTTATGCATGTATAGCACACAGACTTCTGTGCTTGTCTCCTTGCAGTAAATGTGGATCGAAGACTTGAGGCTGGAAACAGGAATTGGAGCCCGGGGAGGAAGGGATCGGGAGGCAGGTGAGAAGGGGACAGTTGCTGTTACGTGCCAAATCCAATACACATCAAAAAATTATTCGTAAAATTGACTCTCCATCTTGTACAAACATTCCCAGTGACCTCCTCTGCGAGAAAGAGAACTGATGAGGCTGTTCCTAGACCTGCCAGGCTCTTCCGAACTCACTTCCTTTCGGCAGACACGGGTGGGGAGATGCGCCCCAGCACCGCGAGCAGCTCTAGCACTGAGCCATGGAGCACCTGCCTGGCAAAGGCACTCCGGTGTGAAACACCGTCCTGTGAGTAACTGCTGCGGCAGCCTCTGCTCGCTGGGCAGTTCACCTCCAGCACAGGAACCGCGGCAATGTCTAGGAGGAACAGAAAATCTGAGGCTTTCCCCTGCCCAGAAAAGAACTGGCTTGAGAAGACTCAGCACAGAAGATGACCCAAACCTGAAGCAGAGGAAACCATCACAGGGCTGCTGAGTTTTATTCCAACTCACTTTTGCTTCCAGACAGGGGAGTACATGTCCATACAGATGCAGTCACAGCACCCTGCTCAACACCAGGCCATGCCACCCCCCATTCTCTGCAGAGCAGCCACTTCCCTACCCAGTGGGAAGGACACAAGGGTCCCTCGGAAAATCCTTCGCCATCTGCATTTGACTACCCCACGGCTGATGCAGAGGAAACCAGCAGCCACTTTATACCAGGAGATGAAAATGGGACATAGAGAGGGCTGAGGATCGTGGCCAGAGCACTTCAGATGCCAGTTGTTCTTCAGTGCCCCCGGGCCCTGGTGCTGATGGGATGTGCTCTTATGAACCCACTCAGACTGCTTTAAAATTATGGCAGGCGTAAAATGGCTGCAAAGCTGTGTCTTAGTCAGGACCGCTCCGTTAGGAATATGACAGGGATTCTTCGCTTCTCTTGTTGAAAAGGCCAGAATAAATGCCAGGTCAGAAATCTCTCCTTGCCTTTTTAGTGGAAGAAATGCTTTGGCGTCAGGGTAAATTTTTCACCAAGGAAAAGGAGAGAGAGAAAGAAGAGGCGCTGCAGCAGTTTGAAGCAGAAAATTTGGGAGTTCTATCTTTTCCCTTTGCCACCACTGAACTACAAAAGGGCAAGTTTCTAGACAAATCAGTAGCTGTAGAGTTTAGTTAACGAGTACATTTGACATCCTTGAATACAAGGTAGTAAAGAAGTTAGAAGTAATTTAGACTGTGAAGCAAGAGCTGCATTTCACCCCAAAGGTGGCTTTAGTTCACCGATGAACGTAAAAAATTCCTGTGCTCCTGCTTGCACAAGGGGAGACTTAAATGACCACTCCAAAGACTGGCAAAGATTGGTTGCTTAATGGAGATGTTTTTCTCATAAAGCCTGAGTGAAGCTGCACTCAATACATTTGGGGATACGATAGATTAGATAGTTTGTAGAAGCTGTTAATAGAGTTCTCAAACCACTTCGCTATCCGTCTCAATGAAAGGCGTTATATAACTGTAAGCTCATTTGTTATCATTATCTCCCTTTGTCTCCTTGCAGTCTGGGTAATTTGCTAGGTTATCAGGCTGTGTGTGTTTAAAAACACATGATAGATGTCACCTCAGCAGATATTCACTACTTTTCTCATTATTAAGAGCAGAAATGTTTCCTTAAACACTCTGTAGCTATTATAGATCAGTATCAGCCCTGACTCAGCAACAAAACCACCCCAATACACTAGAAATAGAATCAAGTGAACTCTGCTGGCTCCTTCTGAGCCTGTCAAAAGCATTCAGACCAAACGTCCTGTTTCCTGGCATATCTCTTTGCAGTCACCTTGCCAAGCGCACCTTCCCGTGCGGGCAGGCAGGACTTGACGTTCCCTTTAGGCAGAGCTGAACTGGCTAATACGGAATAATTCAGCATTTTACAGGAAGTTCTCATACTGTCTCATTCTGAGGCTTGGGAATGTGAAAGTATTTTATGGAGCAGCCTTTGGAAATGCCTGTGCAACGATGCAGAGGTTGCTTCAGAGTGAGAACCACTACAGTTTGGTTTTGTGATGTGTCATAAAAGAGGTAACAACCAAGAGACTTGGATCTAACCAAAGGAAACCCTGAATGGAAAGATAACGGCCTGGGTTGACCCATGTAGTGTTAACTACTAACATTGTTTTAGGTGGAGAAAACCAAAAATCTCTTCCTACCCCTAGGAAGTGTAATTTACCCACGGAATCAGCGTGTTTCTCTAAGTCCTCTTTTTCCCATTCCCATGAAATACATCAAACAAAGACCTTTCCTTACGCCTAGGATATTTCAGACTCAGATTCTTGATACAGAGTGACACAGCGATCAACATCTATTTTCAGAGTCTTGGTGGGTTTCATGGCTGACATGTTAGCTGCTGAAATTCAGCAGGTTTCTAAGAAATAATGCGACTAGTATTATTGTAATTAATGGAAGTGAGACAAACTTACACGCAAACTTCTCTTTCCATCATTTACACTGGGGAGCATCCATACTGGGGAGCTGGAAAGCAAAGGCTTTTCTACATGGTAAAATAAGCACTACATAAAGTGTGAGTTTATAGTAGAGTAATGACTTCCCATTAAACTGCTGATTGAACAGTTAGGATGCATCAAGACTGAGAAGCTTACTCCACTTCCAAAGACCATGCCAAGAGTTTCTGTCCTTGGAAGCAGCGCAGCATAGCCAGCGTATTCTGGATTCACGATTTAATTTATTTTGCATTTCCCATGCAGAAAAGCCCTAAGAAGTAACAGCATAAGGCAATCAGCCTCACAGACCACATGCTGACATCATTATTATTATTATTATTATTATTGTTGTTGTTATTATTATTATCATCATCATTATTATTATCATTATTATTGTTATGCACAAGTAAAGCAGAGCAGTGCTGACGTATTGCATGGCACTGCAATTCTAATGGTGCAAAATGCTGTAACAAATAATAAATGTGCACCACTCCAGGTGTGGAGGAGCCCGGAGTTTTGCAAGTCCATGTTTTCACCTCGAAAAGAGATGGTTTTTCAGGGCTTCCACTGCCATCCCAGCCCCGGCTTGGAGTGGGCTAGGACAGCCCTTCTGGGCTCTTGCCATTCATTCCCTGCATCTTCAGCTCAGGCAGTGCCAGCTCCACACACCAGCCCAAACGTCCTCGTCTTCGCTTACTGCCTGGAAGCAGCTCCTGTATCATTCCAGTTACACTGAACTATCTGCAGCTTCTTAAGCCTCACATCTTGAAGAGGAATCAATAACACACCCAGTCCTAATGGCATCCTTGCCAGCAAAGAATCTTCAGTGCTGTAAAAGCCCCTTTCCCCCACTAAAAGCTACACTTTAGGTGAGGGGCAGCCCTCGCAGCAGGCAAATGCAATGAATTCCTATTGCATTACAGTAATTTCAGCTATCCTGGCTTTAAAACCTCGCTGTGTTTTAACTCTGAACCATCACAAGCACAAACACAAATTGACATTGGCACAGACAATCAGATCTCACCCACCACAAAGGAGCAGAGCGTTCCCCTCCCTGGGGAGCTCTGCCTTTCCAGCCCTTACCGCCTCTGCTCCAGCTTCTCTCTGTTTGGGAGCAGGTGCCAACACGGAGCTCCCAGCTCCCTGCTCCAGGGCTTGCATCTATACCCGCACCTGCACACGTCTGCCTGACCCAGACTAGCCGTCTGCCTGCCTTGGGCGCGCTTGCAACTCCCTCCAGACTTGTCCTGCCGTACACCCATCCTCCCCTCACCTCCATCACGACAGTGTGCACGGAGGCATTCCCAGCCTCCACGGACACACGTTGGGCTTGCGTGGCAAGGGTTTGGTAGTGGGGTGGCTACAGGGGTGGCTTCTGTGGGAAACTGCCAGAAGCTACCCCGTGTCCAACAGGGCCAATGCCAGCCAGCTGCAGGCACGGCTGGGGACCCTGCGGGGACCCACGCTGGCGGCTGTGCCTGGCATGCACCCACGGGGGGGACCCACACTGGGGCACAGGCAGAGTGTGAGGGGGAAGGAGCGCAGGGACGGCATGTGAGGGACTGACCCCGTCCCCATCCCTGTGCCGCTCGGGGTGAGGAGGGGGATAATTTGGGAGTGAAGTTGAGCCCGGGAAGAAAGGAGGGGTGGGGGGAAGGTGTTTTTAAATTCTGGTTTTGTTTGTCATCCTACTCTGATGTGAATGGTAATAAATTAAACTAATTTCCCCAAATGGAGCCTGTTTTGCCCGTGAACAGTAACTGCTGTGTGATCTCCCCATCTTCATCTCACCCCACAAGCCCTTGGCTGTGTTTTCTCTTCCCTGCCCAGCAGAGGAGGGCAGTGACAGAGCGGCTTTGGGGGCACCTCACGTCCAGCCAGGGTCAGCCCACCACAATACATCAACACAATAGAGCAGAGAGCGTGGGAGAAAGAGAGCAAGAAACTGTGCAAAATAATAAATAATCACGGAAAAAACTAGGGCACCAACAGTGTCACTGGCTTTTGATGTTTCCTTCTCATCCTGCCCTGGCTTTTCTCCTGTGGAAAGGGAATGCTGCAAGGTGGGAAGAAGCCCCAGGGCAACAGGGACACAGGGCTGTTTCTATTCAGCAGCACTAGCAGGATTACAGATAAATATTGAAGCTATCAAAGAAGCTTAAGGGATTTAGGAACCCACTCCCCATTATTATCCTCTCTGGGGGGAGGGGAAGCGATCTTTTGCTGAGACCTACTACAAACACCAGGATGGTGCTGACTTCTGAAAGATCCTGCTCTGGCTACAAATTTCTCCTCCTTTGTTGGACAGGTGGCGAGGGGAAAGACAAATGTGGTTTTTATCATAAATAGAGTCACAGTTTGTCACTTGTGGGTGCTTCATTGAGAGGCCAGGCTCTGCAGAGACCATAAGGGCAGTGCTGCGCTGCCGGGATGGACCTTCCCTGTGTTGGACCCAGGCTGTGGGCAGCAGTGGGGCCAGCCCCACCACCTGTACCTGCAGGAGCAGCAGGTCCTGGCCTGGGCAGGACAGGGAGGTCCGTATCCTGCCAAGGAACTTGGACCCATCAAGCAGCTGGCAGCCTGCTTTCTCTTGGAGCCGGTAAATCCTGAGAAAGCTGAAAGATGACTTGAGAGATGGTGTGGAAGGAAAAGCTGTTGGTTCTTCTGATGTGTGTGCATGCAGCTAGGGGTGGAAACTGCTGTACAAATCAATTCTGAAACGGAGAGGCGGATGTGGGATGTTTTAAACCTGCCTCCATTCAAATCTGCTGCTGCGGCATCGCAACAAAACTTCATTAACAAAACATACCAGCCCCTATTCCTCCTCCCATCTCCCAGTTCCTGCTGTAGGACAGCCTCACTGATGGTAAGGAGGTTTTTAATTTGCACTGAGAAGGATGTCTGTGCTCTCTGCAAAGGCATTAGCACCCTCTCCTCTGGGACGTCTGGGCTCAGAGCGAATTCCGGAATTCCGCAGGAGCCTGCACAAGTTACAGACCAGCTCCTGGGGGCAGAGCACGTCTGTCCCCCTCATCCTGCACTCCTCGGGAGCCACCGTCCTCTTCGCACACAAACTAACCCCAGTCGGAGCGTGTGGCTGGAGTGGGGTGCAGTGAGAATGGGGTAAGGCCTTTTGTGTGCTCACGTGTGGCTGCTAAACAGAGACACAGGTTAATGTTTAATTCTATACTCAAAAAAAAAAATCATCTCACAGCTGGCAGGAGCCCAACAGGACACTGTATAGCCAGACGCCAAGCCTGAGCTCCCTCCCTCTCTTGGGTGGATTCCTGTGCAGGGAATTATCACCACCGCACCGAGCCCCTTCTGCAGCTCTCCCTGCAATTTTGGCTAATGCAAGATCAGCCCTCAAGCAGCCAAAATGGTTTCTCTGCTACACTTTTAAGGGAATGCTGCAGTTTTAAACCACAAATTAAATTTTTAATGAAACTTCATAACTGTGGTACCCAAATGTAATGTAATATTGATAGGAACTGTGCATCCAGCTAGCATGAGATTGCCCTAGAAAGCTTTTTAGGATGTTATGCAATATATAGCTAAATTAATTATTTGTAATGAAAGGATCTGTGTCCCTATAGCATCACTGAGACCTACTAGTACAAAGAACACACTCCTCATTCTCACTGGATGTAAATGTCAGGCAATTTAGAGGGAAACAGACTTTTGAGATGGGAACAATGAAAGAAAGGGAAGGAAAAAAGGGAAGAGAGTGAAAGAGAGAGAGGGAGGGAGGGAGGGAGAGAAACAGAGAGGGAGAGATCTGCAAAGAAAGACTGCAGCAAAATGCAGCAAATTTCCAAACTCCAGTCCAAAGTGTTTGTTACAGAAGGGAATACTCCACCTTACACACACTGTATTTGTACCAGCTATACACCATGCTCAAGCTGTTCTAATGACAGCTGTAGATGTTAGAAAGCATTAAAAAAAAAAAAAGGATTTTGCATCTATGCTATTCTGCAAACTTAACAATGGAGCAGCTCGGAGATGTGTGCTGGTTCCACAAGTCTTGTCGGGCTGCACAAGGCAAAGGACTTTGGAAAGGATCCTGCTCCCTCGACATGTGCTCCACACCAACAGCCGTGCTGTAGTGTGACCAGAGATCCTGTCCTTGCTGTAGCCTTTCTGAGAACAAGCCCTTATATTAAAAAACCCAACAAAACGGCCTCCAAGCCACTGCCACGTCCTGCTCTAAGCGTGTTGGGGATGGGGGTGTGCAGCCAGGGGCTGGAGTGGACCATCTTCTGGGAGCCTCAGAGACAACACAGGCACAACCGGCAGCTCAGCTGCGTACCAGCTAGATGCACAAACAAAAGGAGCTGGGTTACACACTTGGTAAGGTCTACCCATTACTACTTCCCATGGCAAAGCTGTCTCCATCCCATAATGGTTCATATTGTTCCCACTCCACAGAGGAGACTTAAATGCGGAATCAGCACTGCCCCACAGATGTTTTATGTACAGCAGGCTGCACAAACAGGAGAGAAAGCTTCTGTCCCTGCTCCCTAGGGCTCCAGCTCCCAGGATTAAAGAGATTTGTCCACTTTAAAAAAATGTCCTTTATGCATTTGTTCTCACACAGAGGTTAGCGTTGAACAGATCGAATATTCACATACCTCACTCTGCGCTGGGCAGCCAGCCGTGGCAGAGGGTACCGGGAGCCAGGGCTTCTGGTCCCCGGAGGGAGCACCCTGGACTGCCCAGAACCATGCTTGTCCATCACAAATACAAATGTGCCTGCTGGCTCCTGTTCAGAACTAAATCATCTCCAAGGGTCCTTGATAGCTGTGCTCAGCTTTTTTCGGCTACAGAGCAATAAATCAGCTAGCTACAGAGCGCGCTTTGGAAGAGGCAAGAGAAGAGTTAAAAATAATAGGGGCTCCATTATTCCATCATACCTATACAGCTCCTAAATCTACAGAAGCAATAACGGATCCTACTGCATGATTCAGTGATTCTGGGAAAGCTGAAATCTTGATCATATTTTCTAGATCTTTCTTTGCATTAGGAGACACGGGGGTTATTTTGCTTATCTACTGTAGTGCAGCTTTGTTGTTTTTTCCTATCTAGGTATTTATACGGTCTCCATCACCATAGTATTGGAGTGTTTATTTTATTGCACCTGTCACCTTGGTCTCATCTCAGCATAATGTACCATGGATGACAAAAGATTCCTAGTTAAATTTGTTCGGTGACATGAACAGCTTTGTCAATACCATGCAGATGTTAACAGAAGTGGGTACCAATTCAGCTGCCTCTCAGACCAGTTCTACACCAGTGTAATTGTATTGCCTGCAGTAACATTATTTTTAGTTTGCGTTCCTGCCTGTGGCAGAAGAATTAGACCTGCAGTCTTTTTAGCCTTTCCATAATGTCCCTTCTCTGAAAAACAAAAAAACAACAAAACAAAACCAAAACAACTCCAAAACCAAACCAGCACGGAAGGGAGACCAGTCTGCCCAGTAAAACACATCCTGCCTGTCCCCCTCCTTGCAACTCCTCTCTGTTCCATTCCTGTTGCACTGAAACGTGCTACAGCACAGGGAGCAAACAGCAGGAAAAGCAACCAGGGCAATAAAGGCAGAAGTGAAGAACTGAGTGGAAATGCAGATATTTTCCCCCCAGAATTTCAAAGCACATAGCACCAGAGGTGAGCTCCTCATGGGTTCCAGGGGGCTCTGAGCTGCTGCCCCCCTGCAGGATCAGCAGGAAGAACCAGAAACCTTAGGAAGGCTACAAATAACGAGTCTCTGCAGTCCCCGCAGGCACCGGGACAGCTCTGATGGAAGGCAGCAATGAAAGCACTACAGGATCCCAGTGAAGGTGCTGCTGAGGTGCTGAGCTCTTGGGCACATCTCCAGACTTCTTGGCCACTTTTGTCCCAGTGCTGCCCTGGCCTCTCTGGGCTGGGCATCAGCAGCCGTAGCCAGCCGGGGCCGCGCACTGGGGCCTTTGCCAGCCCTGCCAACCTTTCTGCTGGACCTGATGACAAGCCCAAGCCGCTGGGTTTGGCCATGAAATGCTGCACTCGTGGCACAGCACGGAGCACGGCCAGGTGGGACGGGGCCTTCCAAAGGCAGCCCGGGTGCTCTGAGAAGCAAACAGTACGCCAAGGGCCAAGGCAGTGTGTCATCAAACTCTTGGGGCTAGATAAACACCTGCAACAGGAACCTGCTCAGTGTGCTCCAGCTCCCCGAGAGCACCCATCAGGCCCGCATCGGAGGGGAGAGAAAAGGGGGACAAGACGGCGCAGGGGCAGTACTTCGTCTTTTGCAGAACCACAGACCGATTCAGCCTTTGTATTTTACTGACCCACTTCACTAATCAAAACTAATTGCTTCGTATTTCACAGGTTAGCTTGGCATTATGTGACCGCTCCAGCCATGTGGGCCGCGGCGCAGGGCAGGTAGGGCAGGCAGTGGACGGAACTGGGACACCAAACACACCTGTTCATCCCGCAGCTGCTGGCTGTGCCGCAGCGGCTCAGGCATCCCCTAACGACACTGCACGTGGAGGGAAGATGAGGACAAAGCCAACAGGTGGGAGAGGCTCTGGTGCTGGGGCGGGGTGGTCCTGCCGGTGCTCTGTGCCTCGGCCAAGGAACGAATGTGAGGGACGAATCCCAGAGAACCTGCATGCTCAGTTCCCTGGGACTGAGGAGGCATTGGCCTTGGCTGGACGCTGAGGATGAGAAAAGCGGCAATTCTCACCGCCGCAAACTGGTTCCACCAAGGATGGATACAAGTATTACCTGGGCACTTTTTTTTTTTTTCTTTCTTTCGTTTCCCTCATTAAAAAGGAAGAAAAAAAGCGGTGCTCGCCCTCGCACGCCCACAGCAAACGGCACCCACAGCGCCTCGCTGCACCCTGCTCCCGAGGACACGCAGCGGCTGCCGGGGGCGCACCTGGGGGTGCAGCCCCTCACCCTGCGCCCCCCCCGGCTGCGGGGGCTGGAGGGCAGAGCCCAGCCCTGAGGGGGCAAGCATCGCCCAGCGCCACCCCCGCCCCGTCCGCCGTGGGGTGCCTGCGCGCCCCCGAGCCGGGGGCTGCCTTGCGGGGGGGGGCGGGACCGGGGATGCTCGGGGGGAGCGAGGAGGCGCTTTGCCGAGCCCGGGCCGGGCCACGGGGCCACGCGAGGAGACGGCACCGCGGGGGGCACCCCCGCGCCACCCCCCCGCCTGCCCGCACACGCACCCCGTGCACACGCACCCCTGCCCGCACCCGCTGGCCGCACACGCACCCCCCCTCCGCTGCACGGTGTCTCCCACACACGCGCGCCGCGGCCGCCCCCCCCAACTCACACGCCCGCCCCGCGCGGCCGGGATTCCACGCGCACGTGACGTCACGGCGCGGGCCCCGCCCGGGCGCTATAAGAGGGGCCGCGTGCCGCAGTGGGCCCGGCGGAGCGGCACGGCCCGGCCCCGGCAGCGCAGCCATGGCCGCGGGGCCCCCCGGCAGCCTCCCGCTGCTGCTCCTGCTGCTCTCGCCGCTCTGCCCGCGCGGCCGCGGGCAGGGCTTCGGGCAGACGCGCTTCATCTGCACCTCGGTGCCGCTGGACGGGGACATGTGCGCCGCCTCGGCGCTGGGCGCCGGCTCCGCCGAGGAGCTGAAGAGCACCGTGCTGCAGCTGCGGGAGACGGTGCTGCAGCAGAAGGAGACCATCATGAACCAGAAGGAGACCATCCGCGAGCTGACGGCCAAGTTGGGCCGCTGCGAGAGCCAGAGCGTGCTGGAGCCGCCCGGCGAGCCCAAGGGCGGCGGCAGAAAGCCCGGCTTCTCCAAGAACACCATGGGCGACCTGTCGCGGGCCCCTGCGGCCGAGACCCTCAGCCAGCTGGGGCAGACGCTGCAGTCCCTGAAGACGCGGCTGGAGAACCTGGAGGTACGCGCTGCGCCCCGGGGGGGGCCGCGCCGGCGGCGGGGCGGCCGGTAACAGCCCGCTCCCCCGCTCGCCCCTTGCAGCACTTCAGCAGGATGAACTCCTCCGGGCAGAGCAGCAACCTGAAGGACATCCTGCAGAGCAAGATCGACGACCTGGAGAAGCAGGTGCTGTCGCGGGTGAACAGCCTGGAGGAGGGCAAGTTCAGCCCCCGCAACGAGTCCGAGGAGCGCGGCAAGATCGAGAGCACCCTCACCTCGCTGCACCAGCGCATCAGCGACCTGGAGAAAGGTACCGGCGCCCCGGGCCCGCCGCGGCCCCCGGCCCGCCCCGGGCGGGAGGCTCGGCCCTTGTGCCCCGCGGGGCCGGTGCCGCGGGCTCGGCGGCGGGAGCAGGGGATGCTGCGGGCGCTGCCCGGCGCCGGGGATTAGGGAGCTGGGCGCTCCGGAGGGATTTGCTCCTCGCTGCCATCTCAAGGCCCGTTGCATAACGGGGGTGGGACGGGGGGTGGGGGCGGACACCCCCAAAGCGGACTGAGAAGGTGTCCGGCCGGAGCCCACCGCCCCTCTGCTCCCACAGGCCAGAAGGACAACCGGCCCCCAGACAGGTTCCAGCTCACCTTCCCGCTGCGCACCAACTACATGTACGCCAAGGTGAAGAAGAGCCTGCCAGAGATGTACGCCTTCAGCGTCTGCATGTGGATGAAGTCCAACGCCTCACCCGGCATGGGCACCCCCTTTTCCTATGCTGTGCCTGGGCAGGCTAATGAGCTGGTGCTCATTGAGTGGGGCAACAACCCCATGGAGATCCTCATCAATGACAAGGTACAGCCCTGGGGAGTGGGGAGGTTGCTGAGCAGGGCGGGCTGCAGACCGGCTTGGGGGGTGGCATGGGACCCACACACACCGTGCGCACAGCCCTGACCCGCTGCCTGCAGGTGGCCAAACTGCCCTTTGTCATCAATGATGGCAAGTGGCACCACATCTGTGTCACCTGGACCACGCGGGATGGCGTGTGGGAAGCCTTCCAGGATGGCACGCAGACCGGCAGCGGTGAGAACCTGGCACCCTACCACCCCATCAAGCCCCAGGGGGTCCTGGTCCTGGGCCAGGAGCAGGTAAGGGCTGACGGGGTGTGAGCGTGGGGGTCCCTGCTCTCTGGGTGCACCCAGGGGATGGAGGATGGATCGTGCTGGGTGCTCCCAGGGTGGGACAGGGCAGCCTGGCTGCGTGCCCCCCGTGATGGTGGCTCCTCTGCAGGACACACTGGGTGGCGGGTTTGATGCCACACAAGCCTTCGTGGGGGAGCTGGCCCACTTCAACGTGTGGGACAGGAAGCTGAGCCCCGGCGAGGTGTACAGCCTGGCCACCTGCAGCACCAAGGCGCTCACGGGCAACGTCATCGCGTGGGCCGAGGCCAACATCGACATCTACGGCGGGGCCACCAAGTGGACTTTCGAGGCTTGTCGCCAGCTCAACTAGGGCCATGGACAAGCGAAAGAAACCTCCTCATTGGGTTCTTTTATTTCTTTGGTTTTGGGTTGTGTCGTCGTTGTCCCATCCCCCCCCCCCCCCCCTTCCTTTTTTTTGTTTGTTTGCGCAAAAACGCAGAGAACGAAGCCACCCATTTTGTCCCGAGGTGTAGGGATGTCCCAGCAGTGGGGCCGCCCGCCCCCGGAGCCCCACGACCCTCCGGTTTCTGTCTTGCCAATGTCCTTCAACGCCTGCGTGCCTTGGCCTGGCGCGGCTGCGCTCCCTCTCACCGCTCCTCCAGCCCGGCCCCTGCTTTGCCGCCTTCCCCCCCACCCCCGGGGCAGCCCCACATTCCCTGGGCACTGGCACCTTAAAAGGCTGCAGGGTCTGGACCGGAGGCCCCCAGGGCTCTTTTCCCCCCAGCCTGAAGCCCCTCCTCCCCGCGCCCCACCCACCCCACCCCCCGGAGAGTGATGTCTGGGGAGCTGGGGGAAGGTTGCAGCATCCCTCCCATCACCCATCCCAGGGGTGCGGTGGTGGCCAGCACTCCAAGGAGGGGGTGATGCCCCCCCCCCAATCTGTTCCCAGGTGAGCCCCTTTCCCCTGCCAGCGCTGCTCCCAAGCACCACAGCCATAGTCCCGGGCTGCGGTGGGCACCAGGACGGGACCCCCGCGGCCGGGACACCCCCCACCCGGCGGCCCCGCTCCCTGACCTGCCGCACTCAGGTATGCCCCCTCGGCCCCACCTGCAGCCCCCCCGAGGCCTCCTACGTGCCCGCCATAGCTGGTGAAAAATAGCCTTTACCATCCCCTGGAAGTTTAGCTACCACTGAAAAGTGTGAAGCCTTTCTGCTTTTGATAAAACACGATGTTGTTTCTCTTACTGTAAAGGGAAGTTTATTACCAATTAAAAAAAAGGGTATTTTTATGAAGATAAAAAAAATAGAATTTAGCAGTGCTCCCTGAGGAAAAAAGTACTTTGAGATTCTGCAGGAAAAAAAGAGATAAAGAAGTGTATTTTGAAATAACATGCATTTTGTATGGTTTCCTTTTCTAAACTCCTGGTTTGTACTACAGATTGCAGAAATCACCCCCCAGCCCTGCCACTGACCCCCCTAGGGCTACCCAGGGTGGCAGCGGAGGATTAGGCAGAGAATTCACACAGGGCTCCTGAGCCTCTCTGACAGATTCCAGCGCTGCGGCAAAGAGCCGAGCGGAGGGGCTCATATGGAGCCAGGCAAGGCCAAGGTCGCCCCTGGCCAGGAGCACAGAGCTGGCCCAGCCACCGCCGCTTCGGGGACCAGCGCCCAGCCAAAGAGCAGTGGGCGCAGCAACACACACCCCCAGATCAAGAGACCTTCGTATGAACTGTGGCTCAGGGCAGCATGTTTTAAACTGTGCTCTTTTTTTTTTTTTTTTTTAAAAAAAAAAAAAAAACAAAAACTGAAAAAAAAATAATCCACCGTGGTGAGTTAATTTGAGTTCCTCCCAAGAACCTGTTCACATCAGCAACGTGACAAGCACAACCTGCTGAGAACAAGACCACTGGAAAGGCTTCGCCTACAGTCCCAGGTGCGTTGGATTTGCCAAAAAAAAAAAAAAAAAGGGTGTGATGTCAACATAATGTATATAGTGTATAGTAGGGGAGAGAATAAATGTATCTTAATTTGTCATTATTTTGCTAACCAAAGCTGTACATTTTTCCTGTTCCTTGCTCTCTGTCTCTTTGGGTTTTGAATGGGTTACGATATACTACGCATCCAGTCCGCAGCAGCAGTTCGGGAAATGCACTGTTTCTACTGATACTCATGCTTTTTCCATTTTCTTGCCGAGATTACATGAATTGTTGACTTTATTTTTACACAATAAAGAGTGAAGAAAGACAGTGCGTTTTCTTAAGTGTGTCAGTTCCCTCAGCAGCCAGTGCCTGGGACCTGGTCTTTTTGTGGAGGAAGGTTTTTGCCTGTTGAAGGCAGGAATTTCTGCCGGTTCCCCTGGGAGCCTGCTCAGGCACCCCCAGCCTCGGCCGCACTGGCCAGGCGCTCTCTTGCTCCCGTAGCATTAGACCTCATCTCTCCCTGTTTACCCAACACCATCATACAAACTGATTTTTTTTTTTTTTTCTCCTAAGACGCAGGCTGGAAGCTCGGCTCCCTCCGGCTGTCTCTGCCAGGCTGGTGATGGTGGGGACAATGCCATCCCGTAGCCCCCAGTGCCCAATGCCCATCAGCTCTCTGCAGCAAATGCTCCGGTGTGGGCACTGCTGCCAAACCCCGCAGGACGCCGCAGCTCTTGGTCCTTCCCTGCAGGCAGGAGCCGCTCGGGGCATTTCACTCGTCCTTGGGTGGCCAGGCTCGGCTCCGGACATGGTTCCTGGAAGGCATCATTTCAGGGGTGGGGGTGGCAGGGGGCACTCGGCCCGGAGGGCGATGTGGCTGGAGCCCACCCGCACACGGGGATGTGATGGTGCAGGGCTGCGCCTACAGACGGCTTGTGCCGTTCCAAAGTAATTGCTACACGTTCCTACTTGTTACACATCTGCTGCAGAACAGACTTCCCAGATGAGAAATTGCTTTTAGAGTCAGATACCAGTAGGAAAACCATCTACTCCCTCGAAGCAGCCAGAAGCAGCTTCCCCTCCCCACACTGTGACACCCCCACCCCACCGCAGCTGGGAGCAGGAGCTGCACAGTCCGGCTCGGTGCTGCTGCTGCCTTGGGCACCGCGCAGCCCCCCGTGACACCAGCACTCCCCTTCCCTCCTCCCCGGGAGCAAGGACAAGGGGACGCAGCCCGGTGGGATGCAGCCAGCATAAGTCAGCAGGGCCCTCCCTGCTGCCATGCTTGTGGCCAGCGAGTCTCGGCTCTGGGGGCTGGCGAGGGCCAGAGCAAGGGTCCTACGGTCCTCGTGCTGCACCTTCCCAAGCAACACCTACAGCCTCCACTAAGGGCATCCCTGCCTGGTCCCCTGCCACCTCCCGCACCTCAAGCTGCCAGAGCGCAGCCACCCGGGGCCCCTCCACTTCGCCCAGCACCTGCCACCCTAACCAAGCCTCTTCTCCTTGGGGAGGTTTGCTCCTGTGACTGCTCCAGGTCCTTTTCAGGATGCCTCAAGTCATAACCATCATAACACAGCAAACAGGGCAAGGGAGAGAGGGAGGATGCCTCAAGCCATGCTGCAGGTCTGGGGTCCCAGAGCATTTTCCCATGCTGCCAGCCACAGACGGAAGCAGAACTACAAGCGCTGGGTACCCTTGACAGGGGACAATGAGCATCAAGAATCCTCCAGGTGTAAGAGGTAAAATGATATATCAAAACTGGTTTAGGGCAATTTACTGAGCCCCATGGGGGACAGGCTGAGAGCGTAACATGCCGCTCATCAGTCACTCCTGCAGGTGATTAGCAAGAAGGCACAGATGGGCTGCCAGGGGAGTCTCAGCCAAGGCTTGTAGGTGGGCAGGATGGGGAGTAACACAGCCACAAGAATTAAAGCAGGGGCATGATGCCAGAAGACACAGAAGGGGTGTTGAAGACGATGGTGCAACCAAGAGTTTCCCCCTCCCTGTCTCCCCAAACACCCCTCCCCAGACACAGAAGTGATTTAGCTCAGTGCCTTGCCAGACTTACAAATGCAGCACGGTTGCAGAGCTCCAGCCAGACACCCCGTAGCACACACACCTCCTTCCCCAGCCCTCAGAGCAGAGCTCAGCCCTCTCTGGCAACACGGATACCATCCCCTTCCCCCCCACCCCTGAAAACCAGCTGCTCCAAGGACAGGCTGTTTGGTTTCGTGTCACTGGGAACAGCCTACATCTTTCCAAAGGGGAATGCTATTTTACCCAGGGAATGGGTGGCAGCTCCTGCATTGCTCTCAGCCGCCGCCAGCCCACCCCAGCCTGGCCCCAGCTCTGAGCAGGGCCCTGGCCCCTGTGGGGACAGCAGTGTCTCAGCTACACTCAGCCATCCCAGGTGCCAAGACAAAACTACAGCACCTGCCCGCTGCCACAGGAAAGGGCGATGATACCCTCAGGTGGAGGCTTGCGCTGAGCCACAATTTAAACGACAATAAAAAAATTACACTAACAGATATTTTTTAATTTTTCCTCCTGGTCATAGCTGGAAACCACTGCTGTGATTAAAGCAGGGCTGTCTCGCTCCCCGAGGCAGTGGCGCAGCTGGGGCAGAGCAGGTGGGATGCTGCAGCCAAGAGCAGGGCAGGATGTGGGTGATGGCTGAGGGGCTGGAGCTGGCAGAGCCCAGACTCCTGCACCAAGAGATGAGTAACAAACCTCCCAGCTCATCACCTCCTGGGCTCCCCAAGGCCGCGAGGGGACCCTCGGTCTGCCTTGCAGCCCCACAAGCACCTGTAGGTACAGACCCCCCACGCCTGCAGCCATTTCGAGCTGTGAGAGCACCCCCAGGGCTGCCCCTGCCTCGGCAGCTCAGCCGACAGCAGCAGCTCCAGGCGTGCGACTTGCACATCTCAGCGCCACTGCGGCGACGCCAGCTCCTGCGGGAGGCAGGCAGGGAGCGCGGATCCTGCGAGAGGAGATGCACAGCACAGGCCCATCAATAAGATGCACCAATCCTGACACCTCGCCCTGCAACCAGAAACTGCTGCTCTGAGCTGAAAGCTGTTCAGTGGCACCAGCTCTGCCACAGGGACGCTGGTGACAGCCAGCCCAGCATCCCCTGCGCACAGGGGTAAGGGAGAGCATTACTCGCACCAGCATCGAGTGCACTAAATCCAGGAAGCTTTTAGAGCAGCAGAGCAGATGGGGATCTTGGGCTTCGTGAGGACAGGCCCCACGACTCAGGAGGTGGCTCAGAAATATTGACAGGGGCGAGGGAGAGTTCTTAAGGGCAGGATACAGCTGGGATTTACAGCTCTGATCCGACTTCTTGCTGGCAACTCACATGGAAGAGAAACCACTCTTACACACAGGCATCTTGTGCCCATCCTTTTCTCCCCACCCCTCAGGCACAGGTCAGCTCCACCAAGGGCTTTCAAGAGGTAAGAGGAGGTGATGGGCTAGATGAAAAATTTAATCGGTTGTATTTTATAGCAAAACACCCATGAAAACCAGAGACAGCATGTCCTGAGATGGCCTCTCCTGCATCCCTGCCCTGCACGGGAGGGCCTAGGGGCACGCACCCCCCAGCCTGGAGGGCAACAGCCACTTGCAAGCAAAGCTGCCTGCAGCACTGGGTCCAGAAACATCCCAGAGCATCACCATTATGCAGTGCCAAAGGCATGCTAGGCACTTAATAACATGCCGTTAGATTAATTAGTAGCAAGTGTGTCATGCAATATGCCTGGCCTAGGAGCACACGGCTCCATGAGACCCGGATGAAATATGCATGAGACACGGAGCCGGCACGTGGTGGGCAGAGCCCCCAGGAGCAGCGAGGGGGCTCAGCTCCCAGCCTAGGAGGGCTGTCTCAGGGAAACAACAGAAACACTGGCAGATGCCTACAGAAAACATCCTTCGTCTGCATTTCATAAAAATCGGAGGGGACAGGGGGACAGAAAGAGGGCCTGCAGGCTGAAGCATCCTCCCCAACACGGCTCCCGGGGGGGGGGGGGGCGGGCGGGCACTAGCATCATCCTCCCTGAGGCTGGGAGCCCTGCAGTGCTGGTGGCTCAGGCAGCAGCTCCAACCAGCACATAAACACCCCGAGTAGCAAGCATGGAGCTGAGGAGCTCAGAGCTGGCGCTGAGCACCACTGCAGCTGCTCCCCGCTGCGGTGGGGGCTGACAAACGCTGCCCTGGGCTCCCCCAGGGACACTACTCCAACCAAGCGACTTGCAGGCTGTGTGGCAAGGCAGAGGAGGAGGAAGAGTCAGGGAGGCAGGCAGCCAAACACCACACTTCAGGGCACCAGGCAGGGCTGGGGGGATTTCCCAAGGTGGGGAGGAAAAGCATCAGTCCCCGCCGCAGCGCCAGGGCAGGAGGACGAGCAGGGCACCCAGGACTGCGGGTGCCGCAGCCAAGCCCTGCTGCTGCTGTGGGAGTACAGGGACCCACTGGGTCACTGCGGGTGGCTGGACGTGACCCCAGGCACGAAGTCAAGGCCAACAGACTGTTCCAGTCATAGGTGTGAGTCACAGCTGTGACAGAACATCCCTCTAACACTGCTCAGGAGCCTTCGCTGGCAGAGCATCATCTCCCCACACCTCTGCAGCACGGCTGCAGCACTGCCTGGACATCCTCTCCAGGCACAGCTGAGGAAGGGGCTTCCTCGAGCCCTTCCTCCCCCTAGGAAACCCGACCAGACCTGGCCGGGGTCCTGCTGCAGCGGAGCCAGAGGTGCCCTGGGCACGCATGGAGCACAGCCTTCCTGCACCATGGGGCTGGAAGAAGGCAAAATCTGTTTAGCACAGCAAGACAAGCCCCTTGCCAGATATAATCATCTTTTCTAGGACCTTGCAGAGACTGCTCCTACAGCAGAAGTAATGAATCTGCAACGTGAAAAATCTCCCTGAAAAAAACAGCTCCAAGATCCGCAAGCAAGCCAGCCCCGGCTCCCGGCACAGCCACAGCAGCTCAGATCTCAGCCAGGCTGCAGAACCTCCCCATGGTCTCCAGACACTTGGGATATGAACTCCTGCCTATCTCTGCACCACTGTAGCCACGGCCAGCACAACCCACATGTGGCTCTCACACCAAATGCCCCAGGTCGATATCTGCCCCAGTGGGACAGCAGCTCATCCCCACAGACACCCCTTCCCCAGTACAAAGCTGCCTTCACCCAAATGGCACCGGAAAACGAAACACCATCTCACACCGCTCAGCCATGGTTAAATTAAGACCAGCAGCAGCCTGGAGTGGTGGGTGCCTGATGAGCACCAGCCCCTTTGCAGCCTCCTGGCAGGGCAATTGAGTCAGTAGAGGCAAGGGAGAGGAGCAGCACAGGCTTGCTCTGCTCCCCGGGGTCTGGGGGGGGGCTTGCAGCCAGTGGGTCAATGGCAAAGGCTCCCTTCGGTAACCCAGATTCTGCAGTTTAGTTCAGCTTTTGGCAGCTGCAGGATTTATTCCAACCCATGAGGTGTTGAAGAGCCTTGGTGAGGGGCAGAGAGCCCTGCAGAGGTCCTGCAGCACCACTGCAACCCATGGACCCCACGGCAGCATCAGGCACATCAGCCCAGAGCACTTCTATGGCACGCATCAGCTGGCTCCAAGGCACAGCCCCCCGGCAAATCCCACCAGCCCTCCAGCCCTGTACACCTCACCCACTCCCACCATGCCAGCACCCCCCTTAAACCAGAGCCCCCTCGGTCCCAAGTGGAGCTAAAAGCCCTGGCACTGCCACTTTCCACCTTGGCAAGGCCCAGCAGAGCCCCCTCCAGCAACAGGGGCTGAGGTGGTGGCAAGCACAGACCCCAGCAGGGCAAGGCTGGGGGTCGTTCTGCTGCATGAGCATCGTGATGTCCCATGTGGCAGGACGTGTGAAGAGCCGGCACCATCCCGCTCACAGGCTCCTACCCCGCTGGGACATGGGTCTGGCCATCCCTGTGCCGCAGCCCACTGCCGGAGCCGGGGAGGTGCCTGGTGGGTGAGCACCAGGAAAGGGCAGCGCTGCTGTCCGGGAGCGATGGGTTAGCGGCAGTGCTGGCACAGCTCGGCAGGGAAATCCTTCGGAGCAGCGGATGGGAGGCAGCTGCCACCCCAGCGGCTCTGAGCACATGGCCAGCGGAGGCGGGATGGGCAAGGATGGAGCAGGGAGGTTGAGGAGGGCTGTTTGCACCGGGCGATTGAAACAGGGGCGATTGAAACGGGGGCATGCCGGCACTGCTCACCAAACAGCCCATCTCTGGCAGCTCAGGCTCCAGGGGTACCCCACGTGCTGGTGGCCAGCTCACCCAGAGGCTGAGCAACATCCATGCTAAGGAGATGTCACCCTCCCCCAGCACTGCCCGGGTGCTGCCAGCTCTCCGGGCTGCTCGAGACCCTGACAGCTCCGATGGCAGCTGGGGACCAGCCCAGCAGCTGGTGGCGCCACAGGGAAACTGCTCCCACCAGGTAAACCGGACCATCCCCACCCAGTGTGCTCCTGCCAAATTGCTGGTGGCCCAGATCCTGCGCACACCTACCCCAGGGCTCCAAAATGATCCAGATTTATCGCCCAGCCATCAGCCTGTTTCTATGCAGCTCTTCAATTAGATAAATGATATATTTACCCTTCACAATTGGTTTTAAAGAATTTTTGGAGGAATCCTGTAATTCTGGATCTTTCCGAGCTGCTGCCAGCTGCAGGAGAAGAGCTCTGCTCTGCAGGGGGTCCCATCAACACCCACCCCCCCACACACACACATCACTTTTGGCTACATGTGTCACAATCCCACTGGTGCCACAACCTGCAGGGCTGGGCCCCCCTGCAGCTGCAGCAGACACACACATTCATTTTAAATGGCCCTTTGCATCCCCCTGCTGAATGTTTCAGAGCAAAGTTTGCTTTTTGCACCCTGCAGCTCTCTCTGAGCGACCCTTCCCCAGCCAGGGCTGGCACCGGGCATCCCCCAGCAGCAGGGTAGACCCCACCCCACCCAACACCTGCCCAGGGAGCCGCTGGCAAAGCAGGGCTGGCCCCCCCATCTCGCCTTCTCAGAATATTTTTGCAACCTATTCCTGGGCTCCTCCTCCTGCGATTTTCCCAGCCGCTGCTAAACACCACCTTGACAGCACCGAGCTGATTTCCTCCATCCTTTCCATCCATCCCTGATGGATTACAGGGGGGCTGGGATCTCAGTGGGAGCTCAGACTCCACCAAGGAGTTGTAGGTGGGATGCTCCTCTGGCTGGGGATCCCAGGAGGGATCCCAGCCCCATCCCAGGGGCACAGAGGGGAAGAGCAACTGATTACCCACGGGAGGGTCTGCGACTAAGCACCACTCTGCCACAGGAGAGGCTGCCGGTGAGCATAGAGCCGAAGAAAGAATATATCTTCCAAAGCTGATTAAAAATAGATGCAGCATCTTGCTAATTATGCTGTGTAATTAGCATTTGTTTTCTGCTTAGCAGAAATCTGCAGGGAGCGGAGCTCAGCTGGACCCCACCTATCTTGTTTGCCCCAGTCTGGGCGCAGGAGGCTCATCCTACAAAAGGGTGGGCTGGAGCGGGGTCACAGCCATACGGGTCCCCACACTGCCAGGGCTGGGAGTGCCGGGGCAGCACAGCCTGGGGGTCCCCACGCACCCTCTCCCACACTGTCAGCCCATCTGCACCCAGGCTGCAAGCAACAGATGACAAGATCCACAGCAATGCTAGAAATTAGGTCAGTGATAGCCTGCAGCAGATTTCAACATTTATCATCCTGGCGAGGCTCTTATGCAAGTCAGACCTGCCAGCGGCCGGCCCCAGCCCGGCTGGCAGAGAGCAGCCGAGGGGTCCAAAGGCCTGGATCCCCTGCACATCCCCTCCTACCGGGACCGGGAGAGGAAGGATGCAGGGCTCCATTACACCGCCGACTGTGCTTGTGAAAGCGGGGACCAGCAGCCTCCCCGCAGTCACCTGCGCACGCTCTGTCCACCGAGCCTCACACCCCCTACCCCAACGGGGTGGGCAAACGCCCACGGGGACTCGGCTCTGCCGATTCATTCCCTCCTGAGAGGCGAGCAGGACCCCGACTCCCCAGCAGAGCCCAGAGCAACTGCTCCCAGCCCTGGCTCATAGCAGCCTCTTCTCCCCAGCCCCGCCCCCCCCACCCCCAGACACCAGGCTGGCTTCTTGCACTGATGTTAGGTTTGGGCTGCGTTGTGCTTCACAACTGGCAACGCTTTCTGCTCCTTCCTCCTCCCCCCCAGACCACCCATATGTTGGTGTCATTAACGTTCGTGAGCCCTTTGGGGGCATCCAGGGCTAGGACCCGAGCCCCGGGCATCGGCCTCCCTGGCACAGCTCTCGGGACTGATCCTGGGTGTGCCAGCCTGGATGCGCAGGGACAGCCGGGGCTGCCTGGCTCACCTCCGGGCTCTCTCCAGCAGCAGGAGAGCTCTGGAGCCCCGTGTGCTCGCAGCCCCTCCAACACTGGGCTCGGCCACCCCGGCTGCAGGTCCTCAGCCGTGATGCTGCAGCCTCAGCCCTTCCTTAGCCCCATCCACCTCACAGAGCCATCGCACCCCCAGCACCCAGGACGCTTCCCAAGGGCTGGAATGGGGGAACTGTCCCCCCCGGCCCCTGCTGCAGCTCTTCCCTCCTTCACCCAACTGCTTGTGCCATTCAGGGAGCAGCTTGTGCGTCCTCTGCTGCCTCCCTTGCTCCAGGCGCCGCAGCCACACGGTCCAAGCACAGCTTGGCAAATCTCGGGGAAGGAGGCAGGAGGACAGCAAGCAGCACAGCAGGGGGAGGTTATTTTCAGCCAAAAGAAATTTATCCGCTTTCAGTCAGGAGAGAGGAGGCTCCAGCCAGCTGCAGGGACGGCTTCACAGAGCAGCCTGACCATGGGGCTTCGACCCCTGGCGCCCACCCCCGGGCTGCAGAGGGGGACTCTGCTCCGTGGGAGTGCCAGGAGGGGCTGTGACATTATCCTCAAGGGGCTGGGGTTCCCCTGGCCCTGATGCTGCCCCACGGGTGGGGTAGAGCCTACCCCACTGCCCACTCCCCTCCTGCCTGCCCCCGAGGCTGTAGTGGCCGCAGTGGTGTCAGTCACAAGCAATAACCGCATCAAATTAATTGGATACCAAGGTACAGCAAACAAAGAAACCAGGTGACATTTACCTAGCAAACTAATTGATATCCAAGTAATTTGTTGGAGTAACCTTGTTAGATGCCAGCTGGATTTCCCAAACCCTCCCAATCCTACTCATTAAACACACAGTTTGTGTGTTAATCAGAGAGCTTTAATCACATTGCTACCCACCATCGTTTTGAGCAAGATACAAAGCTGCTGGATTTATCACAGGCTTTCAGATCCTAAACACTCTCTTAAGAATTTGTTTGATATTTTATTAGCGGGCAATAATGCTCTTCTTGAAGAAGACGGACATCTCCCTTTCAAGCCACGACATGGGAGCAGGGCTAGCTCACAGCACCACCTCTCCTCCCTTTCATCTCCTTCCCACGCCTGCTATCGCAGGCATGGAGCCCTCCCTCCAGACGTGCCACTGGCCTGGTTAATCACATCCTCCTAATCAGCACACAAACGGGGGCTGTTTCCACACCAGAGAAACGGCTCCAGTCAAAACATAAGCCGGCCTAAGGCTGGTGCCCCCGGCAGAGCTGCCTACATCAGGCAGGGCACGAGGCAGGAGTCCCCGCATTCACCAGGGGCCTCCCATGCACAAGGTTCTCAGGAGTGCTCAAGAAACATAACATTAAAAAAAAAATAATCAATGCACTAGCTTGTAAGCAGCAGCAGCGGAGTGTGAACAGCTGGGGGTTTGCAGGCAGAGGTACAACAAGCCAAGCAGCGAGTCCAAGAAAAGCAACAAAAAGCACGTTCCTAAGGAAACATTCCGCATCGAGCCCTTGAGTTGGGAACTAAACCAATAATTAATTACAGGCTGATTTTATGGCCTTTATTTTGTGTTCTTAAAGCTGATCAGGCCTCCGGAACGGGGACAGAAGTGCTCCAACTGTGCCCTCACAGAAGGAAGCTGGCACGTGCGGGGACCTGCAGAGCACCCGGCCACAGAGAAATCAGGTCTTTACTCTCATCTGCCCTAAAGTTCACGCACCCCCTGCCTCCCACCCTCCCCAGTCACCTCGTGGGGGGGACACAGCCTCCGCTCTGCTCAGACACAGCCCCTGCCTCCAGAGAGGCGAGATCTGCATGCATTGCAGATCTGCCACCTTTTGGGGGGAGGGGGCTGAGACCTGTACAAGCTGCTCCATCACCCTAATGACACAGCTCGTAATTATCTCATTTACTATTAATCTGGATGTCAAAAGAAATTCCACTCATGTGCTTTTAATTAATACAGCCCTAATATAAAGCCAGGGGGCTGGCAGACTCTGGCAAGAGGTACCTGCATCAGTACTAGGGAGGCTCAATTGAGACCAACAAGAGGAAGAGCGACTGGTGTGGAGAACTATTTACAGGACAAAAGGAGACAAGCACAAGGGGACTATGATGCTTCCCCAGCCTCACTAGTGCTCTCTGCACGCACAGCCACTGCCTGCTAGCACCGACCAGTGCATCCGAGGCGCAAGAGGCTTCTGGATGCCCCGATGTGGCTCAGCTGTCCCAAAGAGGACCAACGCTAAAAATGCCCATTTGCAGCCAGAGATCAGGGCTCAAAGCTGGGGAACAGGCTCCCTGCTGTGAGGGGAGCAGGAGGGATAGAGCCAACGGCACACAGCTGCCCCAACCAGCTGCGGAAGCCAAATGCACTGGAAACACAGGAGGGGAAGCTCAGTGCTTGTGGCAGGAGCTCTGCAGCTCCTGCCTTGATGGTACCAGTCTACAGATGGACCTGGTTTGGGGGAAGCATGAAGAAAACAGCCCCTCCAAAATCTACCTGGCCAGCACAAGTCAAAAGGGAAAAGGAATAAGAACTGGGGGGTGGGGGGAAATCTCAACAAAACCACTTTCCCTGTCCTCAGCATGAGCGTCCAAAATACAAACCTCGAGTCACCAGAGCTCAGTCTTGCAATATAAACTGCACAGGCAGCTTCTAGCCTACCACAAGCTCCAGACACGGAGGTGGGAATTCATTTCATGCAGCTTAGGCATCTGTGACCAAGTTACTCATCTAGACTGCCTCAATAATCAGAGAAGAAACAGACTTGCATCCTAAAGCATTTTCTCTCCCTTCTCAAGGGACCCCAGATAAGCAGCTGAGATCTTCTTTCCTGATCTCTAGGTGCCCACAAAAAATGTAAAGGAAGCAGATCCTGACAACCCACAGCGGAACAAACCATTCAGCATCTGACTGGCACAAACCTCCATCTCCCTTCATATCCTCAGAGGGCAAACAAAGCTGTAAAACAAGCGGCCATAAGAGCTCTCAGGCGGCTGGTGAGAAGCTCCAATCTGGAAGAGTGGCACCAATACCAGGTGCAGAAGGGGAATGTGGTTGTTTCCTTATGCCAGCTCAGGTTTGCACGGAGAAGCTCTTGAGCAGCCTTTGATCTGCCTCTATCTGCACGCAGGGCTGAGCCTGACCTGTGGAAGCCAAGCCTGCAGCAAGGAGGCTCTGCATGGAGCAGCTCAGGTTTAATTAAGCCAGCGCAGGCAGTGTCTGTTGATGAGCCCAAGGCATGCCAGCCAGAAAGGGCTCTCCAACATGTGCATCTCAGCAGGGCGAGCGGCTCCATCCAGCCTCCCTGCCGGTGAAGCCAAGAAACGGTTCCTGCTTTAATTACCAGCTTCCTGGAGGATGGAGCTGGGGGCAGCTGTGGAGAGCCCGGGGGGACACTGCAGCCCTGTCCTTGCTGTCCTGGCTCGGGGGGACACCCGGCCACATGCCCCACAGACAGAAGCCGTGCACAGGAGGCTGCACAGGCCAGGCAGATCGAAGCGCTCCCAAGAACAGGCAATCCTTCACAGCTTTCCTGCTCACACATCCCCTCCCAGCAGCATGTTCTTACTCAGGGGAGGGATTAGGCACGCGCCACACCCCCAGTGCAACTCCAGCAGGAATCATTTCACAGAGCTGCCTCTTTGCCACCGTCTCTTACAGAAAGCACAGCAGGGAGTCAGGAAATCCAAGCCCACACGACATATCCCAACAGCATGGGGAGCAGAGCCGGAGGATGCTAGCGCTACAGCCCAGCCCCACCTGGCAGCACCAGCTGAATGATAAAGCAGCAGAGGTGCCAGATTAGTTTAATCAAAGGTAGTCAGCCTTAATCCACCCTCCAGGCACGCAGCAGAGGCGCAAGGATTGTGTAACAGCACACTGTTTCACTGCAGTGAGAAGCTTAAGAACTATCCTGACCAACCTCTCCCTTTTTACAGAGCCCTTGCTTAGCTATAAGAGAGGATTCTATCTCCTTCCTTCATTTCTCCATCTTCTTCCCCTTTGGTTTCACTCCATTCTACATCTTCCTCCCATCAACATCCCAGATTTTTACCAGCCCTTAGCAACTTATATTTAGCAATTTGTGCTTGTGAACAATTCTGCCCCAGCTTGCAGCCCTTGCTTGCCACCCCAGGAGGTATCGTTGGACAGCCACATCCCTGCTCCGAGTGCCAGGGCTGCATCTTGCAGCAGGCACTGCCGCCGTTATCCCGCAGCTCCATCCCCAGGCCCTGTTCACCAGCAGCACTGAGGAGCTACCATGCAATGAGACCCGTTCAGAGGCTCCTGAACCCTCACAGAGAGAAATGCTAAAGAGAAAAGTAACCTTGGTGATAACAAGAGGCAAGGCTTTATAACAAGCCAGCATACACCAGCATACAACAATAAGTTGTTAGGAACCAGAAAAAAAGCTACGTTCCAGCAAACAGCTAAAAAGGAAGAGAGGTGTATGCATTTACTTCGGAAGGACACTCAAGCTCTAGTCTCTTGAGTTTCTATTAAGAGCAGGTTTCATGCATTACAAAGCGATTTTCCCTTCCCTAGTTTATAAACCAATTAGATAAAGACCAAGTTAATCCCTTATTGTGTTCAGAGAGCCACAAGTAGACACCAAACACGCAGATTAGTCCATTTGTTTAACTGCCTCCCCAGGCTGTGGTGGGTGGGAGAGCATCGCACAGTACAGGCACATACCAAACCCAAGCAGTGCCGAGCCCTCCGCTCCAGCAGGGCTGCAAGGTCTCACCACCAAAGCAACACCCATCCTCCACCCAAGCCCCGTAAGGGTGACTTTAATCCCAAGTCATCTCATCTCAGGAGTTTACCTGCACTCAGAATAAGAACAGAGACATATCAGCTCACGCAGAGGGAAGCAGCAGCAGCAATGCCTGGGAGAAGCTTTATGGCTTTTTTTTTTTTAACACTAGCTTCCCCCCTGCTCCCCAGGCAGGGGTACCCCCCCACAGCAAGGCAGCCTGTGGCACACAGGGCGGCTGAAGACAGCCGCGCTGCCAGCCCCAGCTCCCTGTGCAGAGAGCACACAGGCCTTACATGTACCAGAGAGCCCAGCAGGAAGAGACCACCCCAGCTGCAGACCCACAGCAGCGGGAGCCTCACATTCCTCCTGGGAAACTGGGCGCAGCACAGCCCAGCTCACACCTTTTACTGCAGAACCCCTACTGACCAGCACACCCCAAGCCTCCCGTGGCCAAGCACCAAGCAGAAGCACAAAATCATCAATATATCAGGAGAAGTTAAAGCAGCACTCACCCACTTCAGCTGTACAGCCAGACCAGGAGCCACAGTCCCAGCTGCTGAGGAACCCCCTTAACCTCCTTTTCTAGCAGGGCCATCCCAGAGCAGGAGCTGCCCCACTCCCCACAGACCCTTCCCCTGGCACAGCTGAGCTGCATGAGGCACCTCAGCACAGCCAAGGCACATTGGCAGCAGGAGCAGTGAGACCCAGAATGTGGGGTGAGCCTGGGCTGGTCCTGCAGCACCCCAACATGGGCTGGCTGCTCCCTGGGCCAAGGTAACCAGAAAACAAAACACAAAAAAAAAGAAAGAAAAGATGGATTTCTCTGGTGTTCTGCCCATGAGATCTAAGAAACAGCTGTCCCCTGCCCACAGCATGTCATTTGTGCCTAAATTTGTGACAGGCTTTAGAAGATGCTGTCCCCGTGGTTTAGTGAAGTTGCTGCTTCACATGTGGTTGGAATGAGAAATGGAGAAATGGATGAACTGTGTGCAGCTGACAGCGGTCCCATGGCTCCTGGGAAGAGCTGGGAAAGGTCCCAAACCAATTCCTCCCAGTAAGAACTCACTAGTTAATACCTCTGCTCCTGCCAGTTCGGGGTCCTGCAGAGCTCACTCCAAGTCCAGCAGTTTTGGCAGAAACAGAACAGGCTGGGTATGTGCTCAGAGCTGAAGACACCCGGCCATGTGCTGAGGCAGGGAGCAGAGGAGGGGTTTTAGGGGGTGTGGGGGTTCCCACCCCAGTACGCTTTCACATGCAGAGGGCTGAGCGCAGCAGGCCCTTCCTTGTTAAGCCAGACTGTTTCCTGACGCAGGAAGAGTGGGCCACCGCTGCTAATCACCAGACTAATTCTCCTCCCTCACACCAGCATCCAGGCTGCAGCAGCTCTCCCCGCCACCCACTCTGGCTGTGGCTCATTGCCGGGGTCCTGTCCCCATCACACCTGGGAGCTGGGAAGTGGCACCTCAGCTGCCTCCCGCTGCCCCCCCGACCGCTCCGGGTGCCTTCGCCGTGGATGAAGGAGGTGGCAGCACCGGGGAGGCTGTTCTCATGGCGTTCGGTTGTTTCCCTGGTTTCTCAAGCTGGCAGCAAGGTTGGTTTTCAGGAGGCTTCATCTCCACATGCTCCCTCGAGATGGGGGCCAGGGCAGTGTCAGAAGAGGTGCTGCATCCGTGGCACTGGGAGCCAGGCGAGGCGGCTGCCCTCATGTCCCCCCAGCCGGAGAGGGCTGCCCACCAGCCTCCCGCATCCCGTCCCCTGCCAAAGCCCCTGTCAGAAACAAACCCAAATGCTGCCTCTTACCCTGGCCTGTCAGGCGGCCCCTCCAATCCCACGCACATCACCGGGATCAAAGGAGCACACTTTCACTGCGACGTTTTTCCCTTCCTGGTCTCTGTCCACCCACGTAACAAACTCCCATGTGAAAATGGCTTTGAGGTTCCCCAGGAGACAGCAGGCTCCTTCTCGGGGCTTGAAAACTGCAGCTGCTTCTGGCTTTGTCTTTTAAAACATATCAATCAGCAAGGGTTTTTTTGGGAAGCACCCTGTCAGCACCCGTCCCCCTCTTCAACACTCCCAAGGACCAGCCCGACAAAGCTCCCCAGCCAGGCCCCGGGGAGCCAAGCCTGGCACTGCTGCCCTTTCTCCCACCCGGTCTCAGGGCGTAGCACCAAAGGAGGAACCAGTCCAGACTCCAGTCTCGCAGATGCCACACAGACATGCAAAAGGGGCTGAATGTCCTCTATACCCAAAGCAGCACCAAGACCAAGGTAGCTGCAAGAAAGGAGCACAAAAGCTGTGAGATAAATTTATGCAAAAGTGCTTGGCAGCATTTAAAACAGACCACAGGAGTCCTGACCCTGAGCACCTCTCTCCAACCCCAGGAAAACATCCCTTCTCTTCAGGCTAAAATCTCACACAGCCATGGTTTTTGAAATCAATATGCCAGAGTTTTGGCTGTGTTCAAGAACTCTTGTATCTGCTCCTGTTGTGCTTTGGAAATAGCCAGGAATGACCTCCCAAACAGAACCAGGAACCCACACCTTTGGAGGAAAAGCTTTAGCCCTGCAAATTGGACAAGACTTGCTGTATTGATTCAGGGATAGAAACTGTTTGTTCTGTACTCTGCTGCTAAAGCAAAGCTTCACAAATGGCTTAATCAATGGGTGTTGGTCCAAGCGTACTGGGCACAGAGAGCTTCTTCCTGACCTAACACGAGTGCTCCCAGTCCACTCAGCCTTCAAAACCTCAAGCCTGGGATCTGTGGATTGTATTGATTGTACTGATTTGTATATTAGGAAGGACCTCCCTCCCCATTCTCCTTGATGGGAAATTCTCCTTTCCCCTGAGATGATCCTTCCTTCAGGAAGAGCTGGTCTGCACTGAGCCCCCTGCCTCCCTCACTGCACAGGGCATGACAGCAACACTGAGCGAGTCCAGGTACCATAATGCTCTTCCATCCAAGCTGTGCTTCAGCGGCAATGCAGAGCAAGTCCCCACCAAGACCAGCAATGGGAGAGCACCACATGCCCAGCACAGCTAGTGACCCGAGGGCTGGCAGCCACTGCTTGCCACCAAGGCAGCAGGCACACAGAAGCCACTGGCACCAAAGAGACAGAAATCTTCTCAGGTTCTGGAGCTCAGACCTCCGAGCCTTTTCCAAAATCCACAAGCAGACTGTTGGCTCCGTCCCCTCCCTCGTGAGTCACACGCCCACCTGAAACACAGCATCCTCTGCCCGTCTGTCAGGACCAGCCGGAGCTGCGCACTGGGCTTCTGTGGATGTGAGTACAGGCTGCAGGGGCTGGGTGGAAGCTGTTCCAAAACTGATGAGAAGGGAAGTCTCTGTGCCACAGAGGTGTGGTGGGAGCCAAAGGCCAGCTCTACAGTTTGTAACAATGTTAAGTGCATCAGCATCTCTTTGTACATCACCTCCTGCAACTGCCCAAGTACTCAAGAAAGTCACGGCAAACTTAAAAGTACATCTTTGCTTACACAAACATTTTTACAACATTCAAAAATCAGCCCTGAGAAGTAAACTCCAAACATTATCCTTGAACAGAAGCTGCTCTGCCAGCCCACCAGAACTACGCACAGTGGCTGGTGCTGTCCTGACTGACACGGCCTTGCACTACTCTCCCCTGGGGGGGGCACTTGGCTGTTGCATTCGACAGATCCACAGTCTCGGTGAAGGAGAGGATCCAGTGAAAAGGAGCCCTGCACCTTCTTCTGGCATCAGACTAATCATCCAATTCAGCTTCTTTTTTTCTGCTAGAAACAAAGACAAGGAAGGGTCACAGACTTAAAAAACCAAAACCAACAGCAGAAACCAAGAAGAGCAAATAACTATGTGACTTGGTAAGGGGCTCAGATATGCAGGTTATGAGATATATATGGCCGTAAATGGATAAGTTTGGGTTTTCTGTTGCACAGACCCCCAAACTTGCTAGCCTTTGTGTGAGCTTTAGCATCTGCCATGGCAGGAAGGTATCAGAGATGAAGCTCTAGCACAAATGGGGCACACTCAGTCTGGCACTGCACAGGGGTACCCCCATGGCCTGGCCACGCTGTGCAACTGCCACTGCAAGAGCAGAGAAAACCCCTTCTGCTTCTGGCTGAATGACTCAAAGAACAGAGGAGCTGAGCAGAGCATGGTAAGTTGCACGATCCAGGTGTCCTAAGGAATCTGTAAGAGCTGCCTTCAATCTTTCTGGTCCATCAGGACCCTCAGAGCAGAGTGGGCTTTTTTGTTCATCCCCAAGCAGCTCTTCCAGCAGGACTATCTAGTATCTGTCCAGCCTGGTACTGGTGTGGGTCTGGGGGAATCCTACAACAGACTATGAACTATGCTGAAACGGCAGCAGAGCAACACCACATGGAACTCCTACGCCTTGGTGGACTTGCTAAGGATTTAAACCGACAAACAGAGCAGTCTCTGGTCTACATTATGTAAAAGTGGGGGTGTCTGACCCTCCCCTTGCTTTCTGGGGGCAGGAACCAGCTCCCTGCAAGATATTTCTGTTCACCCTCATGCCACACCTGTAGGCGTTAGTGCTTTGCTTATCGCAGGCACTGGAAACAGACCAAATCCCCAGCGACCTTCCCCAGCCTAGGACACAGTGCTCTGTGGAAGAAACGTGTTAAGTACCACGGCTACAATCACCAGAAATCACCCTTTATGGAGGCAGCATATGTCCTGATGTCACTTGAGCTCACCTTGTTACCCCGTCTGTCCACTTAATGCCATTACTGAAGATCATTACATGAGCAGATCCCCTTTGGAGAGGCAGCTGCTTGGGCTGCCCACACACCTACCTCTCGGGCCCAGAAGATACGACCTCCAGCGGTGAACACAGCTGCTTCCGAATATACTCCCTTGATCTAATATCAGCCTGGAATTAAGGAGAAAAATGAGTGAAAATGGATTGATCAGCCTGCTTGGTACCTCCCCTTTGTTATCTCCGTATGCCCCTGCATGCCCTGATGTCAGTACATCACAAACAGCTTTTGTATGACTGTGTAGCAAAAAGGAACCTGCACGCTTCTTTCCTTGTTTGGTTTCTGTGCCTCACTGCGTGCTGCTTGGGAGAATGAAGGCTTAAAAAGAAGAAATAAGAGGGTCATGGACCAGCCATACTGGAGTACAGTCCCTTTCAGAAGCAGAAATGACATTCGCTGAACCCTTGCTGTCTGCCCCTTCATTTCTCACAGGAGTAAGCAGGTGAGGCAGCGGGCACAGACAGTTCCTGCCAGCTGCTGCCTAAGGTCTGCTCAGCCCTGACCTACCCCAAACACAGCAGGATGAACAGCCAAAGCAGGACCTAGACTGGGCTTCCTCGACAAGTGCCGGCTACAGCTGAGTGCATCACCCTTCACCAAGGGTTCCTATGGGACCCAGAGGATGACCTCGCACAGGCTTCCAGCACACACAGCAGGGCAGTGAGCCTTCTGGCAAGCACTGACCCAGCTAGAATCCCTTACCTTACACCTACACTGCACAATAGCTCCTAAGATGCCCTCCTCATCGTCCAGGGAAGTGACAGTAAGGATTTCCAGAGGCTTAGTAAGCAAAGGGAGAGTTTCACTGGCAAAGGGAGAGTTGCTGTGGTGATGGGCTGCTTCTCCATTGTGCCTTATCTCTACACTGCAACCCCTTTGAAGAACCCTGCAGCAGAGCCAGGCTGGAGGAGACTCGGAAGTCTGAGAGTGATCTAGTGCTTTCATCCTTCGAACCAACCCAAATGAGTTCTTCCACATGCAGGCAGGTCCAAATGCAGTGCAGGAAAATGTAACGAGCAGCTAAGCTCCTTCACCAGCAACAGCTCATCACTATTTGATGAAAGATAGATTTGTTAGAAATTTGAGGGCAAGGTAACTCTTCCCTCAAGAGGAGACATTCCAAGAAGTGCTGGTCCACCACCCTCACTCCATAAAGGGATCACATGCCATGATTACATGCAGGTCTTCGTAACGCTGAGGAGCTCCTGTGCATCAGCAAAATGCTCACAGGTAAAGATGCCTAAAAAAATTACTCCCCTTGAGCCCAGGACTCTGTCCACTCTTCTATTTCTTGTGATATTCTTCAATGCTTTTGCTCAAAGCTACCAAAATCCTTCAGCATATAATGATGCACAAAAGCAGTACATCCCCTGGTACCCCAAAAGTTGTTGGGTGTGCCAAAACCATATGGTTGTGAGCGCAGATCTCTGCGGCACTGCAAGGCAGTTTAGCATGAGACAGTGGCTCATAGATCCCTCCTCAACAGGTGGGGAACTACTGGAGTATTTTATTGACAAGTCCCAGAGCAGCAGAATGCCCCAGAAACTGCTGCAATAACCTTCACTGTATACTCAGTGAAACAGAAGTTGTGTCCCAGGACTATGCTAACAGGGACTCCCACTGGCACTGCAAGCAGGTGCAGGCTGCAGTCTGGCTCACAGCACTCCAAGATCATCCATGGTCTTTATACCTGTGACACTGTGATGTTCCCAAAGGATTAACTTTTCTGGTCACTAATCAGCTGAGAAACAGGACTCTGCCCTCCACAGGAAACTGTAAATGGAGAGGGGGAACACTGAGAAGGCTGTGAAGAGTTTGGGAATCTGGTGATCCAGCAGGCAAGTTCTCAAGAGCACATGGGATGAAATGAGAGAAGCTGGCCTTGCCCATTCCTGTACCCATCCCTTTCCTTCCTCTGTTCCAGCAGTTCTATGATGCAGCAACAGATGGAGAACCACACCACGCGTCTACTGCATATCCTTTTCCCTAGGCAAGAGCCTGGCTCATCCTGCCTATGTGCCTGATGAGCTGGCTGTGTGATGGTAATTACGCAGCTAAAGCAGGTTAAAACATCCACTAAAAGCAAACAGAGACAAGACACAAGCACGTTGTTGTGGTTTAACCCCAGCTAGCAACTAAGTACCATGCAGCGGATAGCTCATTCCCCTCCACCAGTGAGATAGGGAAGAGAACTGGAAAAAGGTAAAACCCATCCTGTGAAGTTAAGAACAGTTCAGTAACTGAAATAAAGTAAAATGTAATAATAATAATAACTGTAATGAAAAAGGAGATAACAAAAAGAGAGAGAGGAATAAACCCCAAGAAAACCAAGTGATGCACAACAGTTACTCACCCCCTGCTGAGCAATGCCCAGCCAGTCCCTGAGCAGCGATCAGCAGCCCCCAGCCAATTCCCCCAGTTTATATACTGAGCCCTATGGTGTGGGATATCCCTGTGGCTGGTGCGGGTCGGCTGTCCTGGCTCTGCTCCCCCCCAGCTTCTTGTGCCCCTCCTCACTGGCAGAGCATGGGAAACTGAGAAGTCCTTGACTTGGGGTAAGCATTACTTAGCAACAACTAAAACATCGGCGTGTTACCAAAGTTATTCTCATACTAAATCCAGAACACGGCACTGCACCAGCTACTAGGAAGAAAATTAACTCTATCCAAGCCGAAACCAGGACACACATCCTTGGCTCTATTGCAGTCCAAAGGCAAAACTGACAAGGAAGACAACAGGAGCAAATTACATGCCAGGCCATATCCATGCGCTAGGCTCTGCTTTCCAGTACCAAAACCAAAAGGAGTAACATTGAGGCTCTACAAAATTCACAATTCACTGCCCTCCTCATCTGAAACTGAGCTTGGAGCCATCACCTCATCAAAGTCATCCTCATGCAAGTGTCCAGTTCCTCCCTTCCTCTTCTGATAACACTATCCTGTGACAGGAGTCCTCCTGAGCTCACTAGGAAAATTAGATTGCTGTGTCTTAACAGCAACGCAGGACAACATGTGGCCAGAGTGGGGCAGGAAGAAGAGCAACGGAAATCCTAAGAGCTGGAAGAAAGCGTTGCTGGACATTTACTGGATGTTCTTGTCCCCCGCAAGTGTTACTGTTCAGCTTTCCAGTGCTGCACCATACTCGCAGAAGACTTAGATGCTATCAGAAGCATGCAGATCCTGGGCTCTTGGACAACTTTTAAGAACTGGCAGTTGACTTTTACATTCCCTCAAAGTTTTTTTTTTCTTTTTTAGAAACTACCTTTCTCAAAAACACTGCTATGCTATGACATTTTAGAACAGCTGCTGTGCCCCACCTCAAAGGCAGAGTGTCTCTCTCCACTTAAAAAGCAGTATGTGACCTTCCCAGCTGGAAAAGCTTCACAGCATATGATGATCATGCTAATAAAGTGGGTTAACGCATCCCCAGTGACTGTCCTTGAAGCATTTGCTACTGTTATCGCTATGCTACTTCTGAAGAGTCTCTCCCGCACCTCAAGAAGCTTCCCACCACCCCTCCCATCCTTGCTGCTCCTAGTCAGACCTCTCAGGTGCAGGCTCTGCCTGCTTACCACTGGAAACGCAGCTCCACAACTGCTTAACGATTCTGCAGGCTCGAGAATGAAAAATAGTTACACAAGGTGTGGTTTGTTTGGGAGATTTTTTTCCCCTTCGCTCTATAATTGGACAGTTTCATAACTGAACTGACAAATAACTTTGATCACTCCAGGATAAGAGATTACGTGATGTATTTTATAACAAGGGAAGGAAGTTGTTCAATAGAGTCCCTATTGGGAGACCAAGGTAGCAAGAGTCACATCTTCAAACCACTTTTCTAAGGAAGAAAAACCCCACCCATGTTCTGCTGAGAGACAGCTTAACCCAGCGTATTAACCAAGAGGCTAATCAATAAGATGGATAACTGTCCCGTAATAATCCTCACAGATTGTTTCTATTTTCAGAGGGGACTAGTGCTGGCATTAGGGTCTGGAACTGTTGCTTTGCCTGTTTTATGAGGGGCAGTGGTGATCTCTGTGTACACAGCAAGCTTGCAGTTAGTGGTACATCCAAAGGGACTTAAGAGTTTCAGGATATCAGTTGCTGATTTCCTTGCTGGGCAGCAGGAGCTATGCACACTGAGGAGAGGGATGATGGCTTATTTCTCAGTTCTCCTATGGGCAAGTGTTTAGTATTTCACATGAAGTGACCTGCAGAAATTCACAGCTCTGGGCAGGCCTACTTCTGTCCTTCTTGATGGGCTGAGGCAACATCAGGCTGTCCTATCAGCCACGTCCTGAGCCAGCAGGAACCAGCTGGGCAAGGTGCCAGCTGGAGCTAAAAGGATCAACAAGCGAGCTGGAGGCTGGTGTGCAGCCAACCAGGAACCTGAAACAGGGAGAGAGCAGAAGAATCAGTCCCAGCGCAGTCCTTGTCAGCTGGAGAGTGCTAAAAGCTTGTGTTTCCCCGCTGTGCATGGGGATCCTGGGTGTGAGCTGGCTTGAAGCGTGGGCAAACACCTGAGAGGGGTTCTGACCTCTGCCAGAAGTAAGCAAGGGCAGCTGCTCTCAGGAGGGCTTGGTATTGTTCCAGTGCCTCTCAGTTTGAATGCTTTGCTTATTTTTCTGGGATGACAACTCCTGCCTCCTTCAAACCCTGTCTGGGCAGCTCCAAGTGACAAAATCTCTGCAGAAGAACCTCAGAATCTCACAAGCTGGCTCAGCAGAGATCACCCTCAGGCAAGCAAAATTCTCCCAGGTTGCCCTTGCACTTACATGTGATGTAGGACTAAGTGGGATGTAAATACTGATTGTAGGTGACAACAAACTTCCCTCTGCTTTCTCTCAAAGATCCCTTCTCTCACCTGCATCACAGCCACAGTTCCTTTGGCAGCACGACCACATTGTGGGCTGAATGCAAATCAAACCATTTCTGATCACTGCCTAGATGCTGTTGCATGCCCAAGAAACACAGCATACCCTACAGAGACTGGCCAGTTCCCCTAACAGCTGCACAGCACTACACCTACACACGCTGCAGCATAATACTGCCTTCATACAAACCGTAAACACAGCCTCAAGAAGGTATGGGCAGCTGAGGTATCTTAAGAACATATTTCTAGGACTACCAGAACACACAAACTAAGAGCTCATGATCCAGAAGTCTTTCACAACACTGGGAAAGCTCTAAGCACATTACCCATCAGGTCTGCAAGCTTGTTCTGGGGACACAACATAGCAAAAAGGCCAAGTCAGCCATCTGTGGCAGAATTCTCCACAGCCTTCTACTTCCTAACTCCAGCTTTCAGAGCTCAAGAGTTGAGGCTTCCAGCACTGTCCTATGTCAGAATCCGTGATAGTTACCATACAGAGGAACTATGCCAGGGAGAAGTCCTATGGAAACGTTTAAGTGTCTTTATCTCCTGCCGTTCCTCTATCTCTATAGTAAACACACTCCCTTTTGGATTTTTATTCTCTCTTTAAGGAAAGTGACAACCATTCAATCCATCACTCTAAATAAAGGTCGCAGTCAGAGAACTGGAAGAGTCTCAGAACACAAACACTGGAGGTAGCCTGAAATGAAATGAGGGTGATGAAAAGCTCCAAGACACCTTTTTGTTTCCAAAGGGAGTGCTTTTCCCCCTTCCTTTGAACATGCCAAAATGCACAGCTAGCTCAGAGCTCTGCAGAGACATCTGTCCCTTGCTGGAAGAGATTACATAAGAAGATCTATCAGCCTACTACCGTCTGGCAGGCAGTGGTTTATGAGATCAGAAACTCCAGTTCTGGTATGGACACTTCAAGGTTTGTTTTGCTCTTAAGGTGTTAGATTTTTGTCTGGTCTATAACCACAGACTCCAGACTCTGTTTTCAGAAAACACTGCAGTACCAATGAGAAGCTCCTGTGTGCAGAGACTGTAACGGCCCTCAGCAGGATCACCTCAGTGCTGCGCCGAGGAGCTGCAGAGCAAAGGTGGCCAGACACCTGACAAGCAGGCAGTGCAGCAAAGCGAACGGCGTGTTCCAGGGCAACGTTACCGACATGGGTATCTGAGCAGGCTCTGCTCCCTGGGCAGTCGCTGGGTCTGGCCTGCCTGAGCCACCAACAGCAGGGTGACCCTGAGAGAAGGGAAGCACTTGTCAGGCCAGAAGTCCCAGAGGCTTTACACTTCTCCGGATCCTTTCCTCAAGCCCCGTTGTGATTTAATTAGTCTGAAACTGAGCCTTTTGTGGCAGCTGGGCTCACTGACGGTGATCCAGTGCTGTCACCTACTGGCTGGCTGCCGCCCAGAGCTGCAGCTCTTACAGAGTGCAGTAGCAGGGAAAAGCCCAAAGGAGCAGCACTGCAGTCTGTGCTAGGCTCAAAGTGCCCAGGAAAACTGCATTTCCAGGTCCCGTGTATTAACACCAGCATCACAAAAGTTGCCTGCAGAGAGGAACCAAGAAATCAGGCAGGCTGGGTCTGCAGTAAGGGCTGCGTGTGCTTCTGGGCACTGTGTCATAAGAACAAGCAAGAAGTAAGGAAGGACCTGTAAATGACACCACAGCAGGCTGGGGAAAACAGGCCAGCAAGGGTGCCAGTTGCAGAACACCAGTTGGAGTCAGTAGAAAACTGAGGCTCCAAAATATCACCACAGGCTTGGCAACCACAGCCCCCTCCACTGCCTGCCTTCCCCTTCCTCAGCTCCCTTGCTTTTGTACCTGACGGATGGGCTCTGGGATCCGGTACCTGCAGCAGGACTTGACCAGGCGCACAGCTGTCTCCAGGCACACCTTGTGACCCACAGAGATATAAAGCGGCTTAGAGCTGTTGTAGCTACGCAGGACCTGTGCGTTCAGAAACAAGAAAAATCAAATACTTAAGAGGCTTATTTTAACAAATACAGAGTGGCAGATGAATTATAAGCTAGCCAGTTGCCTTCAGAAGGTGGGATGGTGGCTCCATATTTGGCAACCCCCAGCCTTCTTGAACCTCTTCTACTTCCCAGTATCTCCTCATAGGGACTGTTTGCCCTTACAGACCACTGTGGCCCCTCCTAAAATGCCTCACACTGCTCTGGGAAGCAGAGAGACTTGCTAATACAGCCTATGTTGAAGTAACACCAGACGCAGGAACTTTCGTACACCTGCCCCTTTCCTGTGCAGCACACTTCTGAGCCAGCTGCTCCCATACTGCATCCTGGCAAGCTGCTACAGAACTGGCACCTCTCCTTGACTGCGGCTCATGAACGGGGGTGCTGGAGCACAGCACCTCAGATGCCATAGCCATGAACGTGAACGTATCCAACACCTGAACTGCCAACTCCTTCTACAAATGTCTGAGCTCACAGAAAGGGGAAAGCAGCATTACCAGATACCTGTTCACACTGAACTAACATCACTGAGACAGTCCCACTTTAGAGACAACATTCTCCAGTGCTCTCAGCTACAAAAAGCTGGAAGACTTGATGGCCAAGCAAATAGGAAACTTCCCACAGCTTACCATGCCCAGGACTCTCCCTGATGTGCCTGTCAGTGGGAATGTATCTCCTCCCCTCTGCAGGGAACGAATCTAGGGATAAACACACACAAGATCAGTTTGTTAGGAAGTACTTACATCCCAAGAGAACTGGGACAGCCACATATTAAAGAGTGGAAATAAAATTCCCAGCCTAGCCTAACCTGCTCTCTGTGCAGCTCATCCCTGACCACGCCATCCACATGCAGGAGGTTCTTGGCCACTCCAATGCACGGTAGATCTGTCAGGACTCCAAGGTGACAGGCCACACCAAATCCTGCCAACAAGAAGTCACTGTAACTGCAGGACACTAGAGAACAGGAATCTCAAGCAGCAGTACAGGGACCCTGGAGACCAGGGTTCTCCAGTAAAGTCCTACCTCTTGGATGGAGCAGGCCATTCCCATCTACAAGTACCACCTAAAAAAAAAAAAAAAAAGGAAAGAAAAAAACCAACTTTTTTTCCTGTGCACTGAGAGCCACTCCAATAAGCAAAGAGTGATGCTGGCCCTGTGAGGAAGTCTCTCTCAGTTCTTTTACTCCTCTCTGTAAGTGTCTTCCTGTAGTGTCTACAGCTGACTAAATCACAGTCATAGAATCATTTAGCTTGGAAAATATCTTTATGATCAGCAATGTGAGCTCTTAGCGGCTGGCAATGCTTTTCACTGGTGCTGCAGGCAGAATGGGACTCCCATGGTCAAGGCCTGGCTGTTCTGGGCTCAGTATCCCTGCTCCCTCAGGAAAGGGCAATAGATGCCTCAACACAACTCTGACATCGCACTTTCTGCTCTGCCAGTGGAAAACAGCCATATACCACAGTCTCAGGAGAGAGAAGAACCCCTTTCAGCAGCACCCTGTACCCTCACGACATCTCAACTTGGGACAAAGAAATATGTCACACCTGAGGTCTGAGCTTGGGCTCCTCCTGCTGAAGTCTCTGAACAGCTTCTACCAGGAAAGGGACCTCTCGGAAAGCCAAGAATCCTGCCACGTATGGGGCGCTCACAGCCACCATCCGGCAATCCTCATACAGCACCTGGGAGCAGTAAGACAGTGCAGAGACAATGACCCTCAGGACTTTGCTGGTTAGATCCTGACTGTTTCAGAGGCATCTCCTCTGGTTTATATCCCTTATTCTCATCTTTTTTAAAAATACTCTGCTTCTGGATCTCTCCCACAAAGCCAAGGCCACCGGGTTGTGTCAGTCTCTCACTCAGAGAAGTGGATGGATAATGGACTTGCTGACAGAAGAGGGCTGGACATCACCTATCATACCCTGCCTGAGAGTGAAGTCTTTGAAACAAAATTAGAGCAGCTATTCTAACAGACAGTGGGGGCACCTCAGAGTTCACCTAGTCAGAGCACTATCAAAGGGTGTCTGTTTCTGTGCAGGGATAGGCCAAAAGACACTCTGTAAGACAGGACCAATAAAAAAAAAACCCCAAACAATCATGCAGGACAAGTCAAGAATCAAGGCAGGATTTTAAATTCAGTTCATAAAAATCCCAGCAGCCAGTATCAAACTTTATTTCTCTGCTTGTTATAGATTTTACAGTGAAAGACAATTTTTATATCATTTTGAAAGCTGGGAAAGAGACCAAAAATCTTTATTAATTCAAGTAAAATGACTGTTGGATGTGAGATTCTCAGCAGTTTTGAAAAGGCTTTTTACATGTTACATCCCATATTATTAGCTGATTCCTAGCAAGAACTCCCAAACAAGACATCTGCTGTTTGAGTGCTACAAATGCTTTAATTTCCTCTCAATCAGCACTGAATAACAACGGTCCATTTTGTCTCCTTCTGGGTAGTGGGTGAGACTGATTATTTTCAACACATACCTAAACCAGCTAAAGCCTTTTGTGCCTGACCACAGACTACATCTCATCACGGTATTTTTAGATTTACCAACTAAATTGAACGCATACTAAAGCTATCTCTCTGCACCTTGTAAACTCCCAGTAATCCTACAAACCTCTTGCAATTAGGAGCAATTTGCATCACATCTTTCTTAACTTCTCTCCAAATCCTTAAACGTATTTTTTACTCTGTTCATTTTTCTTGCCAACAGTCGGAGGCTTTGTTGAACATACATGCGATAACTTACTGATGTCCTGCAAGGCAGAGGCACAGCAGGTAACAGCCTCTGTGTTAAGTGTTCTATAAAAACTGTTATCGCACACCTGGACGGAAGGGGTGAAACTGTTCCCGTGCTGTTACCTCAAGAGCTGGGTAGCTGAGAACCACCAGGGAGGCGCAGGCGCTGGTGTCATCTCCTTTGATATAAGATAAGTCCACACCTCCCACTCTCTCCAGTCCTGTAAAACGTGAATCCTTTTGCCACTCCTCAGTGTCCTCCTCTACCACGCTGGTTTTCAACCGTGCCTGCTCTCTAGTGAAAGACCACAGAGCCACCGTGAGGAGGGTGCCCGTCCTCCCCAGCTCCAGGCCCAGCACCGCGGCCTGGCACCATCCCTGCCCCCATGGCCCCAACCGCGGGGGCGGAAGACCGGGGGGCTCTTCCCAACCGACCCCAGGGCTTGTGGGGACAGAGGAACCCCTCTGCTGCCTCTGGGGGATGCAACTGCCCTTGCTCTGTGCGTGTCGCCTCATGAGGGCCGTGGGGCGGCAGGGTAGGGGACCGCGGGGTGAAGGGGGCCGTGGGGCTGCAGGGCGCCCCGGGCCTGCCCCGGTAGCGGAAGGGCAGGGGACCCCGCCGCGGCGGGCCCGACCCCCAGAGGAAGCGACGGGGGACCCCCGCGGCCTCCCGCAGCAGGCCCAGGCCGGAGGCGCGGGCCGCCCCCGCGCACGGTTGCCATGGCCACCGCCCCCGCGCATGCGCAGGCCGCGCCGTTACCGTTCCCAGCGGCGGAGCGTGGCGGGCGGCGGCGGCTCGGCCATGGCGGCTAGCGGAAGGCCCCGCGGCCGCGCCCCCCCCCAGGAACGCAGGCGGCGAACGGCCGTTCCGGGCGCGGCGTGGAACAAGGCGGGACGAGACTCGAGAAACAGCTTTATTAGGAAACGCCTCCCGGGCGGCGGGAGGGAGAGCCCGGGGGCGGCAGCGCCCCGGCCCTTTGCCAGCTCGGCCCCGATTCCGCAGCGGTGCTGAGCCCCCGGCGACAGGACAGCGGGGACCCCCAGCAGCAGCCAGGGGAGCCAGGCCGAGACAACCAGTGGCAAAATGAATGCAGGTTGCAAAAAAAAAAAAAAAAAAAAAAAAAGCCTTTCCCAGGATCACAGAATGATGCTTTTTTTTTAAAAAAAAAAATCCTTCATCTTTTTCAGGCAGTTTTTTTCCAAAGTCTCTGCCTTGCCACGCAGCCTTCTGTTCCTCCACCATCCTTCCACTGCATGAATGCACCCAGACTCTGCCTCATGCTGTTGGTACTGGAGTCAGTAAAAACACAGCCCAAAACAAACACCCAACCCCCAAAAAACAGCTCGCCCAGGTTCCAGAGTTGCCCCAAGACCCTCTGTTTGTGGCACAAAGGCCCTGGGCCACGGCAGTGGGGGGGGGCGCGCAGGCCTGCCCTAGACCTCCCAGCACTCCCTTTTGAAGAGCGCAGCTGCTCGCCATGTAGCAGTAGCGTGAGAGAGAAGAATCTCATCTGGGAACAGCTCCTGCAGCTCTGTAGCCAACTCAGAGTCTTTTTCGTCAAGGTAAGGAATAAGTGATTCCTTCAGGCTAGAAAACAGAGCAAAAGTAGTATTAATAGATAATGTACCGCAAACTACAACTGCCACATAATATTTTGTACACTAATATTAAGTACAGAGTTTTAACACGTGTCTCTTGTAATAAGAAAGATTAAACAGGCAGTCAGATTTAGAGAGAGGCTAAAGGACCCAGAAATGGGAGGCTGCAGGTCAGAACCAAGCTGTTAGGGCCAAGCTGTGCGCATGGAAAGCCAAGTGTCCTCATCTGAGCCACTCCAGAAGTGCTTGCATTTATCTTTAGCGCCCATGAACAGCAGCTCCTGGTATATTCCAGCAGTGTTCCTAAAATAACTTGTGTAAGATTAAGAGTTATACGTGCCAGAAACAGGCAGTGTGTCTTGGAACTAGCTGCATATTCTTAATGTTGATGATTCTGCTTTGTGTCAATCATGACAGTCATTTGCCAAGGGAACAGTTTCCATCACAAGCATTTTCAGAGACAGAAAAGCTCAAGTTAATAACAACTGTGTTTGGTTTGGGCTGCATAACTTACCTCCACGTGGGTCTTAATTCATCCACATCTTTGACACGTCTCAGCTTCAAGATTATAATTTCATGGAGCTCCTGCAGGAAGGTTTCCAGCCTTGTGTGGATAAGGAAGGTGTTGAGGAGCTTGGCCATCTCTGGAGTGAGCTCAGCTTTGTAGACTGTACTGACATCTACAAAAGGATCCTAAAAATGCAGTGAGGGGAAAAACAACCAACCATACACATCTGAGCAACTTCATTTTGCGAAGAGGAAACAGCTGATTAGGCACTAAGTTATCAGTGCACCTTACCCTTTTGAGGCGCAGAAGCTGCTCAGATTTGCGCGTAGAGAGAAGTTGCCATAGTGCTATGTTGTGCTTTAGGTGACATCGTCTGAAAGCCTGAAAGAAAAACAGATATATGGAGTGAACCTGGATGTAAGGGATGTATTTAGGAACCTGTCCGCACCCTGCCCTGCCCATGCAGGTCAAAACTGCAGCGCAATGCAAGCACAAAGAGTTCAGCAGGGAGCTCACCGAGCCCTTTTAACCTGGGTGGAGAAGCAATACCGAATTCTTTCTCTTCCTTATTTTGCCTTCAATAATCCATCCTTTTGGTATCACGAAACAGAGTGGGAAAGTGATAGGGCTATGTCACACATGCTTGTTATAACGCAGTGCCTTTGCTGCCACTGGTACAGGACCTCTTTTCACACATCATTAGGAGATAAAACCTTCCCCCCAACACCACTTCTGAGAGGTAAAGGGATATTTTCAATCCTGCTCAGCACCAGGCAAGCCAGTGTCACTGAAAGCTGACTCATAATTGAAAGTTCTCCCTTTTCGGAGTTTTAGCACTGCAACTAGTTATGCTGACACTCAACTGAGAATTCTCCTTCCTGGTGCTGACAGAAGAGCCTGGATCTACAGAGAAGAGTTTCACCTTCCGCACTCACCCTGCACCTGACTTTTCTCTGTTGGGTTTTGCAAGAACCTATTGAGTATCAACAAGCTAGTAGATGCTCCATCTTGCAAACACTGGTTGCAGGGGAAGGGAAAATTGTTTCCCCCTCACCAATGAATATGGTGGAGAGAGAATTCTATCACATATATTTTTCAAGCTGAACTAATGCTGAGCTTGGAGATCAGACTGGCTGGATTTAGTACAAACCAGTGTAGAATTTACCCTGTAAGAACAAGAGCTTTGGTCTCAGGACTCACCTGCAGTACATGAGGGTTCGTCTGATCACCCATCTGCAGAACATTTTCAATGTAGTCAGTCAGAAGCATTTCGGCATTCTCTCCAGCCATGGACAGGAATCCCAAGGTAATTTCAGTAACAGACAGAGCATCACAGACATCACTGTAGGACTGTAGTTCCCCGGTGATCATGTTCATCACAGAACTGGGGAGAGCACTCTGAAAACCAAAGCCAAAGTAGTTGCTAGTATTAGTCTAGAGCCAGTCCTTATTGCTGCTCAAGTTGCTAAAGTCGTAGAAGATGGCAGAGCCCCTGATTTAGGAAACTGAAAATATTTAACTATATCCCTTTCCTCATTAAATCCTGACTGACAAAAGGCAAGTTTGTACTTACTTAAGGCATGCTGGGAGATTAGCAGATGAGCCTTCAGATGAACAAGGCAAGTGACAGAACACAAACCCAGCGTTTCTCAGGATTGCCAGGGGTCACATGCTTGCCCTGTTTCCTCCAATGCAGAAACTCACCTGGTCCAGCTTATTCCTGACATCATTAAACAGCTGTTCATAATTGCGATCATGCCTGTACACAAGGGTAGGTATTCCCTGTCAGGAGGGAAACACATGGTTGTAAAGCTTTGGTAACATCGCTTACCCTGCTGCAGTGCATGCCTAGCTGCAGTAACCTCTGCAGGGCTCCAGCATCAGCCAAGAAGCTGTCTACAGAACACACAGCTAGCTGCCTTGTCCTACCGTTAGGGTGATGAGCGGCTTCCCCTGCAGGAACTTGCTGATGACTTGCTGCTGGATCCTCTCCAGATCAAAGTCCTGCAACGTCTCCCCTCCCTTCTCCATGCTGTACTGGCAGTTGGACAAGATCAGAGGGATCAGGTCTCTATCAACTTCATAGCTGATCAAGTGCAGGTCAGCCACTTCTGATGGACTGATCAAGTACCTGCAGAACAGAAAAGAGCCTCTACTTAGAGCGAGGAGCCTTTATGAAGGAGGGAAAGCCGATTGCATGGTAGCAGGTCATACAACAGAGCCCCCAGAAATGCCTAGCTGGAATAGCAACATACCTATCGTCTTCCCTGATGAGTTTGTTCACCGAGTGGACAAAGTCATTGTGCAGACCAATGAGGTAACTGGCTAAGGCTGTGGAACAGAGACCCAGCCCCTGTCGACGTGGCAGAAGGACCTCAAGCTTGATGTCCAGGGTCAGGTCAGCATCACAGTAGCCTTTAGGAAGCTTAATTTCCCCTGAAATAAAAGGCAGAGAAGACTGCCTGAGGTGGCCCGCCTAAAGCTAGCCCATGATGACCAAGCCTCTCTTGAGCTGACCCAGGTCAGGAGAAAGTATAGAACCTGAGAGAAAAGCAGTGCTCTTTCCATTACATATAAGCACTAAAGGGAGCAAGTTCAGGTGAGAATACTATAAGAGGGAAACAAATTCTTCTATTTGCACCTAGATCTTAAACCTTTAATGGCCAAGGTCAGTTCTGAGGATATGCCTCAGCATCACTTACGGGAGGAATGTGAACTATCAAAGAGGAGTAGCAGAGGAGCGTGGTCCAGCAACTGGCAAGCCCTCGCTTCCATCACTCTTGAAAAAATGCTGGCAAAGAAAGCTACTCACCGTTGGTGTCCAGCGAGCTTCTCAGCTTGTTCCAAACAGACAGAAACACATTCACTCTCCTCTGTAACAGGTCCCTCATCACATCTGAGGAATAACAGAAAGACAAATCCTTGAAACACCTTTCACTGGCAACACCATGATTCTCTGTAATACAAGAATTCTCAAAGCACACCACTGAACTCTAGGCAACAGCTCAAAGAGATGCAAAGAGACTAAACAGACATTAAAAACACTCTAATTGTATCAGAGTCATTTGCTCTGTTTCTTTGTATTCTTCCACTACTGACTACTGTTGGCCCAGGTGACAAGGCTAGATAGATCCTCAGTCTGATTCTGCATAACCTTTAAGTACTTTTCTGTAAGTACTTAAAAAAGTAAGTAATTGTACTTAAGTGCAATTGAAGGAGTTGCCACAAAATGCCCATGTGCTGCTCATGAATGGAAGAGAAGGACATCTATTCCACCTTTTAGGCAGGCCCTGATCTAGGGCAGAGCTTGAAAATTCAACGTACCCACTGCTGCATTGAGGGATTTAACTTGCCTATCTCTGAGCAGAGCCCCCAGCCCTTGTGAACAATCTTCCTGTGCTTAAATTATCTTTAAAGACACCTGATGACTTTTCCAAGCATAACTCAAGGGTTAAGGTCTCCAATTCATTTGGATGGGAGTTAAAAGGAAAATATGAGGGCTTAAGATTGTAAGATCAAGAGAAGTTTTCACCTTTGTTTTCAACTGGACTATCCAGCACTTTTTGTTTCACTAATTACAGTTTTGGCAGTCTTCTCACCTGAGGGGCATTCGTTGAGGAAGTCTCTGATTGAGCAGTGTTTGACATCAGCGGTGTTCTGAAATTGCCTCACCAAATCTCTCTGCAGAGCCAAAATCTCTGGTAGGAATTTAACCAGCCTCAATTCTGTTTCCTGGAAGAGGAGAAGAGGAAAGGGGGTCTATGAGTAAGGTTGTTGTTGGACAAACCATTTTTGAATACTTTTATGAAATTACTTTTTAAATGTTTAAAAGAAAAAATATTTTACACATGCAGTTCTCAAGATTATAGGAAGTTATGAGGACAAGGACACTGTATAATCCAGCAGTGGTTTAGTCCTGGGCAACTGGCCTGAGCAGGGTTGGACCAGACTACCTCCAGAGTTCCCTTCCAACCTCAACCAGACTGTGATTCTGCAAACTGATCTCTGAACGTCGTGGTCCCTCATCCCTCTGTCACACTCACCTTCTGCAGAAACTTCCAAAGGAGAGGGACATTGTCCTTTGCATTCTTTTGCTGGACTACATGGCCCAAGTTCTCCACCGAAACCCTCTTTCGGCAGCTCCACATCTTGGAATGATGTATGTGACTGTCCCTTGGCAGCTGGGACAGGAAAGCAACTGGGTCGCCATACACTATTTTCACTATTGGATTGGAAGAAATTCTCTCATCCTTTTGTATTTGTCTATTTATTTTCAGAAGTTTCTTATCCAAATCCTGCATTTAAAAAAAAAAAAAAGTATCAGAATTGGCAGTGTCCTGCCATGTTGAACCTCCACTAGAGTCTATTTCCCTTACACTATGATGACCAATTGACACAAGCATGTCAAAGCAGAAGATGAACTCCTAGAAAAGGCATATAAAACATACTGCAAGACAGCTGTTTATACCATAAAGTTCTCCAGTTCATGCAACTCACAGGTCTTCCATTCTTGAGATTATGTATATGGTGGTGGGTGCCAGGGAAGGCAGATAGCATATAGTTGTTCCAAATTAATCCTCACTTGGACAAATACATTCAACTGAGCTGAGACACTTCTGCTCTTCCAGCTATACAAAATCATCATAGCACAACTCTAGTCTCAGATACTCGTTTCCACAGACAGAATAAAGTTGGTTGACCCTTACAAATTGAAGTGAACCTGCAGTGGTGTCATAGATGGCTTGGCTTTAGGAATAGCTGGGAGAAAAGCGTGGCACAGATACTCTACAGCAGGTCAGATTTCCAAGTTAGTCAACTTTGAACTGCACACAGCTGCTGAAATTTTATACAGCAAGTTTCTCACCTCCAATTCAGGAACAATAATTGTGTTTGCAACATCTTTTTCCCAGTTGTTTCTCTTCTCCTTGGTGGAGAGCACATCATCAAACTGAACTGGCCCTGCAACAGCAATATTTAGACTCTTACATCTGCAATATTTCAGCTAAAAGAAAGCACAGATTCTCCAAGTTTCCAGATGTGACATCCTTGCAAGTTAGCATGACAAGGCAAGACCATTTACAGAGATCCTAGAAGCTGGATGAGCACATCCTGGTCTAGCTGGAGAGTGTCATTCAAAACAGCACACAGTGATTGCAGGTTTTCAGAAGCTTCAGTCCAGTCACTCATTTGAATTATGTGGACATTTGTACAAGTCAGTCATAATCCCAGAGAGGTTAAACAAGTTGTCCAAGGTCAGAGCACAATCAGTGGCAGATCAAAGAACAGCACTTGGAATCCTGATTTGTGCTGTTACACACTAAAAACATGGCTATTACATATAAATCCCTCTATGACAATGACTCATCAACTTCAACTCCAGATTCTACTGTGAACCATACTCTGCCATCCCTCTTCTACCAAATAGCTTCTTGGTAGTCATTCAGAGGGCAGTATAGTATATACACATACACAGCATGAGCTACCTCTGCTGTGAGCTGAAAGCTCTGTCAACATTTCATGAGGTTATTTATTCAATAATTCCTTTCCAGAATTATACACCAAACCCTGCAAGCTCAAATACTTGACCAAAAGAGAAGTAAACAGCCAAAAATTCTTCACCCCCTACAGTAAGAAACAACCCTTAGACTTATGGATCTTCCTCATCAGCTCAGCTGCTTCTTGTTAGAAACAGCCTGTTAGCAAAGGTAAATGAGTGCTGCCCTTAAAATGCTGATATAGCTTGCAAATATGATATAGCAGGTCACTTTCCTTACACTGGCTTGGGTGCTGATGGGGGTCCTTGAGAAGGCTGCTGAGGACAAGATGAAAGATGTTGACGGAATCGTCCACACTCTTCCCCAAAATTATTGTCAGCTGTGCCAAGTCCTCCTGAATATGCTGCTGCAGGAAATGCACTGAGTTCTTCACTGGTGGCTTGATTATCTTTTCCAATGACTAAAGAGCAACAAAAGACAAGAATAAGCATAGCCAGCAACACCCAGTTCAAGCACATGTCGCACAGAACTACAGTCTCACCAGAAAGTCAACTGCATCCTAGAGGATTCCTACCACTTGAACAAATAAAGGCAGGTACGAGGGTAGCTGCACACATGCAAGTGCATGAAAGAACCAAAATCACTCCCAGCAAAGAAGTGAATTTGGGTCTTGCATCTTAAAAGCCTGCCTTAGTTACTTGGCAATATGATGAAAAGGACCAGCATCATACAAAGGTTTCACTACATTTCATGCAGCCACTATTATTGGAAGGTACCTGAGGATCTTTTGTAGCTCCCAGTAACATTGTCAAATGTGTAAGCAAGCGCATCAGAACAAAGACAACTGGGGACATGGCTCGATCAGACACTCCCACTGTTTTTCTTTGCTGTGGATCTCCAAGTATATGGCCAGTTTGAGTTCTGTCTTCATTTCTCCTGTTGGAAAGTATATATAGAGATTTTTTTTTGCCTTAAGACACACAAGAGATGTCTTTGATACCCACTACTGTCTTTTTGACCCATAAGTTCTTTGAACGCCATAGAAGCTGCCAGTTAGAAGTGCTGCAGGGGAATGAGGATTTCCAGTAAGTTTTGTACACAAACAAGTCAATTTATTTGGTTTTGCTGGCTGATTACTCTTCCTTCGACAACTCTTCCTAATATGTTTTCTCGGAAAGAGGCAACATCCAGCCCTGTAGGGTGAGATTAGCCAACTCCATGCTGGACTGACGAGAAGCCACTGCTGTTCGAATTAGTAACTTACAGCCCTTGTGTAAGAACATTAAAGTATTGATCCAGACAATCAAGGAGGAGGGGAGCTTTGGTAGAAGTTCTTCAGTCATGCTGATCCATTTAAGAAAGCATTGCCTGTCACTATATGTTGGTGTAAAACCACGTAACTTATATCAGCCTGGATGAGCAGGGAAATGAAAAACTAAACCAGCAGCTTGACAAGATCTTATGTTAAGCCAGTTTCTGCAGAGTTAGAATTATACCAGCACTCCTAACAGCTCAGCCTCTTCTCCCACAGAGACCAGTGTCCAAGCCAACGGGGAATCCCACCTTTCAGACAGCAGCATGAAGTGGTTGGTACCTTTTGCCTTGAAAGTATGACAGGCAAGTACTGCATCATTTAGTGCTGAAAAGGTTAATGAATGAAAGCATACCGGAATTCTTGAAAGCCACACAGTGGTTTATGCTGTTCCCCTCCAACCTGAGCACCACAATCAAGACAGCGGCTAGTTTCCATTGGGAGGCCACACTAGCAAAAGGTAAAATGAGAACACTGAATTCCAGATTAAGAGCCTCTCCACCAGAGAAAGAGAATGAAAAAAAAATAATCCAGGCTGTAACTGGTTAACTCAAAAGCTGCCATATACTTGCAAAGGACCTCTGCCTTTCCTGTTTGCTACATTTATGGTATAAGCTATTCTAAATTTTACATTACAATGGCAGAATGATTAGTAATATAGAGTTTAGAAGATGAACCAATGTGCAATAAAACATTAAAACCAGTAAAAAAAACTAGTTTGTGGAAAACACCTCCTGCTTAAAAACCCATCAGTCTCAAATTCTTACCTCTCCTACAGTGCAGGGGTGGCCATTTGGACATGCTACCAAGAAAGAGGAACAAAACAGGACAGTATTACAAGACAGACATTCATGAAATCCCTGTTAATTCCTCTCACATGGACCATTATCTTGGAGCAAGAAATACACTCCAAGATCCAATCAAAGGCACTGAACATCCCAAATCTCAAAAGGAGCAATAGGCCCATGTAGGAACACAAAGAATTTTTCAGTGCTTCTCTCCTTGAGAAACAAGGAATGGAAGCCTGAAAGATTCTGCTACTGAGTACCAAATGGGCTGGTAAGCGTGAACATTCCCCCACCCAGATTCCTAGTCCGCAGTAAGATCCTACTGTGGAAAACAGAGCTGAAGGTGGCAGAGGACTGCTCTTCTGCTCACAGCACTTAAACACTGCCAGAAGTAAGAGGACAGGTCTTCTGTTTAGTCTCAAGCTTGTAGTTGTTTACAAAGTTTGAGAGTGCAGAAGCTCAAAGCACTCTGGTGCATTACCCTATATAAACTACATAAACTATAGCTACAAATCTTAATTTACAAAGGATAACTCATGCTGAGGAGAGTGTCTGTCTTCACATTCGGAACAGCTTCATTCAAAACCCAGGGATTATCCTTCAGTTTCTTTCACAGCCAGCCAGGAGCACTTACTGTACCAGCGCAGAGTGGCCACTCCTTCCCAGGCCCTCGCCTGAGCCACTATATCTTCTGGCATCGTAGGCAGAAAAGAGTGCTAAGGAGGAAAAAGGAAAAAAGATGACAAATGAATCTATAAATCAGTTCTCTCCTGTAGCAGTCACTCACTGGTTCTTGATTCATTAATGGAAACAAGAGACATCTGAAAGCAGAGGTCATGCAGATGACATACATTCACATTTTCAAATTCTGCCTTTGAAAATCCACTCTTAAAAATTGTCAGTATTGTTTAGACTTGCATGTGCACTCTCTAGACACCCTGAACCAGATTCCTCTTGGGGATGGCCTGATGTACCCTGGTGTGTATTAGCACTTTTCCTTACAGCTTGGATAGCCAGAAGTAGAGGCACAGATCCCTCCACCCTGACTCAGCCCAGGGCTCCAGGAGCCATCACCCCCTACAGCACACAGGTCTCCACAGTGTGACCTGCCAACTGCTTTCAGACTTGCTCCCTCACACAAAGTATTTGCCTGATACTGCTCAGGATGCAGAGGTACTCTGAAAAGGTATCAAGTCCAGAGCTTGTGCTGTGCTAATTAATCCCAACAACACTGTAGAAATCATACATCGGTAATTCACAGCTGAAACAACAGGTTGGTGCTTTTGATGTTAAGAAAGGTTAGGTTACAGCGGATCCAGAAGATACATGGAAGAACCAGAAATAAACTGAATTGTCCTCTCAGTTAAAGCTCCTTACCTCCATGGTGTGCGGATGGAATGCCAGATTCCTCAGGGGCTGCAGGACAGGGTTCTGCCCGCACAGCAGGACAGCAGTGGTGTGAACAGCCATTTCAATCAGTGCTCCATTGCGGATTAAGCTTTGAGGATCCACCGTCAAAAACGGCAGTGCATTCATCACAAGAGAACCTGCAAGGTGCTGCAGGTCTGGAGAATTCAGGACTTGGGAGTTCTGGATGAACTCAGTCATAGCATCCGTTTGCTGGAAGCACATATTTAAAAGAAATCAAGCCAGCATGATATTACCCACCAAACTGAAGAGGACTATCAGCTGCTTCCCATACTGCATTGCCCCTGCTTTGAAAATATTTCCAGTCTGCTCAGATCAGGACATAACTGTATTTGGGGCAGAAGAACAAAAGGCTCTTCCACCAATGACTCAAATCTTATTCATCCTTATCCCTGAAGCATGTTTGTCACAAGCTTCCAAAGTGAAGTATCTTACCTGCTGTTTGGGATGAAGACTCGAGTCACTAAGTCCATACAGGGCAGTGACCTCCCTGAAAATAGCCAGGAGCAGATGGACAGATTGTACAGCCGGGGAGCTGCTAGATGCCTAGAAAAGAGGAACTGATGGTATGGCAGAGAACAGGCTATAGCTGTCACAGCTAAAGTTACTGGGTGTGCAGGCTTCAGCAGGTCTGTGGTAAAAGTTCTCCCCACAAATGAAGGCACATCATGCAGAAATGGCTGTTCAAGCCATAAACGAGTAATCTGCCAGCACTCAAGCTGACAGAGTTATATCTCAGAAACCTCTCAAGTATTTTATTCTTCTAACATCCAGTTGGAATTGCAATCTCACTAGGCAGCAGCCTGCACATGCCTTCCCTGCAAATCAAATCAAATCAACATGCAAGTGGAAAAAAAAAGAGTAAGTCACAACCAGTGGATAATAGATAGTACAGAGACATTCAAAGGTGCATTGTTTGCACACTTCTTCCTGAAAATTTTCATACACAGAATACATATTGGAAAAAGGTTACAAGTACACAGAGATCACTTTGATTTTTGCATGGCAAGGTACAAGGTGAGGCAGATACAGGAAGGCAGAGAGAGGGCAAAAAGCAACTTTGATTATCTGCCTACTCTCCCAGCAGCTGGCTACAAGGTGCCTGTATTGCATACTGCAAAACAAACTCCTACAATAGATTACAAGGGAGAAAAGCAAGATGAGAAATAACCCAAGTGTCATATGCTAGAACACAGGTGAGAAAGTAAAGCAAACGTGTGTGTGCCAGCAGCCACCACAGTAACTTTCAAACAAAGGCATCCAAGACTTCTCTACTAGAAGAGGCACTGCCAACAAAAACACAAAGCTTAAACACTGACCACGCAGAATCCACAACAGGATTATGGTAAGGAGAGCGTGCCCTACCTTCTCTGCCTTGAGAAGACCCTCAATCTTGCACTCAATCATGGCTTTCCCCACAGCATCACGCAGGACTCTGTAATTCTCGCCACATGCCAGGTAACGATCAATGTGATTAGACTGGCTGTTCTGTACCTACAAAGGGAGAAGCCCATGGTGGGCACTGTGGACCATTAACCACCATTGGACAAGGCAGGACCTCCTCTTCCTCCCAAGAACTGTGGTGTTTCAGCATTCACAAAGAGACAGCAGGCAGGCATGGCAACCCAAACAGCTTCTTGCTGCCTTAGACTCCATTCCATAGAGAGCAAGGACGAGTCATCTTCACAACCACTCCCACTGTAGTGAGTACCCCAAAAGCCACACAACAGTAGAAACACCCCAAAGCAGCACAAACTGGAGACTAAGCACAAACCAGAGCCATCTCCAAGGAGACACCTCTTTACCTGTTGCAGAATTTCTGCTGGGAACACCCAGTTAAACTGCGCCTCTGTGACAAGCTTCTGAGCAAATTCCATCCCATACTGACTAGCAATTTTCCGGACTAGGTAAACACGATGCCAGTCATTTTTGGTGAGGCTACAGAACACCCTCACATTTCCCAGGTAACGTTGCTTCTCCTCTACCTGGTCTTGCTCTGGAGCGGGGGAAGAAAAAAGAAAAGAGGCAAAACCACATTCTACTTTGTAAAACTTTTCTGTCAGTGCTAGCCGTAGCACCAAGCCCCTTTTACTGGTACTGACTAATTATACAGGAGAATTTAAAAGCCTTCTCTTCCTCAGATGCTTATCTAGTGTTTCCTCAGTCAGATTTTAGACAATAATTCATTCTTCAACAGAGGATGACTCCCATTTCCTTCTCTCAAGGAGTTTTCCCATTCACTGGTAGCTCATTCTTGGAGCTCTTCCATCTTGGCTCAGTAATGGCTTTCCATTATCTCAACTGCCAAGGTGATGGTGCTCCTTAAGAGTGATCTCCTGGGATGCGTTTTGCTAGCCTAACATCCTCAATGCAGGGGCTGGACACTGAAGTCCCTTGAAATTAGTTATGTTACCACACTTTGATGCTTCATGGACAGCATAAGAATCTGAGACTGCTTTGAGTTCTCCTTTGAGTCAGCAAATCAGCTCAAAACTTCTTTTATTTTTTCTGAAGTATCTCATTGTTGCAGCACTCTCAAAACTAGCCAGCTGTAACAAGGTCTTTTACCATCACATACCGACATACTCTTCATGCCAGCGCCTCTGCTGCCTTCTCCTAGTCTCTCCTCATCCAGGGCACTCTCTCTCTCTCTCTCTCTCTCTTCCCTTTACTTCTTCCTCCTCTCTCTTCCTTGGCTGCCCAACCACTTAACAGAACCAGCCACAGCTGCACCTTATCTACATCGGCCAACCCACCGCCCCTGAAGCCAGCCCACAGCTGTATGTTATCAATATTAATTAACCCAGCTTCATTCCTCTACATCTCTTCATCCTTTTTAGCTGCACAAAGCTCTCTTTCATATAAAACAATAAGCAGTCACATATCTGAAGCATCATTTATGCTTTATTCATTTATTCATTAAAGTTCACTTTAGTTGGCTCTAAATAAAATTTCATTGTTAGCACTTGGAGGGTAAGATAAATCTCCTTCCAAAGGCACAACTGCTACGTAACTGCACCCTAGGGGTCACTGCCACAGCCTTGCTGCTAGTTATAGAGCACTTCAATACATGGTAAAGAGGTCAAATAGTGACTGGCATTCCCAATGGAAGAGAGAAGAAAGCTGATGCACTCATTCTTGGCCATGCACCAAAACAAGTTCTAGCACGGCACAGGTGTCTATACCATGTCCAGCCCATCTCCCACAGCGACTCTGCTCTGTATACAGCATTTCCATTTGACAGCAGAATAGTTAAGACTTACCTGTGCGCTCATGCAAGTCAAAGAGCAGCTCTACAGCCTTACTCAGGTACAAGCGAACTTTGGCTACTGCCTGCAGATATTCAACGGATGATTCTTGAAGAGTTTCTTGATTGTTCATTGGGAAATAGTTCTCTGGAAAGCCTCTGTCTCTAGGCAGATAGTTTCTGTGCTCATATCCAAGGCTGCCCTCAGACTTTTCACACATGGAATCCTAAAGATAGGCCAGAATGTTGCATGAGTAGCAGAACTGCTTAAATCATAAAGTACCACTGCAAGGGACATTATCTCCACTGCATCAAGCACATTAAACTTTCATGTCTTTCTCAGCACCCTCCACCCCAATGCCATTGGCTCCTCCCCAAGAGCTTTAGGATAAGCACCAGAGAGATCTGCCACATCACCAAACATCCATTTCAGTAATGCACCCAAGCTCTCTCCCACATTTCCTAAGCATGTAGCTGAGCACAAGTATTATGAGCATGCTGACTGGCCACACACATGCTGAGACACACATCACATGTTCCAAGATGCCAACCTCTACCCATCTTTGCCTGAGGATCAAAATCTGTATTCTTGCTATCTACAAAGTCACCATTTTAATGAAGACCATAAGAAATGAAACTCTGCTATCAAGTTTGCTTAAAGTTGTCCAATGCATTAAAAGTTATGCAAGGGGAGGAAAGGGAACAATCCAAACGGCATAATAATCTCAAGCTCTGCAAACAAAAAGTGTCTGCAAAAAACAAGACAGTAGTCCAGCAGTGGACTACTGAAACTAGAAATCCCATCCTGCTGCACTATGTTGAAGCGAGTCTTCTTGGGCCTCACTTAAGACACTTGCCCAAGGCGTCCAAGAAAAAAAATTTATGTAACACTGCGAATGCACACAAGCCTGAGCTCGAAAAGCAAGGCTCATTACTGGAGAGCAGGTTCTGACCAACTGATTTGATACTAACTTTCTTTTGGGCTTTCTAATTGGGCAGCTAGTTACATGCACAAGAAACTTGCCTAAAATGGCCGAGGAGTTTCTAGTATTGACACTTTTATTCCTGCAACAGTTTTATTGCCCAGCTCTTACCTGTCCAGCACCCTTACCTCTAAGCAGTTGACAAAAAGCAAGTAGAGTTCTTTTTTATCGTTTTTCTCTAGGATCTCATTGTGCTCTACCCGGGACAGGTAGTGTTGCACATCATTTTTCACTTCATTGAAGCTACGGGAGAGAGAAACACCTCCTTGTCACACCTGCAATACTGACAGCTACTAATATTCTAAATCATGATCAAACTGCTAGTTACATCCATGAGGGTCACTCTGGATCTATCTGGAAGATGGAAAAACAATTGTGCCATGTTTTGCCAGATGTCATCTAGCTTCACAGTCTGTGCTAGGCTTTTATCATCAACAAAGCTAAATTAGCATTTCTAGGGCACAAGTCATCTGACCTATTTTAAGCATCTGATTTAGGAGATAAGCACACTTGAGAAATGGCTTTCTGTGCGCTGACTGCAAAGGGAGGCTGGAAGAGCCAGTGTGAATTGAGAGGTCTGTGTAAGCATACAAAAAGATCATTCTTGATTAAGTATCTGTGGATGAGCACTGCTGCTTTGCTGATCTAGAGCATATCAACTAGTCAGCTGCCTTTAGGCTACCCAAGCCATCCACATTCAGCACAGGTTTACGTTAAGAATAGCTAGGTAAACCTTGGCACAGACTGGTCAGATACTTTAAAATAAGCTACATACAAGCCAGCTAAGCTGCATAACTAATACAGGCACAGGATGAATTTCACCTGTAATTATTTAAATTCAATGAATAACATGGAAGTGAGGAGAACCATCAGATGGGTTTGATGAAGTCATGAAAACCAAAGCTGAACCACCCCCCAGAGTAACATCCATCAGTTGACTGACTGTGCTCACCTGTACTTCAAGAGAAGCTTCAGCATTACTGAGCGGATGATGGGAGTTTCATCCACTTCATCATTAAATGGTGACAGAAGTTTTGTGTAGATAACAGGGTGATCTGTTGAGATAAGAAAGAGATAACTTTGGCAGGTGAGAGAAAGTAGCAAGAGAATCAGCTCCATGAGGCTGAGCATCAGGACAAAGGGAGCTCACCTGAACCTTTTGGGAGGCTTCTATGAACAAACAGCAGATTAAGGAGCTCTTGGATCACCTCTGCCTCAGGGGGCTCATTGTCCTTGAAGCACATAGTCGTGACCACATCTATGAAGAAATTATTGCATCTCTGCCGGAACAGGGCGTTTCTTGCTATGGCCTCTCTAGGGGAAGGGTAAAAAGCATTAGGACAATGTTCAAATACAGAACCACAAGTAACGGATGAAGCAAAGCAGACACAAGAAAAAGTCACCAAGGTGACATCCTTTTCCAGCTTTCCAGGAAGCAAGCTGGATTTGTGCAACACTTCAGTAGTATTGTGTGCAAAGCTGTATCACATTGACAATTAAGATCACAAATGGCAATGTGATGCCATTACCCATCACATCTGAGAAATTGTAGCAGTCTGGTGAAGTTCTCACTGACAGGAAGCTCTGCCCATGGCGGGGGGCTTGGGACTAGGTGATCTTTAAAGGTCCCTTCCAACCCAAACGGTTCTATCATTCTATGATTTTTCATGGGTTTGTAACTAGTTTTCTTACAGGGGCCAAAGCAACTTCCTCCCTTCCTCTGAAGCAATAAGGAGAAAGCGGACAGGACCTGTTCCAGCTCCAGAAAGAATGTAGCAGAGTTCCTTCCACCCATTCTGACGTGTTGACAACTTCAGAGTTGCAAATCAGCATTTCCTCACACAACTAGCCTCACTGCAATGCTTCCACCTTGGAGGGGATTGAGTACCTGAGCTCCACAGAGATATCTAAATTAACATCCCCCATGGCAACTCTGCAGTATGGACAATGCATCTGTGCTGGTACTAGCCATGTCCTGATGCACTTCTGGCAGAACACATGGTAGCAAGGCAGGCAGACTGGACCCTTCGGCTCTCCCAGGCAGATCGGACATGCCTTCAGACCATATCTGTAATTCAGAAATAGCAATGAAAACAACGGCTTCCATGTTGTCTTACCAAAAGCATTTAAGACATTCATCTGCAACTAGACCAAGAGGAGATAATGTAAGACTAGTTGGCTAACTGCTTAGTCTCAGGGTGTAGAATAAAATTGAAGTTATTGTTCTTCATTAGGCTTTCACTGCATTGCATACAGCACTGCCTTACACCCAGAAATACGCTGGCAACATACGCAATACTCCTACCAGACCTTGTGACTTGTCTCAGCGTCAGTACCTGTATAGCCCGTTACTGACTTCATCCTTACATTGGCACAGGACTTTCATCACTGCAACAAAAGTTGGATGAGTTTTCATGTCTGAATCATGCTGAAAACACTGCAGAGGAAAAGGACAAAGCTAAATGACTCTGCTCTAATACCCAAGACAAAAATTCACATGATCAGCAGAAGCAAACAGGGAAGAGGTAAAATCATATCTTTGCTTACCTCGGCAAGAAGCAAAGTATGTTTTTTCACTAAATTCTCAAATTCTGGCATCAGAGTGTTGATGCCAACCAACACGTGCTCTACAAACATAGACATGCAGAAAACCCGGTTCCAGCAGACACTGTGTGAAAGAAAGCATGATTTCAAAAAGTACAATTGTGAGCTGACAGCATGAATGGAAGTGCAGTACCAGGTCAGTCTAATCATCTCACTGATTTCCATGCTCACCACTACAGCATTTGCGCATGTCTCACACAACTTCTTGCGTTACCCTTTGAGTATCAGCCCTGGCTTTTTGGTCAAGGACAAAACACATAACAGCACCTAACACAGTGAGCTTACAGCATAGGAGCCTGTCCTGTAGACAGCTGCAGCAGAACTAGGACTGCTGCGAAAACCTGCTCATACCTCTGACTTCTATATCAAGGAAGTAATGAAAAAAATAATCATCACAATTAACTACACTTACTTCACTTTGGTTAAACCAAACAAGTCTGTGAGAAACTGGGGTAACTCTCTGGGCTTGTCTTCCAAGAGACAAGACTCCACCTTAGATGCAGTCAAGTTCCCCATCTCTCAGTCATTACATACAGGGAACGAAGTGGGGAGGAGACATTGCTGGTTAACAGAAACCTAAGGAGAGTTTTAAATAACACCTGAACCCAGCTGGAATGCACTGGATGATACTGTCAGATTTAGAGGGAGAATCTACAAGAGATGGGGGAAAAAAATAATTTGATTCTTGATGCTTGGTATGTAATTGAGTCTAGCAGGAACCTGGAATGGTTTTCAGAATCTCCATCTGAGAAGAGCAGCACCAGCTTTCAGCGTGTACTGATGTTCTTTGTTAATAAGAACAAGGCAAGACAAAAGATCAAGATTGCGAGCAGATCTGTGGTACATACTTGAGTTCTTTTAGCAGCTGACAGCACCGACTCCCACTGCTCTGTAAATCCTTGTCTTTACAAATATATTCAATGGGCATACGAAGATTCTTCACTTTCTGCAGCCAGTTCTCTGGATGGGCTGTCTGCACTTGACTCTCCAGCTCTTCAGCACATGCCATTGCAGCCAACACATCCAAAACCTAGATACACACACAGGGTGTAAGTATAACACAACAGTTGCATTCAGAATTATTTACAAACCTTGAATTCTTGATCTGGTTTGCTACAGCATATGTTCTACTGAATAATGTTCTACTTGATTATCCTAGGCTCTGGAATTCTCATGGTCATGATTTGGAGCACATCCTATTAACTGATTCTGCGAAAGCAGGGCAAACTGTTTCAAAACCTGCTAGTAACAATGATAACATAGCAGAGTATTCCTAATACTGAGGACCCTGACAGAGCTTGTGCTTCCCACTTTACTGTTGCTGAAATCAAAAGGAGACTGAACGCTAGCTAATTCAGTGAAGACAGCTCTCTGCTAGGGCTGAGGACCACAAAATGCCTGGGGTAGTGACTTTACCATCTCTGAATGTGGTATTCCGTATTCTTCCTGGTTATTGAGGTAGGCAACCACATTGGGATGTACAGCCAGGATCCTAGCAAAGTTCTGCAGGCGGCTCCTGAACCGATTGTATCCAACGTGCACCCAAGGCACGGAAGGCACTGTCTCTTCTCTTCTGAGCGATGTTGCCTTCCATTCCTCTATGCAGGATAAGAATGCAATTCGCAGACACTGAAAGTTTAGGGAAAAAATCAAAATCAAAAAAGAACTTTTATAACTCATTTTGTACTGGTAATCCTGGAAAACTCTGAAAGAAGAGAGTTAGTACTTTACAAATACAGCCTTAAATGTGTCAATCCTCATAGGTGCTCCTATGGAACTGCTTTTCTGAGTAAGGTCTCAGCAATCTCTGCAGCCACTGTAAAATGCATTTGCTTTGTAGCTACCTTACTATGAGTCTGTCTCAGAGGGGGATTTTGTTTGAGAAAGCAACATTGATACAGAAAGGCATGTTCACTGGCATCATACTCCACTTCGCCCAAAGGGTTTCCAGCTCTTGCTCCAGACACTGACCTGCAGCTCCTCTACGGAGGACACGCCAATGGTCAAGACAATGAAGTCTGTGATATAGCACTGGAAGAGCATCTGCCTTTCTTCCTCAGTCAGAGCAGAGATAAATTTTCCTAGTGCAGTCTTCTGGAAGATATCCACAAACTTCTCAGCTTGGTCTGGAAAATGAGAATGCAGAAAAAAGCTGAATATTAGGAGGAGGCTGGGTTTGACACAGCTTCTATCCTAAACAGACTGACACGTAATTAATCACTGATGCATTCAGCAGCCTTCTCATGCAGAGGGAGCTGAAGCCAGGCCTTCTCAGCCCAGGCACCAGTATCGTATTTATGGAATCTCACCTTGTCATTAACTCTTGGCACAGAATATGCCAGAGAGACTAATAGTGAGAAGCACAAGGGAAAGCTAGTTGCACAAAGCTCTGCTGGCTCATATGAGCACAGTGGGATGGAAGGCGATGCCAGGGTCACAAGAGGGTAAAGGCATGGTAGTGACAAACCAGAGTTTATAGGGCAGGCAGATGGAGACGGTCAGTGTCATGAGCTCAAGCCAGGCTCTCACCTTCAGTGTTTTGGATGTATTGAGCTTCCAGCCACATTTCATCCAAGTACTCCTTTATCCTCCAGCTGAAGGGCATCTCATTCCCAGCATCAGCAGACACCATCATGTTGTTCTGCACCAGAATTATCTCTGGCTGAGAGCTAGGAAATTAAAAGGTCATTAATGCACTGGGCTTTTGCCCGAGAAACACTTTCAGGCAGGAGGCAAGAAGCTGCAGAAAGCAAGAAATTAGCCCTAGAAGGAGATGAGGGAAAAAGGAAGGAACTGAAGGGCTCCTTAATACAGCCCATCCTGTCAACTGTGCAGCATTAGGACTTACTTACTCAGTAAGCATTCCCTGGCAAAAGGGCTGTAATGGCAGGACACGTGGGCTCCAGGGGCTGGGTAAGAAGTGTGAGCATGCCAAGAGATAGAGAGCAAAGCCCAGGAATACTGCAGATAAGATAGAAAGAACAGACTTTTGAAGTCACCAAGAACTGTCCTGCTGCCTTTGGCACAGCACCAGGGAGCAACCAGCAAACTTCCACAAGGATCTGAAGCCAGTGCTGGACTGGTCCCAGTGCTGCCAGCCAAGCCCTCCTGCTGCTCTCTCCGGTGGCTCACCTGTTCTTACCCACACTGTAAGGGACAGTCAGAAGTTTTGTATCACTGAAGATGAACATCCACAGGTTTGTCACCCACGCAGCTGCCGGCCTGACCAGCAGCTCCAGATTGCCATTTCTGTCTATGACAGCAATCAGGAGAGCCAGGAATGGAGTGATCACGTTCTGGATTCGCTTCCACAAGGTGTGCCTTTGGGGGCAGAAAGAAACCAAGAAACCCAGAGGGAAGGTGAGCAACGATATCAGCAAATCAGGAGGTGGCCATCCTGAAAAACTGCTGACATTCGTATGCGAGAATGTCCTAATCCTGCCTTTAAGGGGGGGAAAAATATTGCCAACAAAACCCCCTACATTTCTCTCACTTGTGGCTTGCCTGTAGTCCCACTGTTCCACTCAAAGCGCTTGTGCATTCCTGTCCCAGTACAGCCCATTCAGCTGTAAGTCACTCTCCTTTAGGACCAAGAGAGGATAAAACTGCCTTCAGAGAGCTTCCAGCACAGAGCAGAGACTGACACTGCAAACGTTCAGATTACACAAAACTGCTGTCTCTGCCACACAGCTGTCATTTGCAGATTTTTCCTGGAAGCCTGCAGGTTACAAGGTAGTGCAGCTATCCTCACCTGAAGGTGCCTGCCTCCTGGAGAGCACTGAGGTTGGAAGCCTCCCGAAGCACCCAGTTTTTTGGGTGAAGGGAATTTTCTTCTTGCTTCTTCAAAAGGTTGGAGAGACGAGCCTTTATTATCTTCAGGAAAGAGGCTAGAAAACAACAGGGAACTTGCATTTTCTTTTCCACGGCTTTTGGATCCAAACCCAAATATCACACCAAGCGCAGCATTTTACAATTGTTTCAATAATTAGCCAACTAGGTGGGCTGGGGGGCGGGAACGTGGAAGATACAGCCACCAGAGCTTGCACAGCCAGAGAAAAAGCCAATCTGAACTCCAGGAAAAACCCTACAGCCATCAAAACGAGTGATAGACTGGAGCACAGACACATGCTCTCAGGAGATTGCCTGGGAGATCCACCTTGTCTGTATTACAGCAAGCACCACTGACCTTTGGGTTCCCAGTGAATAAACTTACATGTTTTGGTGGTCCCCTAGATGCTCAGGGACACTACCTGCTGCAGCCAGGGAGCACATACCTTTCAAGTCATCCTCTTTGGACAGAAGGCCAAGGAGAATATTAATTCGCTTTCTGCTTCGACTAAGATCTTCATTTTGGTCCTGTAGCATCCCCACAGCGCTTTGTACACAGGTCCTCAGAAGTACAGTAGTGTCCAGGATTTCACCCTTCCCAGAAAAGTGTGAAAATAATTTCATTACTTTTCAGTTTTACCCCCTTGCCCAACACTTTCCTCTTAAAATGATTATAGTGTTCTCTAGAAAGGGTCTGTCCCTCCTGACATCCCATCTCCAAGTTTTCCTCTCATCTCAGGCTGCAAATCTAAGCTGTTCTTTTGCTATCGAGTATACAATGCAACTTTCAAACTGGCATGCGACACAGCATTTGTATTAAGACTCTTACAGGGAAAAATTTAGCAGTTCAGGGAAAAAACGTGGAAATGATAAACATGCCCTCCCTGGGAGACACTTCGGCACTAGGGGGTCAAAAGCCACATGCAGTCACCCTCGTACTGTGCATCCTCCAGCTGATGCTGTCAGTGGAATGTGAGCCAGTCTTAATATGGCTGCAGCACAGCAAAGCCCACATCCAACTCCAGCACAGCTTCGAATGCACACCTCAGCCAGAAAGCACAAACAGCTGGAGTGGCAAGCTCAGAATCACAGTTCTCAGCTTCAGGGTGTAGAAAGACAACAGAAGCTCTTAAAACTGATTTTTGAAAGTTACAAGTACAAAACAACTAAGGAATTAGAGGTTTCTTAGAATGGTTTCTTTAGTAATGCTGATATTGATTAGGCAGCAGGGGGAGGACTTTGTGACTGATCATTGACATTCATGATACAAATAATATTCTTGATGGATTTCAAGGGAACTGGGATGCAAAAAGGCACGTTGCACCTATGGATGACAGAGCAGAGTGCCATATGGACAGCTGAGAAGCAAACACATGTATTCTCCACTGACCTCATAGTGATCTGCTTCTGGCACTGGTGTTTCAGCCTCCATCTCGTTTGGCTCCTGTTCTTCACCATTCACAGGCAGAGCTGCAACTGAGGTGTAGAATTTTTATCAGAACGGTGCAGAAGGGTACTGCTTCTGTCAGACAAGATTTTATTTAGCAACTGCATCCCAGAGCAGCAGAACATCTGTCAGATTCATCATCACCTGCATGAATAGCTGAGATCCACCTCTCTGAACACAGCTACGGCTGCTAGGGCTGTCAAGCTTCATGCAGCAAGAAATGGAAGAACTACAACACTTAGAGCTAATTCTAAACTCTACCAGAATTTCTTAAGGCAGCATGGCAAAAGCAAGAAGCATAACAAAAAACTAAGGGGAAAGAAAAAGCCTTTTCTAACCTTCCTACAGGTTTAAGTGAACAGACCTACATTCACGTAAGTGAGAGATTCTCTGGAGCGACTCCTTGTCAGTAGTCCCTGCCATGCAGCACCTGCTGCCTCCAGGGCTGAGACAGAGCACTCAGGGTGCTGAGCAGTGCTAATACCACATTTTTGCCAAAAGAAAAAGGGAAAACTAGCAATTTAACTTATTCAATAACCTAAAGTTGCAGTAACTAACTAATTACAAATACAAGTTGGTAGCTTTGTGGTGATCCCCACAAAAAACACCAGATGCTGAGCAGGGAAAACCATTACCTATGTTGTACTAGGCATAAGTTCCATTAGCACCAAGTCTGGGACCATATCCTCCCTTTTCCCCACTGGCATATCAACACCACTGGCTGGCACAGCCAGCAGGCAGCTCACCTTTGGTTTTACCTGAATCTTCACAGAACATCTGGCTGATGGTGAGGTTCTGCAGGGCAGTCATATCAGAGATCATGTCCTTGGATCGACGGAGATCGTCTATATGCACCGACTGCCACAGTCCTAAAAACAGAGGGCAGAAAAAAAACCCAACAAAGCTTCACACCTGCACCATGCTCTTTTAGAAGAGCTTCCCAAGAATTATCTCCCAGGACCTGTGGGCTAGCAGTTCACATTCAGAGTTCGCTTACTCTCACTTCCTGATGCAGAAAGGGAAAGTGGCAATTTCTTTGAACATGCTAACGCACACTACCCTGACTGGCAGGATGTACATGCTACTGGGCCTCTGAGGCTCTTGGAACCCAACACACACAGCAGGAACCTTGCTGCTGAAAGCAGAACATGTAAGCATGTACTCAGGAGTCTCCTGGAGAACAACAGGACAACGCAGGTAGCATCGTGTGTGTTTGCTGCTCTCCAGCTGACTAGAAAAAGGATTCACCTGTCAGTGGGCAAGGCAAGGTGCTCTCACAGAAAAGACTAGGGCTGCAAGGTACCGACTGCCCAGGGGCCATCTCTGTGGGTAAGGGAAGCAGCTCTGACAGCCCACTGGTTCCAGATTTTAAGCATTAAAAAGGTAGTTGAACAAGAGAAATGTTGCCTGAAGCCAGTTCAAGAGTAGGGAGATGGCCAGACCCACCTCCATGGAATCCCACATAGGATGTTCCTCCTTCCACCCGGGAAAGCTTCATAATAAAGTAAACAAAGACAGAGACTTCTCCCAGGTCCACCTTGTTGATTTCATTGACAACAGCATATCTATGACAAAAAGAAATGCTGCTGACAGATCAAAGACAGACAAAAGTTCATGGCTACACGTCTTTCCTCTGTAAGAGAGGGCACATTTTCTGTGCCTGTACAGACACAAGCAACTCGCTCAGCCCTTCCTCCCAGCTGGCTGTGCCAAGCCTGCCACCACTAGCTATGCTTTGAATGACATCCTTGATCCTCAGCTCTTCATGACTTCTGCAGCCAACAGCAAGATTTCACACTTCAAAGGGGATTGTCTGGTAATTTGACCCATCTTAGTTTACTTTGACTTGGGTTATAAACTATTGGAAATAGAATAGTGCTTCTAGATTCATTCCACTACAGAATAAATAGAGGATTACACATTCCTGACTCTAAAGCCCCCAAAACAGCACTAATAATCAAACAGTGGCGAGGAGTCACCAAACAGAACAGCTAGCTGGGAACCACTTCGCATTTGACTTACCTGGCTGAGGCGACGAGCTGGGCATTTTGAGAGCCATCTTCAAAGTCTGTCTGAATAATAAGGACTTTATTTCCTGATGTGGCATCAAGAAAGTCTCTGAAGAGTGAAAGGGGGTTTAAAAGAAGTCATTAAGTATAAAAACAAAAAATTAAAGACTGTAGAAGTAGTCAACTCCTAGCTTTGGCTGCTGCAGGCAGAAGGAGAGATTAAAACACCCATCCTATACAGATGATATAACTTCAAAAACCCATCCCAGTATGATGGGGCTAATACAGTTTGCACTGAGCCAGTCCACTGCTCAGTACAGCATGGCCTCTTGCCTCTCTTTTCCATATGTGTTACTCCCAATGTTCTGCCCACACATCTTCCACCCAGATGACAGCCTATGCAGAGCAGGAGAATGCAGGACCAAACTCACCGGATGCCCTTCAGGAATGAGTACTCTGTGTCAAACTGCTGCAGGAACAGGATCTGAGGCCTCTGCGCTTTACCCTGCACTTCTCTCTCCAGGCAAGCAGCATCGGCACTGGTGAGAAGCCTTGAGAAGGTGGTAACCTGGGAGCGCAAGATGCAGGTTTGTTCTTTGCTCAGGAATGCAGTAGGAAGGCAGCAGAGACCTTATCATCTATGCTCCCAGACACTGCTAACTGGCTGCAGAGCTGGACTGCACCCCAAAACACACATTTAATTGCCCCACCAGTAAGCAAAGGGTCAAATAAGACAGAGCCACTTTCAAAGTAGAGATGCATCAGCTGCTCAAACTCACGCAAAACCCCCAGTTGCCAGGAAGAATCAAATACTGTTCCACAGACAGCAGAGGTACTAGATTTCTCAGGATACAACAACACACCTCCTGAAATACTCACCTCTGCGTATCTGGGCACTAAGCAGCAAGGTAGTTATCAGGTTTACTCAGGTGTAGCCATAACAGAGCCCCAGTAGTGTAAACTGGAAAACTCAGTGCAGGTTGGGAGGGTTTTGAAAGGACTCTGCAAGACACTCACCTCTGTAAAGACTGTTCGGTACCCAGAGCCAGCGTGAACATGAGCTCGGAGGAAGTCTGCAAAAGATGTGTGTTGCTGCTGCTTGAAGTAGATATTGGCCAGAGAATCTGCCATAAACAAACCCACTGAGTTGCAGAAGCGGATCACAGAGTCTGGGGTAGCACAGTTCAGCAGGGCCAGCTGGGCTTCCTTCTTTACGCAGGACACGAGTTTACTAGGAGGACATACCGGCTTCAGCCTCTCCGTTGTCTGCAGGACCACTGAGGCACAGGTATTAGAGTGGTAGCCCACAAACACATCAGAAGGGCTATATTTGTGCTTGCTTATGAAGTGCTCTTCTGTATTGGCTGCAGTGAACTCGTGCACCCACTTCTCCAGCTCTTTCACAGCTTCTCTTTGCCCCTTGTCCAGGACGGTACTGATATCCAGGTAGTGCTTTTCCAGCCTGTTGATCAGTGGGATGGGAAAGTGCTTATACACCACATCTTTCTCCTCAATGACTATCAAACGGAACTTTGGGTGTACTCGGCACTTCACCCGATGGGTGCCCAGCCCCAAATCAACATACTTCTGGCCAGCAAGGTACACGTAGTATTGATTGAGGGCATCATAGAGGCTTTCATAAAGGTTTTGCAAGTTGAGGAGGACAACCATTTGGCCAGTTTCCATGCAGACCTTCACACGGTTGATGTTCCTGCATATCTGGGTATACTCTTGGTCCTTGGGGAAACTGGAGCCAAAGATAATTTCTGGTTGTTGTCGAGCAGTAAAAAAAGCTTGTTGAAGGATCTGCAGTGCTGCATAATTCTCAGTCAAAACAAGCAGGTACCTACAATCACCATCTTGGCCGCTGCTGTAAACATTCTGTCGTATCAGCTCTATTCTACTGATATCATGAGCACGTATTTCTCCTTTTTCCGGTAACTGTGAGGTGAATATTTCCAAGGCATTGACATCATCTTTGCCACCAAAGTTACGAAGAACAACTTCAGCTATCTCTTGAGGTGTTGGCTCACTTTTGGAGTTCTTAGCTAAGGCAAAAAACATCTTTATGAGGCTGTAGTAATCACGCAGACCAAAGAACTCCCTGTCTTGGGCCCTGCAAATATTTTCATATGCATCTGCGAAGTGGCAAAAATACTGTTCGACCTGCAAAGCCCCTCGTGCTGAGCAACAAATCCCCTTTGCACTTTCTATGAGCTCTTCTTTGCTGGGGTCACCACGTGAGACAAAGATTCCTCGATTCATCTTAGCAGGATCCAAAGCCCAGTTGGAAATCCCGATGAAGCCAACCTTTTTGTGAGGAAGAGGGATATCATCTATGCAGCCATCTTCCAAAAGTGGATGCAAAGCCTTTAAGGGCATTTTGGGAGAGTCCTCTGCCAGCCCAATCTCATCCAAAACCACCACCGAGACATACTCTTCCAAGTTCTTCCCTTCCTGGAATCGAGCACAGTGCTTGAAAGTGCCTATGATTCCCTCTGGAGTGGAGAGGGGGCTGCACTGAAAAGACACCAGATGGATCTGCTTCAGGTCCTTGAACAAATCTGAATGAGCTGCTTGGCCCTGCATAGCGTCAGCCACAATGGTTTTTGCAAGGGATTTGGAGCTCCCAGGCTTCCCAACAAGAAAAAGGGGGATTTTCAATTCAATGCAGATGACCATCATAAAGACATTTTCCTTCAAGGCCAAGTTTCTTGCTATGGTATCTCGGAGGTGCACACCATTCAGGAATAAGTCCTGCATCAGGGAGATTTCTTCCAAAATCTTTTTCTGTGTATCATAAGGTTTTGGAAGGACCTGGCTGATAGTACTCCTATACACCTCCTTGTTTTCCAAGGATGCATGATAACAGACCCCAACTGCCAGCACTAAGGACCAGATAACATTGTTCCTCTCAACGGTGTTCTTTGGAGATCTCTTCTCAGCAAGGAACTTCTCCAGTTCTGTCAGCAGTAGTTTACTGCGCTTGTGAAACCACTTGAAAACTTCCATGCAGCGTTCCACATCCCGCAGGCTGACAAAGCTGCATTCATCATCCCTCTGCCTCATGTATTGCTGGGAAGCAAAGAGCACTTCTGTCATTACCTCTGCTTCAGACTGCTTAATTGGGATGTGTTCAGTAACTCTCTGTACAATCTGCTGTATATACATTTTTTCAGTTAAATTGTTCAGCTGCCCAAAATCCCAAACTAATGGGATCATGCTGGGTGGGAGTGCATGGACCCGGTACACAAGCTGTCGCAGTGGAATAGACCCAAGCTTATCCTTCGTCTCATCTGCTTTGACACGGTATCCCAATCCAGCTGATTCCAGGCGCTGAATCACCTTTGGTGTGTGCTTACGGTAAGGGTTGCAGGCTGCTATGATCCGCAAGCCAGAGCAAGAGACCAAAGGCTTCCCCTTTACTGTGTGGTCACACAGGACTTCCTTGATGCTGCTTACAGCCTCTGTTGTGTTGGCTTCATCGAAAAAGAGGACTGTGTCCAACCCATGCTGCTGCTTATTAGTTTTAGCAAGGGCTTCTGCTTTTTTGATGCTGGCATAAATCATCTCTGCAGTAGTACCTCCATGAACTTTTACAAGCTTCATGTTCTCTACCTCTAGGTAGCTTCTGCGCAGCTTGCACAGAAACTTTATAAGTCTGGTTTTCCCACAGCCTGTTTCTCCCATGATGACAACTGGGATGTTGCACCTGAATCGCATCTCAATAGCCAGGATTTTTAGCATATTGTCTGTTGTGAGTTCGTATGTCTCATCAGGGTCTATCACCCAGGGGATTCCCAAAACCATGCAAAGCTTCTCTAGCTTCTCATGACGAGGCAAATGATCAAATGCAATATTGAAGGGAACTCTTTGGAGTAACAAGCCATTGTACAACTGTGAAGTCATGACATTTCTCTTGATAATGTTGCCATTCAAAGGATTAATGGCATCGACACCACCTCTCCCATTAGGCTTCAAGTGGAAACCAATGAATGTCATGGACACACGATCTTCATTGAAAAACAAATATGGATGAGGCTCGGTCTCCCACTTTTTCCGAATGCGGAAAGGAAGAAGATCTTCTTCTGCAACGTTCTCCAGGCTGCAGAACTGCCTTCCTGAACTTTGATCGGAAATGCTTAGGGAAGGTGTTGCAAAATCCCTTGCCATTAAAATCAGGAAAGTAACGACAAAGTTTTTGAAGCCTCGCAAAGTGTCCTGGACAAAGTCAGGGTTGCAAAAGACAGAAGCTTCACAGTCTCTCAACTGAACATTGAGAAACCACGCAAAGTTTCGGAGTTCTGACCAGGAGGGATCTGTGACCCCACAGTGCAGGAGGAACTGCTGCAGGCATTCTGCTGGGCTCCCTTCCACAGAGCGTGCTTTGTAACAGAATGTGTCCAGATTGTAACCCTGATCAAATCTTTTCAGATACTGGAAAGGTCTCTGGAAAGCCTCACTGCAAAATTCCTCCTCATCCATTCCTGGGTCTGAAACATCCCCAGACCCAAGCGTCTCCATTTCTAGCACTTCCTTGGGAGATTTGCATGTTACTTTAGGGAACACATCAAAGAAATTATATTTCTGGCTCACTGACATCTGGAGAAGAGGAAAAGAAAATAATGTTATCGCAAAGCTGTAGCCGTAATCTTCTTCAGTTTGTTTAATCTGTTCTTAATAGTATTCTTGCCTAGAATCACAGACCTAACTGATTAACAGCGGCTAGCCTACGCAACCATGACATCTTTTCCTCTGTGCATCGCTTCTGCTTAAAGTGCATCACAACAATTAATATTTCATCCTACAGTCTCCTTCCTGTAACATTAGTCCCTTGTTACCTCCAGACCTTTCTCAGTGCTACCTCAAAGAAAAAGAAATTAAACCCAGAAGCTGTTATTATTTATCCCTGTCACTTCTACACTCTAGTCTTATAGCTGCATATAAATACTCTAGTACTTTCAAACATGCAAAGTAACATAAGGAAGATTAGATTTTTGCATTTGTTTCCTACACACATTACAACGGAGACAGCAAGGCTTGGACTAACAGACCTTCAGAAATTACCAACCCAAGAAAACCACAACAGGTGTCATTTACTCTCTGGTTTTAAAAGCACTTTGTACAACGCCATGGGCACCACTTCATAAAGGAGATGCACAATACACCCTGATACAAAGAGGGAATTCTTGTGCTATGTTTACGGTTAGTCTCTACAACTCATGTGCAGCTATACACAAACATGTGCAAAATGACTGAGAAATTCAGAGCAATCAAGTAATGCTGTGTACATACACGTCTTGCTGCTTTCTTTGGCACTGGTGACGCCTCAAGGATTTCAATGATATACAAATGGCACTTCTGTCGTAGCCACATATTTCCATTATTATCTGTCAGATACTGCAAAACCAGCAGCTTGAATAGAAACTCTGGAATTCCACTTTGTACCTAGCAAGAAAAGGCACAAAGGTATTTCTTCTTTATTTATTCAACATAACTTTGCAGAATCATAGAACAGTTGAGGGTGGAATGGATCTCTGGCAATCACCTTGCACAACCCCCCTGCTCAAAGCAGGCTCAGCTAGAGCAGGTTGCCCTAGACCACGTCTAGCCAGGTTTTTAGTATCTCCAAGGCTGGAGACTCTACAGCTTCTCTGGGCAACCTGTTCCAGAGTTCAACCACCTTGATGCTGAAGAGTTCTTTATGTTACTTACACAACAATTAGAAAACATGTCCTAGTGACACGGCTTACTAAGAAACAAGAGTTTTAAAGAAACAACTTCTGCAAGGATCCACAAAGAGCTGCCAGGACAAGGCAGCTGTGGGAGGGATGTACTTACTGAAGAGGTGATATCAAAATGGAATATCATAGGCTTTGTCTGGTGTTTTATTTTCAGAAAAGGCAGAAGAGATTTTAGCACTACATCTTCATCCACTTCTGGTTCAATTAATCTGATGGTTTTCAGAAGTTTTTCACAGTTAGGGTACTCCTCTTGCAGTCTCTCATGTAGCCTCTTCACATACAGAGATTTCCCTGTTACCATAAAAAACACCACAAGAATTAAAGCCATCAATATTGAATACATTATATTAAGGTCATAATAGAAACAAAGGACTCGAATGTTTAAGTACCCTATCCTCTGAAATCTCTGAACCTTCCTAAAAACATTCCAGAAGACGAAAGCCTAGATCTGGTTAGAGCGGCTGCAGCTTGGAATCAAAGCCATTGCTGCTGTTGGCTGCTGAAAGCTGTCATTATCCACATAGCTTGTTTTGGTTGGACTACCTAAGGCAGGCTTTACTTTTTATTAGGACTTGAAACTATTTTATTATGTGGTTGTTTCTAAAGTAAAAATGGGGGCAGGTGCTGTCAAATAGACAAGCACCCTCAAGTTTCCTATCTTATCCTGTAGAAACTAGTTTTGCCAGCATTTGGGCAATGGCAATGACTTTGGTTTGTTGTTTACACTTGGCTGTAGTCTGCATCTGCTGTTCCTCAGATTAACGTGGGGAATGGGAAGACTGTTCCACATCCACTGGCTACATCCCATCACGCTAAGCTGTATGTAGTGCAGAAGCTGGCTGTGGTAGGTCCATTCCACAAATACCTCCCAGTTATGGATGTCTGGGTAAAGCTGTCTCTCGCAACCTTTTATACTGTTCAACCCCATCCTCAGTGGTACGAAAGATTTGTAGCACGACACAAAAGATAGGTTTATATAGCCTTCCAGACTGAAGCTAAGGCAGCAGCTATTCACAGATAACACCCAAGAGCTGCTCTGGATTTCTGAAGTTTGACAAAGGATGCAATTTGTTACCAAAACTGGTTTAGATTTTCTCATTGATCCCTGGAAAACATCATAGCACTTTTCCTTTTGAACCTGACCTTTTTCATTGGGGCGGTACTCTATGAAAGCCCAGGAATGGCTGGTAAGGAAAAAGCAAGATCTGACATTAATCCTGTATGCGTGCACTAGAAATAATTCAGACTCAAAAGTTTACAGAAGAAACTCACACAGCCCTGGACAGCCAAAGCACTTACTGGACCACCAACCTCTAACAGCAGGCAACAGCCAAGGAACAGGGTAAGAACACAACTGACACAGCAACTCTTTCCCAGTATTTTTTCAGTGATTTGCAGCTCAGGAGCTCTGATGTCAGACATTGCATCTTTGTGTTTAAATAGCCCTTGATGGATGCTTCTCTCATGACTATATCTAATCACTTTTTAAGCCTATGTAAAGCTTTGGGTTCCACAATTAAAACTAAGCACTATTTGAAGAACCACCTTCTGTTTGCTTTTCAGCCTGCCAAGTAGTTTTACTTAATGCCCTCTAGCTTTCTGCATTAAGAGACAGACAACAATCATTTCCTATGCAAAACAGACAAGCAGGCTTTACAACCCTTGTCCCATCTCGCATACATTTTCCTGTAGACATCTTTTAACCTCAGGAGGTCAGATTCATGATACCTGGCATTTGCTATCTAGTTTATGTTAATTATGTAAGTCTGTTGAAGAAGACAGGTGTCAGATTAGCAAAATGAACCATCTCTGGAGATGCCTGTCTCAGGACAAGACAGCTTGTCCTTACATGTCCTTACAGCTTTCACCTCACTCCACTGACTGTAGTCTGAATCGCTCTTTTTTACTAGATGCTTATGACTTTGAAACGCAACTTGACAAGGCAAACCCCGCTCGGGTTTTCAACACTCAGCAGATCCCACTTTGCATGTGACATCTTACCCACACCAGCTCTTTTGGAAGACACAATCCCAACACACATATTGTCCTTGAACAGAGAAGCAGCTGAGCTTGAAGGCTGAGCGACTCTGTAGTGGTGCTGAAGGTATTGCTGGATTTCAGCTAGTGGCCTCTGGGGTATCATGTGCACTTTGTACTGGCTGAAGACAGAAGGGATGTAACTGTGCTCCCTCTCACAGTTGCACAGAATGACAAGGCGATAGGTGCTGTTGTAGTGCTGCAGGTGCTGGAACAGCTGCTCTGCCCTGCAGCTGACATCATAACTCAGCTCATCTGCATACAGCATGGTGTAAATTTTCTCTCCTCTGCTGCAGGGAATGAGGCACCTCCTGAGAAAGAGTCCCACTTGCTCAGCAGTGGTCTGAGGAGTGCACAGGAGAACTTCGTCAAAAGTGGGAAGGGGCTGGTTGAGGCTGTTCATGTAAATAGCCAGAGCAGACGTGAGCACCTCAGAGCGAGGGCATGTGATGAGGTTGGGCTGACCAACATGCAGAAAATCCTGTGGAAAGTGTCGTGTGACACGCTCGCTCTCCCAGCTGGCCAGATTCTTCAGCCACCCACCAAGTGTATCAATATCCAGGCAGTGTGGAAGGAAGAAGCCCATGTTGCTCATGTAACACTTCCAGATGCACTCCAGCTGTGCATTCAGACCAATCTCCCCATCCAGCATCACTTGGAAGTCAGTAATAGCCTTCCTTGAGCTGGGAGGCACCTCATTCCTGGAGGCTCTAAGGACATCCTCCTCGGTGCAGTTGTGTTTTAGGAACGAAAGCATCATCAGGGCATGCTGGCTGGGCGTCCCCTGCCCCAGTTCCATGCACAAATAGACCAGCTGCTCAGCAGTGTAGTAGTTCAGGTAGAAATGCTGGGATCGTTTTTCATACATGAAGCTTTTCCAACTCTCCAGGAAATTCTCCACCATCTTGCAGAGGTCTGGGAGCACAGCTGCCATATCTCCTTGCCCTTCTAGCACTGGGATCGGTGCCAAAGAGAAGTCTATGAGAACACATGCTTCTCTTTTGGGTGAACAATACACATGGGCAAGCCAGGAGCGGAAGAGCATGTTCCCAGCTGAATAAAGGTCTATAAAGGCCTGTGCAAGTCTTTGGACATTGAAAAAGACCTGTGTGAGGATAGGGGAGAGATAAAAAAAGAGAGCTGATTTACCAAGATAAGTCCCAGTCATGATACCACAGGACAGACTCAGTGAAAATAAAGGCTTTGGTCCTAAGCCAGGTGTGTCAGGCCTTGTACAGTAACAAAAAATTCTCTGTGGCTTTTTACTAGCAGTATGCCCAGGAAGCCAGTAAGGAATACCCAAGCTTACTACAACACACAGAGCAACCATCTCAATCAGAAGCATCCCCAGTGCAGCTACAAAATGACAGTCCCAGTCCACTCTCCAGTCTCCAGCATCATTCCACCTCAACAAGGAACCAAAGAGGTAAGAGCATCTATCTCTACGTGCTACCATTCATCCCCAGCAGCTCAGCTGTAAATCACAGTCTTACAAGCTGACATTCAAGGCAAAATCCAGCCCTGGCCTTAACATCAGAAACCCATTGGGTCTGAAATCTGACCTCAGAGAACTTCTCCACCTCCAAGCCTTGCTCTCCCTTTGCAGACATGAGCATCAGTTTGTTCTGCAGTTCACGGAGCTCTGCCAGAGAGTATTTCCATGATGCTTTGTTATCCCCAGAGCTCCCTGGCAGGGTGAAGCGCAGGACACTGTCCAGAGAAACCTGCCAGAGAGTAAGTTATTAGCACTGATGTGCACTGAGGTTCTACTCCTGAGGTAGTGTTTGCCCAGCAAGGGGAACACTTAGGAGGTAGCAGCCCCCAAAACAAGAACCATGCAGAGTGAGAGAAATGCTACAGCACATTTCTGACAGTCACCGACATGCCAGGGCATTGTCTGCAGGAGGGAGGGAAAGCCAAGCAGCCTCACCTTTTGGCCATCAGCTGGTGCTGTGAGAACATATATTCCTCTGCTGTTGATGGCAGCTGCCAGTGACAGTGATGACAGCTCCACAGACCCATGGCTCTCTTTCACTGTTTTCAGCCACTCCAGATGTTGAGCTGAAGCACGCTGTGGGGAAAAAAAGACATGGCACTGCCCTCATCACTCTGACTTGGCACTTCTTTCCAGGATTCCATCTGTGTTCAGGACAAACAGCTTGGGCTGGCTTAAGAGTTTCAGGATGGGGAAAGAAGAAAGGAATGACTACTGGCCACAGCCTGATCCTTCTGCACAGCTGTTCTTTACCAACACCACAGGAAGCTGAACAGAGCCCCACAGCATTTCAATGCCTCTTGCTATAGAAACGTGCCCTGCTGCAAAAAATAAGACAGAGTTCCCAGCCATCCGCCTTCCCTCTTTTGCATCATCACTCAAACACTTGCAAGAGCAAATCTATACCATGTCACACTTAAAAGCTTCAGCGGCAATCTGGAGCAATCCATACTATACCACTTGCAGTTGCTGTGGTGAATTTTTGTGCCACAGAAACATGATTTTTTTTTTTTTCCTAATAATAAGAGCTGCTGTGATGTCCCCACACAAGTGTGACTGGCTCTGTGCAATCTTCCAGCCACTCTTGGAAGGCAGAAACGCAAGAGGATGTAGAGAGGACCTGGTCCAGCAGAACTCACCAGTTTCTTTGGAAGACTCTCATCACTGTCCAGGGCTCGCCACAGCTTCTTCAAGCAGTGCATGAAGTCCTCAAACCCCGAATCTTGTCTAAGCTCATAGAGCAGGGAAGAGTAGCCATGCACGCTGTCATGGAAACACGCCACGCGGTCCACATCCATGTCATTCTCCCCAGCAGAGATGGATGCCAAGTCTACAAATACCTTCAGCTCATTTATATCTTAAATGAAAATAACACATGAATGAACAACAAATGAGGCGGCTTTAATGTAATTCCACATCACCACCTTTTGCAGAAAATGCAGAAGGAATGCCTTTGAACTGCACCCCCTCTGCAACTTCCCTCCACCCATCCTGTCAGCAACTTTACTAGGCGATTCATCCACATGAATGACATCCTTGGCCCTGCCTTCTCCCCGCATTCCATGAACACCCAGCCAGGACAGGAGCAGTGCAAGGGGGGTGTGTGTCTGCATGTAAGACAACTGAGCTGGGCAGACACAACTAATCAGAATGCTGGCATCCTGTTAAATGGATGGCTTCTGTTCCCTCAAATAACCAATCTGAGCTGAATAGTAGCAGCTGTTACAACCCTTCACACCAAGCCCAGCTATCGGGTAGGGTAGCTACTGTGCGCTGCACGAGACTACAGCAGCACAGGCATGTTTAAAGGGACTATTCATAGCACATCCCACACCAAAACCCATAAGAGATGCTTGTAACCATCAATACCAGAAGCTGCGAAGGCATAAAGCAGATAGTACTAGAAGGGATGCCAGTTTGTGTGGGGGCAGAAGGAATGCCATATCCCTGACCTATCTACCTAATTCCTAGGTGAGCAGTACACACCTTGCAGCGCTTCTCTGACCCAGCAGACAAACTCCTTCTGCTGAGCCAGCTCTCTCAGACACCCACGACGGTTCAGAGTGATCCCCTGCAGCAGTCTCTTAGCTTGCATAAGCTCAGGGCTGATTGAATCCAGCTTTTGTGTCTTGTACGATTCAAGCTTTTCTGTCTATAAAGCAAGTGGTGCAAACATTCAGTCTGAAAATGGGAATACAATCCATTCTCTAGCGGGGAAAGCAAAGCCCTCTGCAAAGCCACACCCCAAACAGAGGAATACCATCTTCTCTCTTAAGAAAGATTACACAAAAGCACTTTGTTTAAACACTTAATTTTTATCTCAAATAAGCATTGTGGGACAGGGAATAGCTCTTGACAGACTGGGATAGACTTGTGGAAAGGTTCAGATCTACCTGAGCTTTCTAGTCAACACCCTGCCAGTACAGAGCTGAAGTGGATACTTACTATGTCCAACAACTTCTCCAGGATACTGAAGTCACCCGAGAGGTTTAAACTCTCTTTGACACTGGCAATGATCTTCGCAGCATCAAAAGTTAAATGCATTTCATGGTATTGCTGTATCTGCTGAAATCGCTGAACAACCCAATCTCTATCTTCTCCAGGTCTAAGCTCACACAGAGTATTTAGTTCACTTCTGATATCTTCAGGATGACTTATGAATTCTTGAAAAATTTTATCAACTGCAGAAAGTGTGAGACTTCCAGATCTGAGATCATCATACAACTTTTCATAGTTCACAAAGCAAGGGTGGATTAGACTGCTGAAGACATTACCAAGGTCCAATGCAGAAACAATTCTCTCTTCCTCCTCCTCCTCTTCTGAATTTTCATACTCCTCTCCTGCCTTCTGTGCTGCTTCCTCCCAGAACTGCTCGAAGATCAGGCTATCCTTAAAAGAGTGCATTTTCTGGGCAAATTCTTTCAGCTTCGGGCTCAAGCTGTAGAAGGTCTGTAGGGGTCTCTCTCCCACGTTCACAACTGTATTTAGTCTTTTTGAGTTAAGATCTTCCAAGTGTTGAAATTCTACTTCACCTACATCCACTTCAAAACAGACAGACAGGTCAGAGACAGATCAGATGTCTAGCCTGTGTCCAGCTTACTTCATCTAATCTGCCGAGCTGCAAGATGCTGCTGGGCATGTGGACCCTTACAAATATCACATGAGGCATAAGCACTCACTTGATCCCTCAGATGTTCTAGGTTTACTTCCCCCACCTCTCCTCATCCTTGCTGTGGTTTAGAATAAAACCTGTTTACAAAACCTAGTCACTTTAGTGAAAACTATGTTTTCTGGAGTTGCTACTTTCAAATTACTCCCCCAGAAAACTACCTTTCACAGATGCTTGCACCTTCCTGCACATGCTCAGAAAAGTTCCGATTGCTTTTTTCTCTTTTTTGAGAAGCGTTACTTCTTCTTGCCTCCTCTGCAGCAATTCTTTCAGTTCTCTCTGGAGTAGTTCTTTGTCTTCGCCTAAGAGCCACTGGTGCTCTGAAAGAAAACTCATGTGTAATCACAAGACAGATACTTCCCACCCCCTGCACCCATAACTCAGGTTTAGATTTTCAGAGTCACAAACACCACACTGAAATGCAGACAAACAAACAGGAGCTGAGAGTTCAGTATAAAGGACAAAGGCAAGGGCAGCACTGCTAACTGCTGAAGCACCTAATCAGCATTACTGATCACCGAAGTAGGTTAACCCAGTAGACCATCCATCACTACAGTGATGCCATAAGCCTACAATGCCACCTTTGAAGGGTGCTCTTACTTATCTCCCAGATACAGATGAACTGCTTCTCATGCTGGAAAATCTCTTCCAGATGTTTCACAAGGATACAGCCCTTCTGGATGTCATTGTTGACACCCATAAACACTGAGTCTGCTGTGGCCATGACATTCTTTGCTTCATCCGTAAGTTCTTCTAGGAGCTTTGTGTTTGTTCCTATTCCAGAAACAAAGCATGTAAAACCTAGATCAGCCCTGCTTCACAAAAAATAGACAGAATCAATAACTATTCAATGTCATGATACAAAGTCCTTCCATTTCCCATTTGAAGCCCTACCCAAAAGCCTGTGAACTTATCACACCACCCTCCAGCCCCTCATGTTTTCCTGAACAGTAACAGCCAGGATCTCAGGAGCACATTCAGAAACCTTCCCATGCAGAGCCCGTACACAAAACCTGTGGAAGGAACAAGCAGTTCCAATCCATTCACACGACCAACACTTTTGCATTTTTTGTGTAGCAATAACTTATTAGAACTTCTCAGAGAAAGAAGTTACATTCCACAAATCCACTTGATCTACAGGTTCAGCAATCCAGTACAAGTCCTGAAGTTGCTGCAGTGGATTAGCATAAGAGGAATACTAGCTCCCTCTTCCTTAGCCTTTCCTCTCCAAAAACAAAGACTGAATAACTTGAGCTTTGAGATGGGGATTAAAACAAGAGCAGGACAATTTTTCTGTATTTGTTTGCTGCTCTGCAAAGTGGGAGTTGCAAGGCAGAGCACAGCTTTTTATAGACTTCTATAAATATAGCTAATAGACATACCATTAAAGCTGAAGATATGTTTGATGTCAGGCCACGTAAGCACGTGGTGCAAAATCTTGTCAAAATCATCCTCAAACTGCCCAGTCTTGATTGGCCACGACTTCACAATAATGGTTGAAACGAGCTGACTGAATCGGCCCACGTTGTAGGAAGATATCTTCTCGAGGAGATTGATCTGAGTCTGCATGAGGCACACAAGACAGCAGGGAAGAATGCATCAGGGTTTTGGATTACACTGTGTCCATCCATCTCAGGATCAGGCACTGATGTCAAGTCACACCTCCAGTGCTGAGGCATATTCCAAGAAAGCTGTATGATGTGACTGGCGCCAGAAGCCATGATGGCAAAAGCATTACAAGTATTTTTGACGGACCCTTTTAAGTGCATCCTCATTTCCTGATTTCTTGCCAAAATGTTTTTTTCGTGGTTTAACTTAAACATTCCACAGCAAATCAAGCAATGAGAGCAATGCACAACTCTCCTTCAACCACAACGCACATTCCTATACCATGCAACACAAAATTTGACTTTTCCTTTTCCTACCTCGAGGGGGAAATTACAGTACCTGGCAAGCTGCAGTTACAGCCTCTGTGGCACAATCACGGAAACATGACTCAATGGAAGACTCAAGTTCTGTAAATTGGCAGTGCTGACAGCAGTAGACTAAGATTTGGTTAACTGGAAGCTCCTGTAGGGCAAAAAGGCAATTTCTTATCAACTTAAAGTTTCCAAAGTGGTTTTTTTCCTGAAAGCATAAAGGAGTGCTGCTATTAAGACAAAAAAAGGAACTAAAGTAAAAAAATTTAAGTTTCCTAGTAGAGCCAAGCACCAGCCCATTTACCAGGGCCTGGAAGAGAAACAAAACACAAATAAATGTCTGGAAAATCTTTTCACTGTTTCCATCTAAAATGTGTGATTACTTAATACGCATCTCTCCAAGCCAAGCTTCCACCAGACAATATTTGTTTCCTGATTATACCATGAAAATCAATGCCTTCGAGAATTTTGCAACTAATGTAGAAAGGAGAAAAGATGATCCACAAGCCCGATTTAGAGGGGACCTACACATTTGGGAGCCTGGATGACAATTTCTGCACAATGAATGAAAAGAGACAAGCACCAATTTTGCTTCTGTAAGTCCCCGAGTGCTTATTTTACACCACTGTATCTTACAACTAAATGGATGGTAATTGCTTGCAATGTGCAATTTCCTTTAAAGCATTAGGCTATCACTCACTGCTGGAAACAGATCAGCACTACAGCCAGGCCAGCAGGCTACTGGAGCCTCTGACACCAAGAACACAGCCAGGTACATTTCCATGTCCAATTTTTGAGCCTCCAAAATATGGTTTATAACAGCAATGGCAATTTTTATGACCAAAGCTACAGCGTTTTCATGCGCCTATTCAGGGCTCTAGAAGCTATTCTCTAGGCAGCACGGATGACTGCCTCTCCGCTCTCAACCTGGCCCGCTAGCACTGCCTGTCGTCCCCCCTACCTCCTGAATTCTTCTCTTCAGATCTGTAAGTAAAGTCCCCTTCCACTTCTTGGTGAACTGTTCATCTGGACAGCTGATCTTCACAAATTCATCCCAGGCCTGCAGGTGAGAAGCAGACAAACCCACAACACTGAGTGCTGAGATTTAACATTCAAATCCAGAATGCAAGAGCTATGCTGAGGAGGGCCCCCCACTCCCATCCTTTCAAATTTTTCCATCCAGAGGAAAAAGAGCGCTCCCAGTTGTCAAAATGTCCCAGTGTCAAAATGTCCCAGTCGCTAAAGGAGACGTTTGGATGAACCACTTCCACTTTGATGCTGGAAACCGTGTCAGGGAGGGCTGGGAGCAGCGTGGATCGGACTGTAGGGAGCTGCTCTGCACTTTGCCTGCTGGAAGGCCTGAAGGACAGCCAGTAGGACACACAGAGTGAGCCAGACCACAGCTCCAGCTAAATGCCAACAAGGGGAAGCTCCTCATCCCAGCAGTGCCTCTTGGAACAGCCAAGAGAGGATAAATAAGGTGAGCTGTGCAGCACCCATTACAGCCCTTTGTCTTTCAGCCCAATAGTGTTTCCAACAAGGCAGCTTCTCAGCCTCAGTGCTCTGTACTACCTGTCCCCATCTTATTCCTCACCCAGCCACAGCACCTACAGTTCCCAGCAAAGAGCCATGAAACTCCAAACTATATGGTTAAGCTATGGTAAAATGCTTTTTCTATTCATATCATGTGAAAAGGACACATACCCGAGGTTCCCAGGAAAATGAGAACACCACATAGTCCACATATTCTTTCAATAACTTCTGGTTTAAAGTATTTTTGAACCAGGTTCGAGTCTCTCTCAGAGCTTCATTGAATACTTCTACCACTAGAACTTCCTGCACAGCATCTCTTGGCACCTTCTGCACACACAGGAGAAGAAGAAATAAGAACAATTCAAGCAGGAAAGCAACGTACAACTAATTTAAATAAATATTTCTAAGAGAGAAGGCCTAAATGCATCAAAACAGAAACATGGCCAACAGACACCCACTACTGCTTGAATAAAAGATGGAGGAAGGCTGGGAAAATGCAATGCTTACAAATAGTTTGTGCTTAAGAATGCTTATTCCAGGAAGTAAAGGCAACATATGTCTAAGGGAAAAAAAAATCAGATATAAAACAAAACCCACGACAGCCAGCCAAGGCATTTGACCTTATTGTCAGTAAGAAGAATCAAAACCATTAAATGATTTCACAACTTCTTGAAAGTACCACAATCTCAGTTAATTTAGAGTATTAAGTTCTCCAAACTGAGAATGGGTATGATCTAAAACCAGTCTGTTTTACTATTTTTGTAATACTTCTAGATATGTTGTTCATATCAACCCATGAATGGTTTCTCTGGTACTCACTTCTGTAGGCTGAAGTTTGGCAACCTTCGAAATCATCGTGGCAGAAGCGGCAGGAATCCTGAACCACTTCCCCAGCTTCGTGTACTTGCAGGCCTTCTTGTGTAGATTGAGGCAGCAGTTCAAGTAGGACTGCCAAGACGGAGCTTCCAGAACTCTGAAGAGGATAAAGGAATAGAGTATTAAAAAAAGGAATAAAGAGGAAGAATTTCTTTTCTGTTCAGAGAAAAGAAAAAACCCACCAAATTCAATACAGCACAGCAACTAACCACCCTTCTCCCTCAGCTGACTTTTAAAAAAATGTTGCTGTCAGAGGAATAAAAATACAAGATTTGCTAATTCATATAGATACCAATGCATACATTTAAGCTAGAAATATAACCCCTCCCCTACAGGGATAGTGTAAATAAAAAGGATGATGCTTTCACAGAAGTGCACTTCAGTTACCTGGCCTGTTTCTCATCCAAGGTACGCAGCAGTCTCTTTAGAAGACTCTCTATTACCTAATAATGGAAAGAATTATTAAAAGAATGATGGAATGAAATATTAAACTGTGGAAGGAATTTTACAGACTGGTTTCTCATTAGCTGAGGGGATGCTGCGAAAGAGGGAATTCGCTATTCTTCCATACATTCTCCAACGCTTTTATAAATACACCATAAAATTGCAAAAATTATTTACTGGATGTCAGAGTCAACATATAGGTGGCTATTATTTGTACAAACAAAACCTGCACTTCTTACAATCTAAGGGTTTAAAATTTATTATTATTAGTTGTAATGTCCAGTTCCTGTTGTCCTCACACAAATACAAGTGTTTTCACAACAGGCGGGAAAATCTCTCAAACCAGCAGCACCTTGCCCATACCTCCAAGAACTGTGCAAAAACAGTTTCAGGCAGCCACCTGAGGATCTCAGGGTTAAAGTACTGGCCATCACTGACTAAGAGCAAAGCCAGATAAGCAGACCCTTCTCTCACCAACATCAACAAAGTTTCTTGCTACAGATGCACTATCTCATCTCCTCTTAGGAGTCTCCTACTTCAGGGCAACTGGTTTTGCTTTTAGCTAAATTTGAAGCTCTTTGTGCTCCAACCTGCTACCAACCACGTTCCCTCCAGTGACAGTCAGTCCTGCTAAAAGGTATGCTACAGCCCAGTTTCAGCCTTTATACCGCAGCTGGGTAAAGCTTCCAGAAGACAAACCTTAGAACTGTTGCAGAAAAGGTCAGCATTCTCTAATCTGTAAGAAACACCTTGAAGAATAACTAACAAATCACTGGAGAACTCTTCTATAAATTCAGCCAGGCTCTCCAGGGGCAGCACAGAGATCCAGGACTTGACCAGAGTCTTATCAAGCTCCATCAAGTACTTCTTTTCTTTCATTAGTTGCAGTAGGGTCCCCCTGGAGGGAAGACAAAACAAAATCTTCACATTTTCAAGGTACAAAAGGCTAAGAGTTTGTTCAGCTGACAGAGTATTCTTGTTCTCACTTCTGTGCTTTGTTCATTTACAGCTGAAGATCAGTAGAAGACCTCGAGACTCAGTGATCACAGAAGCAGTGTCAAACTACTAAGCAGAAGCACTCAAGGAAAATAAACTCCAGGTCTTGCTCAGATTCTGCACAATGCATCTCTCATGACCTGCTTTAACATACCGGCATCACCAACCACGCAAGCTGCTCCACAGCTTGCAGGATCAAGGGCTGTTTGTGTCTGAAAGGAAATACATTGCACAGCTTTGCTACACACTACAATCTCTGAATAACCAGTATGCATGTGTTCATGTATCCCAAATACCCACCATCAACATGCTATGTTTCTTACTTCTTAAAAACAAGGGAGAAAAAAAAAAAAAAATAGATAAAGTAAGGTGATCACCGCCAACTGCAGTGTTAAGGCACTGGATATAATTAGTAATCCTGGAAAACTCACGTATCTTGCTTCTTCCTTGTTTCAGCAAATGGAAGCCCTTCCAGCCTCGCCCAGGTATCTTCTTCCATTGGCAAGTAGTTATGCTGCGAAGGAGCAGCAAGGAAATGCAGAAGAGGAAGAATCCACACCCACTGCTCCACTTGCTCATCAATGCATCTCTGGCACAAGTTTGTCAGGTGAACCTTCAAACTAAAAAAAAATAAAAAAATGTTAAAGATACCAACACATACACACAGAGTAAAAAAACAGCTTTTTCCAGGACTCAAGTGTCCTGCAGCAGGGAAGGATACATCTCAATCTTGCTGTGTACCTTCACATAACGTCTGGTATTTTAGCTCAATCTTATCTCTATTGAAGTGTATATATGGTAAAAGTTTAAGATTCAAAGCTGTAATCTCACCCAAATCTCCCCACACAAACCCTACTAATATAGCACTAGGAAGTGCCAATACTCTTATCTAGTTTCCCAGTGAGCTGCCCCAGCTCAGCCAGGGACTGGGTGACACCCGGGCAGAGTCACCCGTTCTAGAGACAATTCTCTGCCTCCTTGGCTGGGCTGAAGTACTAAAAAAGGTCTCCAAAAGGAAATTTCATAGCTGCAGCTGTGCAAATGAAGAACTAGAAAATTGAGTGCCAAATAGATTGTTTTCTAACTGTTTAATAAGTAGGCACTCTGAGGAAAAAAACAACAGAAAATGTGTAATGATGCATGTCGAGAGACAAGAAGAATCCAAATATGGCATTTAAATTTAAATGAGTAAACACATGACGATCCCGACTCCTGGAGTTTGTAAGTATGAACAGTAAACATGTAAGAAGCTAGAAACTGCTTGACAGAAAAGGGATAACAAATAAGATTTTAATATATAAATAAAACCCGAATAGTTTTAACTCAATCTGCTACTCTGGCAACAGAGACAAGTTGCAGTAAGGGAAATCCTGTTTGGACAAAAGGAAAATATTTTTCACAGAGAGAAAGGTATGTGACTGTAAGAGAGCCCCAGGCAGGTTGTGCAGTTCTCATCCCTGGAGTTTTTTAGAACTCCACTGCAACCTTGCCCAGATATTAGCCCCGCTTTGAGCTGGACGTTGGAACGGACACCTCCAATGGTACCTTCAAATCTGTTTTTTTTCCAATTCTCTGACACTAGAGCGCTGAATTCCTTATTGTTTTATCACAGGGTGCTATACCTGCAGCAAAACCAGCCCAGCTAGTTACCTTATAAGTGCTCCAGTAACATACATACCTAGCAAGTCCTGCAAAAGCCTTTTCTATATCATTAATCTCATCCAGTATGGCTTGTTGTGACACCTTATTATCCAAGCACAAGAGGCTACACAGGTCAACCAGATCGCTTTTAGATGCTGGAAGCATGAAGAAGTCAACTACTATGAGAATGGTGAGCCCCAGAGCTAGTTTACTTTTTATTACTAGGTCCTCCCATGATGCTTTTGCACCTTCTGGTGCAAGGAAAGGAAGAGCAATTTTCTTCATATACTTTAGCAGTAAGTCATTCACCTAGGATAAAGAAGGGAAGAAACAAACCAACGACAACATTAGCTCCCCAACAAGTCTTTTTCTTCTGAAGCCATTTTCTTCTGCTGGTTACAGCAAGGACACTTGATAGCCCTGCACACCTCGCAGCACCACAGCAGTAACAGGATCTAAGCACACACCACCACCAGAACATCAGGAGCAACACCCCAGGACCTGTGACAGCTTGGTGCCCCTTCTTTGTGCTGCCAGCTCCCACCACTCAGCTAGTGCTTCAGCTTCCCATGCCCACCAGAGATGGGGAGTGTCAACGGACCAAGGCAGATCTCAGGAAGGGAGCCAGTGAGCTGAGCAGTTGGACACCCAGGGCTGCCTTAGGTCACCATCACATGCCACAAGCAGGTTTCAGCTTCCCAGTGGACTCTGGGTTGGCTGGGAGTCAAAGGAAGAAAGATTTCTGTCCTTACCCACAGCCCCTAAAAGCTACTCTGAAACTATGTCCAGGGAGTCCATAGTACTGTGGTGCCTGGTGAAACCAAAAAAAAAAAAAAAAAAAAAAAAAAAAAAAAATCACCCTTCTGAAAACCAGCAGTGACTTGAAGCACCCATGGACTCTGCCAAGCTAGGCCGGCATGCCATCTCGGGAGACTTAGAAACAAGCAGCCCTGACACCGGTCTGAACACTCAAAGACAACATGACTCTGTCATATTCCATAATTCTACCAGGTAAGAAACTTGGGACTCCAGAAGCCCCGTCTGCATCACTGCGTAGAACCGAACCAGGAGGAGCTTGTCTCAAACAAATAAAAAGAAAAAAAAAGGCAGGTTTGGGGTCAAAGACTGGATCAGGTAAGTTGGTAACAGAGTGACAGGCAGCAGAACTAAAGGGCCAGGCTTAGAAAATTAATATCTGGACACAAAACCCCTCAAGTAAGAAGATACCACATCACAGCTCTGCCGCTGACCAACACGGGATACTCAGAACAGCACCTAATTGCAAAGGTGTGACTGAAGTTCCCAAGGCAGACAGGGGCACTCTCCCAAAAAGGATTCCTGCTCATTCTGTCACACCTGAACTTTTTTTTGACTGGAAAAGCAAAATTAACCCAACAAGGTCAACAGCAAAATGGAAAGTTGTGTGTTTAGTAACAATATCTGTTTTCTGGTACCTGTTAGAAGAAAGATTACCTGCTGCGCGCCAAAGTTTAACTCTGTCCATTGCATTTCCACACCATCATGTACCCATGGGTCTGCTGTAACAACACAAAACTGCCTCAGCTGGAAGAGGCAGTTTCTCAGGTTGTTGGGACTCCAGGTTCCAAGAATGCTGAAGATACTTTCTAACATAATATTCGCAGCTATTATCTTCCCATCCACCACGCCTTTATTTTCATCACGAAATAACATATTCTTGAGGTTTTTCATTACAGAAGGCTTTGCACACACAATATCATCATACTGATGCCATTCTAGAATAAGCAACACAGATGAAAACACAGGAAAACAATCATTTGGCAAACACATACACATTTGCATATGGCTTCACTCTCTCAGCTGTCCACAGAAATAACCCCACTGACCCGTTACGTTTTCAACTTCAGACAGCGCTATCTAATAACAATGCTAGTCCATATGAAGTTAGAGATCATCCCAATATGCAGATCCAGTCAGAAAAGCTCACCTCCATTGTTGAGCAAGTTGCCTCTTATGAATAAGCAGCGATTCACAGGATTACTTGCTACTGAATGCTTGTAAATAAATTCGTAGCTCCCTTCACCACAGGTAACCCAATATTTATAATGAATGTGCTTATACACATTTACTTTTGCAAGAGTTACAGCACCTTCAATGAGGTATCCATGTTCTTCTAGACATCTAGGAAACACAAAACACAGCAAAGGAAGACAAACGACATGTCAGCTGATCTCTACACCTCCTTTTCTATGCACCACTTTGTAACAGGAATGGTGATTATTCTTTCATGATGAAAGTTTTAGAATAGTTATCTCCATTATGAAAACCCTTTCTAGCAATATGCACCTATGGGCATATAGCTACAGTCTTACGTATTAGATGAAATACCACATTGCATCCTGTTCTCAGGAGCCAAAACACTCCTGTGTGTCTGTGTGACTCAAGAGGGTACGTACTTGGTGCAATTCAGCTCACAAACAGCATCCTCCCAGTCTGTGTAGGGGTAAATGCCTTCACCCCTGATGAACACTTTATGAATCTCTGGGTTTAGTTTGAAGTCTTTGGATAATATGGCATGGAAATATACTGTAACACCTTCACTTCGGCTCACAGGACTACAGGAAATAATTAGAAGGAAAATAAGAAGAATTACAATTTTTACTTTTTAATTGCACAAATCATTATAAACAACAAATAAGATTTGAGCCACTAGCTTACTGGATACAAGACCCATAAGCTCTGTCAACAGCTCACTCAAACTGATGCTACAGAGCAAGCCTGGCGTAAAGCCTAGTGCAAAAAGGAAAAATGAATTCCTAAAGGCAGCATGAAATGCTCTGGCCACATGTATCTGGGTCACTGCATTGGTGAGCCCACAGAAATACCTCACCCAGCAGTCACCTGAAACAGCTACACTTTATACCTCTCCCAGCACATACAGATTAAGCAAAACAAGTTATACTAATCAAAATAGCACTTCACACCATTAATTTGAAGAGCTGCATGTGTGAAGCACATGTTGCTTGTAAGAATAAGAAATAAAAGGGCTATCTTTTTTTTTTTAATCATCACATACCCAAAAAGGTTCAAGTACCAAGTGTACCACGTTACCCAGTACATGACCTGTGCTACAACTCCCAATCAAACATTGCCTCTCTTTGGCACGAGCAGTAGTCTCAGTTTTAAGGCAATTCTACTTCCACATATCCAAGATACATACAGACCAATCTTCATACTTCAGTCCCTCCCCTGCCTCAGTCTGGACTTCTCTAGTCCTTCTCACATCAAATCCTGTAAGTGAAGAATGCTGGGTAGCAGTAGGGGTGTTCTGACCTTTCTATAACCTTATCCACAGGTTGCTGGTTCCTTTGTTGCTTTTTCTCCTTGCAACTGTCTGTTACAGCCGAGGCATTGACCTTTCTAGCAGCCTTAGGTCCTTTGGTCTGACTTGCCTTCTCAGTGACTTCACCTGGGGTGGTCTTTTTCTCCTTTGTGTCTTCATTCTGCAACAGGAAGATGGGCAATACCCAATTAAACAGGAGGCCCTGGAAGCACATAATCCACAGAAATATCCAACATTGCTTCAGATGGGTGGGGACACCCAGAAATCACAACATATCAACTAGCTTCATACTTCTGGAAATGCTAATTCCCCACTGAGGAAAGCTACTGGTTAAGAAAAATGTTGCGTGATTCCAAGAGGAACACAGCCCACATACATTGGCAAGAAGTCAGGCCAACAAGCCATAGGTCCCCAGAGGATGGGGCATAAAGAAAGTGAAAGATAACCAACAGCAATTTACAGCTTAACAGGCCCGTCCCTAAGTGGAGCACAAACACCTGCAAAGCATGAAGATTTCCTCAGAGGAGATCCAAGAGCTCACTGAAGAGCACACCTGGAAGAGCTGGCTGGAGAGGAGACAAGGTCACAGCTCCTGGGGGTAACTGAGCAACCACTCAGTGAAAGAGCAGTGCTAGAACACGCAGGAGAGCAAAACTCAAGAAAACCCAAACCGTGTCATAGTGTTCCCAGATTTTTCTCCAGCCTTGTAGTCTTCAGCTTTACTAACAGCACAAACAAGTTCTAAGGAAACTTTTCCCAACTCAACCAAATACTCACCAGAGTGTTTGCATACATGCTTACCTTGGTAGTCGAACAGCTCGCTTTCTGCCTAGAGCCTTCTTCACTCTTCCTAGCCTGTGAGCTTTTGACCACAGGTGGAGTCTTTTTCGCTGGACTTTGATGCTCAGCACAAGGAGCTGCAGGCTTGCTTTTAGGTGCTCCTGTACCAGGAGACAACCCAGAGGAAATGCTTGCTCTCTCCCCTGTTGAGGCCAGTTTCTTATGGCTACCCAAGGACTGGGAATCTGGACCGGTTTCTGGAAGCTGGCCAGTGTCACAGTCACGACTGTCCCCTTCCATGTTACTCCTGACCACTTCTCTGCACTCTGTGGTACTTCCACCCTCCACCTTCTCCTTTGGGGCTGCAGAGCTTGGAGATGGGGCAGCCACATTGTCTGTGCTGCTCTGCTTTGGTGGGGTCATCACACCTACAGTGCTGTGGCTGCCTTCTGCAATTGCTTCCAGACTCCCAGCTTCCTTTCCCAAGTGACCCAATGCTCTGTCACTTTCATGTGTGCTTCCAGTCTCACCAGCAAGTACATCAGCCCCTGGTTTGTCTACTTCACTGCCCACAGTTTGTGCCTCTTGTGGAATAACATGTGTATCAGACAATGCTGTGGTTTGAGCTGGTGCTGTGCTTTGAGGAGGCAGGGAGTCGGGCTCCCTGGAGCTGGAAGTACCCTTTTTTGCTCTATTCCTTCTTCTTTTCTATTAAAAAAAAAGAACACCACAATGTCTGTTTATTCATTGTCGAAGAGAAATTCTTTGTCACCTCCTCCATTGCAGCTAGTACCAACATCTTCCTGCTACATTGAGTTAACAGAGAATGATCAGGAAGAGAAGGGACAAGACCAGCTACCATCTTCTATAGCAGGCGGAACTCCTGAGATCAAGAAACTCTTGAGAATTCTGGTTTTAATATTCAAGACTTTCTCAGCACTGAGCCTGATGCTCACTAACAAGACCAGACCAGTTACTGAGCTGAATTCTGTACCATTTCCCTCCATGCAGCAAAGGTTCTGCTGGGGGAGCTGTACCACTCAGCACATCAGCCGCCTGCCTACACAACACTTAATGGAAGCAGATATATCTGCAGTTTGCCTGGAAACACAGGCAGCAACATCGAGATGCAGGCCAAAGAGACTTGTGGCAATGCAGCCCAGCCTCATTGCTTTACAAAAAAAGAGCAACAGGTTACCAGCTACTCCTGCTCCTCAACACCAACAAAGAGCCTTACCCTCTTCAGTGACTTCTCAGAAGAATCACCAACCACGCACTGAGGTGCAGTCTCTGAGGTATCACTTGCAGCCGTTATATCCTCCAGCAGTGACGCTCCCTCTTCTTCCCACCCTTCCTGTGTCTCCGTAGAGGAGGGAGGCCCTCCTGCAGTGCAGTCAGGTGTGGACTCTGAGGTATTGATCAGAGCTCTTGTGTTCTCCATCAGCGATCCTCCCTCCACCTCCTTTGTTTCAGCAGTGGGAGAATGCCCGTCGGCAACTTCTCCCTTCACCTCTCCTCCAGGCTCTGCTCCTGTATCGGGGACTGGAGAGAGCTTCACCTCTCTTTCTGCAACAGAGGCAAGGTTCATTGTTAAACTGGAGAGTCAGGAAAGAAAATAGTTCTCAGCTGGCGGTGAGCAAGCAGGGTCTGCTGATGACTACACATTTCAATCGAACTGTTGTGGTTTAACACAGCAGGCAGCTAAACAACACTCAGCCCTGCACTCCCTCCACCCGAGTGGGATCACAGAATGGTTTGGGTTGGAAGGGACCTTACATATCACTTAGTTCCATCCCCACCCCACTGCCATGGGAAGAGACACTTTCCACTAGACCAGGTTGCTCAAAGCCCCTGAATGGGGGACAGAATTGGGGAAAAAAGGTAAAACTCATGGGTTGAGATAAAGGCAGTTTAATAGGACAGGAAAGGAAAGGAAAATTATAATAATGATAAAAGAATATACAAAACAAGTGGTGCACAATGCAACTGCTCACCACCCACTGACCGGTGCCCAGCCAGTCCCCAAGCAGCAGGCCACCACCCCCGGCCACCCTCCCTTGCTTTTTTGTTCAGCGTGACATCACACGGTAGGGAAATATCCCTTTGGCCACTTTGGGTCAGCTGTCCTGGCTGTGTCCCCTCCCAGCTTCTTGTGCCCCCCAGCCTCCTCGCTGGCAGGGCAGCGTGAGAAGCTGAAAAGTCCTTGACTTGTCATAAACAGCAACAACTAGAACATCAGTGTGTTATCAACATTATTCTCATCTTAAATCCAAAACACAGCACTGTACCAGCTACTGGGAAGAAAGATAACTCTATCCTAGCCAAAACCAGGACATAAACACCACACAGGAGCGCTGTTCAATAGCCACCACTAGCAATGACACCATCCTTCCCTAGCACATCCCTCCTTCCTCTCCAGGGCCCCTGAAGTCTGTAGAAGAATTATTAAAAGAAACCACTGTATTGAGGTACCAATCTATGCCCATCCTACCTCCAGCTAACATGCTACTGGCCAAAGCAGCAGGCACTGGGAACCACAGCTACCTGTCAAAGTGCTCAACCACCTCCTAGACGTGCAGTGACAGGACACTGGCATTTTCACAGCCTTCTGGACTGGTTGTGTGACCTCTACCATGCAGCTGAGTGTCACGTCCATGGAGGCATGTGAAACTCCCTTTTTATCTTCAACAGTTTTATCCAGTCCTTAAAACTTGTGAAATGGCAGCTCAGATCCAAGTTGGACGTCAGAGCAGATCTCTACCTTGTGCAGACCTCTTTCGCAGGCTCTTCAGCACTGCCTCTACCCCAATTTTGAGAGCAAAAGCTTTTAACCTCTTTGAGTGAAGATCAACCAACACCAAGAGACATTGATTTCCTCTGTGTATTTCTGGGAGCAGGAGCACAAAAATCACAGTGAAGGTAGCTCACAGCTCCTTTGCATATTACAGTCCAAAGGCTGCACTGTGCTTAATGAGAGTGGGTTGTTTCATACCTGAAACAGGCACCCTTCACAATATTGTTTCACATCCAATTTTCCAGCACACCATTCTCTGAAGACTTTAAACTCTTTCCTGAGCTCTTCCCTGCTCCTCAGGCACTCTGTTGACAGGACCTGACCTGCACATATTTACATAGTGAAGCTTCCTGGGCCCCCAGACAGCCTGCACATCTACCTGGCAAAATGCTACAACTTCCACCAACTTTAATCATTGGCAGAAGCAGGGACGAAACTTTCAGACCACCAAAAACAGATGCTTTGGCTGTTTTGCCTACAGCATTTAAGAGCTGGAGATCTTGCATTTGTTACCTTGCCATTCCAGGTTGCAGAAGGATTTGCTAAGAACTGATCTTGTCAGGACTACAGCAGCCTTGTTCTGACGTAGTGTACTATTTTAGGATCCTACTGCTTCATATCAACAAACCAAAAGCAACGCTAGTGGCCCCGGTCATTCTCTGTTTAAGCAAATACAGGATTAGGAAATATTTCCCCCAGTGTAACTGCGTTAATTGTGTACTTGATTCTGTTAACTGTTTGTAGGGGCAGGATTAACGTGTTGGCAAACAGAAATTCAAGGAGTGAACTCTAAACCTAACAACGAGCTTAAGACAGGGAGTTCTGGTTCAAGAGGGCCTAGATCAGCCTTTGTAATACAGCGTTCCATAAAAACGGCATCAGTTCATTGCCAAAACAGAAACTAGTTCCACACTGGAGATTTGAGCATGGAGAATGTGTAGGAGGCATCAGCGACTGACTCGCTCCACACTCCATCCCCCGCCAGCCACTGCAAAGCGAGGAAAACTCCATCTCCGGCCAGCAGCGCCAGGGATGCTGGAGAGGAGAGCAGCTCCAGCCACCCGCTGCCTGGTTTCAGCTGGGGTCAGAGTTCATTTTCCCCATTAAACCACGACACCTGGCCAGAGCTACATAAGCACCAGTGCCTGCCCGCTGCCTCCGGCCAGGTGCCCCAACCAGCCCCCCGCCATGCCCACCAGCCCCCCCGTGCCTGAGGCCCCGGCGGCCGGCTGGGCCCGGCATTGGCTGCGGGAGCCGGGGAAGCCGCCCCCGGGCCCGGCGTGACACCGCTGGCACCTCATCCCAGCCACGAGCCTTCCGGAGCCACAGAGGGAGAGACAGGGATTGGGGCAGAGACACACGCAGGCATTAACGTGCGGGAACAAACTCCTTGTCACAGAACCCTCCGCCCAGCCTCTCTCTTATTTTCGGGAGCCACCCCGCGGGCAAGCCAACGGCCGCTCCCTTCAGCGGCACCGGCCCACCTGCCGCGGGGACACCGCCAGCACTTGTACAAAATCGGTAAGGCCAGCCCCAACCGCCCCGCGCCAAGCCCTCTCTACAATTAAACACAGCTGGGAACGCACCGGGGCAGAGCGACCCAGCGGGCCTGGACGCGGGAGGCCTCACGTGAGGCCTCACGTAATGCCTCCGGGTCGGCCCCGCTCCCCGCCCCCGGGATGCCCGCAGGGCGCCGCTGCTTCCAGGCAGGCGGGGGCCGCGTCCGGTCCCCCCGGGGCCCGCAGCCCCGCCCTCACCTGCACCGCCCGTGGCGGAGGCGGGACTGACCCTTGGGCGGAGCCTATATATGCAAATGAGATGCCGCTCGTTCACGGCGAAGGACCAACCCCCACCGCCTCCCGGGCGTATATGCAAATGAACCGGGTGGCTAAGCCAATGGCGTGGCGAAGGGGCGACGGAAAGCAAATGAAGCCCGTTAGGGGAGGGGCGGGGGCGGAGCTGCCCGCGGCTCCCAGCCCCCAGCCCGCGCTGCGGGCCGGACCGGGGTCACGAAGGTGTTAGGGGTGTCCCGGGTGAACGGGGAGGCCAGAGGAAGAGGAGAGTGCTCAGGAGACAGCCGGACGCACCGGCGCGTCGGTGGTTACCGGCGAGCTCGAGGCGCATCGGAGGGCCTGGCAGCACCGCGAGGTCGAGGCTCGCCAGGCGGTCGGGGATCACCGGGGAGCTTATGGCTCACCGGAGAGTCCGGCGCTCCGCGGGGTCGGGGTGCACTGGAGGGTCGGAGGTCACCGGGGAGCTCGAGGCGCACCGGAGGGTCGGGGCGCACGAAAGGGTCGGGGTGCACCGGGAGGCTGCAGCGGGGCCCGGAGCCCGCAGCGCACCGCCCCCCCCGGGCCCGGCGGGAGCCCCCCGCACAGCGCCGCCCGCACCGGAGCCCTCCGCAAACCCAGGCCCGGTGCCGCGGACCGCCGCTCGGCCTGGCCCGCTACCTGCCAAGACAACGCAACTCACCGTCGGGGCGGGGGCCGGAGCGGGGACCGGCACCTGCAGCAGCCGCTCCACCAAGCTGAGCCGCCGCCTCCCGGCGAGTGAAGTTTCGCTTTTCCGCGGAGCCGCCGAGTTTCGTTTCTGGGACGTCACCGCCGCCACCCGGGCCCGCCCCCCGGCCCGGCCCCTCTCACCGGGGCCCGCCCCGCCGCGGCGGCCGGAACCGGGCGGGGGTCCCGTGTCCGCCCCCGCCGAGGGCCTAGCCGGCAGCGGTGACCGGGAGCGGCCCGGACCACCGAGCATCCTCCCGGGCACCGGGGAGGCGCAGCAAAGGGCTGCTCCGGCGGGAGGCGGCGGGTGCTCGGCTCTCCCCGGGGTGCCCCACGGGCCCCCCAGGGCCGGCCCGCTGCGGGGGCTTGGGGGCGCCATCACCCCTCCGGGGGGCTGCTGCCAGCCCAGAGCTGGGCGCCCACCACCCGCTCCAGCTGCCCAGGGCCGGCGGGGCAGTCCCTGTGGGGATGGGCTGGGGCGCAGCTCCCCCTGGCCCTGCTGAGCCCCGGTTCAGGAGTCCCCAGAGCGCCGGCCCAGCCCCGCTGCGTTCGGCTTTGGGCTGGGGAGGCACCGACCCAACCCCCTGCCGCCTGCCGGGCAGCGTCCCGCAGGCCGCCTGTAATTGCTTCTTGGTCCCGGTTATTTCTTCTTCCCGTCGGGTCTCTGAGGTGCTGCGGTAGCACGGGCAGCAAACGGCCATAAACAGGCCGTCCGGCTGCGGGAGCGGGGCTGTGACCGGGGTGGGCGTGGGGCACCTGTCTCTCCCGTTGCCCCCCCAGGTGCAGGGATGCAGGACAGGGCCCGCCAGCAGCCGTGGGGATGGCAAGTGCATTAGTGGAAAACATCCTGCTGGATGCCACAGCCAGAGATGGGGACACAGCTGTCACCCTGTCCCCAGATCCAACCGGGACTGAGCAGAAGATGGGCTCCCTGCAGCCCCAATCTTCGCTAGTGCTTCCACACTCACCTGCACACACGGGTTCAAGCATGCATGCTATTTACACGCGACCAGCCCTTTTTGCCCCCATACCCTTTGCTTTTCCTACTCTCGCTTCTCCCAGCATCCCAGGGCAAGGGCTTACCTGAGCCCCCTCCTGCCGAGCTCCGGCTCTCAGCACCAGCTCGGGCAGCCAGGGCTGCTCTTCACGCGGCGTGGAAAGACGCGGGTCACATCTGCTCCACCTCGGCCCTGGTCACTCCTTGTGCGGCGACATGGCTGGAGGGGACAGGAAAAGAGGGCGCCGGTGCCCTTCCCGCTCTGCAAATGTTTATCCGCTGCCGGTGCAGCAAGAACTCGCCGCCCAGCGCTGCTCCGCTGCAGAAACAAACACTCCCACAGCTTCCAGCGGCAGCGGCTACTGGCCCCGGAGCTCTGTGGCCCCCGGGCACCTCTGAACTCCTGCAAAACCTGCGACAGCTTTAGCAGGAGGAGCTGTGCCCGAGCCTGCCTTCAGGCCCTGAGCCACAGGGCAGCCCCAGCTTAGTTTCGGTTTCTATTCCTTGGTTTGCTCAGCAGAGCCCAGAAATTAGGAGTTTAATTTTTCCTTCCCACACAAAACGAAAAAGCTTTCCCTCAAGGAAGGCAGAGATCACACTGATTCATTTCCCATTACTGCCTTATTATACCCTCCCCAACGGGGTGTCAGCCAATTCAGGAAAGATGCTTTCTCCCACCACCTGCCCCTCCCAGCCCCGCTGCCTGCCAGCGCTGCCTTTTGCACCCATGTCACAGCAAGGCGGGCACAAGCTGGTGTCACGGTGCCTGTCCCCTGGGGTACCTGGCAAGGAGTAGGCAAGGGGCTGCACCCCCAGGAGGAGACCCCAGCCCCACCCAATGAGTGTCTGGCAGAACACCCCACAAACCACGAGGATCAATAAAACCACTGATGTCTTTCACAACCCAGTACCCCGAGGCCGAGAGCTGCAGCATGCCCATGGGCTTGGAGGGCAGCGCCAGCATACAAAAACTTGCTTTGACAAGAGTACGCTCTGCATCACAGTTCGGTATGCAGAATAAGCAGAATAAGGAAAGTCTCAGAATTAAAATAGCTGATTTTTAAAAGACAGCAGTTTTGAGGATGGGGAAAGCCTGCAGGAGGGATGGCTTTTTCCCAGTGACCATGATGGGGAATGGCTTTGCCCCACTAATCCCTTCCACCTGTCTTTGGTCTAGAGAACCAGCAAGGAGCCAGAGCTCTGGCGGGGCTGAGGAGCTGGTGAGGGACCAGCCGGACCCCTGGTCCCAGTGTCTCCAGCAGCACTCCCTCCCCTCGTGCCGCCCATGCAGCCTGTGTGGGGTTGCACTGGTGCTGCTCTGCCCTCCCCTGCATGTGACATGGGGACAGTCCCCCGACAGGCATCCCACCCAGCTGCCAGGAGGCAGGGCAGGTGCAGGCAGCTCCAGTGGAGGATGCAGGTTGGATGTCACAGCCGCTGCTCTGTGTGACACAGGATGTACAGCCCTGGCACAATCAGTAGCAAGGAGATGGCAAGGCAACAGTGTCCCTGAGGAGGTTCCAGGGGGTTCCTTGACTCACTGGATGAGCCCCGTGGGCAGCAATGAGCTCTCGCTGGTGCTGGTGTAGGGGGCTGCCCCGCCATCCCCCGGCTCCGCTCCTCTGCATCTCTCTGAGCCAGGAAGGGAGAGAAACAGGACAGAGAGTTAAGCCAAGGCCCATGTCCTGGTTTTGGCTGGGATAGTTATTTTTCTTCCCAGTAGCTGGTACAGTGCTGTGTTTTGGATTTAAGATGAGAATAATGTTGATAACACACTGATGTTCTAGTTGTTGCTGTTTATGACAAGTCAAGGACTTTTCAGCTTCTCACGCTGCCCTGCCAGCGAGGAGGCTGGGGGGCACAAGAAGCTGGGAGGGGACACAGCCAGGACAGCTGACCCAAAGTGGCCAAAGGGATATTTCCCTACCGTATGATGTCACGCTGAACAAAAAAGCAAGGGAGGGTGGCCGGGGGTGGTGGCCTGCTGCTTGGGGACTGGCTGGGCACCGGTCAGTGGGTGGTGAGCAGTTGCATTGTGCACCACTTGTTTTGTATATTCTTTTATCATTATTATAATTTTCCTTTCCTTTCCTGTCCTATTAAACTGCCTTTATCTCAACCCATGAGTTTTACCTTTTTTCTGATTCTCTCCCCTATCCCACTGGGGGGGGGAGTGAGCAAACGGCTGTGGGGTGTTCAGCTGCCTGCCAGGTTAAACCACAACAGCTCACCATGAATCCCCAAGGCCAGGGTGACCCTGTTCTCAGGAGGAGCTCCTGCTCACCATCCCAGGAGCCAGGCCCCTGTAGCCCCCCACACTACAGCTCTGGGGCTTGACAAAGGTCAGATTTCCCAGGTTTGTCTTCCAGAGCCCCGCTCAGCAGCAGCCTAGGGGACCCCAGCCCAAGGAGAGCACCCAGAGCCTCACCTGCCTCCTCCCGGCTGAGGAAATGCTGGAATCCTTCTAAGTCTGCAGACAGCAGGACTTGGAGAACAGGGTCCTGAGGGCAGAGAAACCCGGGCTGGGGGAGCCTGCTGCTGGCTGCTTCCCACCTCTCCAGGGCTGTGACCAGCCAGCCAGCCCAGGGCAGAGGATGCAGTCCTTCCCCACCGCCCCACATTCCGCAGCTGGGCTCAGACGCGGCAGCCTCCACCTCTTTGAGATGAAGGCACTTGAGGTGATGACGCTGCTCCAAGAAGAGAGGCAGCAGCATCCTCACGGCAGGTGGGAAGGCAGCTGGGCTGAGCCCATCAGCACAGACCCTGCCCTGGGGAGTGGGGCTGACTCTGGGTGTGGGGAGAAGCGGCAGGACCCAGCATGGGGCCAGCCAAGGCTGCATCCCACGTACCTGCAGGCTGCAGAAGGCCAGCGAGAGGCCATGCTTGCGCAGCTCCTGCAGCAGCTCTGCCAGCCCCACCACCACGGTGTAATCGATGCTGCTGACATGGCAACAGTCCAGGATGACAGAGCGTGGTAGAGATGCTGCTGGAAGAAGAGCATACAATCACACCCCTGGCAAGTCCAGAAATGACCAGCCCAGGGGACACAGCCCTTAGAGCCAGAGCCATGGCTGGAAGGGGTGAGACAGCCTCGGGAGAGCAGCAGCAGCCAGGGGCTGGTCCCCAACACAGGGAAGCTGTGCTGTCGCTGCTTGCACCCGCAGCCTGCAGGGCTGGACAGTGCCTGCCACCCCTGCCAGAAGCGATCCACGTGGGCACTGGGTTACAGCCAGGTCCCCAGGACAAGCTGGCGGGCCAGGGAGCGCCGTACCTGCCAGAGCATGGCTGCACACAGCATCCCTGAGGCACTCCATGGCTGGGAAGTGCAGGCTGCTCCCTGGCTGCACGAGGAGCACATCCCCCTTCGACACCTGCGTGAGATCCGGGTGCAGAGGGACAGGTCACGGGGAGCTCAGGGCTGTGACCTTCCCCAGGTGGGGACAACCACCCATGTGACAAAGCAAAGCACCATCCTCCTGGCTGGAGGGGGACACACACGACCTCCCATGCCTCAGGGAACCCCTGCTCCTGCACACCCCAGCATCTACAGGAACAGGGACAGCAACGCCTCCCTCTCCTGCTCCCAGCTCCTGCAATGCCCCTTTCCTTGTACTCTTTGAAAGGGGTCCCGGGGCTGCACCAACAGTGGGCTGGGGACAAGGAAGAGGGCAGGAGCAGGACAGAAGCATTCTGTACCCCAACACCCTGCTGCCCCTCAGGGAGCCCTCTCCCAGCTCCCTGTTCCCTTGGTGAGCCCAGCTGGCCCTGCTGCACCCAAGGGAAGGTGTGAAGCCCACCTTTACTGGGGGCCTGGCAATGGAGTAAAGCAGGAGAACCCCTGAGACCAACACCCCAGCCACAATGCCGTACTGGACCTCCCAGAAGCAGAGCAGGAACGTCACGCAGAGGGGCACGAGGTCCAGCCCTGCAAGAGAGACAACCCAGGCTCAGCTGTGCCTTGTTCTTGGGCCACAGGACCCTCCAGGACAGCGCCTGCTCTGCAGGCAGAGGCTGCACCGGGGGATCAACAGCCCCCTGCTCGAGCCCTCACTCTTAACCCGCCATAGCGTCCTGAAGATCCCAGCATCAAACATGGGGACCACAGCCGAGATGATGACGGCAGCCAGCGCTGCTTTGGGGATGTAGTAGAAGAGCGAGGTGAGGTACGCCAGCGAGAGCAGGACCAGGGCACCTGCAGAAGACAGCGAGCACCTGAGCCACGGGGCTCCCAACGCCCAGGGTGCCCGGGGTGGCATGGGGTCCTGCAGAGCAGCCCATGGCAGGGTCGGGGACTCTACCTGTGATGAGCCCTCCTGCAGGGGTGCAGACACCCGATTGCGCGTTCACCGCTGTCCTGAAATGCAAAGCAACATGCTGTCCCAGGCTGTGCTGGGGCTGGCCGGGACCAGCAGCTGCCCCCACCTGCTGCCCAGAGACCCCACCCAGGAAAACTACCCACTCTGTCGAACCCCACTGGGGAGAAATACATGCAAGCCTCCAGTTCCCAGCCTGCAGCAGGACCACAGAACACATGAGATGGGAGGGAAGGTTGCTGCGGGACACATGCATAGCCTGGCAGCCAAGGTGGGCAGCTACAGACCAGGACACGAGCTCAGGGACCCACCGGCGTCCACACAGCCTTCCACCCAAGATCTCACACAGGCCCCTCAGCACACAGCCTCAGTGAGCATCCTGCAGGCTCTGCTCCCCCTCCTGCTACCCACCGGCCAAAGCTGCCCGTGATGGGATACGCTGAGACGAAGGAGCCCAGGACGTTGGCGAAGCCTGCAGTGGGGAAGGAGAGGGGCTGCGGATGCAGCAGCTATGGCAGGCACTGCCCAGAGCCATGAGGTCTGTGCCCCTGTCATCACCTCCTCCATCCCCGAACTGGTACCCAGGGACAGATCAGAGCCCATTCAGCCCGGTGAACTGGGTGCAGGCTGCTCTGGAAATTGCTAAGCTGTGAGAAAGGCTCAGGGTAGGGGCAGCATGCAAGACAAGAAAGATAAAATTTCAGATAGAGGTAGGACTGCTAAGATGGGGATCTCTGGTAGCTCAGGAGCTGTGGGACACATGGCAGCTCTTGGGTCGCATCCTCACGCCCTGCCCTCCTGCTCCGAGCAGCCTCTTACCCATAGCCAGCAGCTCCTGGTTGGGGTCAATCCTGTAACCGTTCTGCGAGGCTGAAAGGAGATGAGTGGCATCACCCCGAGCTTCCCATAGGCACAACCCGCCACGTGCATGGAGCAGTGCCTGGGACAGCTGTGGGCCCCATCCCAGCACCCCCCAGGTGCAGGAACACCCCGAGACAATGCTCAGCTCCTGTGGCTGTGCACAACAAAGGCACCCCCAAGCCCACTCCCCAGTCATGCATGGGGAAGCTGCCTGGCCAGGGGAGGGGGTCAGCAGCACACTGCAGGACCCCTCCTGCCAGCCCATGCTATGAACTGGGCTTGGCACAGCACCCAGTCCTTCCTGCTGCCCCTGTGGGAACAGCACCCTTCCCAGCACCTCAAACACCCTGCAGAGACCCCTCGCGGGAGCCTGGCACAGCCGTACCAAAAGCCTTGGCAATCGCAACAGTCTCCAGCAGGCCCATGAGCGGGACCACAGCCAGCCCGACCCCCATGTCCTGGGAGGGAAGGACACAGTCAGCGCTGCCACCGAGGAACGAGGGTCACCCTGCAGCAAAGCCCCCTCCTGCTGCGTGGGGAGCTGGAAAACGCAGGGGTAGGGAGACAGCAGCCCGCAGGGAGCGCAGCCTCTGCCAGCCAGCCTGCACCCACCTCCACCATGCTCCAGAAGGGGACAGTGCCATTGGGTGCAGCCACGGAGAAGGGTGGCAGCCGGAAGGCAGGGAGGCCCTGGGGGATGCTGCTGGTGAGCGTGAGTGGCTGGAAGCCCATCATCTGGAAGGAGTAAGCAACCAGGCCAGCAAACAGGACTACAAGGGCATTGCGTGCTGCAGTGGAAACAGCAACTGTGAAAACCTGCCTGGAGCCCAGGGCAGCAGCAGGGACAGCAGGAGGTAGGTACCCAGGCTGCTGAGCTAAGCCTTGGGAAAGGACATGCACAGCAGCAGGACCATCCCTAGGACTCTGTCCTCCCCGATCCACCTCCAGGTCTCAGCTCCTGCCGACCTGGGCTTTACCAGTTTCAGGCTGACTCTTCCCTGCCCTGAAGAGAGGAGAGCTCAGGAAGGACGGCCGCAGGAGGAGAGAGGGCAGGGGACTGCCAACGCACCCGTGGTGGAGGTCCAGACGATCAGGTAGCTAACCCTGGCAGCCAGCGGCTCCACATGGGCAACTCGGGGCAGGTGGCTCTTCATCACCTGGAGCCCTGCCAGTGCAGCCAGGCAGGCCAGCCCCAGGACAGCGTCCCCAGCCCTGCAACAGGCCCATCAATGCCAACCCAGACATGCTGCAGAGCACAGGGAGAACTAACCCAGAGCTCTGCGGGAGCAAAAGCATGTGCCTGGGCATGTGCTGTGGCTTTGCAGAGAGGCGCATAGCTCGCAGGGATGCTGCTGGCACCTCTGTGTACCACCAGCAAAAAGCATCACCTCCCTGGGGGGTCAGCAGAAGGAGGAGGGGGTGTCCCCCAGTCAGCGGTACAACACTAATGGGTTTGTGGGCTCTTCATAAACAGGGAAGAAGGACCCCTGCAACAGGCAGGATCTGTGTGGCACAATCTGCCTCCTCCTCCTCCTACTGCTGCCACTCACAGCTAGGCAGGGACATCTTCTGTCAGCTGTGATGAAGCTGACACTGTGTGTCACTGTGCTGTGTGCGAAACCCAGGCTGCAGCATAGACCCCAAGCCACGGGTGCAGCTAATGGGAGAGGGCAGATAGCACGGGGACACCCAAGCTCCCTCTTGGACTGTCAAAAACATAAGGAGGACTTCAACATGGACAGTCCCAAGGATGTGCCTTTGGGCTGGCAAAATCCTCAGGTATCTAAATGGAAGCAGAAAACAGGACAAGCGTGCCCCGTCCTTCCCCTTTAGCAGCTTGGGAGCCCACGTGCTCCCGCATCTTCAAATTTCCCGCTCAAAAGGAAATGACTTGAGAACAAGCACTTGTGTCACAGTGCTGGGTAGAGACAAGAAATCGGTCCAAGGTGCAACCAAGGAGATGGGGAGCAAAGCAGCAGAGCCTGAAACCCCGCAGCTGCAGGGGTAGGGAGCAGGGCAGGCGCAGGGATGGTGCTGACCTGGTCTCCCCGATCCTCCGCAGTATCTCATACACCTGCAGGAAAAACTGCCGAGGGATCCCCTGCAGCCCCAGGATGTTCTGTGCAGGAAGACAAAGACTGGTGAAAGCCCAGCACGACCTCAGCTGCCAGGTGCCATGGAGGGGCTGCCAGGAGCACCGGAGCTCAGCCCTGCTCAGGGCCCTGGCACATGCATGGTGCCAGCGCTGCTGGTGGGAACGCTCCTCAGCAACCACCCCGTGCTCCTGCACGTGCTCCAGGACAGCCCTTTCCCTGCACATCTCCGTGCAGGCAGGGCTCAGAGATGCTCTGATTTCTTTTTTCCATTCCCAGGCCCTGAGGTGCCCGCACCCCATCTCGCACACATGACAGCATAGCTCTGGAGAGAGGGCTCAGCGTGGGACCCTCACCCCAGCCCATGCAGCCCCTCGCCGTCCCCCTGCACTGTTCTGGGTGCAGCAGTGAGCGCCCAGCACCTTCGCAGTGGCCCCTGCTGTAACCACAGCCATTACCCAACACTGGCCCACTGGTTCCTCACAGAGCTGACACCATCTCGCGAGTGTCTGATTTTGGTTAACCACAAAGGAACTGCTGCAGCTCCAGAGGAGCCAGAGGGCCTTCCGAGAGGCCAGCGATGGACTGGCAGAGCTGCAAACCTACCAGACCTTCCATCGCCACAAACCCGCTGTGCCCTGCCCACAGAATCACCCAGCACCTCCTGCAAGTGGCCAAATCAAATGCCCTGGTTTTACTGGTGTCCTGAGTGCCACCAGTTGGTCACAGGCTGAGGGTGTGTTCGGCTTGGTCTGCTCAGAGCAGAGGACTCAGGGACCCACCAGAACCACTGGCAGGGGGGACTCATGGCCCCTTTAGGGCTCCTTCCTCTTGCACCGATCGTGTCGCCCAGCCCTGTTCTAAACATCCCAGCTCTGCAGCACGGCCGGCTCCAGGAGAGAGCAGGGGAGGCAGCCAGAGGAGACCAGCAGATCCTACCTTGATCTGGTTGAAACTAATGGTGACAGAAGCAGCTGACGTAAACCCTTTAATGACCGGGCAGGAGACGAAGTCCAGAAGGAAACCTGCACGGGACAGGTGGCAGTAAGCATGCTGCTGGCCCCAACGGGGAGCACAGGGTGTTTGCACACACACAGAGCTGCCACAAGCGCTAGCTGGGCAACCCCAGTGTCTCGACAGGGGAGGGGGCGAACAACACCAGGATGAACAGCAATATTCTAAAAATATCACCCTGCACAGCAAGAGCATCTCACCAAGGCGCAGGAACCCCATGGCTAGCTGGATGCAGCCGGAGAGGAAGGCGAGCAGGATGGCATAGGCAGGCTCGTGGAACGCGTATGAGGAGACAAGCAGCGACATGATGGCAGTGGGACCCAGCGTCACGTCCTTGGCGGTGCCCAGGAAGCAGTAGACAAAGCAGCCCATGAAGGAAGAATAGAGGCCGTACTGCACGGGGACAAAAGGAGCACAAGGCTCGGTGCCGGGAGCTGCCAGACGCCCTCGGGTCCCTCCAGAGCCCGCAGCCAGCCCCTGGCGAACACACGGCGTCTCTGGCTTCCCACCCCAGGAAAAGGGCGACCGCACAGCACCAGCCCGCGGCCGACGGCCGCCCCCCCGCCGGCAGGCATGTCCCCGGGCCCCCACGGCCGCGGGGCGCTGCCACCCACCTGCGGAGGCAGCCCGGCCACCTCGGCGTAGGCCAGCGCCTGCGGCACGGCGGCGAGCCCGACGCTCAGGCCGGCCATCGCGTCGAGCTGCAGCCAGGCCGGGGAATAGCGCGGCAGCCAGCGCAGCACCGGCAGCCACGCCCGCACCCCCGGCCACCGACGGCTCCCCCCGCGCTGCCCGCCACCGGGCACCGGCATGGCCGGGGCCGCGGCACCCGCGCTCCCCGACGGTGCGCGGAGCTCCCGGGGGCGGAGGGGGCCCGGGGGCCGCGGAGAAGCGGGTGCGGGGCCGGGAAGCACCGCGGCCAGCCCGTTCCCAGCCGCGGGGCCGGTGGCTCCGCCCGGGCCGGATCTGAGCCGCCGGGGCCGCCTCACGTGACCGGGGCAGAGGCGGAGCCGCCGAGTCCCGCCGCCGCCCGGCCGGAGCCAACGCCGCCGCTGCCGGTGCCCTGCCGGTGCCATGCGGCCCTGGGCGCTGGCGCTGCTGGTGGCCGCGCTCCGGATCGGCGGGGCCCCGGCCCCGGCCCGCAACGTGCTGCTTTTCTTGGGTGAGTGCGGCCGCCGGCCCGGTGGAGACCCCCGGGGACTCGGGACCCTGCCCGGGGCTCGGGGCGGCCCGGGGGCGGCCCCGGCGGTCCCAGTGCATCCCTTCTGCTGGGACGGTCACTGCAGCACCTGCCCTCAGCCCAGGCATGCGCCCCGTGTCACTGGCGTCCCCAGAGCTTTGCGCCCTGGCATGGTTAGGGACACCCCGAGGGTGAGGCCGAGGGCTCACCCTGCATCCCCCCGCCCCGCTGCAGCAGATGACGGTGGCTTTGAGAGCGGTGCCTACAACAATTCGGCCATCCGGACACCCAACCTGGACGCACTGGCCCGACGCAGCGTGGTCTTCCAGAACGCCTTCACTTCCGTCAGCAGCTGCTCGCCCAGCCGCGCCAGCATCCTGACCGGCCTACCCCAGGTAGGGGCACCCCCATGCATCGGGGTGGGGGCTGCCAGTCCACGGGGGTGACTGGGGACGACCATTCTTACGGCACAGTCACAGGACTTGGCTATCCTCCCATGCCCCTCACCCACCCTCTTCCCAGCCCCCTGGGACCCCCTTCCCATGCACGCACCTGCGTGGCTGGACTTGTTTTGGGGCCAGGCTGGCAGGCAGTGTCCAGCTGGGATGTCTCCCTCCACCTGCAGCACCAGAACGGGATGTACGGGCTGCACCAGGACATGCACCACTTCAACTCCTTCAACAGCGTGCGGAGCCTGCCCCAGCTGCTCAGCCAAGCACGTGTCCGGACAGGTAGGGAGCCCAGGGCGGGTGACACGGGCAGGGAACCCCCCCTCTGTGCACCGAACCCCATCAGGTGAGAGAGCTTTTCGGCCAACGTGCCTGTGAGCTGGAGAGCAGCAACTGCACTCGTGCTCTGTGCTGACACCTGGGTTTCACTTTGCTTCCTCCCACCGCTGCACCTCTGCCTTCCTCCTTACACCTCACTTTCACTTCTGTTCCTCATCCTGCCCCTTCCTGGTTCCCAGGTCCACACAAGGCTCATGCCTGACCCAGACTTCCACCCAGGCCGCTCAGCTGCTCTAGCGCTTACCCACAACCTGAGGCAGCGTGGTCCCCGGGTGGGTCCCATCTTCTGGCCAGATGTGGAAGTGCCTCTGCAACCAGCAGAAATGACTGGAGAGGCCAGCAGCATCTTCCACTCTCACCAGTGTTTGCTGAGCGCAGCCCGTGCTGGAGCAGATGAGCTGCATCAGCTCCCAGGGTGGAGAGCAGCAGCCAGTGTCCTGCCCCTGCGCCCCACTGCTCGCGGCACACCGCGTGTCTGCATTCTTGCAGGGATAATTGGGAAGAAGCACGTTGGGCCCGAGACTGTCTACCCCTTTGACTTCGCCTACACAGAGGAGAACAGTTCAGTCTTGCAGGTTGGGAGAAACATCACTCGAATCAAAGCGCTCGTCCGGCAGTTCCTGCAGAGCCAGGATGGGAGGTGAGATGGACCCTACATCCCTGGGGAAGGCTGTGAGGGGGCACAGGAGAGGAGATGGAAATGGGCTTCACTGAAGATGTGTTTCCATGTCCCAGTGAGTCACAAGTAGGAAGGGACACCTTGTGTCTGGGTCACCCCATATCCAGAAGCCCAGATTAGGTGGGAGTCCTCCTGCCCACCCCAACTCACCCCGGCCCAGCCCAGGAAAGGTCTGGGGGAGTGTGGGCAGCCCTTTGCTACACCACCTCCACCCTTCCATCTCTAGGCCCTTCTTCCTCTACGTTGCCTTCCATGACCCCCATCGCTGTGGGCACTCCCAGCCCCAATACGGAGCCTTCTGTGAGAAATTCGGCAATGGAGAGACTGGCATGGGCTGGATCCCCGACTGGAAGCCACAGCTTTACCGCCCAGAGCAAGTGCAGGTGGGAGCCTGTGGGGCCACACGGGGCTATATGGGACTATATGGGGCTGCGCAGGGCCATATGGGGGCTGCATGTGACAGCAGCCTCCGACGGAGCCAGGGCAGCTGCGGGCTGGCCCCCGCCTTGGTCACTGCCATCAGCACTGTGAGCAAGAGCTGGCGAAGGCCACCACGGTGTACCCATGACCTCCTTCCCCGTGGCAGCCACATGCCACTTTTCCTTTCTCCGTTCAGGTCCCTCACTTTGTTCCAGACACGCCGGCGGCCCGGGCGGACCTGGCAGCCCAGTACACAACCATCGGGCGCATGGACCAAGGTAGGACCTGCGGGGACCAGGCTTGTGCTGGTGAGCGCTGCGGTCCCTCATGTCCCGCGCCTCAGCTCTGCCCCTCCATCCACAGGGATCGGGTTGGTCCTGGAGGAGCTGCGCCGTGCTGGCTTCCACAACAGCACACTGGTGATCTACACCTCCGACAATGGCATCCCCTTCCCCAGCGGCAGGACCAACCTCTACCGGTCGGGCACCGCCGAGCCCCTGCTGATCTCCTCCCCTGAGCACACCAAGCGCTGGGGGCAGGTCAGCCAGGCCTTTGCCACCCTCCTGGGTAAGAGCCTGTGGCCCCGGCAGGGAACAGAGACATGCAGAGCTGTACCGGGGGGTGTGAGCTGGCACCCACCCTCCCCACACCGAAACGCAGGGTCCTGTCCCAGGGGACAGCCTGCAGCCCTCGGCACTGGCACGGCCAGCCTGGGAAAGGAGAGGAGGGACGACAGAACAGTAGGGTCCCCTGCAGCAATGTCATCCCAGGGCTCAGCTCTGCAGCTTGTCCCAGGACCACCCGCAGCCCATGTGGCAGCAGACCCCAGAGACCTTTCTGCCCCTCTCCAGGGTTGAGCTCCCTCCCATGGGCCCCAGCCCTTCATCTCATCCTTCTCCTCCCCTCCAGATCTGACGCCAACCATTCTGGACTGGTTCTCCATCCCCTACCCTTCTTACAGCATCTTTGGCACGAAGCGGGTGCAGCTTACTGGAAAGTCTCTGCTGCCAGCGCTGGAGTCGGAGCAGCCCTGGGCCACCACCTTCAGCAGCCAGAGCCACCACGAGGTGACCATGTACTACCCCATGCGAGCCATCCAGCACCAACAGTTCCACCTCATTCACAACCTCAACTACAAGATGCCCTTTCCCATCGATCAGGACTTCTACGTCTCGCCCACCTTCCAAGACCTGCTCAACCGCAGCAGGGCCGGGCAGCCAACCCACTGGAACAAGACCCTGCACCAGTACTACTACAGAGACCGTTGGGAGCTCTTCGACTGCAGCCAGGACCCCTCCGAGAGCCAGAACCTGGCCCCCGACCCCCGCTATGCCGCCATCTTCCAGCTGCTTCGTGCGCAGCTCTTGAAGTGGCAGTGGGACACAAGCGACCCCTGGGTGTGCGCCCCCGATGCCGTCCTGGAAAAGAAACTGAGCCCCCAGTGCCGGCCGCTGCACAACGAGCTGTGAACATCACCTCTGCCCGGTAGCCCCCCTGCCATGGGCCAGCTGCACGCTGCCCTGGGGCACGAGGGGGTGGGGGCAAGATCCTGGCTGGGCTGGTCCCAAATCCCTGGGTGACACCCCGAGGCTCTGCTCTCTGTACCACAAACACCGCTTGGCCCTGGAGCACTCAGGGATCCTCATGCCTTTATTTTTGGCCAGAGGAGCCATAGGGCCAGGCTGCTCCTCAATAAAGCCTCAGGAGGAAAGGTCTGTTTTTACCTGGGGCTGAGCACATCCCTGCCAGCTCCCGGTGCTGCTGCAGCTCCTGGTGCCACAGCTCAACCACAGACATGTGGTGGGGGCCAGGGCTGGGGCCCCCGGCAGGCAGCAGTCCCCAGGCTTGGAGCCAGCAGGATGGATGGGCCAAGGGGCTCTGCAACCTGGCCAGAGCTGCGGGAACAGCTGGGGGTCCCTCACCGCTCTGGGAAATGGGGTGAAGCCTGAGAGGATCCCGCTGGAGGCCCTCAGGCAGGGATAGAGCCGGGGTGGGGGTGGGGGGGGGGGGGTGGTCCCAGCCGGGGGGAGAGGGCTAGGCCAGGGCTCAGCAGCACTCTCAGGACAGGCAGTGGCAGAAAGGGGCACGGACATGGCCTAGGGCTGCTCCCAGCAAACAGCAACTTCATTCACAGCGCTGCTCCCTTGCGCCCTGCATGGATCCCCCTCCCCAAAAGCACAGCCAGGAGACTCCCTGCGGTCCCTCCACAGGCTACCAGTCCAGCATGTTAATAGGTTTGCTGTCTCACAAGGCACTGAGGTCTTTTTTACCCTGTTCTGAAGAAGACGAGGGTTTCCCTGTCCCCAGGAGTTGTGCAAGCCCCCTCGATGCGAGTCCAGTGCACACATCTCCAGCTAACTCACGTTAGCCAGAAGGGAAGCCACAGCCCAGGAGCCGCATCCCGTGGGAAGAGCGGCAGCAGCTCCAGGTTTGCGAAAGACGGGATGGATTCGGCCCCAGCGCCAAAGGGAGCAGCACTGCCTCTCCCCGCCGAGTGGCACAGGTCCAGCATCAGCTCAGAACCAAGTGATCACAAACTGCTCCCACATCGGCAGCGACACAGGCACTTTCAGCACCTGAAGGGGAGAAGGAAGGGTCAGCACAGCGAGAACCAGCCAGGATGGAGCCCAGGGGGTGTCAGAGCTGAGAGGGGTGTCCTGCCCCACTGGAGTGCAGTGCAGAGCCACAGCCCAGCATGGCCCTGGTCCCGCAGAGCCCCCCGGGAAGGGTGACCAGGGTAGACAGTCCCAGGAGCTGAGCTGTGTCACTGCTCCTCACAGAGCTCCAGCCCCATCACCACGCATCCTTCCCATCCTCCATCTCCCCATCCTTGCCCTCTTGCATGGCCTAATCCTGCCCCAGCCCCCAAGCTGTGACCCAGCCCATGCTGGGCAGCCCTGGATGCTCTTTGGTGTCTATAAAGCAGGTACTGGAGCCACACCCTGCCAACCCCTCAGCTGAGCCATGGGTCCCTTCCCAGCCACCAGCCAGCAGGTCCCCCCTGCCGCCACCCCCTCCCACGGGGGAACAAGCACTCACCTGAGTGTCGCTGCGGTAGGAGAAGTCGCTCACGAGGACACCATTGGCCAGGACTTGCCGGGGAGGGCTGGTGACGCCCAGCACGGTCACAGCCTCCAGCAGGACCCCATCGAGGTGGGCACTCGCCTGCAGGAGCTGGCTGAGCACAGTGCCCTGCGGTGACAGCGGAACCGTCACCCTGCGCTCCCGGGGCCCCACCACCCGACATGCACCCAGGGCTTCTTGACATGCGCTGCCCGTCTGCAGAGCACCAAGGCCAGGGATATGGGTGCTCTGCCATCACTGGAGAGTGGCAAAGCCATTTATCAGAGGGATGGGGCTGGAAAGCATCCACTGCTGCACACTTCTTGCACTGCGGGTGCACGAAGAGAGCAGCCAGGTCCCTGGCACAGCCTCTCCCGCTCCTAAGGGGGCTCCTCAGGGGTTACAGTCCACAGGGGACCCCACCAGCACACAGTGCTTCAGCCATTCAGTCAGGCACTTCTGGCACAACACAGCTTGGCTGCAGCAGGGCATGGTGCTGCCCATGACCGCACATGCCCCAGGGGCACCAGGACCTGTGCATGGCAGCAAGCACCCATGCCTGGATGCCCCCCGCCAGCCCCCATCACTCACGTGTGTGGCCAGGAAGAGGATCTCAGTGTAGTCCCCCCTCTCAAAGGTCTGCCAGCTCTCCCCATCGTCCCAGAACAGGTCTCCCCTGGCAAAGCCATCCAGGGTCAGTGCCACGACCAAGGCCATCCCTTTCTTGCGGGACTCAGTGGTGCTGAATGCAGGTTCCTGGGGTGCAGGATCAGGCTTAGCTCCGAGCACTGCCAAAGCCGCTTTCCCCCAGCCCAGCTGGACACTCACACCTTGTCTGGCAGCACCCAGTCCACCCGTGACCATGCTCTGCCATCATGCTGGCAAGGGCTGACCAGGCAGGTCACCGTGGTGTCACCGCAGCACGGAGGGGACTCACCTGCAAGGGCAGGATGTGTCCTGCACGGACATGGACATTAATGGTGTCCAGGGGAGCTGGCAGGAGGATCCACTGCCCCTTGCTGTGGATGGTGGAGTCCTAAATAACATCAAAAAGAGGAAAGAACAGGTGCAGGGTGCTGCATGCCCAAGGGGGTGCCAGCCCAGTGCTGTGGCCTTCGAACAGCCACAAGCAAAGGCAGGTGAGGCACAAGCCCTGAACACAGCCCTGGGGGCACGGGAACACATGTGGGACCCCGCAGCAAAGCCCTCGTGCAGCCACTTGAGACCCCGTGGTGCAGCAGGGAGCACACACCCCTGCGAGGCTGTACCACGTCCCCGCTGGGAAGTAGCCGCTGACTTTGGTCTTTCCTGGCTCCAGCACGGGTGTGATGAGCAGGCCCCCCCCCCACATGAGCTGGCGGTCCACGGCCCAGGTGTTGGGGTCCTTGGGGAACCTGGGGAAGGAAGGGAAGGGCAGCGCAGTGGCAGGACACCCTGTGTCCACCTCCCGCTGCGCCCAGCAGGCACCGGCACCCATCGGCCCTGGCCGGGCTGGCACTCACTCGAGGAAGAGGGGCCGCGCCACCGTCTCCCCGGCAGAGTGAGCCCGGTGGAAGCGGGTGTAGAGGAAGGGCAGGAGGGAGTAGCGGAGACGGAGAGCGTTCCTCATGGCAGCCTGGGCAGCCGGGCTGAAGGTGTACGGCTCCTGTGGCTGCAGGGGAGAGGCTGAAGTGGGATGCTCAGACCATGCAGGGAGGAACGGTGGGCACCTCTCAGGGATGCGGGATGGACTCCCCCCCAGCATGAGCCCAGCACCGGTGGCACGCAGCCCTGCAGCTGCACCAGCCACCCTCCCACGCAGGCAGGGCAGCCCCTCGCATGACCCCAGAGCACCCACCCCTGCCCCGTCCACCCAGCCGCCCCCTGCCCCCTGCCCAGCAGCGTGAGGGCTCCCGGTGCTCACCCGGGTACCATGGTCATTGTGATTCCTCATGAAGGGGTAGAAGGCGCCCAGCTGGGTCCAGCGCACGCACAGCTCCTCGGATGTGTTGCCCACAAAGCCGCAGATGTCAGCACCCACCAGTGGCACCCCAAAGAGGTTGAAGAGCAGCACCTCTGTGAAGGCGGTGCAGAGGGCATGGGGGCTCTGGATGCCGGGCAGGGGGAGCCCACGGAGAAGCCCCGAGCCCTGGGGGAAGTGGGCAAGACCCAGCCCCAGTGCCCCACAGCCTACCTGGTATGGAGTAGTAGAGCTGCTCCCAGTTGCTGCTGACGTCCCCTGTCCAGTGCCCTGCGTAGTGCCCATGCCCAGCAAATGTCGAGCGTGAGATGACAAAGGGGCGCTTGCCCCTGACCCTCAGCAGCGCACTGTGGGCAGGATGGGGTCTGCTCAGCACCACTCGGCTGGGGAAGGAGCTCAGCAGCTCCTGGCAGCAGCGCGGAGCTGGCACGTGCCATGGGAGATGCCCCGCACCAACTTGCCCATGGAGGTGACATGGGGAGGGTGCTCAGGACACGAGCCCCCCGCCCAGGACCCAGCACGGCCGCACTGCACCAGCTCCAGCACCAGGCTGGCAGCAGCAAGGCAGCACACTGTGTTACAAACCAAACCCTCGCCCACCCACCAAATGCCCTTCCCCATGCCCAAAGTGCCCATGCCACCCAGCTCTGGCACTCCTCCGGAACAGCAGGAGCTGCGGCACGAGCCCCAGGCTTACTCGTGGGAGGCGATGGCCTCAGTCAGCCCGTAGAGGCTGTGCAGGTTGTAGTGGGAGGACAGGTACTGCTGGCTGGATGCGCAGATGGTGCCGGCTTGCAGGCGTCCCCCGAACACGCCTGCACGGGAGAGGCAGTGGTGGGGGAGAGCTTGGAGCCTGCTGGGCTGGGATCGGAGCATCCCCCGGGCTCCTCCTGGGGCTCCCCACACCCCTGGGCAGGGCTGGTACCCGCTCCCCGTACCTGGCACGTAGGGTGGCTGCTCCAGGCTGTTGTTGGGGCAGCCATCCTGGGAGCCTTCCACGAAGTTTGACGGCTCGTTCATGTCCTGGGGAGGGAAGGGAAGGGAAGGGGAGGGGAGGGGAGGGGAGGGGACGCCCTCACTGCTGCACCCGGGCCCAGTAGAGGTGCAGGGCAGGAACTGGGGAGCCGCAGCCGGCAGCTCCGCCAGGACCACTCACAATCCACATGCCATCGAAGGGCACTTGGTTGTGGAAGTCCTTCACCATATCGTGCCACCACTCGTGAGTCTCTGGGTTGGTAAAATCTGGGAAGGCCGTCGGGCCCGGCCAGACCTGTGGGAGGGAGGCAGTGATGGGCAAAGCCCTGCTGTATCCCACAGCCCCCACACGTCACCCCACTTTCTACCACAGCCATGCCCTGAGCATTTCCCTCCAGGTCTGTGGGTCCTGCTCCCACAGCCCTGCTCACGCCCCCTCCCACGGGAACCAGGGCTGCTCCCCACACGCACCTTCCCAATCAGGGGCTGCCCCGTGGCATTTTGGATGAACACCCCTCGCTTCAGTCCCTCGTCGTAGGGCTTGTAGGTGCCAGGAGGCCCCGAGCTGCTGATCCCAGGATCCTGGTGGGACACAAAGCAGGGGCTTCACCAGCGAGGGCAGGGAATGGCCTCCCCCGCCTTCCTCGGAGGAAGCTCCATCACCCCCCTTGGGGGCAGCCAGAAACCCTGGTGCCAGCCCACCTGTGTGGGAGCCCCGGCACCGCCAGGGGTGTCACTCACCACGATCATGATGTACCTCAGCCCACGACGGTGGAAGTCCCGCACCATCTCCGGGTAGTCCTTAAAGCTTTTCTTGTTGAAGGTGAAATCCCTCTTGGCATCCATGTAATCCATGTCATTCCACTGCACGTCCTGTGGGTGGTGGCACCGGTGCTTGGGGAGGAGCAGGGACCCCGCACCCTGCTGCAGGACCCCCGCCCCAGGGGGGGTCCCCATCCGCCCCCCATCACCACTTTTGGGCAGAGGCTCCAGGGAGCAGCCGAGACCCACCAGGGGAAAGCGGGCTGCCGTCATGTTGTCCACGACCTGCCGGGTGATGTCGGTGGAGGAGTAGCCCCAGCGGCAGAGGTGGAAGCCCAAGCCCCAATATGGGGGCATGAAGGGAAACCCTGGAAGGAGGAGGGTGGGTGCTGGCCAGGGGGGCACAAGGACAGCCCAGCATCACACTCCCCCACAGCCACGCTCCCACCACACCGTCCTCGCTGCACCACTTGCAGCATGGCAGCACAGCCATCCTGGGGGCAGCCGTGCCTCAGCCCTACCAACAACATCCAAGTACTGCCGCACCACGCTCTTGGGGTCGGGGCCCAGGAAGACATAGAAGTCCAGGATCCCGCCTGTCGTGCGCCAGGTCAGGGCCGGGCTGGGCTGCAGCAGCACATCTGGGAAGCAAAAGCGCTGGAAGAACAAGCTGAGGATGGGAAGGGGGGCCAAGCCTGCACCCAGCACCTTTGTGGGACTCACCCATCGCATTGCTGTTCAGCAGAAAGACACCGTGGGCCAAACCACCGTCCTCCATCCCCAGGTAGAAAGGGTGGGAGCCATAGAGGTTGACCTGGGCCTGCAGCAGAGCACAACATGGTGCCAGCGAGACTCTGCCAGAGACCCAGTGCAGCACCCACCCCCCGCCTCCAGCCAGGAGCACCGTCACGGCTTGGGGTGCAAACCTAGGGCTCGCAGCCCCGAACACCCCCACACCACACAGCTCTGCCCTGAGCAACAGCCCTGGACTGCCCGGGGGCAGGCGGCTCCCAAGCAGCACAGAGCCCCAGGGGGTACAAAGCCTGACCTGGGGAAGGTCACCTATAGACCACAGGTTTGCCTGGGGCTGAGGCCAGGTCCCAGCACTCAGCTGGCACAGCCACCCCTCCCCAGCCCCGGACAAGATCTAAGAGGCCACAGGGCCACCCCCACAAGCATAGATGAGCCATCTCCCTGCTCCTTACCGTGGGCGCCATGTCCCGATTCCAGAGGGTGACCCTGGTCCACGCCGTGTCAAGGACCAGCGGCGTCAGGTGCTCCCCCAGCCCAGAAATGAAATGGGAGGGCAAGGAGGTGGAGATCTGCAGAAACTGGTCTGCGAAGAAGAGTGGTGCGACGGTGGTGTTGACCCTGATGGAGAGAAGGGGAGGCTCTGGCAAACAGCAGCCGGGGAGGAGGGAGGCACCAAGCTGGAGGACCACCAGCTCTGGGGAGGGACATGGATAACAAAATGTGAAACAAAACCAAGTTTCAGCCGAGTGCTGGGATTCCCACATCCCTTCTCAGCCACTGAACTGCAGAGGGGGTCAAAGCAAAGCCCCCACAGCCACTGCCTGCCAACCTGCTGCCGTCACCAGCATCCCCAGCGCCATCCCTGCTCCCAGCCCCGGCGCCGCTGGGGCTGGTGCCAGGTCCCGCTTCCAGACCAAATCCCTTCGGGAAGGGAAGGGGAGCCTTCCCTCAGCTCAAGACAGGATGGGCACTCACAGGACCTGCCCGCCATGCTGCCGGTAGACGACAAGGCCGAAGGGATCCTGGTTGACCTGCACCCCGTAGAGCGTGGTGGCAGCGCGGCCGCCCACCCGCGGCGCGGCCAGGGGCACCTCATAGCGTGGCCTGGCCGGGTCCCGCAGCTGCAGGGGCAGAGAGGGGGGTCAGCTGGGTGCAGGCTGGTGGGGGGGGAGGGGGTGGGCGGGTCAGGGAGCTGGGGGCCCAGGTCCGGGGGTACCAGGTCCAGAGGGAATGGGGTGGGGGGAACCAGGGCTGGGGGTCTGGAGGACTGGGGGGCCAGGGCTGGGGGGCTGGCGGCCCCGCTCTGAGAGAGCAGGGGAACCAGGGCTGGGGGAACGGGGCTGGGGGTCCAGGGGCCTGGGGGGCCAGTTCTGGGGAGCTGACGGTCCCAGTCTGAAAGACCAGGGCACCGGGTCTGGGGGTCTGGGGCCAGGGAGCTGGGGAACCGCGGGGACCGGGTCTGGGGGGACCGGGACCGGGGTCCAGGTCCGGGGCGCACCGTGATGCGCAGACGGGTGGGGGTCTCCAGCCCCACGTCCAGCCGCAGGCTGCCCACGTCCCCCGGCAGGAAGCTGGCGACGACGCGGCGGAGCCGGGCCGTGTAGCCGCCCGCCGTCACCGTCAGGTTCTCCGCCCGGTAGCTGCGGTACCCGCGGGGGAAGAAGCACCAGGGCGGGCCGGGGCCGGCGGGCGCATAGCAGCAGCCCCGCGCCTCGCAGCCCTCCCGCGCCAGCAGCCGCTCGGGGCCGCAGTCGAAGCGGCCGTCCGGGGGCACATCGCAGGCGGCGGCTGCGGGGCCTCCCGCCGCAGCGGGGACCGGCAGCGCCAGCAGCGCCGGCAGCGCCAGCAGCGCAGCCGCCCGCGGCCCCGCCATGGCCCCGACTCCCAGCAGGCGCCGCGGGCCCGGCCCACGTCACGGCGCCGGCTGCGGGGCAGCCCCAGCCCCGAGCGAGCGCCCGCCCCTTCCCGGGGCCGCCCCTTCCCGGGGCCGCCCCCGCCCCGCCGCGGCCCCCGGCACGGCCACCCCCGCCCCGGGCCGGGCCCGCTGCCACCTGCGGACACGGGCTGCGGGCCGGTGCGTGCGCGTGTACCGGTGTGCACACGTGTACCGGAGCGTGTGCGTGTACCTGTACATATATATGTAGTGTGTGTGTTATGTATGTATGTATAGTGCATGTCTGTGTTATATAGCATGTATATAGAGAGTGTGTCTCATATGTATGTGTAGAGCATGTATGTTTTATATATATAGTGCATAACAGTGTTTTTTATATACACAGTGTATTATATATACAGTGTGTTTACATATATATTGTGTATATAATAGATATAGTATATGTAACATATAGTGGGATATATTATATATAGATTTTTATCTATTAATATCCATTACAGCTATATAATTTATATGTTAAAATATTCACATTATAAATATATTTATGTATTTATGTGATATATAAAATATGTTCATGTGATATATATAAAATACATTTGTGTGATAAATATATATAAAATACATTTGTATGGTAAATATTATACTCTACACGTTTATTTTTTTATGTTTATTTACCAAGCCTGCAGCCCCAGAGCAAGTGCAGGCGGGTGTCTGTGTCTTGTCAGGCTTCCTGGGGGCCCAGCCGGGATTCCAAGCAGTGAGCGAGCCACTGGAGCGCCCCGTGGTGCTGAGGATGTTCCTGCTGGACCTGGTGGACGATGGCACGGATCGTCTGGAGCCGGGCCTGCAGCTGCCGCTGCTTGTCTCTCAGGGCTTGCTCAGTGCGGCACAGGGGCACGTACTTCCCTTCCTTCAGCGCCTGCAGATGCTTCTGGCGCGTCTGTAAGGCCACAAGCTCCAAAAGGTTCTGAGGAGAGCAACAACGGGAATTGGTTTGGCAGCAGACTGCACACAGAAAAGGACTAAGTACCTGTGACACAAATCACATTGATTTCTAACTGTCACACTGTGGAACAGAAGGGCTTCTTAAGGACAGTGCTATGACGTCCCCATAACGACAGCCAAACAGCATCCCCATCTGAGCTCACAGAACTCTGCACATCAAAGAAACACCCGCACATACAGGGCAACCCTTGCCAGGGCAGAGTTTCACCGACTTCAAAACTTCCCCAGGGGTCATTCAAGACCCTGAGCTGGCTCTCAAACTTGTAACATACGTAGGAGTAGCCAGCTCGCGCTCACAAAAGATAGTTGTTAGTAGATATTTTCAAGATACAATGTCCTTCAGGCTGATGTTCCTAGGTGAATGCTGCCTCACGCAAGTGCAGCTGCAGAATCAATTTAGGGCCACTATGAGCCCTCAAAATGTGCTCAGTAAACATAAAGTGTTTCTAAAATTACATGCCAAGCATGCCCGGTTCAGGACGGTGGCAACACAGAGACAGGGAGCTGGCAACAGAAGAAAGCAGCAGGTTCCATGTTCCATTTGGCTCGTGTGCTGCAAGGAAGCGGATGCGCTCACCCATCGTTTCTTGTTCCGAAGACATTCTGCATCTGAATCAAGGCCATGGCACTCTGCCTGCAGCCTGCACAGTTCTTGCTGCTTTTCTGAGAAGGCGGCACTAAGGGACGCTTGGGTGCTCTCCAGCTCCAGGATGGTTTCACTGCAGCCTTGAGCATTCTAGTAAATGGAAGAAAAGGAAATGGCAGATTCTGGATCTTCAGTTCAGCTGCATTCCCAGCCATACTCCCAGGATTCTTTTTTTTTAAAAAAAAAACGAATTTCCAAAACCTATCCCCTGTGTGGTACTGTACCTGTGCAGGCACAGTGTCTGTGTACCGACATCGCATACTAATTGCTCACCGGTGCTAATTACAAGGCAAATACAGGTTATGTGAATTCTTGCAGCCCTGCTTTACTTGCTCACCTTCTGGGTTTCACTGATCTTCTTTTTCAGCTCCTGTTTCTTGCGGTGGAAGTCGCTCTTCACGATACGTTTCTTATCTGTTTTGTTCTGACCCTCTCCACGAATCACTATCGCCTCTCTACGAGAAACAGATGCCTCCATATCACGAATCATCTTCTCCTGCTGCTTCATCAGCTGGCCATAGCGAACCTGCCATTTGTCAAGATACAAAATAGGCTGAAAATAATGTTTACAAGTGGTACCTAACTGAAATCTGTGTGGTACGTTCCATCAACATAAACCAGAAACATGTGACATGTGAGCACTGGCAAGCCAAACTAGCTCCAAATCCAAACCTAGTTTGCCCTGTGCAGATCTGAAAGCCAGAGGGCTGGAGTATCAACTCATCTAAAATAATTTTCAAAATGTTTCACTGGAACTCGTTAGCAATAGCAAAAGCAGAAGAGCAAAAGCATCCTGAGAATGAAAATGAAGAGTTGCTTTGCCAGAAGATAGAAAGACTTCCCTAACCATTTATTAAGATGATGCAATATTTAGCAATTAACGTTTCTTTGCTTATAAATTGGGGTCATAGAACAAGGTGGCAGACATACTACATTTTAAATAGGTTTCTCAGGTGTATCTAGATGCTGCTGCAGCCTATTACACAGCATGTACATGGAACACAAAGTGCATGCGTGCTGGATGTATTTCATTCAATCTAGCTGCAGGGTGGTAAGATTTCCAATACTGCTATGGCCTCAAAGATACTACTTCTCCAGCCTGTTTCTCATCTCCTGCCTCACATTTCAGCAACTCCAAATCTGAATAAATTGTGTGCAGCTCCTCAGTCCTCTTTCCCAGTGCCTTACTTGCATTCTGTGAATCTCTCTTCTCATGGCTGGCATTTCGCCTTGCCCTGTCTCAGAATCCACCACTGCACGCATCTCTCTTGTCAGCTGGATCTTTTTCTCCCATAGCTTGATTTGATGCCTTCAATAACAGAAAGGGAAAGCAATGTCTTTGTAAACAACAGAAAGGATGCTCTGTACATCAGTGGCAGCACACTCCCAAGATCAACTCTGAACACAGAGCTGAATGGTTTGGCAGCAACGAAAGATTTGCAAACGGGACATGTAAAAGGGCAGCAACAGAGCAGCATGAAATCGGGCAGGAAGCTCGGCAATTTAGAAAATGGCATGATGACTGTAAATACAGGCATGCCTAGACTGACAGGGGGCTGATGGACCCCAATTAATTGCCCAGTGTGGCCCACTGGCTCTGAGTTCCTGGCAGAAGAGATAGCATGCAGATCTTGGCAACATCCAGCATAAGCAAGCATGCTGGGATTGTTAAAGCCAAAATCCTCTCGGCTCTTGCTCATTCCAGGGACAGCTAAAGCCGCTTTCAGTTTCTGCATTTCAAAAATTCATTAAACTCATCTTCTCCAAGGACAGAAGCACATCTGCTGGTGCTGGTTCAGTCTGATGACTGGAGAAGAAAGGCAACATGGACACATAATATTAAAGTTCAAAGACTGTGGCACAAAGCAAGAATCTCTCTGGTACCTACTCTGCTTCCAACAGGCTGTTCAGGAGTCTTTCCTTCTCCTCAGTCAGTTGACTGTGCCTGTCCTGCATCTCAACTAATTCTTTTTCTGCTGCCTAGATTTGGGAAGTGTGAAACAATACAAGACTGTCAGACTGAGAAAGTTTTACAGGGTCACTATTTGCCTCTGATCTGCATGGGAGATCAAGACCTGGAAATGAGATGTCAAGCCTCTGTACCTTGAGAGAGCGTACAAACTCATTCTCTGCAATAATGTTGCCATACTGCAGCTCCTCACAGCTGCCGTTTTTCTTGTTGATCAACACATTCAACTTTATCAAGTCATTTGACATGTTCTTCATGTGACGTTCAATCTCTTTCTGTTCTTTAGTTTCCTGCTGAATTTCATCTACAGGTTAATGTAAAAAAAAAAAAAAAAGTCTTAAAACGGGAAAAAAAGTCTTACCGTTCCCCATGAACACTGGGTGGAATACAGGCAAGGTGTGACAAACTGCTATTAGACCAGACAACACTGTGTGCGGAGCCACCTGTGTCCCACATACCCAGCCAAAACATTTTTCCACAAGCCCAAAAATCAAATAAGGTTTTGAAGGAGACTGCTGTGGAAAAGAATTAATTTTAGCCAAGGAAAGTGCTATCGTTGGTGGGGACATTTACCTACGAACTACCTGCAAACTTTATTTAAGAAGTATAACAGGTGATGCAGTCACTTAGCATTCAACTGTGTCAGTTGAGACAGCAGGATCAATCCTTATAGGAAATAACAACACGCAAAACAGCAGAAGGTGCCTGGCTTTTAGCCCCACAGTGCAGTGCTGAGGTTGTTTGCATTATTGGTCACATATGTAGGAGCACTGAGGGCATTCTTTGGTGAAGGTCTAGCATTACCTGTCTGTAAGCCTTCACTCACTTTTTCCTCCATTCACGGATTAACATTTTAAGAAAGAGTTAGGGAATTACTTACTTTCAGTGTGCACCTTCTTCTGCTGCATTATTGTGATCTGTTTCTTTAACATGTCCAAGGAGGCTATTTGTTCCTCCCGTTCATGTGTTAACTTGACCAGCTCTTTCTGCTGATTGAGCCAGGACTTCTGTAATGTCATCACCTCAGAATCATATTCTTCTATCTGCTTGGTCAGCTTATGGATCAAAATTTCCAATGGTCCAAATTCTTGCCCCTGTATGAGGGCAAGGTTTGAGATAAATCAGGCAGAAGCTGCTGGAGCACTTGTTTATAGCATCACTGCAGAAGGCTGGTCCAACTGCTGAGATGCCTACTAAATACTTCAGCTATACTGTTATTTTGTCAGTTACTTTCTGCCTCCATTCCCCATGAGTTGGATGGGACTAATCATTCCTGACCTCACAGGAATAAATGCAGCAGAAGCCCCGATGGTTCTCGGACACTGTGACGGAAGGCCTGCCTCAGCTCTTGTAACAGGTACATCCGGACACTCAAAAGCGTGCGCTGTAGTACTCGTTTTCACACTGGTACCTGTAAAGGTCTTATGGCTCACTGTGCCAGGGACAGATCACGGTATCATCTGAGCAGGGCCAACCATCAAGTGATGGAAGTCACTCTGCTTGCTCCATTCTCCCCTCATCAGTCTTTGCAGATTTTATAATGAGATTCTATTTACTCCCAGAGTATTGATGTCACGCAACATTTTCATCGGGTGCAGACAACTCCCTGCAGAAATCTGTGCTAGGCACACCCTCATTTCACAACTCCCAAATGCCAATTCCTCTTTGCATGCATTAAGAACTGTTTGACAAACGTAAACATTTACATTAACTAGTGCAGCTTTTAAATCACCATACTGATGCCTGAAAGTTTTAACTCTCTGATGCTTCTGCAGTTACATTTATCAAGGATATCTGTGGTCACCACAAAGAAGAAAATCAAATTTGGGGCAAACATAAAAGTACATACCCCTTGCTGAGAAAGAATCATCTCCAACCTTTTGTTGTACTGGCTGATGATCCCTTGCTTGTTCTCAGACAGGAGACTGCACTTTGCAATCTCACTTTCCCTGCAGCTGATCAAATCACAGATATTTTTTACTTCCTCATCCAGCTCACAGAGTGTTTTTTGGAGAATTGTCAGCCTGCAGTTGGTATGAGTTGCATCCAGAATAACCTGGGCCATATCATTCTCAACTTTGGAAAAACGCACCTCCTAGGAGTATCAACAGACAGAAAACAAATTACTGTCACCAGTAGCAAGTCATTGATTTGTAATGCCCATTTATCAAAGCACAGGAATCAGGGGATTTAGATTCTACTCTCAGGTCTGTAGCACACAAGCTGTAAGCAAGCTCCTTACCCTCTCTGTACCTTTGTTTCTCCATCTATTGACAGGAGATAGCAATATTTACCTCTGCCATAGGCTGTTGAAAAGCATTAAGGAGCCTAAATATCCCAAAACCCTGTAAGAGACCATACTCACCACTTTGCAATTACTTTCCCTGCCCAGATATCTCTAGTTGTCTGGCTAACAGTAGTAGGACATTACTTTATTGTACTTTCTCCACCATACCTGACAAACACATCCCTCACCTAACAACACCTGTACTAGCCAGAAAGCATGGGCATGCCTTTTTGTTTGAGTGCAGTGTGAATACAACCCGGTAATTTTCAAGAGCCCGTCTGCTACTTCTGTGCAGCCTGGACCACACTGTGAGAGGTTACAATTTGGTCTTTTCCAAGTCCATAGTCTCTGTACTATATTCAACACAGATACTAATAGGAGTCAACGTGAAATACCCACTTGTTTGTGTATCTGTTGGGAAGGAGGGTGAAGGGGCCTTTCTCACAATGGAAGCCAGTACTGGAAGTCCTCCAGTTACTTAAGGTATGCCCTTGATTTAAAAAAGCTGGGGCAGGCTGAAGTAACCCACAGAAATACAGAGGTGTGAGTGTGTTGTGTCAGTTCCAGCCCACACAACTTGGTATGATAAATACTATGCTGAACCTTCTAGTTTTTCTATCTGTACCAGTTATACACTCCCAAAGAGAGCAGCTTATCATGCCATTAAGATCTGTGGGTCTGGTTTGACTGTTCCTTGGATTGTAATCCTTACTTAGGAACAGAGAGCATGCCTGTATCATGTTTCGTGATGGAGTATAGAGGTACGAGTTAATGTGGAGTATAGAAGTACCACCTATCTACCGTCTTCCTCTAATACGAAAGAACTGGTAATACTTTATAGTAAATACTCCCATGATTTATCATTCTGCTGTATTTTGTTAATAAATAAAGAATAGTATGTTATGTGACAGGCCTTTTTGGCCAAACTCTCTCACATATACCAGAATCCTGCAATAGGATCGCTGGAAGAAACAAATTGGAGTCACAAACCCAACAGACCTTCAGTTGCAGAACCAAAAACCAGAATGAAGACACTGACAAAACACACTTGAGAAACACTTCTCCAGGTGGTTTCCTTCCCCTGTCCTCCCAAATAGAAGAGACACTATACCAGATCTGTTTTTCTCTTGTGAAGTTTTGCAGTCAGCTGTGAGAAGTACTTTGTAGCTTTGCTGGACATCATCTGGTCCCGAAGCTTTGCCAAGATTTCATTCTCCATCTGTTCTTTGACATCAGTTGCTTTCTCTATATCCTTATTGATGGATAACAATTCATCCAGATGAGTAGCTTGATCCTAAGAAATATGGCAGACAGAGACAGGATCACTACAACTGTTTGAGGAGGGGTATTAAATACCCATGTCCAATTCAAAAAGATTCTTCTTTCATGGAGTCTTCTCACCATCTTGGTCCTACTGAGGGCCTGCTCTGTCTCATGGAGAATGCGACTATAGGTGCTACATTCAACCTTCAAGGCCTCCTGCCTTGAAAGGCACTGGGCAATCAGTTTCTTTGTTGTGTTGGCATTGCTCTGTGAACGGTTCAGGATGGTGACAAGCAACTCATTCTTCTCCTCCTCTTTCCTGATGAACTTTCTGCAGGCATGGATGTCTGTTTCTAGCAGCTCGAGGTCATGTTTGTACTTACTAGAGAGGCAAAGAGGATGGAAAATCATCACAGGGATTGATATGTGTGCTGAATGGTCATCTACAAATTCCCCTTTTCAAACATGCTATTGCAGCAACAACAGTCAAGAAGGAAGATCTTTATAAATGCTAGTCTGTTGTGACAGTGCTGAGTCATCAGAAGATGGATGGAGACATTAAGATTTAAAAGGAAAGGTATGTAGGAAAATTAATTCCTTCTTTCAGTCCTATTCCTACCCCCCAGTCTTACCAGAATGCCACCATATAAAAGCATGTTGTTTGTTCTCGGAGAATCAGTCAAGCTTTAAGACTCCAGACCAAGTAAACATTTCCTTTGGCAACAATAGGAAGGTCTTCCTGAAGATTTCTAAAGGCATCATAAAAACCCTAACCGAAAGTGACAGATAAATCCTCCTTGATGTCTAACTTTTTGTATTGAGAGATGCTTCAAAGGTGAAGGAACTCTTTTAAAGGAATAAAATATGAATAGAATAACTCTAAACAGCTTTAAAAACTTCACACATTTTGAGGGAGAGTTGTGTTTCAGATAAAGGAAAACAGTAACAAAGAACTGTGCTTCTTATCTTTTAACCTTATTATGTGCCTTAGAGCAGCAAACTTGTTCTGCCTGACATATCCTGCACATACAGTGATAAACTTGACAGAAGACATACTGCTCCTTTAAGAATCCCTCCTATCCAAATTATTCGAGGTCTCTCCTGGGGCTGTTTCAGATACTGTACCTCAGCAACTCTTGTGTGGCAACATAGGCTTCATCTCTTTGCTTCATTCTAGCCAAGCTACTATTCCACTGGTTCATCAGTCGCTTTTTCTCCATGTTAATAGCCTGTGCTTCCATACGAGCCTAGGGAAGAGAGAGTTGGTAGAGAGGATGAATCTACACTGTGTTGAAAACCCAAATACCTGTTACAATGCAGTATTTTTTTCTGTTCATAATATGCTGGGCAGGAACAGCTTCAACTAACAGCTGTCTGGTTTATTGTCACACCAGACTACAGAGCATAGGTCTGCAAGAAAAAAAAATACTGAGAAGGTGGGGTTTACAAGCAGTTCTTAAGGACAAAGGGAAAAGAAAAGAGGAAGAAAAAAAAGTTGTCTTCATTTCCCCAAACAGGAACAAACTGTAGAATTCTGGCCTACATTGTACATACCACATGAGCATGAGCCAAAGGGGTCAGTCCCTCCAGGGGGAAATATTAACCAGCAGCAAAAAAAGCACCCTCCTACCTCATTTACCGCTTGCCGAATTACTTTTGTGTCCTCTGCCTGGGCCACAAACTGAGCTTCAAACAGAACAATCTGTTCTTGTAGTTCACAGGCTTTTCTTGTTAAGTGGTCCAATAGAAGATCCTAAAGAGTCAGAGCCAAACAGTTCAGGATGAGTAATATAATCTCAGTCTTAACCAACTACACTCCACCAGAATAACATAGGCTAGAAAAGGAATTAAATTGGCAACTGGGTTAGATTTGATTCCTACTGAAACTTTTCCATTAGTATAAAAATGGCTCATAAATGCAGCAGTGACAACTTTCAAGAGACTGAAACCTTCTTTGCTGATTTTTTTATTATTCCATTTGCAGTAGTAAATTGATACTTTTGATCTGAAGCAGCAGTCATTCCTGTCAGCACAGATTATATTGCGCCACCTCTCCAGCTGCTGGGAATCTTAATCATTTAATGTTTTAAAATCCATTGTTAAAAAACATTTAAATCTATCTAATTTCAACTGTTTGCATGCAATTCTGCATTAACAATAATCAGTCTGGGCCCTGCTGCAAGCAGAAGGCAGCAGAGGGAGCTCCAGCACATTTTCCAAGTTCGTTGTTCATCCTAAAACTCATTGTGACTCAGAATAATTTTCCAAGACTTGAACATATGATACCTCTTCACTAAATACCTTTCTGCCCCCACACCCCCCTTTGATTGAGTGAAGAGTGATTTTCTATTAAAAGGCTTGTCAAAAACCTTTGGGTACTACATGCCACTATCTTGGTGATGGGGATCCTTCTAATTTTTCAAAATAACTGTGGGTTCCCACCTCCCCAGTTATTTGGGATAAATGTCCTCACACATCTTCTATGACTCAGTCACTATAGCCTTCCTTCTGACAAGGCAGCACATCCTCCAAGACTCACTGCTGTCATCTGCATTAATTTATTTATTTATTTTAAAGAAGACAGTACTTGATACCTGTTTTTTCTTCTCCACCTCAGCCTGGACCTTCTCTGCCTCAGCCTTCTTTGTTGACCGTTTCATTAGTAAAATATTATGACGCATATCCTGGTCCATATTCTGCATGTAGAAGAGACGCAAGGCGAGGTTTTCAACCTGGGTCTGCATTGCAGACACTGGGGAGGCAGGAGGAAAAATATTTACAGAGAAGTATGTTTGTAGGATACACTTTAAACAGAGACAAAAAAGAAAGAAATACAGAAACACCCAAAGCAAAAACTGCACACCTACCAGATAAATCAGCCCTCCCTGAAATAAGAATTTACATCAGCTTTGGAGTACAGCTCCACAAGCAAAGCTAAAAATCTTGGTAAGCAATTCCTTGATTCCCAGCACACAGAATCCCAGGAAATCAAAGAAGATGCCTCAGGAGGCTATGTATCCACTCCTCTGCCCCAAAACAGAACTGTCTCTTTCTCAATCTGCTGAATGCTTCTCTAATTTTTTAATAAGCTGCAGAAATTTTCTAAACAATTTATTTTAATGCTTAGCTCTCCTTGCCATTGTAATTGTTTTACTGTTTCCTGTCCAGATGCCTGCAACAAAAAGAATTAATCAAGTCCATTTCTTTGGCTGGAATGGGCTGCCACATGGCTAGTGCTGTCGTACTCCTGGATGCCCCTGATGACCTACAGCCTTTTCAGTCTCATCACACCCTGGCAGAGATGCAACAGAGCGACGGGAATTTTCCTCCTGCTAAGTCACAGAACAGCCTATGTGACAGAACAGTTTTAATCCTAAAGACCTTCTAAGAAAAGTACAGCATTTCAACATGGTCTTAGAAACAATAGAAATGATATGGCAACCAGGAATATCTGTGAAACTTTTTGATGAGTGCATTATTCCAGATTAATTTTACTGTGACTTTCAATCCAATGCTTGACTTACATTCAAATTCATTTCTCCACATAGTACTAGAATTAGGAAATATTGCAAGAACTGCCTCAGTCACCTTTCTTGCATTCATCATCTCTGTTCTGACACATCTTCTTATAAGTAAGCCTGAGGCCTTCCAGTTCCTCTTCCAGCTGCAGACGCGCTGTGGCCATCTGAGAACAGCGGTCACGGCTCTTCTCCAGTTCCATCTGCAGATGGGCCAGCTGCTGCTGTTCTCCATAAAGAATCACCCCAAGCTCTTCCCTCTGTACTTTGCTCTTCTTCACTGCTGTCCTCTGCAAAAACAAGAGGAAATCAGCCATTTCACTTCAGCTTGGACAGGGATGGGCTGCTGTGGGAAGGCAAAGAAAGAATGACATGTACCAGTTCCTGAAGCTCTAGGCTCACTTCTTCTATCTGCTTAGTAAGGTAATTCTTCAGAGTAGCCTGGAATCTTCTCATCAGAGGCTGTAAAGAAGTATGACATTGATAAACTTTAGCATATTTGTGTAAATAAATTATGAAGAAATTTTACTGCTACTCAGTGGGAGTAATTAAATAAAGCATCTTATTTTCTGCCATAGACACTCACTAGAGCAAGTGAGAAGCATTATACAGTTGGTATTTGTTGACATCAAAAAGTGACTACTGAGAATATCTGAAAGTCAGAAACATATCAGAAGAGCTACATCTGAGAACCCATACACTCACTCTTGCTGCAAGTACTTCTCTTTCAGGAGTACTGAAGAGTATCAGATTTACCCACTACATTGCTCACTTCTGAACCTGCAACTTCAGGGTTAATACTGAGGCAGTAGACACAGTCAGAAGTTAGTACTTTCACAGAAGCGATTTTTAAGCATGTAGTTTTAGCACACAGCTAAGCCACTGCTTACAATTTACCTCACACATTTTATACAAATAAAAATATCAAGTCTGCGAAGGACAAGGTTTGAGGGCTTCTCACATGTTCTGGATCCAAGACAACCAGTTCTGTTTTTTCTACGGTTTCCTCACTTCTGCTTATTTCGTCTTCCTCAGCTCCATGCTGCTGGCACTCCTTTTTCTTTCTTTCGTCACCATTCTCACTAGTAAACTGACGGAGTTGCTCAAAGGCAGACTCTGAATAGAGAGAAATGGGTTTTCCAATGTTACCTGGACACCACTACCACCACCACCCAAAAAAGGGAAAAGATAAAGGCTTAGGTTTCACAGTATTATGCCTCCAGTTGCATTAACAATGATCAGAAAGGGAGAAAACTAGAAACTGTGCTTGACAGATGGTATCAAGTATTGTACTGTTAGTAAGGAACTGAATGATACCTGACTCTGTGCAGCTGCTCAACTCCACTGACACTGCAGATGCCTGCAGAGGAGCTCCTGAAGGAAGGGAAGGGTTTCCTCTGTCTGCTATCGGCTGCTCCATGTCACCCAGTTCAGGAGGACATCTGTCAAACTCTACTTTGTCTGAGAAAGTCTCAGGAGATTTTTCCTGAAAGATAAAATCCATCACCTGAAACAGCTTTTCAATCTAACCCTATTTGCACCTAAAAGTCTGCTTATTTTTGTCATCATGAGACATGAAAAATGCAAAGAATCAACAAGAGGGTCTTCTTCTCAAATTAGTGCACAAATACACTGGCAAAGTTGTGTCACTCTTGATTAAAAAAAACACTTTACACATATACAGCACAACAAAGGAATCTCTCCAGTTTTGGCAGAGCTTTTGTATACTTTGTGATTGACCAGTTAGCTCCTCTCTATTCCGATTCTGATTGGGTTTGTGTTTGCAGTAATAAAACTGCACCAGGAGAATATTAAGTTACAAATACTGGTCATACGTTCTGTGAATAAGATTATATACATTGTTACAGTGCCTCACTTCTGCAGAGAACATTAAGTTACAAATACTGGTCATATGTTCTGTGAATAAGATTACATATATTGTTACAGTGCCTCACTTCTGCAGAGCCAACAAACAGCTCTGTAGCTCCACAGATCTCTCTTTCTGCTTGGTCTTCCAGAGGAACGGACTCTTCCTCTTCGTTGTTGTTCCCATTCTCTGCTTCTATTGCCTAGTATACAATGCAGGTGAAAAGCAGAATAGCAGGGTTATAACAGGTTGTGGGGTTTGCTTAACAACAGGTTGTGGGGTTTGCTTAATGTTAACACTACAGTATTGTAACAAGTACTTTTTGTCAAGGTTTAATTTAGAAGTTCAATCTCATTCGCAAAAATGGTCACTCAGCTAGTGTTAAGACAGAAAGATCCTGACAAAAATTCTACAAACCACTTCTAATTTCACATTTCTAGCTCACATCTATTAAAAAAAAAAAAAAAGCCCTTAGGGATTTATTAAAGAAAGTCTTCCAGCTTGCACTACATGTAGCCAAATTATTCTCCTCTTCCTTTTTATAAAGACATTGTTTTAACCCATATCATCATTTGCCAAATTCAAGTATTGTGCAATACCAATGGAAGAAGAAAACACCAACAAACCTCAAAAAAAGAGCCCAAGTATGCACATCTATGAAATGTGAATAGCTTTCTTTTTAATGCGTCTACAGCAGAAATACGCTATCTAAGAACAGAGAGAGAAACTCATACTTCAAGATGCTGCTGACACAACAGTAACTAGATTTACTTTTTAGTGACTTTTTTTATAGGCAGGGCAAGACTGCAATAATTGTTTGCTTTTCTTCCTATTGAAACTGCTTCCATGAAGAGGTAGATCTGTAAGGAACGCATGGGAACACGCTGCCCTGTAAACGTTTCAAAGGAAATCACCTCCATAGCAAGATGCGGTGGAACTCTGATAACATTCCACTCAGTGGAGACGAATTCCACCTCGGATCCCTCTGCCGCGGCACCGGGGGCCTCCTCCATGGGGCTGAGGCTGGGGCTGGCCTATGCCTACAACCAGAGCACCCCGCGGGGGAAAGAGTCAGCGGCAGCCCGGCATCTCGGGCCCGCCGCCAGCAGGCCGCCCCTCCGCCGGGGGCTGGGCACAGGCAGCCAGGGAGCGGGCAGGCCGCGGGGCCGGGCGGTATCGGGCAGGGAGGTACCGGGCCGCGGGGCCGGGTCAGGCGGTACCGGGCCGCGAGGCCGGGCGGTACTGTGCAGGGAGGTACCGGGCCGGGCGGTAGCAGGCCGGGCGGTACCGGGCCGCAGGGCAGGGCCGGCCCAGACCCGCACTCACCCGCCGCCGGCAGCACCACCTTTCTGTTGCCAGGCGACGTGTCAACACGTGGTCACGTGAGCGCTGTGGGCCGCACCACCTCACCCCGCGGAGGGGGATTGGGGCCGCACCATCTCAGCCCGTGGGGGAGGCGGGGGACAGCGCGCTCGGGCCGCCCTACCCCGGGCCACACTACCTCAGCCCGCCGCTGCCCGCTGGGCCCAGGCGAGACCCGCGGCGTCCCGGCCGCCATGGCCGCGCCTGCCCCGGTGCGGGGCAGCAGGTAACGGCGCCGGAGGCCGGGCGGGGCGTGCTGGTGGCGGAGGGGGGGGCTGTCCCCCTTCGCCCTTCTCTCACCGAGGCCGCCCTGAGGCGGCTGCCGGGCAGCCGCGGGTCACGGCGGCGGCGGCGGCGGCAGGCGGGGCCGCCGGGCGGGCACACCCCCACCGGGCCGGGCCGAGCCGAGCCGGGGGAGTGGGGCGGCGGCAGCGGAGCCCGGTGGGGGCGATGGCTGGGGGCCCGCCCGGGGCTGGGCCGCTCAGCCGGGACAAGTTTCCCTAGGTTCGTCTTTGCCGGTAAAAGCGGCGGGGCCGCGGGGGACGTTGCTGGGTACGGGCGCGTTGAGCGGCGTGTAACGGCGGGGCCGGGCTTCTGCGCGGCGGGGGGCGGCAGCGGGGCCCCGGCTGCCCCTGGCAGCGGCTGCCCCAGCCCACCCGGGCCCACTGCTCGCCACGCGTGGGGCTGGCACCCGGTTTCGTGCCTGGGGAGGAGGCACCCGGTGCTCTGCCCGGCGCCCTGGCGCTCCGTCCATTTTTGTTTTATTTATCCCGTTCTTTGTCCTCCATTCCCGCGCTCCCCCGCCGCCGCTGCCCCGGGCCCGCCAGAGCCCGGCGGGGGGGCGGCCGGGGTGCTGCCCCCTGGCCGGCTCGGGGCGGGCAGGTAGCGGAATGCAAAGGAGTTCCCAGACTTTATCCTCTGCTGTTTTGGAGTGGCTTCGTACCACTTGGGGTATTTTAACGATTTCCTTGCTTTTAGGGAGGTGGTCTCTCCAATTACCCCAGTACCTACCCCTTCACTCGCTCACTTCTGTTATCAGCAGAGATGTGAAGATGGATGGTCGGGATCCTTGGCAATTATTTGATGTATGGCCTTCAGGCGCTCCAGGGCAGGGATTACAGGGTGATATATTGCTGTAGGTGTTGCTGACACTCTGTAAAATAACTCTGCTTCTTCCTCTCGGAGGTCTGCCGTCTTTTCAGTTCTCAGGCTGGTAGCTTGGCTCGCAAAGGTATTATGTTCTTAGTCGCCACTCTGAATAGGAAGTAATAAAGCTGAAAGATCTTTTAAGAGAAAACAGTAGAAATGTTAAGACCAGAACAGCTCAGGGTAAAAACCTCAGGCCTGCTGCTTCTTTTGTAGAAGCCTTCTCTAAGTTTGTAGGCTTAGAGGGGTTCATTCTTGTTCTGATGATAAATTGGCTAAAAACAGAGAAGTCTCTGAAAGCTGCTTTTCTGACCCTGCATTGTATTTCCTGAATATCTTGGTTTGTTTTGTATGTCTCGATGCCTGCTTGGTGTAAAGCTGGAGAGCTGGGATGGGGCAGTGTGTTGCTTTCTCAGTTTGGCATACAAGAAGGGAGGGCAGCACAGTCCTGCCTGTGGCAGGGTGAAAAGGAGACCGTTTCAATGTGTCAGAGATGCGTGGTTTGATGTCTGTCGTATTAAGAAAAGACTTCGTAATTACTTTATCAATTCAGCCTTGAAACCAGGTTCCTGAGATTTTCAGCTGCTGATATTTAGGAATCTAGTACTGTGAGTGTTATCAGGCCACAGCTACAGGATGCTGGGGAAAAAAAAGCCATTAAAACGTTACCTACTGCACAAACACAGCAGTTAAGTAATATGAAATGAAGTTAATCTTAGGATGGAGGAACACGTGGCACAAATAATAATTTCTCAGCACCAAACTGTGTGCTGTGGTTTGACTCTTAATGCTAGAGAGGTGGTAAGCTTTTTATTTGCTTTTTTATGCCTAAGCAGGTGTGGCTGGGAGCAGCAGGCAGCATTTCATTTCCCTTTTTATCTCTGAGTCACAAACTTGCAGTATTTAGTCTGCTGTCCCTTTTTTACCTTTTCAGCTGAGATGCATCTGAGTGAAATCTGTTCCACTGAAGTGACTGGAATTGGGATTGTGTGAGTGTCAGGATTTTGCTGGTGACTGCTGTTACTTTTCCTTTACTCTGCACTCAGCGGGCCGCTGCTGCACCAGCAGGTCAGCAATGAAAGACTTTTTGGTGACCTACATAATTCTCCCCATGAAATGGGATGACTTCAGAATGGCTCCCTATGGTAAACTTTTTTCCTTGATTTGGCTAGGTCATATTAAATAGCTCCAGCTAATAGCTAGTAGTTTTGAAAGCTTCCCCCACCCCCCAATGTAGCAGTATGGCAATACAAAGGGAAGGTTGTTACAAGGGCTCTCATGTATATATAGAGAAGTATAGATCAAGTGAGTGACTAACTGAGGGTTGCACAGAAAATCCAGTCAGAAGACTGGAAAGAAACTGTGAGTTCTGACTCCTGGGCTCCTGTACTTGGTCTCTGGTCGCTCTGCCTTCCAGCAAACTGTAACCTATGCTTGAGCTACCAGAGATGCAAACCTGGTATTTTTTTTTCCCAAGGGGAGGAAGAGGCAGGAACTTCTGCAATATTTGAGCCCTTCCCAGTGCAGTGACTTTAGTCCTTAAATATGTGAAGTCAAAATTAAGTTATTAAGGGCAAAAAAGAAAAAAAGCCTGTGGAGTTTTTCTTCCTTAAGCTATTTCATGCTTAAATTTGGTGCTGTTGTTTGACAGCTTGTGTTTCTCCTCTGTGCCCAGACATGCTGTAGGTCTTATGTTTCAAGAGCCCTGTAACTCGACTTACTTTGCTTGTAAAGCTATTAAACTCTTGCACAGCAAATTTGCCCTCGGAGCCACAAGACCCACTGCCAGGCACAAAGTGCTCAGCAGTGTGACTTGTCGGCTGCAGCCAACCCAAAGTGCAAGCTGTCATATGCCTCTATAGATTAAACTTATTTGTGAGAGAAGCCTTGTTGCCTTGCATGCTCACAAACTGCTCCAGTGTCAGCGTGTGCTGTGCAGACCAGGAGTAACGTGCTGGAGCCTGGGTCAGCCCATGCAGGAGCCCTGCATTGCCCTCCTGTGCCAGAATACAGGAACCTTGTGCAACCGGAGGCAGCAACATTTGGTCCAGCAGCATCTGCCAAGCCAAACAGGATTTTGTTGATCAGTTTGTGAGAAGGGGAAGGGCATTTCTAAGGGAGGCGAGCAGCCGGTGTTACTTGAGATGCTGCTGGCTGGAACTGGTCAGGCTCTTGTGAAGATTTCTTGGGGTGATTTCAGAAGTTGGCTCCCCAGCACATTAGTGAGATCTTGTGTAGCTGAGAAGTGCTGGCATTGACTGGGAGAGCAGCCAGGGGCTGCGTGAACAGACTCGGTAGCTGTAGCAGAGATTTTTAGTGGCGACAGTTGATGTGTGGGAGAAGAAAATGTATGTGTGCTTAATAAATATTGGCACTCGGCAAGAGCTTATCAGCTAATTCAGTGCTTCAGCTTGTGGAGAGCTGGGTTGTCTCTGCCACATTGATTAGAATCCCTTCAGATCAGGGGATAAATAGAAAATTAATATGAAAAATACTTTTTTTTTTTGAATGGTGCTAATTTAATGCTGCCTTAGCCACAGGACAGTTCCCGCCTGTCTTCCAAAGCTCACACAAGAGGCAGCAGCAATACCTGCTTCCCTTGGTGACCCAGGCCCCATGGACTGTGCATGCAGATGTTGTCCCACATAGACAAGGGCTGAGAATAGAGCAAACCCTGCAAATTTGGTCTCCTTGTTATTTGCTGATTTGTGTTGTATGAACTCCTGTCTTTTAGGAAGGAAAGGTGCATTCACAAGCCGTTTCAGAGACTTTGGGGGTTGTATAGGTAGACTAGATGACCTTTGGAGGTCCAGGCCATCATTTGGTCCTAGCTGGGACTGACTGCCTATCTATTTCTGTGGCCTGTCTTTGAAACCCCTCAGTGATGGAAATGGCTTCTTCAGGTTGCCCTGTCCTGGTACACCATTGTCCCTGCTATTAGATTGACTAAACTAGTTAATGCTTGCCACAGTTTAACTGCCTTACCACTTCTGCTGTCCTCCATTGACAGCTCTTCCTTTTTATGGCACTAATAGTTCCCATGTACAAAGACTTTTAATACATTTCCCTTTCTTTAATCTTCCCTTGGCAATCTCTTTCCACACTCCAGATCACTCTTGTCACTCTCTCAGAAAATGTCCAGTGACTTGCATCTGTTTTTCTTTAATTCTGCAAAGCTACACAGAATTCCCTAGCCTGTGGCAATGGTGAAATACTTCATTTGAGTCTTGCTGGTGATACTTACATATCCCAGTATATTTGGCTACTTGTTTGCGGCTTTGTGGTGGTTTCTGGTTTCTGATGCATAGGTCTTCTGCAAAACAAATGCGACAGACTAGATTTCTGTGCTGGCAGGACACCATATTTTTCACCTTATGTCTTTTGTTTTGTTTCCTCTTCCCAGCCTGTGTGTGCATGTGTGTATCTGCTGCACTTTCCACCTGCAGACCAAGGTAGTGCTGAAGCAACAGGTGTTCTGCAGGATCAAAGCAATATTTCCCTTTAAATTCCTCTGCTTTCCAGGGAGCAGCTTTTGATCTTTACCTGTTGCTTTGTTCTTTCTGTGCTGTGTAAAAGCTAATTATAAGTTGCCTCTGTTGGCAGACAAGTCCTGCACCTCTGCCCAAGTTCCTGAGAGCCCCTGGAGAGCTGCAGTAGAACATCACACAAGCTCTTGTTCCATACATGCATCTCCATCTGCTGTCCTTAATAGGAAAAGCTCACCTGTGTTTTCTGAGGAAGCATTACCCAGTTAACAGCAGCAACTAGCTGGTACCACTTTCCTTCTGTGTGAGGGCTACAAAGATGATGGGGGGACTGAAACATGTCCCTCACAAGGGAAGGTTGAGAGAGCTGGGTCTGTTTAGCTGGAGAAGGGAGCACTGAGAGAGGATCTTACCAATGTATACAGATATCTTAAGGGCAATGTCAGAGGATGGAACCAGCTTCTTTCCAGTGGTGCCCAGTGACAGGACAAGGGGCAATGGGCACAAACTGCAGCACAGGAACTTCCATCTGAATACAAGGAAGAATTTCTCTGCCTTGAAGGTGACCAAGCACTGGAACAGGCTGCCCAGAGTGGAGTCTCCTTCTCTGGAGACTTTCAGAACTCTCCTGGACATGATCCTGTGCAACCTGCTGTAGGTGGACCTACTTTAGCAGGGGGTTGGACTAGGTGATCTCCAGAAGTCCCTTCCAACCCTCACCATTCTATGATTCTGTGTGGAGGTTTAGCACTTTTAGAGTTCTGATAAAATAGCTGAGGTCTGGATATCCAGGCTGGTTTCAGTCTTGACAGCAACAGGACATAGCTGAGCCAACTGTGCTGCCTATAAAATGTTGTGGTAGCAGATGACCCTCTTCAGATGTGCTGGAGGCTCAAGGCTTCTGATGCCATACAGGTTGCTCCACATCACAGCTTCAGACTCCCTCGCTCTGTGTTGAAACGATGGTGTGTTGTAACTTGGTGGTCAGAAGGAGTTGCAGCAGAGTTTACTGTGTATTCTTGCAGGGTGCAGTGAGAGGAAAGGTGACTGGCTCTTCACGGTGGCCAAGGCAAATTACTTTTCCAAGGTGTACCATGGTTTTTGGTGATGTGGACAAAAACGAGCATATGGCTCTATTGGTGTTTGGTTTTTTGGGGCTGAGACATGAAGATACATGTTGTGTTTGGTGCTAGAAGGAGACATGAGTGCGAAGGACTTGCAGAGTAATTGTCTTCTCCAGAACACTTGCTGGGCACATTACATAGCAGGGTTGAAGCTTCTCCGTCAAGTTCCAGCAAAGACTGAAATGCAGAAACTGCTTATGCTGTGATTCAAGCTGACAAATCTAGTGATTGCCAGTTAAACCAATAGTTTGTCCTTTAATGAAGGCTCTGTCAACTACTTGGCAGTCTCATTTGCAGTCTTCTGTATGTACAAATCTGTCAGAATCAGGACAGCTATTTTTCTTCCCTGCAGTTTTCACTCTGCTCTTTGAGAAACGCTGGTTCTGTTTGCCCTTTCTGCCTTCTTGCTTCCTTGTGTGTCTGGAGATACCATTAAAATCATGCTTAAAGAAATCAGAGCTATTCAATGTTTGATGATGCTTGCTTTAGGCCCCTAAATGTTTCCTGCATCCAGTGCCCCTGACAGTACAAGTCAGGGCCTATCTGCTTTTCTTTTTATTTCTGGCTACCCATTGCATGCTGAGCAGACCGTGGTGTGGGACTTGTCACAGGGAACACACTGAGCTGGTATCTCCACATGCTTCCCCTGGGCCTGGGACCATGGTGATATATGGTGTGTGCTAGGTCAGACCGGCCCGTTCACAAGCAAGTAAGGCCGTGTAAATACAAAGGAGCAAAAGTAGATGTTTCCTCTGCTCATGTACTTTTGGCAGAACAGAAACTACCATGCCTCTGATGGTCTGCTTCCCAGCTAGGGACAGCAGCAGCAGGCAGAGCCTGCTCCACGTTGAATTGCATTGGGCTATCTGTGGGATTGCTTTGTGCCAGACTGTTGTTTCCACACATTAAGTCTAATTTGTGATCTGTCTCCTAAATAGTTTTATAGCTTGGGTGACCCTTCTGGATTCACAGCCCCAATGAGAAGCACATCTCATTTGAGTACAGAGCTTACCTGGTGATCGGTTGGGGATCATACTCCACAGTTAGCTAAAGTTACCTATTGGTGGAGGAAGTGTTTGTCCTGAGTTGACATGCTGTACTCTGCTGTTGGAAACTGCCCACTCTGTTGAATATGGGTCTCTTGCCACTTACCTCTGAAAAAGCTCTACTTAACCATCACTGCTCAAAACAAGAAAACAAACAAATGAAAATCCCAAACCAAAAACTTCAAGCGCATAACAGGAACATGCCAAAAAATGATAACACAAAATTAACTTGTTTTGATTAATATTTTTTCGGAGATCAGTGGTTACTGTGGATAAAGTGGCAGCCCCTTGTTTAATGTCATGGTCTCAGCAGTTTTTCTGTGCTGAAGGAATCCCCCAGGGTCTACTCTGACTCTCTTTGACATCCCCAGGACAGTGATACATCGGGCAGCTCTGCATCGCTGCATTCTCTTTCTTAATGGGCGATTTTCAGTGACAAGCATTACTTTTCTGTTTCCTCCCCACAGTTACTATTAAAATGTGGTTTTTTGATGCCTTCATATTTCTTTGTTGCAGAAAAAACCATCCTGGGATTCTGTACTTCAGCACGTTTAAAACAGAGGTGATGTTTCAGATCCAGAGCATTTGGAGGCTCTTGCTTAAGTTGTAGGATTGGTGCAGCAATTGATGGGAGACCTCTTCCTTCTCAGACAGTGGTAGGCACATGCTGTGCTGTCAGTATATTTGTTCCAATGCACTTCTTTCTACCTTCTTAGCAGATCTTCTGAATTTGACTCCTAATTAGAGCTGACAGATAATGGAAACATTCCCTTGGCGATGTCTCTGGGGCGACTCCTCCGACGTGCCTCTTCAAAAGCTTCTGACCTCCTGACCTTGAATCCTGGTGGTGGCAGCAGTTCCTCTTCCATACTTGATGGGGAGATTATCTACTCTAAGAACAATGTCTGTGTCCACCCACCTGAGCTGCTACAAGGCATCGGGGAGCATCATCCAGGTGATAGGGTGTTGCAGACACTGCTCACTCACTCTTTTTCTCTCTCCTGGGGTGTGTGTTTGTATCAAATTCTACATCTTGGGCTCTAAAGAATGAAAAGATGCCAGTGGGGGACCAGGCAAGGCAGTCTTACAGAAGATTGAGGAAAGCCATCCACAAGCTGATCCATCAACTCTTCTTTTAATAGGAAATTTGATGCTATTTCTCCTGTTCTAGCATGGTTTTACTTATTTTATTAAGCCCATTCGTATGGCCGAAGATTGACAGTTGTCATTTGAGGACAGTAACTTCTGTTGCTCTTTCAAATATACTTGAACAATTATGTTCAGGAAAGCCAAGTATCATCTTGTAACTGTCATTGCTAGGGTGGCCTCAACAAGCATTGGTAAAGGGAAAAGAAAGAAAACCTGATTGTGACTGCATGCACTGGAGTAAATGAAGAAGGGACACTTCTCTGTCCCTTTATTGTCATCTGTGACTCTGTTCTTTCATGTTTTCATCAAAGAGAGTAGTGACTGCTGGCTTAACTTCACAAAACTAATTATTCTGTGAACACTGACTCACACTTCCCTTTTTGTGTGTCTGGCTTTTTTTTTTTTTTTCCTCTCCTATTGGCTTTCCATGAAAATTGTAGCCCGTTAGCTACACTAAAGTAAATGTTCTTGAGAAATAAGTGTTTAGCTGGCACTTGAAATTGTTTAACTAACAAACAGTAGAAGTTTTTCATGTGGCAACATATTTCAGAATTTATTCTTTATTAGTAATCCATCCAGGAAGTTGAAGTATTTGCATGTCATTTCTATGTCTGCTTAGGCCAGATGGAATTTAGACTATTCAAAAGCCATATGCAGACTTGAAATTCTTTGTAAATACTGAATAATGTTGAGCACCCCACAATTAGTTTGGCAGAATTCTGTAGTGGTAAATAAAAGGGTTTGTTTTGCTCATGTGCAATGGTGGTAAATGGGGGAGATGGGGAAGGGCAAATTTGAGGCTCAGTTTCCTTAGAATAAATCTGTGTCATGCCATGACTGATTGCTCCTTTGCTCTCTCAAAGGCTATTTGTGCTTGTATATGGAAAAAGATGAGCTACTCGGAACCACGCTTATCCTTGCCTGGGTGCCAAACTCCCGCATTCAGAGGCAGGATGAAGAAGCCCTTCGCTATATCACTCCTGAGAGCTCCCCGGTCCGTAAAGCTCCCCGCAAACGTGGCCGCCACACTCAGGGGTTTGGTGTTGTCCGTCAGGCTTCCCCCACCGAGCAGAAAGGGGCAGTGATCCTGAAAGAAGACATCCTAACTGTGTCACAGCTTGTGAAAGATTTGGCTTATATCAGCTCCCCCTCTTCAGAAGGGGAAAAGCTCTCCCAGTGCTACCCTGCGGCAGACAGCACCCGCCGGTCCCCCCAGCCTGCCCGCAGTGACTCAGGAATCCTATCGACAATCAGCTCTCAGGAGGAGCAGAACAGGTCAGAGCTGTCGGTGGAGGGGACAGAAGAAGGTTTGGACTGCAGGCCAGAGCCAGGGGAGGATGAGGGCTCCTTGGAGCTGTCTGCTGATGACGTGAGCAGGGACAGTACTTTTGACTCTGATTCCGATGCCTTCTCTTCCCCCTTCTGCCTCTCTCCCATCAGTGAAGCCCTTGGGAAAAGCAGTAGTTCAGTGTTTCTGGATAATGAAAACAGGTGAGTGCATCCTTTTCTCTGGTGTCTAAGTTGAATAGCTGGGTGCTGGTTGCTGAGCTTGGAGAAGCTTCACCGTGGCATTGGGGTGAATATCCTGTCTTGCTTCAAATACTTGTATAATTTACAGGGAACTGTTCTCTAGCGAGTCCGGCTTCTGCTCAGTGAACTCTGGCCCCAAACATTCAGAGCTTTATATGGGTAGTCTTTCAGGTGAACTGTCTTGAGCCCTGGAAGGAGCATTACTAAATTAAAAAGGCCCTTTGTTGGTTTAATTTGCTCCGCTGAGGAGATGTGCTAGTTACTTCTTGTGGAGAGCCACATCAAAGTGTGTGTCTGACTTCCTCTGAGCTGTGGGTGCCTCTGCAAGGCACTGTGTTGACATGAAGGCTGCACGTATGAGCTTGTTTTGCTGGTGCTTATAACATAGTCCCACTTAAGACACATAAATACTTATTCTTGCATGTTAACCTGGATATTTTAGTCAACACTGCTTATCTAAATGTCAGTGTTTCTCAATGGTGTCTGCAGGAAATCCTATAAAGGGGAAAGAGGGCACCTTGGCAAAGGGATAATGAACAGTAGGATACCTATATAACTTACTGTACTGACACACAATGTTTCTGGCTTTCTGGTCTGTGCCGTGTATCACTCATTTCCATCTTGGGGAGGATGGGTGTGCTGCGTTCATGAAGCACCATGGGGCTGATTTTAAGGATATAGCTCAACTTTGAAACCTCACCTGAAATTAGGAAAAATGAGTTCTCTGTGCACATCCGCAATGTACAGACTACATTAAGACTTGACATTTGAAGAGATTTTTGCCTCTTTTCTGGGCTGATCTCAGGCCCAGAGAATGCCAGTAAGAACAAGGTTTGTGAAGGAAGTATTCTAATTGATTCAGCCCTCTCTGGGTATTTCAAAACACTTCAGTGCAGTGGTGTCCGACTTTGTATCAGCTTTGCATTTGATACGTGTCCTAGCAGTATGCTTCTAATTAACTGCGAGCCCACAGGGATTTCTGGGCTTGAGCTCTGCAGCAGCTGGGTGGGCAGTGGTTTGAGCAGCACCTCCACGCAGCCAGCGCGGCTGTCGTGTCCCATCCCATCCCACTGAAGCTCTCTCTGGCTGCAGAGGGACACTGCGAAGCAGCTGCAGGGTGCCCAGGGTGGGCCTTTGGTTTCCAAATTGTTCATGGGGTCTCTTAGCTCTCTAAATACTCTGCCTGACAGTCTTTTCTGACAAGTATCCATAGGAATGTAGAAGACTTAGGAAACGACATAAATGTTACAAAACACACGTTGAAAAAATTTTAGAGGCCTTTGAGTAATGAAATATTATTCCTAATAACTGACTTTATTTTGTTCATTCCTAGGCTTTTTGTCCCATTCAGATTGTGTTCTAACACTGGGCTGCTGCTTGGGGGTCGAAACTTGAGTTGCGTACACTTTCAGAGAATGTTGTATTGGTTTAGAAATTTCTTGGCTTTGACTTAAAAAACAGAAAAACCCCAAATCCACTGCAACCAAAGCCTCTGTTTAAGACATGCAGATTTTTTTTCCCTTGAAGCAGCACTGACAATCTGTGTGTTTGACCTGTCTCTGTCACTGAAAAAAGGTTGGGGGTGTGAGGGATGTTTAAGCATATTTTTTTAAATTAAGGTTTAAATTAAATGCTTCTGTGAACATTTCTGTGTTCCAGCAGTGATATTCTTAAAAGAAAAATGTTTCAGTCTTTTGGCATGTGTGTGAGGGAGCCGTGGTCTCAGCTGTGTCCCAGTTCACCCACATACCCTGAGTAAGGGGTCATTATCCCCACTTCAGTAGTTAGGCAGGAGTAGTGAGGGGACACATTGAGAATAATGTCCTAACTGCTGAAAATCAGCAGATTGAACATGTCCTGGGGAAATCCCAGTCCTTGGCCATGTGCTGTCCGAGGCACGCAGCAATCTCTTAAGAGCTTTTGTGCCCAACAGCGTGCACCAGGAGAGGAGCTGGTGCGGAGCGGTGCCAGCACAGCAAATGGCAAAGCACGTTGTGGTTTAACTGTTTTGCAATGCTCTGAGCTTGCTAATAGTGTCAAGGAAGGAAGGAACTACAGTTTATTGCATCTTCACTACCTTGCCTGTGTCATGCAGTGTTTCCCTGTTGTTTCGCAGCCTGGCTCTGGCGAGCCCTCTGCCGGCTTCTCTCACCGGCTGCCCAAGGCCTGACAGCTCCAGCAGTGCAGAGCCTGGCTTTGCAAACACACTGTTCTTTTTTTCTTTTTTTTCTTTTTTTTTTTTTAACTCCTCTGGCACCAGTCTGGAAGATTTACACAGTTATGCAGCGCTTATAATTTGCAACAGATTAATAAAACAGACCTTTCATTGTTTGAGACTTCAGACTTGAAAGGCTTTTGTCCAGTGTGCCCATTTTCTATGCCAAATTTGTTCTTCCCCATAGAGCTCCCTTGCATGGTATGTGCAGGATCTTACAAACTATTTGAGTCTGAGATTTTGCATTGAATACTTTGCAAAAGTCTTGTCAAAAAGAATTCTCTTATTTCCTGTGTTCATCCCAGCATTTTGGGGGGCGGGGGATGCTGTTTCAGAAGTCACTACAAGCATGAGAACAGCTTCCTTGTTTCTTAAGGTTTTTATTTTTTTTTCTGCTGGCTGCTTCCCATCTGAGCCAGAACTGGAGTGTGAACAAAGTTTGTGCTGCTGGCAGATTGTTTCAACTCTTTCCCCTCCCTACCTCCTGGTCGCCACCTCCTCCCTGCAAAGAGGAGCGAATGTTTCTGGTTATTTCCCTCTGCATTGGGGAGTTGTAAAGGGAACTGTGCTTTTCCCTGTGATTGCTTCAGAAGCTGAAGCAGTGCGTTGCAGCGGTGTTTCAGTCCACCCGCTTTCTTTCCATGCAATTAAATATTGTATGTGACATTGTGGAAGAATTAGGATGTACATGTAGACTTGGATCAGATGAAATCAGGGGCTCAGCAAGCTGCTTGCCGAAATATCCATATGACCAGGAGTCAAAGTGCCTCTTGGGGTATCTATGGAGAAGGTGGCCTGGGCAGAAGGGAGCCAACAAATGTACCGGTGCATAAAAACAGGGAGAGGAAGGAAGGAGGGAGGTAGGCTTGCAAGCATTTGAGTTGCACAACAAGTCAGTCATTTTTAAGTCAACAACTCGCCTGGTAGAACATAAGGAAATAAAAACGTATCCATTGTTTATGGGGTTGTTGGTTGGGGTTTTTTCCCTCTCTTTGCTTCTCTGTTTGACAGGCTGCCAGGGACCCCATGCAGCGATTGATGTTTTTCCTCCCGTTTACACAATTCCTCAGGCTAGGAGCTATGGGAGTGTCCCATCACCAGCATACACATTTTTGCTCCTCTTTTTAGACAAGCATGGCACTTCTGCATCGTGCAGTCATCTCTTATGGAAAGGTGGCTTTACTCTCTTGGGTTTTGTGTCCTTGTTAACTCTGGGGGCCCCTTTCTGCCATGGTACGTGGTTCCTGCAGGGAGGTAGCTAATGTGGGAAATGCCTGTATTGGTAGCAGCTTTGTCATTGACTACATTTCTGTAGGAGAGCAGAAATACTGGAATTAAAATCATTTCATTCTGTTCCTTTTACCCCCTGTCACTGTTGTTTGCTGTCTGTCAGGAAACATTTGCCTTGTGGTCTGAAGGGCACTAATTCAGGACAACTGTACACTATAGCCAGCTCTGGCTTGCAGCCACCCTGGTAAATTACTCAGCTTCCATTTTCCCCATCAGTAAAGTGAAACTAAAAGGTTTTTGTTACATCCTGGCAACCAAATAGCATCTGACACCTATATAATGTCTTTCAGCCGATGCTTCTGAAGTTATTTTAACTGACCATGACATCAGATCTATAGCAATCAGTTGCAGAAGCACTTAGTGCTCTGTAAGTAGAGTTTGTTTTGGGTTGTTTGGGCTTTTGGTTTTTTTTTGGTGCCATGCTAGAGTGATCCCTGGTTTTCAGGAGCTTTCTCTAGCAATGGATGGTAGCCTGCTAAAGGCTTTTCAATTTGGTAGTAAACTGCAGTTGCTGTTACCTGACAAGCACTGTACAAAAATGCTGAAGAGGACAAATAAATGCTGGAATTAGTTCCTTGACTAACTTCAAGTTGGAATGTTGATCGATACAGTCAGAATTTGGCCTGAGAAGCCTTGGTAGTGGAATCCTATGAGGGGAACTTGGGGCAACATCTGGCCAGAGGTCAGAGCTCTGTGAAGGGTCCCACAGGTGATGGAATAGATGCCAGATCACACTTCCACAGCACTTGTTTTCAAGAACAAGCAGAAGCAATGTGACCAATGTGGTCATGGCTATCAGTGCAAGAAGGAAACATCTTTCATAAGGAGGTGATAATTTTAGCAGGCAGTGATAAAAATAATTAAACCTTTTCATAATGGAGCTAAATGATGGTATAGTTCTCATGTTCTTCAGCAGTCATGAATTCATGTAACAGAACTATGACAGACGGTCTAGGGTAAAGAACACAACACAAGGAAAAACTCCTTTGGCGTTGCAGTTGATGCAATTTTTGCAGATGTGTTGCACATCCTGTTGTTAAGCCTCTTCCCAGGGAGCTAATCAGCAAATTACCTTCTCACAAGGGAGCAGGAGCGGAGGCACAGCGTTATGGGAGGGTGGCAGCAGCTGCAGGAGCGGGTGGTAACAGAGCCTGCGGTGTTGCATCATGTTGTTTTGGCAGCTCACCTGAAAGGCTCAGTGCTGTGCAGACCTCTGCAGAATAAACAGGAGGCAAAATTATAGGGGAAATGAGCTGGAATTAGTGTAAACTGGCAGGAGCTTTAGAGTCATCAAGAGGTTGGGGATTCATAGCTGTTGTAACAGAAGTGATTATATTCTTAGAACCAAGGGAATTGGTCACAGACTTCAAAATCTCCTGTAACTTCTTGCAGCATCTTACTTTTGATTTTAGCTTTGGGGATGAGCACATGGGGTGCCTCGCTGCTTCTGTTTCAGGACCTTGCCTGCACTAGTATGTTTTGTGATTTAAGACACCGAAGCACCTAATTGCATTTGTACCCAAACCCATGCCCAGGAGAAAAATATCCCCAAACCCTTCTTCCATCAGAAGGATAGTCCTTTTTCCCTTCTCTTTGAGTCCTGGGGTGGGTGTAAACTTCACCGAAGGCAGCGCTTTCAGGTGGTCTACATGGAGCTGGGTCCTGGGAAGAGGAGCTGGCCGTAGCTGTTTGCCGTCAGCAACGCTGCATAATCAATTAAAGTTGTTACTGGCTGCAAAGCTGAGAAGGTTGGACAGATCCAAGAGATTGCAGAGGCATACGGCTCTATCTTGCTTTATATAAATATTTGAACAGCAAGAACATTAATTATAGCAGGTTTGTTTTTTCCCTCCGTTGGTTCGCTGCCAGGTTTCTGTGGAAGAAAATAGTGACAGCTAACTGGAGATGGGGAACTGTAGCTACCGCGATCGGGATGCCGTTTGTTCGGGCTTCCAAGGGAGGAGCAGAGAGCGGGTGCTGCCAGGGGAAGATCTCAGGGCCACGCAGAGGGGAGCGGCGGGGGCGCAGAGCGAGACCGCCCGGCACCCGCCCGCCGGGTTTGGGGCGCCAGGCGCCGGTCGGGTTTGCTGAAGGGCCGCTCCGAACCGCCTCGGCCACGCTGGGCTGCTCGCGGGAAGGGGCCGGGGCCGGGGGGGCGGCGTGGCCGCCAGGGGGCGAGCTCTGCCCAGCGGCGCGGCCCGGCGGGTGCCCTGGGCCGGGCAGCCCCTCGCCTCCCGGCTGGTGGCGCCTGAGCCCCCGCGCCCCGCCGCCCCGCCGCCCCGCCGCCCCGCGCCCCGCCGCCCCGCGCCCCGCCGCCCCGCGCCCCGCCGCCCCGCCGCCCCGCGCCCCGCCGCCCCGCCAGGACCCCGCGCCGCCAGCAGAGTGGCCGCAGGGTTTTGCCCCCGCTGCAGGCGCAGCCCCCGTGCGCCCGGGCCGAGGGCCGGTGGCTCCCTCCCGGCCGCCTTCCCTGGTGTCATTGCAACGAAACGGGGTTATTCACAGAAAATCAACAGCGGGGGCTTGTCCTAGAGGAGGAGGGGATGGGTGAGGGGCCGGGGGGCTGCCCGTGGGCGGGGGCCGCGGTGGAAGCCCCGGGCGGGGCGGCCGAGCGCCGGGGAAGCGCGGCCCTTTGCTCCGGGGGGCAGTGCAATGGAGCGCCTTTTCCCAGGGTATTCTTGCGTTTCTTCTGTTACTTATTTATATGATCGTAACGCCCAGAAATCCTAATTGCAAGTGGAGATAAATGGTGCTGGCAGGTATCCATAGCTTTGTGAGGGAAGAATTGCATTAACTGGATCAAAATAAAGAGCATGTCCCCTCTAAAAGTCCAACAGTATATGCAAATAAATCTGCAGTCTCTGTCTTCTTGGCTCAGTCCTCGCAATTATAACAGCATTAAGCATTTACAATAACTCTGAAACATGCTTTTAGTCAGCTCTCCTTTTTCCTCTCCCTTTTCTGCTACTTGAGGAAAGCTCTCCCCTTGGGAAATCTGCATTGTATTGTGGAAACAGTGAAATTCTCTCTGGGTGGTGTTGGCTCAGCTAATACTGGGTCAGCAGCAGTGCAGAGTCCAGGGAGTTGGTTAACTTTGTCAGTAAAAAGTCTCCCTGAAATTCCCAGTTCATTGCTTAGAGCCAAGAATATAAGAACAAAGGTAATCTTCAGGGCTTTCAAGGGACCAGGGTTTTGAAGGCTTGGTTATAATTAGCATAATTAGTGTAGAATTTTATTTTTGCATGGATAGAACTGAGAGGAAAAAAAGCAAAATAATCCATTGATTTTAAAAATAAAATAAACACTGGTAAGAAAGGTCCCCTTTTCCAGTCTGGAATAGGCTGAAAAGCAAACATTCTTTTTCGGGCTTTGCTGAGAAATCACTTTTTCCATCTAAGGAATTATTTTTTTTAAGTGTTGCATTTTGATTGATTTATTAATGAGCTAAAGCCTAGGCATGAGGTGCCCCTTCTCTATATGGATTGTAAAAATCTGCCATTCAGTTTTTGGAATATTTTCCTTCCTTAAAATGAAGGTAACGTTTGCATCGTTGAGCCACATACGCTCAGCTCTAAATGATTTGTTGTGTTTGGCTTCTTGGGAGCTATGTGTATTTTATTCATAAGCATCTAACTGCTAATTCTGCCCCCGCTACCTCACTGCAACAAGAAGTCACAGAGAAGAACCTTGCTTGGGTTTTACCTAAGTAGCCTACACCTGTCTGGAGGTCTCATCTATGAAAAACAGATTGCTTGTCTTTTAGCTGAAGGTATTTGTGTATCAGTTCCAGACTTCAGGTAAAAGAGATTAAAACACACGTTAATTCACTACAAACTTCTGAATTCTTTTTTTTTTTCCCTTCCCATTTACATTCAAAATAATTAGCTCAAGAATTCTCAGTTTATTTTGTTTTCCTTTTGGTTTAATTCACAGCAGTTGGGGTGAACCCTTTGGAGGTAAGCGGGGCTGTTTTTCTAATGCCCTCTCTTGATGACTAAAATTGCTCAGCTTTCGTTCAGCCCACGAAGACTTGGAGGAATGAATTAGGAGCAACAAAGCCCCCAGTGTAGTGAGGCTTCTGGCTCAGCTGCCGCCCTCCTCAGCAGAGCGGGGCAGGAAGGCAGCTCTCAGTGCTGCTGCAGAGGTGGGTCATCCCGTGGCGCCGGCCACTGCCGCACAGGTTGGCTTTTGTCTGCCGAGATTCGGGACGATGGGCCGGTGGCAGGAGTGGATGCTGCGTGTTCTACCTGTGCTGGGTAGTTGTGTCTGCTCTGGGAAGGCAGTCAGGGCGCTTTAAAAGTGGATTGCTATAGCCCCGTAAAGCATAACAAATTGTTTTGATCTTTGTTTCTCAAGGACAAACCAATTACACCGATCAGAAGGCAAAGCTGCATAATCATGTTTCCTTGAGTCCCTCGTTTCGTTGTGTTAAAATGTTTTATTTGTCAGACTTGTGTTCACCAAGTTGATCTTAATTCAGAGCCTGTCCCTGATGGTGAACTTGCTGTTACAGTCCAAGGTTGGAGGGCGAAGGCAGAAGTTGCCGCCCTCCCCGCAGCCTGTGCTGGTGAGGTGGCCAACGTGTAGAGGGCTGGTAACCACAAACCACCTTCTTCTCTTTCCTTGTATAGGGGGAGGGAGGGATTTCAATGCTTTTAAGATGTAAACAGCTTGTTCTTTGAGTATCGTTAATAGCATTAACAATATGAAGAGTGACTAACAATAATGCTCAGACTTTTGGAAGCGCTGTTGAATCTGCTTCCTTGTGTCGAGCATGAAAGGATACAATTATTTTTTATAACCTTTTATTTTGCCTTTACGGCAAGCTAAGCAAAGCAAGTTTGTCAGAGGCAGAGTGCTCCTAATTTGGTCTCCAGTGACCTCTGCAGCCGTGATTGGCAGTCTGGTGTCAGGAAAGAACTTGTGCCTGTGAGATAGAAATGAGCAGAACAAATGCCGTAGGACAGCTTGGGTTCCCTGGAGGACACAGGCTAAAAAAGGTGAAAGAAGTGCAATTACAGAAGGTTTTCAGCACAGAAAGTTAATTAGCTACTAAATAGCATTTAGTGCAGTTCAACGTGAGGAAATTTATGTTTTGAAAGCAAACAGATCAATGGAAAGCCTGTGGAACAAGCTTTTGGAAAGTCCATGTTGACATTCGTGTACTTTGTACTGTAAAGTCCTGGGCAGTTTTTCACAGGTTTCCCTGACAAATAGGAGGAACTGTTAAATTTGTTTCCATGCGTGTTTGCAGATGTATAGATATGCTTCCGCATGAGGATGTTCTGACACTTAATTGCAGACATTCTGGTTAGGCTTTCATCCAGACTATCTAACACCTTTTTCCCTATTCATCAAGGTCAGCATGAATCAATTCCGTTTGGGCTCTCTGAGGCAAAGGAACTTCAAGTTCCAAATATTTTCAGCCGAAGGGTGAATTTAACACAATTCTTAACCTAGTTACTCTTCTGTGCTCATCAGATGTGAGTAGCTGGCGCGACTGCAGTGTTTCACTGTCAGCGTCTGGCTCTGTATGGCCACGCTCCTCTGGAAGCCAGTGCCATCCTGCAAGTGTCCTTCCAGTCCTTCTCTGCAGCATTACACAGAACGAGCAGAAATATTTTGACAATTGTTTTTTTTAATCCCAAATGACCCATATGTTTCCTTTTGTGCATCTTTTATATGTCGCTGAAGTCAGCATGTTTCACAATTCATAATATAGGTGTATTGTCAAGGACAGGGGGTTTTTGCCAGAACAATAGAAAATCTAGCTGCCTGATATTACCTCACTTTGTACAGTCACTACACTAAATTTTTAAGCGTTTCAGGATACCTTTGAACTTTTATTGATGGATTATTTATTTGAAGCTATCTGTCTTAGACGTTTAATGTAGCTGGTGCTGCCATGAGCTGTTTCACCTTGCTGGAAAGAAGAGGAACCTACAAGGTTGGGGCCTGTGGGGAATAGTGGAAAAACAGAGAAATGCTAACCCCTGGGGAGGAAAAGGGGCATGTAATTCCCATTACATGGATGCTCATACATTATGATGATACTTATTGTCTGTAAATGATGCTTCACAAGCCAGCGCACAGGAGTAGCTGGGGCTGTAAGGAGAGCTGTTATTAGCGAAGGCGTGCTTTACTACAGGGGTGATGGAAAGCCAGCTGGGGAGGGGTTGGCTCCTGCAAGAGGCTCTCTGGGAATCGGGTGGTGCACACTGACAGCTTAGGTAACTGCCACATCATGGCTATAATCTTCAGTCCCTTTCCCTCTTGTAATTACATTTGTCACATCATGTTGTAAAATGAATTATTAGATCTTTGTTGCTGAAACAGTCTTCCCACGTAATTGGTGCAGGTCTCTACCCTGGCTCTGTAACAGATATAATAATTGGGTTTACCTCTCTTTATGTTGTAGGTGTGTACAGATGTTTTGACTGAACAGTAAGTTAGGTCCCATTACTACTTTACTGCGCGTCGAAAGTCTCGCTTGCAGAGTGGCTGACCTCCTCGGGTCAGGCATGTGAGAGAGTTCCTGGGCAGTGGGAGGAGGAGGACGGTGGCTGCCTTATACAAGCGCTTGCTTTCTTAGGGGCTACAAAAGCTTGAGGAATGTAGATATGGTTGATTGCTGTAGTTGATTGTTGAGGAAATACATCACCACCTGGTCTTGCTTACCAGCAAGAATGAGATGTGTTGTGAGACAAAAGAGTGATGGGACTTGAGCAAGTGGAAAAGGCTTAAGTGGAATCATAGAATCATCTAGGTTGGAAAAGACCTTTAAGATCGTCAAGTCCAACTGTTAACCCAGCACTGCCAAGCCCACCACTAAACCATGTCCATAAGTGCCACATTTACACGTCTTTTAAATACCTCCAGGGATGGTGACTCCACCACTTCCCTGGGCAGCCTCTTCCAGTGCTTGACAACCCTTGCGGTGAAGAAATTTTTCCTAATACCAAATCTAAACCTCCCCTGCCGCAACGACACTGTTTCGTCTCATCCTGTCGCTTGTTACCTGGGAGAAGAGACTGACCCCCCACCCCACTACAACCTCCTTTCACTTAGTTGTAGAGAGCGAGGTCTCCCTTGAGCCTCCTTTTCTCCAGGCTGAACCCCCCAGTGCCCCCAGCTGCTCCCCATCAGACTTGTGCTCCAGCCCCGCTGCCCAGCCCTGGACATGCTGCAGCACCTCTACATCCCTCTCATAGTGAGGGGCCCAAAACTGAACACATGAATATGTCCGTGGGTTTCCTGCCTCAGGTTTTGCTAATCCTCCTTATTTTTTTTCCCCTGTCCCTTTTATTCCCATGGACCATTGCACTTGTTATCTTGTTTTGCTGAGCAGTACTGTATACTAGCCGGCACTCTGTTTTCCCTGGGTCCCACAACCCAAAGTCTCTCTGGAATGTTCCTCCAGCTATTTGCCTTGCAGTGCTTCGGCTCCCTGCTTTTGTAGGGCACTCTGGTATAAATTCCTCATCTAACAGGTATAGTAATCTAGAAAATAATATATTCTTCCCTTGCATGTATGTATCTTGTGCGCGTAGTTAGAGAACTCACCCAAATGCACAAAATTAGCATTGATCATACTACTTGTTGTTACTTACATACAAAATGATCTCGATATTAAAATTAAGTAGTCCAACAGATTAGAATATTCTCAAAATTTTTTCAATCAATATATACAGAAAAAATCTAAACACAGTGAGGTTTTTTTCTTCATTTCCACAGTGAGTAAATATGCACTAGTGTATGAGGCAGTACTCTCTCTGCATCTATACTATGTATGAATGTACATGTTCATTGACCTCTCTGAATGGCATGGGGTGCACAGATGTCTCTTTCAGATTTCATCTTCTACATCAGTGAAAACGTTGGAATTTCCCTGGGCTGCACACACTGAGGCACCATGCTTACAGTTGTTGGCTTTTTGTGGCCCAGAAAAGGTAAAAAACGTAAAACACACGTGTTGCTTCAGATTGCTTCTGTGTATGTTGGATGTGTGTGCAAGCTTGTGATGAGTGGCTAAATGTGAACTGTAAATATTCATCTTGAAGAAGCATTTCCAGAAAATACAACATTGCCAGCACCTTTGTGACTGGGCTTTCTGGCCTCTTGAGTTTTTGAGGAGCTCCTTGTGTAGCTGAAGCAGAGTTCAGTTATGTAGCAGGAGGAACTGCAGCTGGCAATAGCATTGTGTGCTGAGGAGCTACACAATTCCTGGGGATCAAAGCGAGCCTGCCTGGATCTGCTGGTAACTATCCTTTCTTGGCAGTCATCTCTGCTACTGGTCATTTGAGATGATGCTCTTGAAGAATGGGCATGTTGGCCTCTGTGACGAGGGAACCACAGGACAATGATTCTCACAGTCAACCCGTCTTCCAGCCCTTTGTCATACTGACCAGCTCATCTTTGCAAGAGTTTTAGAAAATTGGTTGCCTCTGTTTAGTCTTTGAGCTAGTTTGAGTCATCTCTTCCAGGAAAATCCTGTGTAACCAGCTGTGGCTGTTATGAGGTGTTGCTCCATAAATACCAGCTGCTTGTAGCAAGCAGTCCAGCACAAGTGTCTTGTACCAGGACTCCTATTACTTTTGCATTAACATGAGATACTGAACGTTTTAGAAAGTCTTACATTTTGCAGTTTTAGCAGGAAGTAATGCTTGATTTTTTGCAAAAGCCTGTAAAGTTTTCGTGGAAAAAATCACAAGGTGGAGGTCATGGTGTATAGCAGCGCTTGAGACTGAGACTGGACGTATCCCAGCATCTAACCTAGAAAGACGGCTATCGTTCCTTTTTGAGTGAGTTTGGGTATGTTGTGTGATCCCAGCTCGCATGGCGATATTGCCATGTCATTTCTAAGACCAACCTCCGAATAGCTTGAATATAAGTTTTGCTTTGATGCTTTCTTTCAGAGAAATGGAGCAGCAGAACTTCATGAACAGAGTAGCAAAGCTGCTCTTTTAGCTGCAAGTAAAACAGACTTGGTCTCATCTACATAATGCTGCAGAACTAGAGAAGGGGGCTCAGGGATTTATTTCCCATGCGTGTGGGCGCTAAGGTTTTGAGTTATACATTTGAACTGGGCGGCTCACAGGGGCTTGGTTAAAAATTTAACCCACAGCTAACTGGGATGTCCGGGGATCTGTGCATTGGAATGCAATGACCTGAACCATGGGTAGATGCTGCAAATAAGGCTTGTCCCTGTGGAAGAGGCAATGTAGCCAGGCTTGGAAAGCATACTGATGTGGTGTGCTGCAGATGCATGCTGAGTGTGTGATTTTCAGCATTCAGTGCCTACATTGTTAGATAAGCGGATTAGAAAACATTGCATAAAGTGGCATTGCAGGGGGCTGTCTTTATACCTGCTACTTGCCTTGTTTTGCAAACCCTGATTTCACAGCGGAACCCATTCAGAGCTTGCACTGAGACTGTTCACATGTATTGGCCTTTTTAAGAATCAAGGGGTCACAGTTTCAGATTCACTTAATTCTCAAAGCAGTGATATTTTTCTTTTGGGATCAGGGCTGGTGGCGGGCATGTGGATTTTTTTAATCTAAACTCAGTTTACTCTTAAATATCTGGGGTGCAGTGAGCTCCTAGCTTCACTTTCTCTACTTTGTGGTGGGTTAAAGAGCTCATGTATAATTTCCCACTCCTTAACCCTCCAAAGTTTCAAGTTTTCAAGCGGAAACCATTTGTCTGAGGTTTATACACAAGAATCCAGGCTTGTCAGGTCCACTTGCAGAGGCGTAATGAGAAACTTGAGTTCAGGGGAAATATCTTTGGATCTTACAGGTCACTGAGGGAATTCGCCAGATGAGATCCCTAGTCAATGCTGCCGTCTGAATGTGCTCACTCCTGCTGTCCCCAGCCCGGTGCAGAGCAGCTGGGCTGCATGCTGAGGAGGTTGCTTGAGCTGTGGGGCAAGAACTCTGTGACTTGGAGAGTTACTCACTGCATGCCACTGGAGCTGCTGGAGCAGCCTGTTGAGCACCTGTACTTCTACAGTCAAGTTTTTTCAATGGCCCAAGGTTTTCAATCCAAAGGGGTCACCAGTCTCAGAGGCATAATGGTTGGAAGGGATCCTGCAGCGTAGAGCTGGAGAGCAGGCTGTACTGTACTGTACTGTACTGGAGAGCCTGCTGTACTGGCTCCCCAAACTGGTCTTTGTGCTGCACCAAGGTGCAGGGGACAGGCCGTTCTGCGGAGGAGCCTGGGCTGTTCCCATGCTGGGCTTCTTAATTTTGCCTTCTCAAAAGTCAGTGTTTCGAGGAAAGGTTTTGGTTCTCCCCAGTTCTGTGTGCAGTTTAGGAACAGACCAAAAATAAGATCATTTTTGGGGATGTTAGGAAATTAATTTAAATAAAAATACTTTACTCTCTTCTGTGGGCTGTTGGTTACTGACTCCTTAGATCTGCACTGAGTCACAATTTCAGAGCTCTAACAAAAGATTTTTAACATGCAGCATCTGTGGTTATTGGATGTATCTGTGGTCACCTTTGGCTGATGTCTTGCGGGGTTTCTTCCCCCACACTCTTGTCTGCAGGGACACGTGTGACAATCGCATGACCTGCTCCACCAGCTCTGCCTCCAGCCTCGACACCAGTGCCCAGTTCCAGGAGAGTAATGGGCAAACGCAGAGCACCAGATGGGATGAACAGCAGAAAGTATTTGCCCTCGAGCAGGTCTGTGGTGTCTTTCGAGTGGACCTGGGACAAATGAGATCCCTTCGCCTCTTCTTTAGGTAACATATAATGGTGTGTGATATTTGTGTGAGCTCTGGATCAGTGCACCCTGGGCTCTGGAGGCAGATGGCTTCTGTGGTCCTCCTTGGAAGTCTTTCCTTAATGGTTGTCTCCAGGAAAGCAAGTGCCAGCCTTCCCAAGGAGAGCCTCTGAATCATGGTTATGGGACCTAAAGGATTTTTTTCCCTAGTAAGATAAAGGTTGCTCTTAGCTGTCTAACCAAAACTGTTTCAAATAACCTGGAGGTGTGGAAAACATCTCCATGTCTATAGTACCTTCTCCCTTGCCTGCCCCTCAGCAAGGCTTCTCGAGGGTCTTGCTGCTTTTAGCCTCTTATCTTTCAAGTTATTAAAAAATTTATTAAAAACATTTTTACTCCCTCTTTTTGCTTCTCACTCCCTGCTTCTTTAGACAATTCTGTGTGTGCCCAAGTCTGCTTAGTCCTGTTATTCTGACTTTGTGTACTGCCTTCATGTTGCTGGGGCAGAATTCTTGTGTTTTTTTCTCCAGGGAAGACAAAATGTAATTCCTTCATGTGATGGAAGGGTAAAAGAGTGCCATTACCAGGCACAAGTGGAGCTTCTTGGGGAAAATGGTCACTATAGCCATGTCACAGAATCATACAGTAGCTGAAGTTGGAAGGGACCCATAAGGATCATCGAATCCCAGAGCTGAACAGTTACTGCTGTGCCCTGTTCTAAGGGACAACTTCTTCTTCACATTTTGCTTTCCACTCTCTCTCATCTGATGTTCCCCATTCCTGCTGGGCCCCTTGTTAAGCTGGGCAATAAATGCAGCTTGTTCTCCCTTGTTGTTTTGTCCCGCAGCGATGAGGCATGCACCTGTGGACAACTGGTTGTTGCAAGCAGGGAGAGCCAGTACAAGATCTTCCATTTTCACCATGGTGGCCTGGATAAACTGTCCGAGGTGTTTCAGCAATGGAAGTACTGCACAGAGACCCATCTCAAGGACCAGGTACCTGAGCAAGGTAGCAAGGTTCATGGGGCAAAAAGGGTTTTTCCAGCAGTTTCACACTTTTTTAAGCCAGGGAAGTGTGTTGGAGAAATGAAGCAGTAAGTTCATGCCACCAAGTCAGGCAGAAAGCTTCAAGGTGTTGGATGTTTCTCAGGATGCCACTGCAAGTCAGACGTGAGGTCTCTCTTGTACTTGCTTTCCCCATCCATTCCTGTTCTGCCTGTGGAATATGGGACAAGATAATCCAGAAGACTTGCTTAGGTGGTTACTTTGCTAGACCCAACAGGTCAGCACTATGCTTTAGGCATGTAAGGTGGCTGGGAAATCTGCAGTGGTAGGTCTGAAATTCTGTCAGAGTCTTTCATCCATTTTGTGAAGCGTAGCACACTGCTTTGGAAAATGTTTTGACAAGGCATCTTGCCATATTTTGTTCAATCTACATACAAATGTGATAAGAGCTCTTTAATTATCTGTTTAAGATACTGTATGTGCTTATTAGAAACAGTGATTTTTAAATTTCCATCCTTCCCACAGAGCCCCCTGCTGCTTTTCTTATTATGGTCGCATGGGCTCACTTTTTGCATTGAACAACCTTTGATTTTTAAATTAAATGTCAGCTGCAGTCTTGCACTGGGATCATGAGTGCCCTTAGAGAGCCTGGCAGTGCAGTTCCCTGCTTGCCTAACAGCAATCCCTTTGTATATGGCCAATCATATGTAATTTATTGCAGGCATTCCTGGCAGGGTGAAGTTTTGCTGTAAGCAGCATTAATTCACTTTCAGGTCAGGGATAAGATTGGGGGAGGAATGGAAACAATTTTTTTTAAGATTAAGCTGGTTTGTGGTACTCTTTTTTAATTATTCTAACCACTGTTGCTATTGTAATGGTTCTAATTTTTAAAAAAACCAATAAACAAACAAAACACCTCTCCAAGTGCAGCGCCTCAGTGCTTAATCCTACATGAACCATGCAAAAAGGTTTTCCTGGTCTGAAAATTGCTGGGTTTCATACGCTGCTGCTATCTCTGGCTCCTGCCTCCAGTTTTTTGTTTTGGTTTCCCCCGTTCAGCAGCTTACTGATGAGAAAACATGTATGCAGTTCTCCATCCGCCGTCCCAAGCTGCCCTCCTCGGAAACCCACCCGGAGGAGAACACGTACAAGCGTCTCGACGTGGCTGCCTGGCTTCATCACCTGAATGAATCCGGACAGGTGGAAGAGGAGTACAAGCTGCAGAAGGTGAGAGGGCTGGCTGCTGCGGTTTTGATCCTTCCTCTCCTGCCACAGAGTGCGAGTGCCCAGGTAGAAGCTGCAAGAGTTTGCTTTCATGCTGGGGCAAGAACTGGGTGTTTGAGGGCATAAAGACTGGTGTATTGTGCTCGGCTGGAGGTCTTGCTGGGATTGCAGATGTGTCAGCTACAGGCAGGATGGTAGGGTGTCTCCCTGAGCGAGGAGCGTGAGCCATCTGGCTTCTGCTGCCGGTTGGAATTAGTAAACCAAAGTATCTAGTGCTAGATGTGTTTGCAAAACGCAGTGTGAACAAATCAAAGAAAGAAAAATTGAGATTACTGTATGAAATAATGCAGGGTTTCCAGGGGAGCACTGGGTCCAGGTCCTGAGAGAGAAGTTTGCAGTGAAATGCAGTGTCTCCAAGATTGGGGATTAAGCCGTGACATGAGAACAACACGTTAATCATAGAGCCTCTCCAGGGGGGGTTATTGACATTGAAATGAGCCCGATTTGTGTCTCGTCTGGGAATAGAAGGCCAGCACTTTCCCTCTAAACATGTGCAAATTGCAGGAGCTTGAATCAAGGCGTCACTTGTCAGGAAAGAACTGCAAAGCCACCGAAGCATAGTAGCGGGCAGTTTCTTGTTGCTGTTTTGGGGAATGTTAAAACTGTACCAGTCATAACTTTTGCTCCTTCTTCCAGGCCATTTTCTTTGGTGGGATTGATATTTCCATCCGTGGGGAGGTGTGGCCCTTTCTGCTGCACTACTACAGCTACGAGTCCACCTCTGAAGAGAGGGAGGCACTGAGACTGCAGAAGAGGAAAGAATACTTTGAGATCCAGGAGAAAAGGTAACAGACCAGCTTCATCCTCCCCTGCTCATCTCTCCTCAAGCCTGACGTCGCAGTCAGGTGGTAAAGGAGGAATATCAGGCACAGCTGACCTCTTGAGAGTTTGGAACTAACACTGTGTAGCTCAAGTATTATCTCACTTGGGTTCTTGAAACGGGCTCATTAATACCATGCAGGTAAGTTCTCTCACAGACAACACGACAAACTTAGCACGCTTGGTTTAGAACACAAGGTGAAATTGGGGTCTTCTATTTCTTAATAAGTGTATCTGGAGATAAAAATAGGGAAAAAGAAGGGATATCTAATTCAAGGAAGTTATTACTGCAAGAACTATATGTTGTAAACTACTGTGGGTATATTTAAGATGGTGAGGGACTAGTAGTAGTATTAATTAAGAGACGATTGGAACGAAGTGGTGAGTTCTGGCATGCCACCCACAAGGAGCATCAGAGACCAGAGTCTGACTGCTTCTGAAGTGGAGTTTTTCATGGAAAACACATCGTGTCATCCTGTTTATAACTCAGGAGGCTCCTTCTAGTAGTCAATTTGGACAGAAAATCTGCAGTTCTGGACAGACCTGCTGGTCTGTTTTTCAGGTGATGACAAAACTCTCTACAGGAATAGGTTTTCTCTGCAAACTAAAGCTGAAATAGGGCTTTTTGTTCCTTGTGGAAATCATATTCCTCTCTTGGCAACATACTCCTGCTGCTGCTCGATTTTCAGGCTTTCGATGACTCCGGATGAACAGAAGGATTTTTGCCGTAAAGTACAGTTCACGGTAGATAAAGATGTTGTGAGGACTGACCGCAGCAACCAGTTCTTTCGAGGGGAGAACAACCCAAATGTGGAAACTATGAGGTGAAGTGTTTGATGCTACTGGTCCAAACAACGTGTCCTACTGAATGTATAGAAAACTTGGTAAGCCCCCCGGCCAAGGCTGCCTAGGTCGCTGCCTTGGGAACGCTGGGGAGCACCATGCGTACAGTGACCGGTACCAAGTCATGCAAAAACAAGGACTTCCTCCCCAGTGCTTTCACTGCTGCTTTAGTCGTTTACTTCTTGATATAATAACCCTGCTCCCATCACCTTGCTTCCCTGCACTCACAGGCACAGAAGATGTGTGAGCTTTCTGTGGCAGTGGGAGGGTCATGGATGCTGTGGCAAGCTTATGGGTCTGTGGTTTCTTCTGACAGGATGGAGGACAAGTATACCAGAGTCTGTTTCGTGGGGGTGTGACTTGTAAATGTGTGCCTGCAAAACAGTTGGATTTCATCTAGCAGTATGGCTTAGAGCCTCATGGGTGTGTAAGCATCATCACTCTTTTCCCATGGGCCCTTCATTTCTGTCCTCTTAGTCTTTTTAAATTTTTGTTTTCATTTTGTATTTTGGTGTCTGTGTATGCAAAACCTTCTCCTGGAGTTTATTGCACTGGACTGATGTTTGCAGCAGGGTTTATCTGTATGTGTTAAAGCGCCTTACCATAGGGTGTCTTTGTACTTGAGATGAACTGTGTTGCTTGTTGCTACTGCACTGCTCCCAGTGGGCTGCACTGCAGCTGGAAAACAGGAGCCTAAGGAGCATTGTTCAAATCCATTGTCTTAGGCTGCTGAGTGCTGTTCAGAGTTCCCATCCATCCAAAAGCCTCTTTGGATTGATGCAAAACGTTGTCATCCTAAAAAAATGAGAGTTCCAGTTAGGTATAGTGTCAGTGTATCTTTGTTATGCTTCTAGATACAGTTGTTTTAGCAAAAGCGATTCTGTGGGATGCAACATGCTGCAGAGGTGTTCAAAAGTTCACAAGCATCCGGGTGCAACTGCAGGTTAATCTTCTGGATGGCAGGAGTGATCTGTTGCTCTTTTACACTTCACCTGACTTAGCCTGTCGGGTGGGAGTTGGGGGAGGAGGGAAGGGACACTGGGCTCAGCTGTGACTTGCCCTCTCTGTCTCACTTCTCCATTTGCATCTCTTCTCCAGGAGGATCTTGCTGAACTATGCAATATTTAACCCAACAATTGGATACTCCCAGGGGATGTCTGACCTGGTTGCCCCACTCCTGACAGAGGTCCTAGATGAGTCGGATACTTTCTGGTGCTTTGTAGGATTGATGCAGAACACAATCTTCATCAGCTCACCCCGGGATGAGGATATGGAGAAACAGCTGGTGAGGCTGAATGCTGAGCTCCCTTTATCCCTGTCTTCTCTCCCCAGTCAAATTAGAAGAATACCATAAAGCAGTTACCTGAGCTGTTGGGTTCCACCATGCTGAATCACACTAAAGCCACAAAATACCTGGTGGATAAAATTGATCCTGAGTGATTGGGGCACTCCAGAGGCAGTTATAACCAATAAATTGTTCAAGTAAAGTTACCCTGGCTCTGCTAAAGGGTGCTGGTTCAAGGAACCTTTTATGATCAAATGTGTCCAGAGGCTGCTTGCTTTTTCTTTGCACTTCTCTCAGGCAGTGAAGACTCACTGGTTCATTTTTGACCTGGTTCTGGAGCATTTGGTGTGAACAATGTGGAGGAGTTGACTGAGCTGTAGCCCTCTTCTTTGTGGTGTTTTTTTTTTTAAGTTCTTAACAATTTTAATAGCTTTTTTAAATTATGTCCAAATGAAAAGCCTTAAACATCTGACAGAGTTTCTTAAAATAGGGTGATCTTGTTTAAAAATTGGAACTTTTTAGATTTTAACATGAATATCAACTGTTTTCTGGTTAAAATCCTGAAAAATCCATTCTAAATCTGAACAATCCTGCCTGGATCATGATGGCACCAATTTAAACTTATGGTGGAAACCTCATGGGAGGCTGCTGGTGAGGTGCAGTTAGTTAACGTACAGATTTATGCACTGTAATGTGCCTGTATAGTCAGGCTTTCCAAAATCACTTCCATATTGCTCAGCCTCTACTGAAATGAAATATTACCAGAGATAGCTATGTCCTTTCTTTTCTCTAGTTTTTAAGGCTCTAGCTGCTTTCCTCAGCCTGAATCTCTCCCCTTCTTTCTTTTCACAATGTAGCTGTCATGGGATTTTCTTTCCACCCATCATCCTTCCTTGTGAAACAGCTGCCGTGGCCTGTGAGCCCTGGCCTTTAATGATAGATCCAAGTGTGCTCCTGGCTGTGCTGTAATAAACAGGCCAGCAGGCTGGAGCTCTTTGTGAGAGGAGAGAGCTGTGGCAAGCTCTGCAGGAGCCCCGGTCTGGCACACAGTGCGGGGCTCCCGGGGATGGCAGGTGAGGGCAGTGCGGGTCCTTGTGCACAAGGCAGCGGCTCAGTTCAGAGCATCTTTTCCAGATGTACCTGCGAGAGCTGCTACGGCTCATGCACCCACGCTTCTACCAGCACCTTTCTTCCTTGGGAGAGGATGGCCTGCAGATGCTTTTCTGTCACCGTTGGATTCTCCTCTGTTTTAAACGTGAATTTCCAGATGCTGAGGCTTTGCGCATGTGGGAAGCGTGCTGGGCTCACTATCAGGTTAGACAGCTGGCGATGGGCACAGCACGCACGGGGCAGCAGCATGTTCGTTGCTGAATCCTCACCATCTCAGCAAGCATTGCAGAATTTCCATAAAGGCTCTTACTAGCAAAGTATCTAAAATGAGTAGGTGTTACAGAGGGTCTGTAACTACCAAAGACATTTATGTATGTAGCAGGAGGATGGAGGCCTGCCTCTCCTACTTGAGGGTGTCTGGGCTTCAGAATGAGGTTTTTTTCAGAAAGTGCTGAACATGCACTTCTGAAGTTCAGACTTCTCTTACACAGCTAGAAAATGTCTTCCCAAAAATCACTAGAGTGCTTTGAAAGCTGTGGTGCAAACCTTGCTGCCACACTGTAAAGGGAAGAGGGTTTGATTCAGCGTGGTTCAGAATTCACCAGTAACACACGTTTGGTATAGCACTAAGCAAAACTGGAGGGAGCAAAATATCTCACTAAGAACATGCTTGTGGAGGTGGGGAAGTTAAGTCAGACCTCTGCCTCCACCTGCTGTACTCCAGCCCCTGTTTTCTCATTGCAGACTGACTATTTCCACCTCTTTATCTGTGTGGCCATCGTGGTGATTTATGGGGATGATGTCATTGAACAGCAGCTGGCCACCGACCAGATGCTGCTGCATTTTGGCAACCTGGCTATGCACATGAACGGAGAACTTGTACTCAGGAAGGTAAATGCCCGTGGGCTGATGTGGGCTGAGTCTTAGGTCCAAGAAATGAGTCAGAACATTGAGAAAATCAGGGACAGATGCTTCATAGAATCATAGAATCGTTTAGGTTGGAAAAGACCTTCACCATCATTGTGTCCAACCGTAAACCTACCACTGACAAGTCATCACTAAACTGTCTTTCGCAGATCCTATAGGCCCTACTTGTCTGGAGCCTGGGAGGGTAGGATGCTGCTGTTTGCCTGGAAACGAGTTTTGCAGAAAGAAGAAGTAGTTGTAGAGTGCTTGGGAGTGTAGAGTGGTTGGGATGGCCCTTGCACACACACAGGAACATGGCAGACAGCTGTTCATCTTTGTGCTACGGTCCCCAGTCCATCTCAGGCAGGGAGTGACTGCAGGCTGTGGGATGCGCCGCAGCGTGTGGCAGCTGCTGTGACCTGGCAGCGTTCCCAGTGCCTCAGTTAACCTTCAGGTTTGTGTTCAGGAGGGATGCTCCTTTGCTGAAGCTTTGGCTTTTCTAAGGTAGCTAAGTGGGAGGACGGGACAGGAGGCCCCTGCTATCTCTGCTCTCCATGTTCGTCCCCTGGTGAGGAGTGAACGACTCTCTCTCTCTCTCCCATCTAGGCGAGGAGTCTGCTCTATCAGTTCCACCTGTTACCCTGCATCCCTTGCAGCCTGCATGACCTGTGCAAGCTGTGTGGGACAGGAATGTGGGACAGCGGCTTCATCCCTGCTGTGGAGTGCTCTGGCCATCACCTGGAGTCTGAGAGCTGCCCGTATGGGGGACTGGTGGAAGTATCTTCTCCTAAACCAGGAAGCGAAGGCAAGAGAGGCTTGAAAACACGGGACGTCTTTGCTTTCCGAAAATAGCTGTAGAGGAACAGGGTGTGACAGCGGAAGCAGGAAGGGCAGGAAGGATGTGCACAGGAAAAAATGTTGAAGACAAAAATGGAGGGATAGCTTGTCAAGACTCCTGGGAAGACTGAAAGGTGGAGAATGGAAGAAGAATTAAATCACTCTACAAGGGAAGCGAATTCCAGTGCACTGGTGGTGGAACCTGAACAAAATGCATCAAACCAGGAACAGTTTTTGCACGTGTTTGGATTTGATTTTGTTAGAAACATGCTTTTTCTAGATCTTAACAAGGACTTTTTATTCTGCCTCTGGGATTGGACTGGTTAGCAACCAGAACTTTGTCACTTGCTGATGAGAAATGAGAACACTAAAGAGAGCCAAGTACAACCAGCAGCATTTGTGGGTCAGGTGGAAGAAGCAGAGCTGTGGCCAGACCTTTCTCTGCGATGGCGCTTCATCCAGAGCATACCACACACACACACCCTCTGCTTCAACCAAAACGTACAGCTTAGTGGCTTCTCTCTAAAGCCATAAAGACCATTTTAATTATAATCTGCCAAAAATAAAACTGCAGACTGGGGATTGAAGGGAAGGTATCTATTGGCAAGGAAGAACTGGTCACCTAAAGGTCTTGTCTCTTGCCTTTTTTTATACAGCATACTTGCTGGCATGATTTTTTTTCCATTTGTACAGAAAGTGTACAGCCACAGTTCTTAAAGCACTGCTTTGCTGTAGTCAGGGTATTTCACAGACACCTTTTGAAGTTTACTTCTTCATGACATTACAGCAAAGCTGTTTATGCTGACAACTACAGGCTTCAGACACTTGTTTATGGAAGTCTGTTGTTTGCAGTATGTTTCCCATTGTGTTTCCTTTGGCCCTTCTCAATTACTATAAACTGTCCTTACCTGTCTTTGCCATAGGCTGTAGCACATACACTCCAAGTGGGCTTTAGGCTCTTCAGTTGGTGCCAGTAGTGCACCCTCTTCCCCATCCCAAAGTGAAACTTCGTTGCAGTCATTTTTGCTGAGCTCCATCTCTGGTAAAGGTTTCCCTTGAAGTATTTTTGAAAGGACAGCATGTTTCTCCTCTTGTCTTCTATAAAATTTGCCAACTAGAAGTGGAGCTGGGGTCTTGAGCACAGCTCTGTTGCCAAATGTCCTTACCAAATTCAGTGGCATCAGAAGGTGTGTCCCGAGCCAGCATTTGTGCCAAACAGAGCCAGGGGAGTAGTTTCCTTCTTAGAAGGAAAAAGGAGACAAGGTGACAGTGGGCTGTGCCAGCTTTGCTGCATCCCTCTGCATGGAATGTGAAGTCTTGCAGCCTTTCCTGGTTGTCACACTCCCTGTCACTCCCAACCACACTGCTTCTCTTACACAGCTGTCTTCGTCTGATGGGGGGGAAGTCCATGCTCACTTTTCAGCTTTGCCTATCAGGCATGCTTGTGCTATTAGCACATGTGGAAAACTCCATTTCCTCCTGCATAGTGCTGCAGCAGATACCTGCATCTGACAAGCAAAGTTCTCTATAAAAATTTTTCTGCAAGGCCTTACCTACAGCCTGTTCTGGAGTCCACGTGCCCCATACCTGCTGGGAAGTAAGGCCGGCAACTGGGATGCTTTGTGTGAAACCAACACAAACCAAGGGCATGCTGTATTCCTCAGGGGAAGAAGACTTGACCCTACGCAGGCACTATGCCAAAGACTGGCTGTGGTGTGGCAGAAGGACAGTTTGGCTCCTGATTTGTGTGCCTTTAATTCAGAGGATGAAAACCTTCCCCTTGATGAGAGCAATGGTGAAGCCTACTGCATATTGCACACCTCCAAAACAGCCCAGCTTCAAGAGGTGCTGAGGCTGCAAGGCTGCAGGTGCATGCTGGGGTTGTAGGGGGTGACACCTTGCATAAGGGCTGGTGGCTGCTTTGTTGCAAAAACAGGGAGTTCTTTGAGGTTTATGATGTTTCACTGAATAATAAAAGTTTGTGTGAGGCATTTGTGTGGTACGTTGCTCTACAGGCTGGGTGCCATACCTTATAGTCGGGGGATAGCACTTGGCTAGACACTGTCCCCACAGCCTGAGCCATTCCTTTTGCAGCCCTGCAAAGAGATATGCTGGGTGCTGGGTCTGTGTTGCTCTCCCCAGGCTCTGCTGATTTCAGCCTGGGGAGATGTGGCCACACTTGACGTGTTCATCTAGACACAAGCTGTAAGCAGCGGTGGCTGAATTAGGGTCGGAAAACCCACGTCAGAAAATGCCAGAAGCATCTTCCCAGCTTGGTGGCACACGGGCAGGTGCCAGTTCCCCATAGGGACAGCAGGAGCCAGGCGCTGTCACCTGCCTCCTTGTGCAGGATGGGCATCACCACCTGGCCTGTGCACCACTGTGGGCTCATCTAGCAGCGCCAGAGCAGCCGGGTGCCTCCTTGGGAGCCCTGCGCCAGGAGCGGCCAGCATGAGGGCAGCTCTGCCAGGCTCTGCGTGCTGGGCACGGGGCAGGCAGACCCCACCTTGGGTCACTGGCTGCTTGCAGCAGACTGGGAGGCACCAACACCACCAACAAAAAGATCCGGAGCTGTTTTTGCTGCAGCAGTGGTTCCCAGCCAGTAAAAGACAATAGGAAGAGATGAAGTGGATAATTTTGAGCATTATTTTTCCGCTATTAAAATGTCATTCAGCAATGTGGAAATCACTCAGGATTTGTTTAGTTATAGACTCAGCACTGCAGTTTTCCAGCACATGGAAAAAGCTGTTCTTTCTGTTTGAAATGATGCTCAGCCACATGGGATTGTATTGCCAGGAGTGGCGTGCCACCCCTTGGCCAGCTCTCCTGTGCCTGGTGTCCCCTGCGGGTCCTGCTGCTGGCAGATTTCAGGTGTCCTTCTGTTGCAGCAGGTCCCTGAGCTCCTGTCGCACACCAGCCTCCACTCCACAATAGTCAGGAAAATAGAGACAGAGCTGATAACCCAGCTGCTCCCCACTTACCAGCAGCAGTCGCATCCTGGGTGACTGGGTGAGATCCCAGTCTCAGCCTGTTTGTTAACTTGCGATGCCATTATTAAATTCACACTGGATGTCCACAAACTTCCGAGCTTGTTTGCGCGGGGACCTGGAGCCCTCTGGCAGCAGCTGGGGTAAGATCAGGAGCAACCTTGGGATTTTCCTGCACAGTGGAAGAAAGGCAGCAAGTCCGTGTTTGCATCGGACACAGCAGCAGGTTTCCAAGGTCCTTCTGACCTGTCCCCAAGATCCCTTTTTTCCTTGTGACAGTCTGTCATCTGGGGAAAAAAAAAAAAAAACCACAACAAAACCAACAACAAAAAAGCAAGGCTTCTGGCCCTTACAAAGGGGCAAAGTGGATCCTAGAAACAATGACCCTCATGTGGCTCCTCTTATGAATCGCTGCCCTGTTCATTGCATTAGCTACAGCTGAGCAGCCAAAAATAGGCCCTTGCAAAGGTAAATAGTCAGCATAAGCCTCTTTAGACTCAGCCTTGAGCTGACATATCCTTCTGCCTCCTGGTGCCGGGGGGAAGGGGAACAGGAAGAAAAGAAAACCGAGTCCTCACTCCTGGTAGTGGTAACACTATGCTTCGTGATCCCAGCGGGGAACCCCGATGGCCTGCATCTGGAACGCCAAGGAGAGCGTGCGCCGCGTAGGGCAGAGGCTGGGCCATGCCAGCCATGTCCCTGCCGCGATGTCTGGGCTGCTGTTGGGCATGGGGAGAGGGGAACACGGCCCGGCACCATCCCGGGGCCAGGAGGAGACCAGCTGCCCCACGAGCAGGAGGGGATCAGCGAAATGGCTTCGTTTGTCCTCAGCATTGAGCATTACCCATGCCAGCAGCTGAGGCCCCTGGAGCAGCACCAGGCGTGGAGCAGCGTGTGCAGCCAGATGCTGCTAGGGTCTCAGTTTGTGGGACGTTTGCATTTGAACTGGAGCAAAGAGGCGGCTGGTTAGCTTGGTCTCACTTCCTGGGCATGGGTGTGTTTGGACATGGCTGTTTGGCTGTTTTGTTCAAGGGACGCTGTCTGTCAAATGAAAAATTACAGTTCACAAGAACAAAGAGACTCACCTGAGTTATTACAAGCACCAAATAATTTAAAACTCAACTTAGCTTGTCCCCCGTGGGCTGGCTGGTTAATCCCCATGTCTCTCCGCTTGGGTCATAAAACCAGACCAGTCTGGCCAGCTATAGTTCATGGTCACGTCCCGCTCCGGGGTGTGGGCCCAGCCCTGCCCTGCTCGTGCTCAGCACTTTGGGGAAGTCTCCGCACACCATTTATTTCTCTCATTTAAACATTTAGAAACACAACGTGCAATTTCTTTCCAACTGGGACGAAAAGCAGCAGCTGGGGCAGCCCCAGCTGAGGCCAGCGGGAGCTGTGCTGGCGGTGCTGGCTTGGACTCGCCACGGGGCTGCCGGTGACTGCGACGAGGGTGAGCAGCTGGGTTGGTGCTGCCCATCCCAGGGCCACCGGAGCACTGGTGGAGAAACCCTCCTCCGGCATGGCTCAGCCCCCTGCCCAGTTCTTTCCCAAAATTACTTGCACCCCAAAAGCTGCCAGGTCCCCTGCTTTCCCCGTAGGCTGCTCCAGAAGCAGCTTGCTCTAACTGCAAAGCTGGAAATGTAGAGGAAGCTCCTTAAATATTTTTGTGGCCAATTTTGTTGCAGTCTGCACTTCAGCCAAGCTTCAACATCATCCAAGTACCCAAAAATTGCTGCTCTTTGAATGGAGTTCATTTCTTCTTCTAGTCATGACAGGCAACTGTCTCTTAGTTCAGGCTTAAAAAGGGCTTTGAAAAATAGTTCTGCTGTGAAGGTCCAGGCTCCCGTGCTTCAAAACCTCTCCAGGTCACAGAGCTGAGCTCTGGCCTCTGGCCTCCCTTCAGGCCATGCCTGCTGCCAAGCTGGGCTTTTTATTGTGTCCTGCACCCCTCACGGTGGGTGCATGAGGTCTTGGTTCACTTTGCTCCTTTGCAGACTGGAGTTTTCTAAGAAAAAAGCAGGATCTTTTCAGAGCTTGTCTTCTGCCCACGCCTCGCAGCCGGTGGCCATCACCACTGCTCCCGGCCACTGTGCCCCACTGCTGCATTGGTGGCCTCTGCCCGCAGCTCCCCCTCCCCAGCTCATCTAACCTGGGCAGAAGGAAGCTTAGCCAAGCACAAGGACGATCCCCTGAGGTATTCCACCAGGGAACTAGGCTCCTCCTCGCATTTTGTAGGGTTTCTGGCTTCAAAAAACAATTTTTAGGCAATTTTGACACTAGTCTGGAAATTGCAGCAGTCAAGTGGTATTTGTGGTACCTCGGCTGTTGAAATCTAGTGTCCAGGTGTGTAGACGAGCTCCACAAGCACCCATATCCGTGGGGCCAGTTCAAGCAGGTCAAAAATGCCAAAATTTTTGGTTTAAAAATACCTGATGTGCTGAACCTGCCTGCAGGTTGATGTGCCCATAGGACTGCTTTCTGGCAGCACGAGGTCTGCAGGACAGCGACTGCCCTCCCCAGCCACGCCGGTTCCTCGCAGGGCGCGGGGATGCTGCAGTGGCTGCGGTGGGTGCTGGGGCAGAGCCAGGTGGGGTGCTGCAGGGCTCAGCCCTGGGTTCCTCCACCATCCACCAGTGAGCTAGTCACAGTTTTCTATTTTAAGACCTATCTGAAGAGGCCATGGTTTGGAGAGGCTTCTCCAGCCTGGTTTTGTAAGAGCACATTCACCTGCCAGGTGGAGAGCAGTGCGTTTGGATGCTGCTGGTTTTAATAAGAAAATATTTGGGTAATGCTGTCATGAAGCAAGTCTCAGTAATGGACTCAGCAGGCTGGTTTGGTTTTGGGGCAAGATGCTTGAATGCACTGAGCGCTCGCCTGGGCCACTTGCTAAAGGTGACCTGCAGGGCTTTCCTTGTCGGGCTGGGCGTTGAGGCTGGGGCAGTGTCTGTGGACCAGCGTTGCTATAACATCCCTCAGCAGTCCTGGGCGGCAAATGCCACCCGTGTGGTTCAGCTGGGGGTAGTTAAAATAAATGTTATGCTTGAAACCTGAAAAGTAAATACAGCTGATAGAAATAGTCAGTGCTGGAGAGGTTCTCCAGAGAGCAGATTTTGGCCATGCAAGACTTTGAGCTCTCTAGCAGCCAGCCAGGCATGGGGAGCAGGGCTTGGAGAGGGAAGTGGGAGCTATGCCTGTCATCAGGGTGAGCCGTCCCCAGGGCAGGGACTGTCCCCAGCCCCTTCTCCCCCTCTCAGAAGGCTGGGCTCGGCCCCCAGCCCCTGGGAAGCAGGGGGACCCCTGCCCACCCTTGTGGCTTTGGTGGTCTGTTTCCAAGCCCATCATTGTCTGCAGGCTGCTGTCATTTAAACTGACGTCCTGCAGCTCACCTTTAAAACAAAGCCTCAGCTGGTCTCATGGGAAGGGACTATCAAAGGGGGTTGGGTTTTTTCCTGTTTCCCCTTGCAAGCTTGCTCCGTTCTGTTCAGCAGGCTGGCATCTCTGCAAATAAATAAATAAGCAGAGCCACGCCATGGTGCAGTGGTACAAAAACCAGAAACCCAAGGCAAAATCAAAATGCTTCCTCTTGTTAAAGTCCTTGGGGCCATCCCCAGGGCCACGATGCATGAGCATGAACACCGAGGTTAGGATTTCTTTTCACACTGGGACCTGCTCCACCCTGCTATTGCTCTGGCTGCACCATGAAATGTCCTCCTGTGTTTTGCTGGACTTGAGGGGTTGGAGGTGCACACCAATGAGATAATCACCACACTACTACAGGTGCATTTTTTTAAGCAGAATTAACCAAGCAGCTGCCCTTGTATGAGGTCATCTTGAAAGGAAAATTGCCATTATGGGACTTGGGTTTGCCTGCAGCCAGCTGGATGTGTGGAGCCGTCTGTGTCTCCTGGGGCCCACAACTGACCCAGTGATGCCAGGCATGCTCCAAAATCACCAGAGTGAGCACAGTGACAGCTCAGGCAATCCAGTAAAAGGGACCTGGCATCAGCTGGCACTTTTATTGGTGCTTTTTGCTGACTGGAAGAGATTCTCCAGCTGCCCCCATTCCTCCACCATGCCCGGATACACCAGGTCCCTCCAAATTCAGCCAGCTGCAAGTTCAGCCCCTGCCAAAGCTCCTGCTTCATGTGGCAAAGCAGCAGCAGGGACACAGAGAGGGAGCAGCCTAAAGACTCTTGGTTTTGTTTGGCTTGTGTTTGTCTTTCAGGAACCACAAACGAGTTAAGCTGCTTCTGTCTGCGGCTGTACTTGACTAACCTTGGTGTTGGCAGAGGCAGCCAGGGAGGTGGCTCAGCTACTGGGGCTGGGCAGTGGGCATCTGCTCTCCAGAGGTTTCTCAGGTGCTTTCATGTGTTGGGAGAGCTCAGCATCCCACGGAGACATGCAGGGCAGAGGAGGGGGTTTGCTCTGCCCTGCCTGTGCTGAGCCAAGATTGTATGTTGCCTTCCACAGGCTTATACAACATAGAAAAATAGTCTGAAAATCTAAAATCTAAATCAAGCATTCCAAGAGCAGCACTGGGAAGAGCCTTGCTGAGCCCCGCTGCCAGGAGCCTCCCAGCTCCGGGAGGGGGGCAGAGCAGCATTGCAGAGACACCTGGAGATCCACCAAATGGCTCCTTGTGCAACATGGAGCCCGAGTTGTATCGGCAGCCGGGCTCCGAATGGGTGCGTTCCCCCTCAAGACTCAGTTCCACCAACTGCCAGCCCCATCGACCCCACTTTGCCCAGGGACCACAACCCAGTGTGGGCACAGCCTTCAAATCCTGCCCCTTGGCCACCACAATGCTCTTCACAAGCCCCAAACCAGCCTGTCGCAGCCAGCCTGCACACCTGGGGCTCTGCAACAGTGATGCTGCCCAGGCCTGCAGCCACCTGCATTTCTGCAGGCATGCTTCGGGTACGCCAGGGATGCCAAAGCCACCGTCCCTCTAAAGCTCAACGGCCTCCCGGGAGCATCAAGCCGTTCTTCCTCTCCAGCTCGCTGCACCCTGGGGTGCAGGGGAGGTGCAGGGAGCCCTGCCAGAGCTGAGGTGTTGTGGGGACATGGCAAACACCCCACAGAGTGTTCCCAGCCCTCTGTGTGACCCCAAGCCCTCAGCACTGGGCAGAGCCTGTGCCGCAGATGAAGGCAGAGAGCTCTTTGGTACTACTCATGCCCCGGGGAGGGCTGCCCAGCTCAAATCAGCTCCAGCAGCCAGGTCCCAGCACCAGGAACCCAATTCCCACATATTGCACTGGAGGATGGGCACCGAAAAACTTCCAGCAGTGACTGGAAACCCCTGGAAACAGCCCAAACACCTTCTGCCAAGGTGATAAACCTGCCCCAATGCCAGCGCTGCAGCAGTGAGCACTGGGAAGGTGCTCAGTGAGCAGCAGCCACCATCCTGCTGGCTCTCCCCAGGGACGGGGCCAGCAGGGAGAGCGCACCCTGGTCTCCAGCACAGCCCCACACCACGGCAGCCCCCAGCCCCAGCTCCAGACAGCAGCAGCACCACCGGCTGCTTGCTGAGTGCAGGGATGCGGTACAGCCAGACCAGGATGCTAAAGGGGTGCCATGCAAAGGTTGCAGGAAATCTGCAGAGTGCAGAGCAGCTTCTGCAAGCTGAAAAATCCTGCATCCCTTCCTGCAGGCATGTGGGAACAGGGTTAGGCCTGGCTGCCACAGCCAAAGGGTCACAACCACCACCATGCAAGCTCCAAGAAGCCTGTGTGCTCAGCCATGCCTCCTCATATGGTGGGAGGAAAGGGTTAAGGAGCTGCCAGAGTGGGGAATGAAACCAGGGAATTCAGCTGCTGACGCAGGTAGGAGATCTGCAGGCGAAGCATCCCTGTAAGACACAGCAGCGTCATCATCATCACCGCCCTGCTGTGCTGCTTTGGAGCTCCCCCCGCAAGCATGGGCTCCACGCAGGGAGACTGGGGGCCCTCCCTGGGCTGCCACCCCACACAGCACTGCCCATGTCACCCAGCACCACCCCGGGGTGCCCGCCCCTCTCCTTCTGCTCATCCCTTCTCCTGCAGATTGCGGCTGGAAGGATGCTCCATGGCACCTGGAGGCTCACAGGCATCATGGAGGTGTGGGGCAGAGCCAAGCCAGACCCCTGCCAGGAGGGTGGGCACCGCAAGGCAGGCAATGAGGGTCTGCATGCGCTGACCTCTCTGCTCTTGAAAAATCGCTTTGTCAGTGGTTTGGGTAATAAAAAGAATGAGCAAGGATGAAACGTTTCAGGAAGAAACGGCCAACTAAGACCTGGTGCTCTTGGGGCTGTTCCCCTGTGGGACAGAACAGGATGGGATGGGGTAGGATGGGATGGGACAGGACAGAACAGGATGGGATGGGGTGGGACAGGGTGGGATGTGGTGGGGTGGGCTGGGGGGATCTGCAGGACTGCATCACTTGGCTTCTCCTAGGCTTCACATATGAGAGGAAGAGGCAGGCAGTGCTTCTGCCATGGCTGGCCAGGAGGAAGCAACAAGGGGAGAGGGGGACCTGGGAGGGGATACAGCCCTGCGGTAAGCAGCGGGCAGAGAGGACACGGCCCCCGGGCCTGTGCTAACGGCTGGAGCAAGCCCTGAGCTTGCCAGAGCGGGGATGGCCCCTGAGAGTCCTCCAGGGATGGGGAGGTTCCCCTGAAGCAGAGGCCATTTCCCTTGCAGGTGCATCGCTGCTGGTGTGTGGGTTCTGCCACGCCATCCCTGACGGAGGATGGGGCAGCAGCTGACGCAGGGCCGTGGACCCAGCGTTACCAAAGTGCCTGGTGCATCGAGCTCAGGGCTCTGGAGAGCAGAAGGATCAAGGGGCTGTTTGCACTGAGCCCCTGCCAAGGCTATGTGTGCTGCCCCTCCAGGAGCCAGCTGTGAAGTCAGGCCCGATGGAAATATAATGGGATAATCGATGGCCCATTGTTACTGGGCTTAATTTAGCCATTCAGGCAGGGAACGAACAGTGTGAACGTACGTAAGCAGAAGCCAAGGCAAGAGATGGATCAGCCCTGTGTCCTCTGTAGCACGGGGAGGGCTGAGCAGGCACAGGCAGCCAGTCTCACCTGCACCTGCCAGCTGCAGTCCCCAGACCCCCACAGCAGCCAGGTCTTAGGTGCAGGGGGGTGCAGTTAACAGGAATTTATTTTGCTTTGTCTAATGCCAGGTCTAAAATGGCTGCAGCTGGGCTTAGTGTTACATGTCTGCATTGCCAAAATCCCCTAGCAAGCTGAAGCGGGAGCGAGGAAGCTGCTGGGTGTGTTGGGACAGGGGGTCTGAGCTTTGTGCTGGGGGCAAAGCTTGGGAAGGACACAGCTGCCACCACAGCCCTCCTTGACCACTGCCTGGGAGCACCAGCAGCACTGCTGCACCAGCTCTCCATCCCAGGAGAGCCTTCCAGCCTTTGCCCAACCCAACTCAAGAGGTCCCGATAAGTGCCATTGGAAGCACATCCCGCTGCACAGCCCCGGCTTTTCAGCCCTCACACTTTGCCCTGCTGATCGGCGATGCCCACCCCAATACCTGGGGAATCACCCTTCACTGTTTATCTTCCTCGCATTCCTCCAGGTTGGCTCACACTCCACCCCAGCCATCCGGCAGCACCATGGTACATTCGAGCCTTCCCCATATATTAGTCACTGTTCTGTGGTGGGTCTGTTATCTGCCTGTCTCTGCTGCTCTTGCTGGGCTTTGCTCAGTGTTTCAGTCCCTGCTGGTAAGGACGCCCCTGGGGTGAGCTGCAGCAGGTCCCCAGAGGGAAGGAGTCCTCCCGCATCACCCCAAAATCTCACTGCCTCCACTTTTTTCCCCATTATTGCCCTCTGGAACTGGCTGGTTTGACTGCATTTACTGCACATCTGCTGCACCTCAGCTCACTGTACAACTCCAAGCTCTGGTCCTCAGCTTGTGGTACAGAAGTCCTACATCAGCTTGCTTCAGCTGAAACACTTGCATGGAGTTCGCCACTGCCATATCTGCCACCCCGATCTGTAATGAGTTCTCGAGCTTGCTGCTCCTTCCCCTCTGCCTCAGCTCCTGCCCCCTCATCTCCCCCTTGAGACACCTCCAAGCCTGAGCATCCCCCAGGGTGGATTAGCAGTGTGACTTCAGCCTGGATTTCATTTCTGTGCTTTCAGCCTGTGGCAGTCTCTAGTCCCTCTGATTCCCATGTCTTGGCATCTGCAGCACCTCCCAAATTACTCGGTTGCAAACACCCTCCCTGTGCCATGGATTGCCACTGCTGCTCCACAAAGGATGACATTAGATAAGAACAGGCCTGGCTTCCCGGTCCTGGGGAGGGCACTTGAGACTGTCAGCCAGCCCCTGGCTCGGGCTGCATGACCAGCCGGAGCACGGCTGCAGCTCTGCCCATGCCCACGCAGGACCAGTGCTCCCCAGCACCCTGGGCACCCATGGGTGCTGGGGGGGGGGGGGGCAGCCCACGGGGATGGGGTGGGCACGGGCTGTTCTGTAGGGCAGCAACAGGCTGGGGGAAGCCCAGAGCATCCCCTCTGCAGGGCAGCCACACAGCCCCAGGAGCAGCCCCAGCCCCCAGTCCCAATTCGTGGTGGCAGGTCCCAGAATGCCCACAGCGCAGCCGCCCCGATGCCACGGGCCCTGCGCCAGCACCCTCCCCATGCTGCCTTTTATGGCTCTGCTACAGCCACGGCCCAAACATGGGCTGCGGGAAAAGCGAAGCTGGGAGCCTCCCTGGGGCTGGCCCTGACGTGCCAAGGGCTGCCCCGGCAGCCCCCCCAGCCTGGGCAGCCACGTGCCAGGAGCTGGGGCTGAGCAACAAACTGCCCTGTGGCTGCAGCACCCCGCTTACCTGGGGGGTCCCCACGCACCCTGCAGCTCTGCGTGCCTGTCCCTCTGCCCCTCTCAGCCCCCATCCCTGCCCCACGCAGCCCCCATCGCTGCCCCAAGCAGCCCTGCCTCATGCTGCACCAGTGCAAGCCTGCTGGTGCGCACAGTGCCACCTCATACCTCCCCAGCCCCCCACAAGCCACGCTGTCCCTGCAGCCCTGCTGTCCCCCAGAGCAGCACAGCAGGGCTTGCACCAAGCTGTGGCAGAGATGCAAAGAAATGAGCTGCCAGCGGGCAGAGGGTCGATGGACGAGCACCGCTGGCAGCCCCGGGAGCCCTGCTCCCAGCCGGTACCCGGGCTCACCCAACAGCTGGGCTGCCGTTGGAGGACAGTGTGCCCCCCGCCAACCCACCAAGCCATACGGGTGTGTCGGAAACCAAATGACTCGACTGTCCCCATGGTGTCACCCCCCCGAGAGCGGGCTCCTGCCTGTTTGACTCACTGCCTGTCACCACAGGGCTCCAGCAGCTCCTCACCTCCATTCCAGACACAGCCAGGCTTGAGCCCTGGGCTGCACCGCAGGGCATCACAGGCTGGGACATGCGTGGGACCCAACAGGTTGGTGCTGGCCGTGCCAGGGCCCAGGAAATGCAGCGTGGGCTCATCGTGGGCGTCGGGGCAGAAGAGGGTGGCTGGGCAAGGCTGCAGCAAGGGGGAGTCTGGGACTGAGTCCCAGGTTGCACCAAGGCTCCCAGCTGTCCCCTCCAGCATGCGCAACACGAGGCAGCTGCATTTGCTGTATTTCCTGGCTACAAGTAGTAAATCCTCAGGGACTAGGACAGCGGATGTGTTTTTAATGACAGAGGTCCATGAATCAGCGTTGCAGTCGTCCACACAGCCTGTGATCCTGTCTGCCGGGGCAGATCATCAGCACCACCAAAGCCCTCAGACCCAGGCTGAAGCCGCAGCCCTTCCCAGGCTCACTCGCCTGTGTCCCCTGGGCTCTCACACAGGGCCCTGCTGCTCCTTGCTGGTCAAAGTGGCAAAGCTGCTTTGGTTGGCTTGTTCCTTGGATTTTCCTGACTCTTCCCAGCTGCTGGAAGCCTGAGTCTGTCGCAGCGCCCAGAGGGTCTGGTGCCAGGGGTTTATCCCAGCAAGCAATCAAGCAAGGGAGTGACACAGCCCCGACAGCAGCCTGCATTGCCAACCTGGAAGGATGCTCCTCCAGGCTGGGAGAGCTCCTTAATCCATTAAGTGAGCGGACCCTCACATGCATCCCACAAAGTACAAAATCTGGAAGATCCCTGGAGCAGGGAAATGCACATGGGGTGACGTTCAAACCACCCCCTCCCTGGATGAAGCCATCCTGCCTGTCCTAGCTGTGAGGGCACTGCTGGCCCTGGTGAGGGGCATGTGGGGGACTTTGCCCATGCCAGGGCAGTTGCAGGAGAGCACCAGAGCTAGTGCATGTGTTGAAGAGCAAAGGAGCATGCTCAGGAAGTGAAGCATCTCTTGCACTGCCCGAGAGACAGCTGGAGTTCCCAGAACCTGCTCAGCATCCCCAGGGGAAACAGACAGTGAGTGGCAGCCTAAAAATAGCTGCCAGGGGCACATGCACTCACCCAAGAGAAGGGGAAGTGAAAAGGGTGATGGTCTGCAGCTTTCCAAGGAACAGCCCCCAGCCCAGCTGCAGCCTCCCTCAGCCTCATGCAGGAAGGCACCTTTCCATCTTTCTGTCCCTCTCAGTCCCTGCATCCCACTGTGTCCCAGGACATGCTAAAGTCTCCCTTTGCCACAGCCAAATCACTTGCTGCCCTTTCACCAAGGGTGACTCAGCACTGCTGGGTGGCTGGTGCGGGTCCCCTTTCCCAGCACCACCACCGCTGCCCGGAGGCCTCCGGTAGCCCCTGCCAGCCCTGCTGGGCTCCTCTGCTCCGGCCCAGGGGGACTCTTGCTCAGGTGAACAGTGCATCCAGTTTGTGAGACTCAGCATGCTTGTGCCATCCTGGTAGCTCATCCCAGGGACATTGTGCCTGGAGGCCCCAACCTTCCCATGGAGGTGCCACCCTTCTGCTGAGAAGACATCATTTTCATTAAAATATCCCACTGAACAACAAGCAAAAGGAAAGGACTCAGTGGAGAGGTTTCCCCTGCCCAGAGAAGTCCTTGATGGGGGGGTTCTCAGGCTGCAGGACTCTCTAGCTGGAAGCACCCCGCTCTCACCATGCTGCTTTGCCACTCTCTCCCATGTGTGAATTGCAAAGCTTTTCCCTGCAATACCTTCACCTGAACATGCAGCAGAAGAAAGCATCCGAGGGTCAGGCACCAGCACCCGCAGAGCCTAGGACAATGTCACTACAGGGCCAGACTGCTCTGCCAGGCATGAGTAGTGCAGGATCCCAGGAGTCCAGTTTGAGTTACTTAGCAAACACTTGGCTCCATATAACCAAATACAGGTAGTCCAAGGAGGGGCAGAGGTTGGAGGAGCCAGTCTAACCAGTCAGCGACCAGTCTGTGTCTCCCCAGCAGTGCTCACCAAGCTCCTGTGTGGCTGTTTCCAGTCACCTAAACCTGGCGTGAGCCGATGCACCCACGGCAGCCACCGGCCAGGAGCCCAGCGCCAGCTCTGCCCTATGTCATGCATGTGCAATGGACTCACACATTATCAGTCTTTTGGTTTAAGGAATTTATACCCTGTGCAAATTGCATCCAGGGCCAGGGCTGGGCTTTCTGCAGCAGCAGGGACCAATGCTGGGCACGGGCACTGAATTACTGCCTGAGCCCTGCAGGCTGGCAGGAGCGGGATGCGCAGCAGACCCCCACACTGTGACACATGGCCAGCAGCTGCCTTGGATCAAGGCCCGTAACCCTCCATGTTTCTGCCCTGCAAATACAGACGGGCTCCCACCCCCAGGCAAACGTGTACACTTCCTAACGGGTTTAATGTAGCTCGACTTGGGTTGGGCTAAGAAGCTTTATAGCAGGGAGCTCTCTGGTGACAGTATAATGCACAGAGGACGGACAGCACGGCCAGTAAATCTTACCAGAACCTTTGAAAACATAAATACTTGGTGTAATCTGCTGAGAGGATAAAGTGCCAGGGCAATCGCTGGGTTGGTGAATCGTCTCGCAACCAGCATGGGCTCCGGCTGAACCTGCTGAGGCGATGCTCGAAGGGCGGTGCGGGCGGAAGGAAGCCAGCCGTACCCCGAGGCGGGCAGCCGGAGGGAAGAGCTGCCGGGGAGCTGTGCTGCTGCCTCGGCTCAGGTGCAGAGAGGATGGAAACTGCCTGACCACAGCGCTGCGCACGCTTCCTCCCTCTGCCTGCACACAGCAGCGCCGTGCAGGCAGGCGAGGCAGGCGAGACTCCCTGTCCTCGCTGCTCGGGCGTGAGCCAGCAGTGCCCTTTTGAAACCGAGACACCTCTGTCAAATGCTGCATTTTATGGCTGACGGACACCAGCGATGGATCTGCCAGAAGGGAGAAGCGCAGGGGCCATAGCCCCTTGCTCCTGTGCAGCAGCACTCAGTCAAGTGGTGGTTGCACGGTCTCCCCATCCACGGCACTACTGGTATGCCTGGACCAAGGATCTTGTTGCCATTTGCATAAGGAGAGACCCCAGAGAGCAGCCCCAAACCCACCTGCTGCACAGCCACAACACCACATGATGGCTGCTCCACGGGAGCCGCAGCGCCTGGGGACACTGGCCAGGACCCTGCAGCCCTGGGGGTACCGAAGGGCCCCCAGGTGTTTCACAGCCCCCAGAGCTGCAGGGCCCGACAGCCCCATCTCTGGCTGCACAGTGGCGCTCAGCACCCCCGCAGTCCTCGCAGCAGCTCGGCCCAGGGCTCAGCACCGCATCACTCAGGAAGGGCTGGGCAATCTGCCGCGACCACCAGCGCTTCACCTGTGTGCCAGCCGCTGCCATGTGCCATTCCCAGACTGTGCGGCAGGACGTGTGCTGACAAGGCCCTCGCCTGCTCCTCTTCCTGCAGCTCCCTGAGCTGTCCCAGCCCAAACCAGTAATTACCACTTCTGTCTGTGGGCAATTACCAATCCTGTTGCCGCACTGCCTGGGGAGGGTGTCAGTTTAGATCAGTGCCACGCAGTGCCCAATTGTGCTGCCAGGGGAGCTCCCAGCAGCGGGTGGGAGCCGGAGCTGTGGCTTGGCAGTGCCAGGTGGCCATGGGACCAGAGCCCCTGCGCAGTGCAGGGCACGGAGGTAAAAGCTCTGATAGCCAGAGCCTGTATGGTACCTGCGGTACAGGTCCCAGCGTAGAGAGGCTGCAGCTTTCCATGCTTCCCTTTCTCTCCCTTCTCCCCATGCCCCATACTGCAGCTCTCCACGGGGCCGGGCAGCCACCCTACCCTTCCCAGGCAGCTCAGGGCAGCACCTGGGTGCAGGCACACTCACTTCAGCTATAATCTTAGCAAATCAATCAATCAATGTCTGCACTTAAATAGCTTGGCACGACCAGCTCAGCTTCTTTTGCAGGTGGGGAAGGCCTTATGGATGCTTATCCCTCCCAGGAAGAGTTGCTTGTGTGGGTGGGAGCTGGAAGAGCCCTTGCATGGGATGAGGCAGCCAGGCTGCACCTCTGGGTGTGCTGGGTGCCCTGCACCCAGCAAGCCCGGCTGAAGCCCTTTCTCCTGGGGCTCAGCCCAGCTGCTGCCAGAAAGGGAGAAGTGGCACTGAGCAGCTGGAGGCTCATTGGGGAGGAATAGGCATGGGGCCATGCCCATTCCAGTGGGATGAGTGTGTGGGTCAGAGGAGCAGCCCTGTGTGGGTGAGCAGAGGCTGGGGCTGGCATCCCTGTGGGCACAGGCAGAGCCAGAGCTGGCTTTGCAGCTGTGTGAGGTGGAGGAATCAGGTTTTGCTGCATATGGCAATTCCAGCAGCGTGTGTTATAGCTGAGTTTCAGGTGGTGGTTTATCTCCCCAGGATGCTTTTGGGACTGGTTTTCCCTGTGTTTAATGTTCTCTGAAAGGTGAATGCTTTTAACAGAAACTTCAGGTAGAGCCATTCCAATCTCTGAGTTTGATTACTGAAATGTCAAGCTAACACTTTTGCATTTCAAAACCACAGACCTTCCAGTGATGCTGCCTCCCTGGCTGCCCACTCAGAGCTGGAGAGACCTGAGAAGCTCCAGCTGAAATGTTTCCCTGGAAGGTCCAGTGAACTGTCCGGCAGCACAGCTGCCTTGTGCGCCCTTCTCCTGCCATCAGACCATGCAAGGCAACCCCCTGTGCCCGGTGACCCCTCTGCATGGTCAGGACTGTTTGCGCTAGATACAAATCTTGGACTGCCTTCCTGGGAAGGAATAAGGACCCTTCCGGAGGTAAGTGCTTTGGCTCACTTTATTAAGAGTAATATGGTGGGTTTGCTCATTAAAGAGTGCGATCGGAGGCCAGGCTTCTGTTTGCTGTGATGGTGGAAGTATCTGTCCAGAGGCTTTTGTCCTTCCACCTTTGGTGTGAAATGAGCTGCAGGTTCTCAGCCTGGCTCCTAAGAAAAAGGGAATTTATTTCCTCTTGAGTGTGTTGGAGAATCACATGTGGGGGAAGCCCTGGAGAGCCACAGAGGATAATTTCTTCCCAGTTCCTCTGTTAATGGTATTTCTAAACCACCACCCTAATCACCACCCCAACCTGCTCTCCTCAGCAAGATGTCCTGGAGCCTCCGACTTTCTCACGCTCTCTGCAGCGGGTGCAGGGCAGGTGGCAGAGTAGTTCCCATCTACCTAGAGAATGGAGAGAGAAGAAATCCCAGAGCCACCTCCAGGCTGTTATCATTCTGCCAGGGCCAGCCAGAGCCGTCCCAGCTCCTGGCCCCTGTGTGGGACTTTGGTGTTCCCCACGTGGCATCTGTTGCAGAGGAACCTTTGTTGAACATGTTTTACTTGAGGTTTTGTGTCTGAAATTAAATCTGACTCCAGTAGCTTCTTGTTTGATTTTGTGGAGCAGCTTGAAAGTTGAGCTGTCTGGGGCATGCAGCATGTTGGCACTGCTTATTTTTTGATGGAAGTTTTTGTGATTCCAGTGGATGGAGGAGATTGGAAAAGCTTGCACAAAACATCTCAATCCTTTCACAACTCGCTGGGCAGCTGAGTGGCTCCTCACTGCTGCCACCAGTGGATTGCAGCCTCACTGGGAGACACATGCGCAGACCCATTTCTGATGGAGAAAATCTCATAATTACATTCAGCTGGCAAGGAACAGCATCAGCTTAAGTGACAAGAGGAGGAAGAAGAGCTCTGAGTACAGCCATCCCCAGGGCCGCTCTCAGAGCCAAGGGGAACAGTGGAGAAGGTGCAGGGCAGGACAAGGCAGATGGGCACCAGGCTCCCTACGGTGTGCAGGGAAAGGGATTCCCTTCTCCCTCTGCCTGAGACCTACAGCCCCTCTACTCCCCTTGTGGGTGGGAATGCTTCCTGGTGCTCGCTGTCTGGTGTCCCAGGCAGTCTGCACTGCTGGAGGGGGTGTGGGGCAGGCAGGACCTGCTCTCACCAGGTGGGTGCTGAGCCCTGTGCTGTGGAAGGAGGCCAGGGACAGAGGGACTTCCGTGCCTTTTTCCTCTGAATTTCTCCCGACTTGCCCGACTTAAGAAGATTAAAGACAGATGGTCCCCGAGGCACCCTTGCCAGCACCCATGCTTGAGGCTGGGGGTGAAAGCACAACAGAAAAAGGCAGTGGGGAAGGGGGGTCATTCCCACCCGGGTCCCCAAGCGATGGAGTCACCTGAGAACTCACTGTTAGATGCTGCCCTCCCTGCTTATGCTGACTGCAGCTCTGCAGGGGGGGCTGCTGCCTCATCCATGCGGGACTCTGGGGGTGATGGGGAAGGGGCCCAGCCATGCCCCCAAAACCACTGCTCTGGGGAATGGTGCCATGCGAACTCTGTATCTCAGCCCCTCCATCGGCTAGACGAAAGCAGGCTCGGCTCTGTTGTGTTAAACCGCTGTGGAAGCACACTGTGTGCTCCTGATGAGTGTCTCGTTCGTGGGGATTTTACACACAGCCTCTCTGGGTTTGTGCTGGAAGCAACACCAGAAAAAAAGAGTTCACCTAACGTGGCCCCATGTGCACCAGCAGCAATTGCAGTGATGCACTTGTGAAGCCATTTAAATTTCCACGTGATGACCCAGTTTAGGGTGGTTTTGCCTCTGGATTTTCCCACTGCTGCTGCCTCTGGGTGGGTGGTGGCAGCTCCAGACCCTGCTGCTGTGCTTGATTTCAAGGCCACCACACTTGGTCCACACTGACAGCCCCAGCCTTGAGTGCTCAGACTCTTTATGGTGCTTTCCTGAGCATTACAAAATGCTGGGCATTCTGTGCACTGGCTTTCTCTCTGCAGCAGTATCTGAAAATACTCTTGGTGTGTTCCATGGTCCTGTATGTTTTACTGAAAGCTCTGAAGAGTAAACAGTTTGTTGTGTAGGGGGTTTTGCTGCTTTAGAAAGCCTGTTACACTGAGGGCAGGGCAGATGTCACTTCAGCTGCTGGAGTGAAGGTGGTGGGGATGCTCCAGGGGTTTTCAGTGCACATGCTGGAGTAAATTCCAGCCCAGCTTCCAGCAGAGATGACTTCCCTCACCATTTTGAAATAGCCGAGGCCAGCAATCACTGAGGATCTCAGCACCAGCACTGGGTTTGAACTGTGAGGCAAAGGGGAAGCTTGTATTTAGAAGGAGACTATAATTGCAAGTCAGATTTGCTTGTTCAATACTCTATTGACAGATTTGCCTTGGCAACCTGGAACAGGGTTTCATTGTTTGCATCTTACCTTATGGCATCCTATTGAGTGGGTGGGTGGGTGGGTTTTGGGTTTAGTAGGTTTGCTTTTTTTCCTTTTTTTCTTTTTTTTCTTTTTTTTTTTTCCCCAAGCCTACCTACTCGTACTTTTCTCACCTTTTGCCAGCATGGTGTTGACCTCAGCCAGGGCTATATTACAATCTGGTTTTCAGACTGGCCACAACTTCAAATCCAAGTCAGAGCTGACAAAAGCAGAAGGGCAAATCCACAAGCCCAGCTGGCCAAGGCTGCAGGCCGCCAGGTAGGAATGAATGGGGTCAGCGCCTTCCCCCTCCCTCCAAGGACATTGTCATGCAAGAGAGTCGCAAAGTCCATGCCTGGCCGCTGGCAAGAGTGGCCTTGAAGGAAATGCTGTAACTATTAATGAATTAACTTTCTGTTTTTATTTGGTGCTTAGTGTGGCATGCTCCTGAGCTGTTCAGGCTCCAGGAGGAACTGTTGGCCCTGCCAGGGCAGAGGGGAGGAAGAGCTAAGCACCCAAACTGCAGCCTTGGAGTCATCTTGGTAGAATTGGAGGATTACAGCTGAAAAAGAATTGCTGGTTTGAATTGCTAAAAATGGTACAGACTAATGAGCAACATCAGAAATGATGGCATGTGTAATCAGTGCTGCTTGATAGCAAACATACAGCAGGTCTGCAGGAGCCACTGGTGTAAGGGTGAGGAGAACTGAAGCATTTCACGTTTTGGAGGGGCAGAACCCAACCTAAGTGAGCCACTGCCACAGAGCTGGCTCTGTCTCTGAGGCAAGAACTTTGAAAATAATGATGAAAAGAATAAACCTAGACAGACATCAGCTCCAGGTAGTAAGAGGGAACATGGCCAGCAAGTATTTGAGGGGAAATTGCCTTGGTATGTTTCCTAGCACCTGCAGGAAGCCCATCTGTCTCTGGCTGCTAGAGGATTTTGTCTTACAGCTGCACCCTGGCAGCCCCTGCTAAGGACCAGGCCCTCACCAGGCCGCCTGCTGCACAGGCACGAGGGGGGTCACCAGAGCCCCCCTGCACTTGCTCTGCCCATCTACCTGCTCCTCGCACCTCTGCCCAGGATGGCATCCCCCTGCTGCAGGGAGCAGTTACCTACCAATGATGCTCTGCAGAGAGGAACCTGAATTTTTGCACAGGTGTGTGGCAGAGGGTAAGAATACCCACAGAATGTGTATCTGCACCTCATACTTGCCTTATAAACAGGCAAATCATAAACAAAACGCATGGTATTAAACAACTGCTATCTTGGCTTTAAAAGGCAGTGCTTGGCTCTTGCTTCTTTTGGTTGGAAACCTTTTCTCTTTTCTCATCCCTGTGATATGCCCCAACCAGTCAAGAAGAGGCAGCAGCTGGAAACATTTCCTGCTTTCCTTATTTAGGCTATTTTATGTGGTTCAAATAAGGTGTCTTCTTTCAAATTGACAAAGGGAAAGATGTATCAGTTCATGAACTGCTGCTATCTGAGCAAGGTAAGAGACAGAAAATCACCACCATTACAATCATTACTGCGAATCATGTGCAATCAGCCCAGTAACAGAAAGGAGATGAACATCCTGCAGAAACCTAGAGGATGGGAGCTGGTGCTGAGCTGCTGGAGCCACGAGCCAGGCAATGATTAAAATGCTTTTAATGTTGGTTTTCAGTGTGGCTTTCACTTTTTTTTTTAATATTATATTTCATCCGTGGCCTCTCATACTGCTCCTGAGGCAGGTTCTACAGAGATGCCAAGGATGTCATCACACATTTAAATATATATATTTTTTTATCTAGATGCATATATGCAGCCAGGCAGCCCCTGCCCTCATCCCCCGTTCCCGCCGTGTCCCGGGAAGGGCCGGGCCGGGCCTGGGCGCCGCGCTCCGCAGCTTACCCGGATCGGAGGCGAATTGCACCAAATCGCGCTCGTCCCTGGGCATTTAGTTTATTGCAGGCATTAGTGGGCTGTGCTCGGCTTGTCTCCTCTGGCAACAGGAGAAGCTTGAAATGTCAAAGGGGAGGGTTAACAAACTCCGCTGGCATAAATTTCAATGAATGTATGTTTCTTAGGAAAACCGCTAAGTTAAAAAAAAAATATTTAAATCTTCCTGTCTGGGCTTTCGTTCGGCTGCTGTTCACAATGGATAATAATTCTTACATTAAGCCCCTTCGGCCCTCCAGGGAAATCAAAATTGTAATATCAGTTTGATTTTTATTGGCTCGGCTCTACGATCGCGGCGGCTGCGTCTTTGTTATGGTCTCTGGTGCGGTGACATTCAGCGGTGCCTCGCCGGTGCCCCCGCACCCCCGGGCCCGGGAAGGGCCCCCGAAGGCGGCGGCTGCCGGCCAGGGCCGCCCCACCGGGGGGACGGCGAACGGGCGAGCCCGCGGGCTGGGGCGGGGCCAGCCCCGGTGGGGTGGGGAGAAAGGGGAGCATCCTCGGGGGAGCGGGAGCTGCTGCGGGACCCCTGCAGAGGAGCCGCTCCAGTGCCGCTTGGGCTCAGCCTCGCCGCTCCCGCAGCCCGGGTGAAAGTTGCCGGCGGCCGCGGCCACGGGAGTCCCGGGCTCCGCGGGGAACGGCCTTCCCGTCCGTGGGCCGGCTGAACCCAGGCGGGGGCTGCGCAGCGGGCGCGGGGCCTCCGGTACCGCCCTCCGCGGCTCCCCGCGCGTCCCCTTGCCCCGGCGGCGGCCCGGGGCCACGGCCCGGCACCTGCGGAGACCGCGGTCGGCCGGCCCCGGCAGCCGAGACCCCCGGGAGTGTCTGGGGGCTCCGCGCGACGCCACTCCCCTCCGGCAGCGCCCCGCCGGGACTCGCCCCACGCGGGGCCGCGCCTCCCGTGCCGGGCGGGGGCCCCGGAGCTGCCCGCCCCCACGGTGGGGGCTGCGCGCGGAGCGGCCGGGGTCTGCACCGGGAAGGTGCCCGGCTGCTGGCGCGGCTCGGAGCGGCCGCGGGCACGGCCGGCCCCGCTCCACCTGCCGGGGGGGCTCGCCTGCCGTTCCGGCCCCGCCACGTTTCGCGGAGCAGAGCGAGACATGGCTGGGGGTCCCCCGCTGTCGAGCGGCGGGTCGGCGCGGACACGCGCGGGCCTCAGCCCACTCCCCAAATCCGCTCCAAGGAGCAGCGAGTGCGCGGAGCCTCCCGCCCCGGGCTCCCCGCACGCCGCCGCCGCTTGCGGCTTCCGGCACCGGGCGAGGGAAACTCGCCGCCACCTGCCCCGGGCCCGCTCCGGCTATCTTGCCACGGGGGGGTCCCCGCCGCCAGTGACCCCGGGCCGGGCTCCCCGCGGCCGCAGGCACCCACCGAGCGGCGCAGCGCCGGCCCAGGCGCGGAGCGAGGGCTCCTCCGGGCCGGGCCCCACGGAAGGAGGCGGCGGGCCCAGGCCGTGCGGGGGGCCGGGGGTTCCGCTGTCCCCCCAGGCAGCCCACGGCGTAGAGCCGTCCCGTGGGTTCGCCTCCCGGCCCGGGGCACGGCGCGGACACCCCACACACCCCCCCCACGCATCCGACCCCCGCGTGTCGCGCACCTGCCCCGCGGGCTCTGCCGCCCCCCGCCGGCCGCGGGGCCCGTGGGGGCCGTGCTGAGTCACACGTGGGGCGGGGGGCAGCGCCCCCCCACCCCCCCTCCGCGCCGCTCCTGCCCGGCCCCCGCCCGCCCCCTCCCCGCCTCGCTCGCCCCCTCCCCGCCTCGCTCGCCGGCAGGTCTGCGCCAATCCCCCGGCCCCGCCGTTGACGGGCAGCCGGGCCCGGGAGGCACCGCCTCCCTGACGTCTCGCTCCGGGATTTGCACGGGTTGCGGTGCCGCGGCTCAGTGTCTGTCGGGTCGGCGGCGGGAGCTGCCGGAGCCGGAGCCCAGCTCGGCTGCAGCGGCGGGCGCGGACGCCCGGCCCGGCCCCTCCCGGCTGCAGCATGGAGCTGCCGGCGGTGGGCGAGCACGTTTTCGCGGTGGAGAGCATCGAGAAGAAGCGGATCCGAAAGGTGAGGAGGGCGGGGGCGGCGGGGGGCGGCCGGGCGGGCGGCGGGTCCAGCTGACGCCGTGTCTTTGCCTCCCGCGCTCCGCAGGGCAGAGTCGAGTACCTGGTGAAATGGAGGGGATGGTCGCCCAAGTGAGTACCGAGCGGGGATGGGGACGGGGCGGCCCGGCGGCGGGGCTGCGCCGCGCTCAGCGCCCCGGGAAGGGGCCTCGGCCCGGGCGGCGGGCGGGCGGGCGGCGAGAAGCGGCGGCGGGGCCCGGCGGCGGCGGCGGGAGCCGAGCAGGCGGCGGCTGATGTGCACCAGAAAATGGCTCCTTCCCCCTTTCCCTCCTCGGGAGTCGGGCTCCATATTGCAGAACCGGGGGGGGGGGGGGGGGGGGGACGGCTGTGGGGAGGGGGAAGGGAAGGGGGAATAACCGCAAAAATAACCCGCGCCGCCCCGCAGCCCGCGGCGGGCGGGCGGCCCCCGAGAGCCGCTCGCCGAGGCGGAGGCACCGGCCGCGGAGCGAGGGCGGCCGCTGCGGGCTGCGGAGTATTTGGGGTTTGCATGACAGTGCCGGCGGGGGGGCGGGGGGATCCGCGCCGCTGTTCCGGACTCGGCGGCCGGGCCCCTCCTCCGCGCCGCGGCCGCTTTCCTGGGTCCGGGAAAGGGGATTTGGAAAATTTCATCATGACATGCCTAGAATTCCTCCGGAATAATAACTGCGCTAAATAAACAGTTCCGTCCCCGTGCCGCCCCCCCCCCCCCCCTCCTCTCCCCTCCCCGCCCATCCCCCTCCCCCGGGACCCGAGTCCCGGACGCCCGCTCCCAGGCGGGCCCGGTGCTCGGGGCCGGCAGCGGCCACCGGCGGCGGGGTTCCCCTGCCCGGGACCCCGGCCCCCTTCCCGGCGGGGCCCCGCGGCTGACGGCCGCTCTCCTCCCCTCTCGCAAGATATAACACGTGGGAGCCGGAGGAGAACATCCTGGACCCCCGGCTGCTCATCGCCTTCCAGAACAGGTGAGTGGTGGCGGGAGGGGGGCCGGGAGGGGCGGCGGGCGCCAGCGCCCCGCGCCCGCTTCGGCAATTGCGGATGCGTCACGGAGCCGGGGGCCGCGGCGGGGACGGGCGCGGGACGGGACGGGGCCCGGGGGCGCGGCCCCGGCGGGGCGGGCGGCGCGGGGCCGCGGGGCGACGCCTCCGGTTCAAGGTCCCCCGCGCCGCGCTCCCCCCACGCCGCGCCTTGCGCTCCTGCCTGCCCGGGGATTTGATGCCTGCGAGTGGAGGAGGCGGCGCTGCTGCTGCGCTTGGACGGGCTTTTTATTTTTTTTTTTATTTTTTTTCCTCTGCCCTTTTTTTTTTCCTGTGCATTTATTTTCTGTAGTATTTTGGCTCAAACTGTAAACTTCAGCCCCTCGCTGCAGCAGGGAGAGGCGGGAGTGGGGAATTCGCCTTGCCAGGTGTCTGCTGCCTCAGCATGTCAGCTGTGCCCCTGTCCCGCTGCCTCCTGCGGGACCCCCAGCCTGCGGCTCTGCACCCTGGCTCCCCTCCTGCCACCCCTTCGCACCAGCTCGCTGCACCCATGTAGGGTTGTTGGCACCGCAGGAGCCACCATGCATGCATGGGGTGCAGGGAGGGGGGCACCCCAGGGGTCTGTGTGCCACCACTCAGGCCTTGCCGTGACTGTGTTCCCGCAGGGAGCGGCAGGAGCAGCTGATGGGATACCGCAAGCGGGGGCCCAAGCCAAAGCCACTGGTCGTGCAGGTAAATGTGTGGTGGAGCTGAGCCCCACACCGCCCGGGCAGCCTGTTTGCAGCAAAGCCCTGTCCCCAGGGAGCCGCTTTCAGCAGGTTTCATCATGCTGAGGAGTTGTGTGCAGCCTGGGCGCTTGGCAGTGCCCCAGGGACCCCCAGGCCCCAGCACCGAGCTCATCAGGCCATCCCAGCCCCCCGTCCCTCCGGGCTGCGGGGCAGACCTGCTGCACCCAAAGCCGGGTGGCATTAGCCCACTGCTCGCAGGCTCAGCAGCAGCAGTCCTGCTTGGCCCCTGTTCCCAGACAGCTGATTGAAGGGTGCTTTTCTTCTTTTCATTGCTTCATTAATCTGGAGCAATGCACAGCCTGTAAGTTGGAGTGGGCTGGGGCTGCCTGCTCGAGGACACGGCACCCCGCAATGCAGCGTCCTGTAACAAGAGCTGCTGGAGGGGCGGGGGTTTCACCGGAGCCTTCGGCACCTGCCGGAGCACCGACACCTTGCTCTCCAGCCCCAGCTGACTGCGGCCCCTGGCTTTGTGTTGCAGCTTCCCTCCTTTGCCCGCCGCTCGAACATCCTCACGGGGCTGCAGGACCCCGCTGTGGACAACAGGCCGAAGCTGGATCTCGGCTCCTCTGGCAAGAGCCAGCAGCACCAGTATGAACTCAACAGCAAGAAACACCACCAGTACCAGCCCAACGGCAAGGAGAGTGGCATGAAGCACCAGTCCCACAGCAAAGGGAAGTATTATTACCAGCTGAACAGCAAGAAGCACCACCACTACCAGCCAGACCCCAAGATGTATGAGCCCCACTACCAGCCCAGCAGCAAGGAGCCGCAGAGCCAGGCCTGCTTGGACAGTAACAAGGGCCCCCTGGTCACCCACCCGGACAAGTGGTCTCATGGCCCGGCCAAAAACCTGCTGAGCCCAGTCAAGAACCTCACTACGGAGAGCAAGAACGGGGCTGAGAAGAACCTGTCCAGTGGTACCGGGCCCCCCCCCCGGGACAGGGTGACCAGCAACGGCCTCGGGGGCAAGATGAAGATCGTCAAGAACAAAAACAAGAACGGGCGCATTGTGATTGTCATGAGCAAGTACATGGAGAACGGCATGCAGGCGGTGAAGATCAAGTCCGGGGAGCCTCCCCGGAAGCGGACTGCGGAGGAGAGGACTCCTAAGAAGGGTGGGGAGGAGAAGCTGGAGGCTTGGAGGAAGCCAGGGGAGGAGAGGGTGGTGGGCAGCAACGCCCTGAGCAAAGCAGAGGGCGAGAGCCGGCAGCCCCCCGCAGAGCTCAAGGAAAGTCCCCAAAAGACTCCACTGGCCAAGGAGCTGCCCCTCCCTCCAACAGAGCAGCCCCTGCAGCTCACCACCAAGCCAGACCTCGTGCCCTGGTCCCTGAGTCCCGTCTGTGAGCACAGCCCTTCCTCCATGGGACTGAACCTCTCCAGCCCCAGCTCGCGCAAGCGCTGCCTGTCAGAGCCGCACACGGAGCAGGAGCCAGGCAAGAAGCGCCTGACCTCCCGCAGCATCAGTGCCCCCACCTGCCTCAGCCCCCCGGCCCCAGAGCGGCTGGAGCCCCCCACCCAGCCGGAGGTCATCCTGCTGGATTCGGACCTGGACGAGCCCATAGACTTGCGCTGCGTGAAGCCGCGGGCAGAGGGTGAGCTGGCCCTGGTGCAGGTGAAGCCAGAGGTGCTGCCGGCACCAGCTGAGAAACCGGCCGCGAAACCTCCACAGCCCCAGGAGGCCACGGAGGAGGAGGAGGAGGCCGAGTCCCTGCAGGAATTCAAGCCCTTCTTTGGGAATATAATTATCACAGATGTGACCGCAAACTGCCTGACCGTGACCTTCAAGGAGTATGTGACGGTGTGAGGTGGGATGGCGGCTGCTCCCCGTGGGAGCTGCCTGCCCATCCCAGGGCCACTGGCCCCACAGCCTCCCTCTAAGGTACTGGTGCCCTCCCTGGAGCCTGTGTGCCCCCTGTCCGCACCACAGCAGCCAAGCCCGCCGCCTCCACCAAGGGGATGCCAGGACAGGGCTGGGCATGGTGGCCGTCCCTGCCACGTGGGGTGTCCTCACTACCGCTCCCGCCCTGCGGTCGTGGGCTGCCCCAGGACCTGCGGGCACCGGGACACCGAAGATGGGGCCTGCCAGTTACTCAGAGTTATAGTATTATATTTTAACAGTGCTAACTTGTCAAGTGATTCTTGCTCCCGTTTGTACGTGGTGTTATTGAAATGTATTGTTTGAGCTGAAAGCTGGTCACTCTCTGGCCACGCTAATATATTTATTTGTAGGTATTTATATAATGAAATATAAAGCCTAGATTTATGGAGTCCCTAGATCACCTTATAAACTATATCAAACAAATATTTTCTGTTCTCCTTTTTAACCATTCAGCATTTGTTAGTCTCGTCCCCTTGCCCTCCTTACAACCCGCAGGACCATTCCCGGTATATATTTTTTGATACTGTACACATGTGGTGTTTCTATGTGCAAAAAAAAAATCGTTATCTAAACAAGCTATTATAGAAATTGCTGCTATTAGAAATGTCTAAACTATAAGCTTCCAATTATTAATTGCTTGAATGTAAATATTAAATGGAGATGTTGAAAGTGCATTTGATGTTCTGCAGCTAGTGTAGATCGGATTGCAAAGCCCAGCTGCTGGGAGGTGGAGCGCAAGCTGCCAGCGGCGCTTCCTGGTCTGAGGGCTGTGTCACGGGGGAAGAAATGTATCATGCAATCATTGCAAAGGACTATAAACCTTTACAAAAACTACCGGGATTTGGAGTGCGTTTGTTACTGCCTACGGACGGCGCAGAAGGCATCCCTGCACAGGCAGGCTGTGGCTGGGGTGCCCCAGAGCAGGTACTTGCAGGTTAAAATCTGCTCCGAGATGCAGCGTATGACATCAAGTTCTGACTTTTCCCTTTGGGTGAGAGTGTGCTGCTGCCTGCCATGTGTCAGGGCGCCCTGTTTTCTCCTGGTGCCACCCAGGCGGGCGGCAAGGCCGTAGGGGCCAGTGGTTCAGTGTTTCCCTGCAGTGCCAAGGCAGGGCTGGGTTTCTCCGGAGCAAAACAGGCTGCGTGAGGTCTGTGGTGAGAAAGCTGGAAGGCTTCTGGGAATGTGGCTGCAGTGGATGGGCGATGGCTGCCTCTCACGCTGATGCTGCCCCCCCAGTGGTGTTATCCCCAGCATTGGGCAGGATCGCTGTTAAATGAGATGTTGAACTTCTCCAGAAAGGAGGATGGTCCAAATTCATCAAAAAAAGCCTGCAGATGTCTCTGAACTAGGTTAATAATTGCTAGAGTCCACTGAAAATACAGTGCAGGGCTAATTCTTTACAAAATGGCTCACGCAACAGTAGCAGCCTAGCGGCAAGTCCGTGGAGTCCACCTGCATGTGGCTGAGGTACCATGCTCCGTCCCCGCTTCCCCGGGATCCTCTGTAACATTCCCAAGCAGAGCCAAGTGCTCATACAGTAACTGCCCCTGAACCTCACGCTTGCCAAACTGGCTCAGTTGCCAGCCTTTTTTGTGTTGGGCTTTTGCTTTGATTTCTCTTCCAGAAAAGATCTTAGTTGAAATACTGTTGTTGGTGGCACATTAATGTGCATGGGCAAGAGCTTCAAGCTTGTGAGAAGCAGAATTAATTGGCTTGGGTGAGGTGGACCCTGCGGTTATACTGGAGCTACCTGAAGACATGGGTGAGTTGCCCCAGCTGTGTGTGAGTCCAGGGGGTGGGGAGCACCCTGTGGGCTCTGTGCCTGGGTGCTGCTGTGGCATGGCATCTATCTGTCTGGGTGTGTGGCAGTGCTATTCCCAAAGCAAAAATAAGCCCCTCCATCTAGTGCTGCCCGCTTCTGGGCCACCTAGTTATCCCAGACTTCATTTTATGTAAATAAATTTCAGAAGTCAGCTTGGCAACTGTTCCTTTGTAAATCCTGAGGATTTATGTGGCATCCACAGAAAGGTGGGGCAGCATCCAGCTAGGTCTCATCTGCTGGGGCTTGTTTGCTGGGTCAGCCCAAGCCTTGCCTACAGATGTTCCTGTGCCAGAGCCAGAGCACTTTTCTAAGGCAGGTTGGGATAAATCAAAGGAAACGCAACCACTGAAAGTGTGGATGCTATTTTCTCAGCTGGGGCAGCTGTGGAGGCCTGTATCCAAGTGGAACAATCCCAACTGCAGACACCACTGTCGCAGATGTTGGTTTTGGTCTGGTGTAGCTCAGGTCTGCTACTCGGTGTGCTCATGTGGTAGTAGGAATGGCTTCTGGGAGCTTCCAGCAGAAAGATGGCTCCATCCCAGATACCTGGTTAAAGTTGTTAGTGTGGGCAAGGACAATACCAACAGCTCCGTTATCTCTTGTTTCAGCTGATGCTCCAAAGTCAGTGGAAACTTCTGCAATATGTGTAGTGCCTGTGATTTTCACCTGCTTGTATGGAGACCTCAAACTCTGATTGTACGTGCATGGAGAGCAAGCGGAAATAGGTGAACTCAATCAACATTTTCCCTGTGAGCTGTGCTGAATCTTAAGAGGATTTTAATCAACACTACATGTCGCTGGGGCCATGTGAGTGACGGGCAGAGGCAGCGGTGGTGAAGGGTGCTGAAGAGCTGATGTCAGGGAAGGAACCTGTGGGCTATGCAGGTGAACCCCAGCCCATGCCAGGGGGATGCCCAGGGATGGTTTGGTGGGAAGCATTTCCCTGCCATCCCAGGCGTAGCTGGCAGAGCAGACAATCAGAAATTATGCATTTCCCTTGATTAATTAAGCTAATGGTTATCTGAAAACAAAAATGGCATGGAAGAGGAGACGCATGCTCAGAATGCAAAATGTAATTTATGAAAGGGGAAGTGCCGCTCGACAGACAGCGGCAGGAGCCAGTCCAGGAGTGGGGCTGTTCAGATGGGCTTGCTCTGGGGCAGGGTGGCTGCAAAAGGAGAACTTTTTCCTTAGGCAGGCAAAGGTAGATGAAACCAACAGGGATTCTCACAAATAGTAGGATGTGTCTATTTAGATGTGGGCTTGCAGGCTCCTGGCCAAAGCCTGAGCATCGCTGCTGCTGTCGTGAGCTGGCTCGGCTGCTTCCTTCTCTAGTCTGTAGGTGGGTGAGACTCTTGGCAATTAATAACTGGTTGCAGGTTTACAGTTAGCTTAGCTCGTTAACATTTTTGAAAATTGATTGTATTGTGTTGCCAGTTTTTAGGGAAACAATGTTCCTCTGAGTGTGTGCTTTCTGCGCCCACCGCCGCTCCATGAGCCGTGGAAGCACCTGAAACATTCTTTGCTGGCAGTAGCTGTGGTTTGTTTGAGGCACCATTTCCCGGAAACCACATAGCCAGATATTTCTTAGTTTAATAGTTTGATCATGTTTATCACAACTCCAGCAGCTTCCTGTGCAGTGAAAGGTGCGATAAGTAGTCACTGGTTTAAAAGATACACCCTCCCCTTGCTTTGTGCCAATTGGCTGGGAAAGATTAAGTGTTTAGGATATGAATTACTTACTCATACCACTCTCTTTCCGTATTAAGTGCATCAAACCTAAATGCCTGTTACTGAGCAAATTAATGTGAAGTCCACTATGACTTACAATGGATATCAAAGTGATCCAGGACGAGATGGAGCGTCACCGTGCTCCATTAGGAAGACTGGTGTGCACTGTATTTAATGTATTTCCCAGGAATGCGTTAACCTCTGCTTGGTTTGGATTTATTCCAGACAAACATTTGCTGATTTAAAAAGAGAATCTGTGTTCATATTTCAGCTCTTCTGAAAGGGTATGATGCATCCATCTATATACATGGTTGTGCTGAGAGGAGGGACAGCAAATTTGTGCTGTAAAGCTGCTTTCAGGTTCTCCCCTCCCCAGACACAGTGGTTCCAGTGCCCGCACTGGTGCTTGGGTGGAATCCAGCCACCAGCCCTCCCTTCACTGAGCTCCATCACCATCGATTGCCATGGCACTGTGTAGTTTCAGCAGATGTGGTGTGATTCCACAGGAGGTGACAGAAACTCCGTCCCCAGGGGATGGCCATGGGGCAGTTGGCAGGGTGGGCCCTGGGGCTCAGTAGAAGAGGTTGCATCTCTGGGGTGAGGATGCTGTTAAGGAGAAGGATGTTAAATACATGGAGCTGATGGGTTTTAATCAGAACAAGAAACAGCCTCATGGGGACTGGGAGACTTCCAGGTCCAGACTGGGAAGGGGGGAGGAGCTCCTCCCTGGAGAAGAGCAGGAGGCGTAAGTGGCTGTATGCAGTGGGAAGCAGTGGATTTCCCACACAGTTGGGGCACTCAGTGCTTTTGCTCATGTGTGGGTGGGGGGCAGCTCCTCCAGGCAGTCATTGCATCCATTTCGTGATGGCTTTCCTTTATTTTTCCCATTCTTTTCTCATTTCACTATGCAATGTCAGGAGCTGACTGTGTCACTTTGCTGAATGCGGTGGCCTCAGCATCTCTCCCCCGTTGGAGAACCCAGCAACAAGGTAAAGCATTCATGGTCACGTTGCTGGGGGGGAAGCCCACTGTTCAGGCTGCATTTTTCCCAGCCTATCCCTTGGAGCACAGTGAGAGCTGTACAGCTCGGCCGTGCATGCGTTTGCCGCTATAAACCATTTTAACTAAAACTGCATCCAACGGGACTGGTCCAGCAGCAGAGGCCTGCCACCAAAGCTTTTCTGCTGGCTTTTTGGTGGAGCTGGTGTCCCTCTACCTCGGAAAGCAGCTGCAGTAGGGTGAGACCAGTGTGCAGCAGCCCACCCCCCCACCCCCCCAAACCAGGGCAGCTGGGCTAGGGGGCCAGCGAGGGGGCTTCCTCCAGTTCTGCCCCATCTCCGAGCCCACTCACCTCCCCCATCCCACAGAGCTGCCTCTGGTTTGAAGTTTGAAGAAAATGCCTGGCGCTAGGAAATCCTCCCTCTCCTCTACAGATAAGATCATTTGGATTCAGCCCAGATTCATGCAAGATCTGTGTTGGGAGGAGACGACCGCAAGGACACTGCTCTGTTTACGTTTGCACCAGAAGAGGAAAAAGGCTCCATAGTGCCAGGCACAGCCCAAACCATCTCCACACACTACCAGAACCTCGGTGAGCAGCTGCAGGGGTCCCCTGTGCCCAGAAAAGCTCCTGCCTGCACCCTGAGCTGGCGAGAATCCCAATAAAGACAAAATGAAGCAGTTCACATGTTCACGAGGTGGCTGCCACCAGCCATGTCTGATGGAAACGCAGCTCTGCAGCATAGCCCAGCCTTGGGCAGCATCAGTGTGGCAAGGAAGACCAACTGTGTGAGCAAGGTGCTGGATGGAGGAGATGAGGGCTCAGGTCCTGGGCCCCCCTCACTGTGCTCCCAGGGAGGGACCCCCTGATTGCTGCAGGGAGTGACAGGGAGGGGAACAGATGATGTGGGAGAGGGGCCGTGGTGGCTGCAGCCAGGTGCTGTGCTGGGAGGGACTGGAAGGGAGGAGGGTCCCTGGTGGTGTAGCTGCTTGTCGGAGTCATCCCTGGGCCTGTGCTGGCGTGTGGAATCTCATGGACACTGGAAGGGTATTACTGTGTGGCAGACCTTTGGGTGCAAATGCGAGAGAAATGAGGGTCTTTGTAACAATGACAGTTCGGGGCAGGCACTGGCAGGGGCTGAGGGCGGCCAGGGTCTCCTGCCCTCGAGCTGGGACCTGCCAGTGCCTCCCATCGCAGGGCAAGATCCCAGGCTCACCCGGGAGCAATTTGCTGGCACCTACTGAAGTCGTTTCTCAGAGGGAGCCGTCAGTTCAGCTGACACCTTGATGTAGTTTAAAGCAAACTGCAAACATGAAGATTTATTTTTATCGAACGAGCAGGCATATAAAACACACTGTGTAATGCAGCGCAGCCTAGTAGGAAGCACCCTGAATCCCAGGAGTCATGACTTCGGCGTGGCCATCCCTGGCTGACCCTGCTGAGAGCGGGCCCATGGGGTTTAAGGGTGGAGAGAGAAGGAAACTGAATCATCAGCTGCCAGATCCTCCAGCATCTCCATCAAATACCAGGACCCTTATGCAAGGGATGGCACTGGCACCAGTTGGGATGACAGATCCTGACCCAGCAAAGCTGCCAAGGCAGAGCTCCACTAGTGTGACAGGCTCTCTGTCCCAGAGAGGTACTGGGAAGTGGGGTATGGCTGCATTCCCATTTTCCAAACAGTTTCTACATTGCCATGGCCCAAGTGTGGACGCAGTTTCTGGGATATAGGCGTGCTTCAGTCAGAAGTGCTTAGTTGGAAGTGAGAAAGGGAATAACCTAAACCTTTAGGAGATACTGCTGCTGTGCTGTAGCAGGCAGGGCAAAGAAGTCCTACAGACAGAGAAAGTAAGTTAAAACGGGTTAGATATTATCACAAGATGCATTAGCAGGCAGCCTGAACGGAGAGTCTGAGCTGATGGAAGCTTTAGCAAATGCATATGTAATGTTGGATATAAAGACTGGGCTGAGCAAAAAATTCTTGTTGTGCCAATGTAAAGCCACATCTCCTGGTCTCCTGGGAAGCCACTGGACACTCAGGTCTTCTGCAGTGGGGATGAGCCTGGGATGTACAGCACGAGGAGTGGTGGTGTTGGGTAACAGCTGTGAAATGAGCTTCCAGAAGGAACAACCTGCCCCCGCCTGGGGCTGTGTCCAGAGAAGAGCCCTGGGTCGCTGGGGTTGCCCCTTTCCCCCTCGCTGATGCCCCCGTGGGAACTGTGCTGCGCTCATTCGTGAAGCACAAGAATAGGAAAACCAGGATGACTCAAACTTCAAAAGTTACCTCTGGGCTGAAGCTAAAGATGGAAAACTGCAGCCCACGAGCTGTTCCAAGAGCAGCAGAGGGCAGGGTGGAAATTCAGACTCCGGGTTTCCCCGCGGCCCGGTGCTCGGGGTGGCCGTGTGCGGGGCAGCCCCGGCTCCTGGAGGGCCCAGCCAGGGTGATGCTCCGTGGGGCCATGTCATACCGCGTGGGCAGTACCACCCAGCCCCGAGGCAGGATCTGCCCTCAGCCACCTCGGAGGGCAAGAAGCTGGCCCCGGGGGGAGGGAGGAGCGGTGCTGCCCTCCGCGGGGAGGGGGGCCGAGCCTGCGGGCTAAAATGGCCACGCTCGGCTGCAGGCGTGGGCTCTGCCATGCGGCAAGGGTTAACCCCAGCAGGCATGCTGGGAAAGGGGCAGGCAGAACTGCACCGGGAGAACCGGGGCGGCGGGCGGCGGGCAGCGCTCCCCGGCCCGCCCCGGCGCTGGGGGGAGCGGCGAGGAAAGCTGGAAAATGCCCTTTGTGTAAGCCTGGACAGCGTGATCTCAGAAGATGGGGCGGGGGGGATTGCGTTTGGGTTTTGGTTGGGTTGTTTTGGGGTTTGGTTTTTTTTGTCCTTCTTGGCACTGAATTTGTGGGTCTCGGCGCTGGCGTCTCTCCATCTCCTGCTTCCCGAGGGGAGGACGCCCGTTCCCACGACTGGTGCCGCAGAGGGGGATGCACTCCACAAGTCACTGCTGGTGGAGCTGCTCAAAGCTCACAGTCACAAGGACCTGAGAAAGGAAATAATTTCTATTTTAGCTTAAAAAAAAAAAAAAAAACGGAGCGTCAGGTTCTTTTAAATACCAAACACAAGCTTGGGAGAGGGAAGGTTTGTTCGGTATCGGGGAGGCACCGGAGCATCTCAAAGCACAAATTAAATGGTAATTTTCACATAGGCTAGTAAACGTTATTTTCACATATGTTAGTAATTCCACATGGCTTGAAAAATGAAGGATGCAACGTTGTCCCTGAATGTACCCATCCATTTTGCAGTGCGGTGCAAGCCAGGCTGTCATTTTAACATCAGGAATGTATTTTACAGCCGCTGCCCACTGCGCGCATTGGGTCCGGCCGTGACACTATCCTTCCTCCGCCTGTGTCCTTCTGGCACATGAAGTCACCGGCAACAGATAAAACAGGGACATTCATCGTGGGTTCTGCAGAGAAGACGATGTGGCGCTTAGACACCAGAGGTGCCTCAGCTCTCCCCGGCTGGCTGGTGGAATGAGATGTCTTATCTTGAGTTTAACGGCTCAACCTGACCCTGAGCCATTTTTAACCAGGGGTGGGAAGAGCCCTCCCTGGTCGTCCCTCTTCGCTTTGAAAAATTCTTCAGTCACTGCACGGTATCTGCTTTCCTGATGGTTTTAATTTCTGTACCCCTGCAACCTGAAGCAGACCCACTTTCTCAGTGTTTGATGCTCTGCTTCTTGAAGAGGCTTTAACTCTCGGGACTCAGAAATAACTCCTAGCAAACGCAGCGCAGAGAGACCCAACAAGAAGACATCTAATCTAATGTATCACATTTCCATATTTTGTGCTGCAAGCAGCAATTTGTGGTTCAGCAGCAACGGCTGAGTAGAGAAGAGCATTATCACAGAAATTCCTTCCATCTCTCGCCTGAGTATGTGACAAATAACTCTTGGCCGTGGCATTGTCTTTTCTGGTTTCGGACTAAGAGGCTTAACTCTTTTTTTCTTTCCCCGGAAAGGCAATTTTACCTTTGCCTTGTGCACCCTCCATTCCCCGTAACTGAGAATTTGCTGCCCGCAGCAGCATAGCCTGTGCTCAGGCAGCGAAGCGGCGCTCCGAGGCGGGAGGTGGCACGGGGAGGCCCTAAACAGCCGTGCCCCCGGGGCGGCGGGGGGGTGTGCTGGGGAGAGCCCGGCACGGCTCGGTGCGAGCTACCTTTCCAAGAGACGGGGAATCTGTGTGGGAGGCTCTGGGAGCGTGTCCTGCGAGGCGCTGAACTGCAAAAGAGAATGCGATGACGGGAGGGTGGTGGCAGAGAACCAGCCCGGCAGCCGTTTGGTGCGGGGCTGCGGGATGCAGCCGTCCCGGGGGGGGGGAGCAGGGGACCTTTCCCCGCCGGTGCGGGGTGGGCTCCCAAAGCGCTACCCGCTACCCTTCACCTAGAGAGGGACCGCGAGCAGGAGGGGCCGGGGGCTGAACCCCCTTGGGGGGGCTGGGAGGCGCCGGCCGGGAGCCGCTGCCCCGCCGGCACCGCCGGGGTTTGCGGGCAGGGATCGCTCTGTACCCGCATCCATCCCTCTTCGGTGATCAGCCTGCCCGGAGAAGTTCAAATCCAAACCTTCGGGGCAAGAGCCATCGCCCACAGCCGCCCTCTCGGCCCCCGCCGTGCCACCGGGCACCGGCCGCAGCCGCGCCCGTCGCGGGGCCGTGTGAGACTGGGGGGCCGGGGCCAGCGCTGCCGGCGCCGCGGGCTCCCCGGGTCCGCAGGGGATGCTGGCGGCCGCGCAGGCTGGCGGTACTGCCTCGGTGTGTGGCACTGGTGAGCCCACTTTCCGTGTTAACAGGCTCCGGTAGCTTAAAAGAGATACTGAAATATTGGAGAGGAGTGGAAAAAGAGGCAGAGGGATGCCGTGAGGGCGTGGAGAGCCCCAGAAGCCGGAGGCGGTGGGGCTGCTGGGCGTCTCGAAGGCAAGGTTAAGGACGTTTTGATGAGCCCGAAAACCACTACACAGGGAAGACATTGAGAGACTCAGACGAGCTTTCATCTAGTAAATGAAGACACAACAGGATCCATCGGCTGAAGTCCGCACCAGCAGTAGCTGGAGCTGGAATGCGGTGCCATCTACACGGTGTCAGGAAAAAAAAAAAAAAATAATAATCCAGGTGGGAAGGGCAAAAATCGCGGCTGCTTGGCATCGCTTGGAGAGATGCGCTGCCATTGAGCCCCAGGCTGCTACGGCAGGATTCAGAATTGCAAGGGGTGTAACCCACAGCCTGCGGGACAAGGACGGGCAGTGGGGGATTTATACTGATCCCCCCGTTTTAACGTGCCCGACGGCCCCGGTTATTTTATGCACCCCTGTGATCCTCCTTGTCCTGCTGGGTTTGTACCCTTATCGGCTGTGACTTTTGTAAGATTAATTCCTTCTCCCCGGGGCACTGGAGTGTTTCGCTGACAGCCGTGGCCACACAGCCCCCCGCAGCCCCTCCCCGGGCGCCGGCCGCGGCGCATCCCGAGCGGAGCGGGGGTCGGGGCACCCCGAGCGGCTGCGGCTCGGGGCAGGCGGCTGCAGCGCGGGGCTCCCCCCTCCCGGGTGCCCCCACACGCATGTGCGGTGCTGCGTGGCCCCGTGGTGCGTCCAAGTGTCAAACGCCAGCCGCGGGGAAGTGGAGGGGAGGTGGGACCCTGCGTATGCCTGGGGTCCCGTGTAGGACTCGCAGCGCTCTTTGCAGCGGGACTGCAGGCAGGGCAGAGTGGGGACGGTGAGGGTGGGGGGCCCCGGGGAGGCGGCCCGGAGGTAGGGTGGGGAGAGGGACAGTTTTCCCCAGGAGAAGCTGGAGCGGAGCAGGGCAGCGACCGGGGACCCGCCCCGAGTCGCTGCGGCACTGGGGAGCTTCGCAGCCGTCCCGGCATCGGGGGGAGCCGCAGCGAGAAGCCGGGGAGCTGGGAGGGCCGGGGCGACTGCTGGCGTGGCCCGCGGGCGTCCAGCGCCGCGGGTGGGATGAGGGCCCCCCTCCCCCTCGGCAAACACTGCGTGAGCGGGAGGTCCCGGCGACACCCGCCGGGGAGGAAACGTACCGCGGTCCCGGCAGGAGCGGGAGGAAAACGAAACGGGGACGAGAAAGGGGGGGAGAGCCGAAGCCCGGGCCGGTTGCGGCACGGGGCGGCCCGGCGCGGCAGGGGACGCCTGGCCCGGCCCGGTTCAGCCCGACGCGGCGCGGGGCTCACACCTGCATTGCAGCAGTGGTGGGGCGGCGGAGCGCTGCCGGGCCGGCGGGCTGGGCTCTCGGCGCGGCGCTGCATTGCAGCACTGCAGGAGCCCCCTCCTTCCCCGCTCCCTTCTCCGCCCTCCGCTGCCGCTCGGCTCCGGAGGCCCAACCCGGAGCACGGACCGGCCCCGCCGCGCTCCGCTCCCGCTCGTACGAGGCATCTGCAGTCGTCGGGGCGCTGGGGTCTCCCCCGTCGTGCCACAACCGAGCTCTTCCCCCTGCCCCCGGCCCGGGAATGCTGCCGTGGGGCGAGGGACACGCACCCACCCTCTGTGTCCCCTGGCTGGTGTCTGTCATCGGCGTTCATCAACCGCCGCGCGGGTGGAGGGACCGGCCCGCCCCGTCGGGGCATCCGCCGTCCTGCCTACCCGACCCCGCGTCGCCAGCACAGCTCCGCGGCTCGTCCCGGCCGCCTCCCTCCCCCCGCGTCGCCCTCCCCGCCGGGTTGGCCGGGGTGGGCGCCCCGCCGGGCCGTCCGGTCTCGCGTGGGGCACGCACTGGCCCGCGTCGTCCCCACGGGCTTCCCACGAGGGCGGTTGGGCTGGTCCCGCGGGGAGCCCCCACCGGGACCGAGCAGAGCTAAAGGGCGTTGAACCGGGCGGCTCGGCCTCGGCGCGGCCCCTGCGCGACGGCACGGTGTCCCCCCGGCCGTCGGGGCACTTGCGATGCCCGTGGGGCGGGTGAAGGGAGGCGACCAGCCCCGCGTCCCCGGCCCATTGGGAAGGGAGGCTGGTGACCGCGCTCCGGGCTCCCTCGCCTGGGGACCGCGGCCCGGAGACTGATGCCAGCCCTGCGTGACTGGGTACCGCGTGGACACAGCCAGCCACGACCCGTGGCTGCCGCGTGCGCGGGGCGCCAAGGGGAGCGGGGCGATCCCAGTGGGAAGGAGCCGCCGGCGGCCGGGCGTCCCGGGACCTGCTCCGCTGCCAGGTGCGGCGCCGCAGGGGCGGAGGGGAACCGGGGCCCCGGGCTGGGGGGGCCGCCCGCCCCGACACAACGGGGGCCCGTTCCCAAGGCTCTCGCTCTGTCTCTGCTTTGGGAAAACGCCAGCACGGTAACAAAATGGCGGGGAAAGGGTGGGATTGTCACTGCAAGCCCTGCAGCGCAGCCCGCCCGGCCCCGGAACCGTCCAGCCGGGCTCAGGGCGTCCGTGTCGGCGGCAGGCAGTAGGGCGGGGGCCCCCCCCGGGCTATGCCGCCGCCCGGCCCCGCCGCCCGGCAGAGCTCCGGTGGAGACGCAGCTGCAGAAAATGGCTGCTCGGCGGAGCCCGCTGAATCCTGCCATGGGGGGGGTGGGGGGTGGGGGGGGTGGCGGGGGGAGAAAGAACGACGGCGACGGCAAGGAAGCAGCGCAGCCCTCCCCGCCGGCCGCGCCCCCCCCCCCGGCGAGCCCCGGGGCAGGCGGCCCGGGGCGCGGCCAGAGGCTCCGCGGTACGGCGGGGCCCGGCGGCTGGAGCGGAGCCTCCCCGGTGAGGCCTCACCTGCGGCACGGTGGGGGGGCGAGGGGCTGCCCGCCCCGATCGCGCCTGACTCCCCGCGGCGCCGGGACGGCACGTGCCGGCAGCCCCCGCCCGGTGCCCGCCGAGGAGGAGGGCAGGGGCGGCTCCGAGCCCGGGGGCGGCGCAGCGGGGGGGCGGTCCGGTCACCCTCCCGGAGCCCGCTTCGCCGGAGGTGCCCCGCCGCCACTCCCGAAGCGCCCAGTTTAAAATAAAACTTAAATAAATACCCCGAAAGAAACGATAAAAATAAATAAAATAAAAGCCGGGCGGGAGCGCGGGCGGGTGGACGCGGCGTTGCGCGGACGCGGCTCGGCCACGGCACCGGATTCGCAGCGAAGCTGCAACGAAAACTCGGACCCGCGGTCCCACGCCGTCTCACCGCTCCACGCCCGCCACGGCGGCGGCCTCCCGGCGCCCGCCCGCGGGGCCCGAGCGGACACGCGTGGGTGCGCGGCGGGCGCCTGCGCTGCCTCTCCCTTGCGCAGCCGGGGGGTCGCGCCCCACCGGTGGCTTTCGCGCGGGGCGACGGGTCGTCCCAAAACCACGCGTGTGGGAAGCCGGGCCGGGGTGGTCCTTCCCCCGCGGGAGGGCGGCCGCGGGGGGGTCGGGGCGGGCTGTCGCGACCGGCCCGCACCGGGACGCCTGGACGTGGGAAAGCGCTTTGCCGCGCCGGGGGTGCGCGCAGCCCGCGTGCGTTGAAAGCGCCGTTCCTGCCACGCACGGTGCGAGGGTCGCCGGTGCCTACCGGGAAAGTCCCCCCCAGGCTCAGCCCCGCCCGTCCACCTCCGCGGGGGCCCGGCCCCACAGGGCTGCCCACCGCCGGGCTGCGGCAAGGCACAGCGAAGCCCCCCGGTCTGTGTGCCCCGTATGCGGGTCACCCGTGTCCGCGCAGCGCCACGGCTCCCCGCTTCCCCTGCCCCGCACATGGCCCCGTGTCGTCGCTCGGCGGCGCGGAACGGGGTTGTGCGGGGACCACGCCGTCCGGCCGTCTGTGCTGGCCCGCGGCCCCGCTGGGACCCCTCTGCCCCGCCGCCGCCTCATCCCCGCCGAGCGCTCCGCCGCCGCGGGTGGGACGGACATGGTCTTCTCTGTGACCCGCGTTACGGCGACACGGCAGGGACCGGCGGTCCCGCCGCACTTCGGGAACACGGTGGGCTCCCTCCTGCCGTCGGTGCCCACGGAAGACGGCGCTGCGCCCCCTCCTCCGGCAGTGTGCGGCCGCCGGCTCGGCCCGGAGCCCCGGGGCGGGGCGGGGCAGTGAGGCAGCACCGGGGAGCCGGGCGGGGCACGGAGTTCCGGTGTAGCGGGGGTCACTCGTGGGAGTGGGGGGGGTCAGCTCCGTCCCCTCGCCCCCGGGGGGTCTCGGCCCCGCGGCCCCCTCGCCACCCCCCGCGGGGCCGTTCCACTCGTGAGAGCTGGTTGCTGCGATACCGACGGGCCAATGAGCGCTCACCAGCTCACCCCGGGCTCTGGCACCGCTTCCTTATATGGTGCGCGCCGTCCGCGGGGCGCCGCGCTCATCGCCATATAAGGGCATGAACCTAAATACAGCATCTACCTTGTGCGGTGTGGGCGGGACCGTGGCGGCGGGACGGGGCGGACGGGGACCAGGGCCGGCGCTGCCCTCCGCAGCGGGCCGGGTGCCGCCGCAGATGCTGCCCCCCGCCCGGGGGAAGCCGCCGGCGGTCATTAGGTGGAATGCAAATGGACCGCGCTTCACCTCTAATTGCTTTTGTTAAAAGCGGAGCGGCGGAGCCGAGCGCGGGCAGCCAGGGACGGGCAGGGACAGAGCAGGGCAGCGTCGAGGACAGGGGCAGGGGCAAGGCCGAGCAGTTGCATCGTACCCCATGTCATCTGTCACACCTTGGCTGAGCTCTCCCCCGGCGGAACCCGCGCGGTCGGGCACCGCGGTCCGTTCCGCCACGGCGGGGCCGTCGGACGGTGCCAGCCCACTCGCGGCGCTTCCGTGGCCGCTGCAGCCGGAGCCGCGAGGGAGCAGATTCGTCCTTCTGCCGTCCTTGCGGGCCGAGCAGCGCGGCACCGACGTGGGCAGCAGCGCGGGTGGGACGGAGTAGCGCCAGTTAAACGGGAGGTTGGGAGCGGTGGGGGAAACACCCCGAAATGTTCAGGTTTGCTGGCCCGACGCAGCGCTCGCTCGGTTGCTCCTTCGCCCTCCTCTGCAAACAACTCGTAGTTATGTTCCTAGAAATAATCAGCAAATTCAGAAACCCCGGAAACAAAAGGTCTTTTGTGCAGAGTGCTCGCAGCCTGGAGCGGTGCGATAAAGCGCTGCCCCCCCGCGCCCCGCCTCCGGGAGCGGCACTTTCCTCGCACGGGGGTTGCGCTGAGACCCGCGGAGCTGCGCGGCTGCAGGGGGCGGCCCCGGGGCCGGAAGCGACGGGCAGCTCACGCCTGGGACGCGGGGAGCGGGCGCTCGGCGGTCGGCGCTTGGGGTCCCCCGTTGGCGCTCCCCGCAGGGGGACCCCGTGGGGCTTCCGCCGCTCAGCCTGGCCGGCGCAGGGGGTGTGCTTGGGGTGCGCCGTCCCCGCGGGCCCCACCGGGGAGGGTGCACCGGTGGCTGCGGGGACACGCGTGGGGAGGCTCCCATGCGCAAGGCCGACGCGGGTGGCTCTCCAACGGTTCGCGGGCGTGTGATTCGGGAGATGACGGCGGCTGCTTTCCCCCGTGGGGACCGCACAAGGGAGAGCCCCCGCACCGCCCCGGGGCCTGGCTCAGCTCACGGGGCCTCCTGCGGGCGCTTCACCCTGCTGAAGCCCGCGGTGTGTGTGGGGGTCCCGAGAGCGGCAGTGCCCTCCGGGGGCGGTGGGAGCGCCTAGGGCTGAGCGCCGGCCGCGGCCGCCATTTCCAGTAGGACGGTGCCACCTATGGAAGGCACCTGGAATTAATCGGGCCGGCGGGGCCGCGCCGGGAAGCATCGCGTTTGCGTGCGGCACCCTAGGGACAAGCCCGGGCCGGGCCCGCCGCCGCGCCCGCCGCTCCCCGCGCCCGCCCCCGGGGGGCGAACCCGGGCGGGGCCGGGCTGGAGGGCGGCAGCCGGGGCTTGGTCGCCCCGGTCGGCGGGGTCGCTGCTGTCCTTCAGCACCGCCACCCCGGGCCCGGCTGCCCGGCGGATACTCGGCTCGGTACCGGGCGGCGGCGCGGCCCGGCTGCGGCGCTGGGCTGCGTCTTCCCGGTGCGGTCACCTCGTCGGCTGGCCAAGGCGCCGTTAAGCGGGGAATAACGACCAACTGCGCGGAGAGAAGCGGTTCTGCCCAGGACCCACTGCCCCAGCCCGGGCCGGGGTGCTCGGCGTGGTGCGGCCATCGCAGCCTGGGACGGAGGCCCCGCGGAGCGTGTCCCGCAGGGGACCGACCGCTACCGCGAAGGCTCCATCCCGAGCCCCGGAGGAGTAAGAACAGCGCCGGGCACCTGGATGGGGGCATCTCGGCCAGGGGAAAGCTCCGGGATGGGCGGGGGGCCGCACCGCTGCGCGGGGGGCGAAGTGCGGACCGCTCCGCATCCGCGCAGAGTGATGCTCGGCGGCTGTCCCGAAGGGAGCTGCCTGCCCTGTGGAACCTCCCCGGTCCTCCCTGTCCCAGCTGCCCACCAAACATAACCTGCCTGTACTCTCCCCTTCTGGCTGCCCCCTCCCTGCTCCCGCTGGGTCCGGCCGCGCCGAGCTCGCCCTCAGCGTCCCGGTCAGCCCCGCCGGTCCCAGCAGAAGGGGCAGCAGCCGGGCCCGGTGCCCTGCCGGGGTCCGCCGGGCCCGATCCATGCCTACCGGGGCACGCTGCCTTTCCCCGGCAGCACTAGGCGCCGGCGCGTCCGGAGCCGCCGGGGAAGCCCTGCCCGGACCTGAATTCGATGTTAAACAAGTCGACACGAAAAAAATTCTTCGGCACGGGAATTCCTGGGCTGCGGGGAGTGCGAAGGAGGAGCTCCGCGAGGACACCACTGCTCGGGCGCCCCCGGAGATCTCCCCTTCCCCGACCGGGTACCTCTGCGCTCCGGACAGTGGTCGCCTCCGCGGCTCCGGCGGCAGCAGCCCCGGTGGCATTGAGGACAACGGGGGGTCAAGGGCGCACGGCAGCGCGGTGCCCGAGGGAAAGAGGTGGGAAACGCGCGCGGGTCAGTCCCACCAGCAGCCAGCCCACGCGTGACCGCAGCTCCTTGTATGACCCCGTCGCCGGGCTCGTGCTCAGTCCTGGGGGCGCCGGTCTTGCCCCGGTCGACCCCTCCCCTGTGGGGTGCAGGTGCCGCAGCCCGGGGCCAGTCGCTGCCTCCCCGCTTCGCCCCGAGCTGCTCGGAAACGAAAAGGCAGCGAGCCGGCGACGGTGCCCCCCAGCCCAGGGCCGGGCCGGGGCCGGCGGTGCCGCGGGGTCCCCGGGTCCGCGCCCGCCCCGCCGGGACAGCCCGGCACCGGCCCGGGGAGCCGTGAATTTGCCCCTAGGCTCATCCTGGCTCCGTTCAGCCACGGGTGGAGGGAATCATTTTCCCGCCCGGCTCGGGTATGGGGGTATGGGACCGGGTCGGGAGAAGCCCGGAGCCGAACCGTGCGGCTGGGCGGATCGGGAACCCGGGACCGGCCGCCCCGAGGGTGCGGGGGGTTGTCCACGCACTCAGGGAATTCGCGTGGAATGGGGCTCCGGGGCGCGCTCCGCCCGGCTCGGCGGTACCCACGGCCCGGCCGGGCTGCACGACGCCTCTCTCGGGACGCAAGGTGCGGCCCAGCCGCAGACTCGGTTCGGGGACCAGCAGCCGCTGGGGGCTCCGCCGGAGGGGCGACTTGCTCTGCTCCCGCTTCCCGCCGCAGTCTCAGCGTTGGGGCCATGCTCAGGTCGTCCAGGAGAAGGGGACACAGGGGAGCGCGACTGTAGCTTAACCGGGTCTCCGGCCGGCACCAGCATCCTTGGCCGCCCGGGAAACCGGACCGGACCGGGAGCTGGGCTGGATCCTAGCCGTCCCGGGTGCGGGTGTCCGTGGGGCGGAGCAGCTTCTGAAGCACGGTCACCGGCGCGCACGGGAAGCTGCGGGGAAGAGCCCGGCTGCGGCGCGGGGGTCGATCGTGCCGGCTGTTGGGTTGGAGCCAGCTCCCTCTCCCATCGCCGCCGCCCCCGACCCATCCGCGCTCGGACACGCGTGCTCGCCCCGCCGCCCCCACGCGCGGCCCCGGGTGGGGCAGCAGCCCCCCGGTTTCGTTGCAAAGCTCGCAGCCGTGGAAGCCCCCGTATAGCGAGAAACGAGGAGGGAGCCGGGCGCTCTGCCCCGCGGCGGCCCGCTGAGCCCCGAGGAGCACGAGTAGGGGCTGGGGGAGCGGGGAGCCGGCGGCCGAGCGGCGGATTTGGGCTCAAACGGGCGGAAAGGGGGTTTGCCGCGGTGGCACACGCCCTCGCCGGCCCGGAGCCGTCCTCGAGTCCGCGCCGAGCCCCGGGAGCCCGGGACAGCGCCGGGGCTGGCCGGGGGCGGAGGGGGCGGAGGGGGCGCGGGGGCGAGCGGCTCCCCTCCGGCTGAGAGCCCGTAGAGCGCCCAGGCAGCTTCTGCCGTTGACCTCGGGAGCGCGGAGGGCGGCCCGTGCCCGGTCCTCCGCTCCTGCTCCCAGTGGCCCGGCCGGGCGGGAGGGGCCCCCGCGGCGCCGCCAGCCCCGGGCGAGGGGGTCCCCGGGCCTCCTCCGGCAGCGGGAGGAACTGCCCGGGAGAGCCGAGGACGAGCCCGCCCGGCGCTGTCTCGTCCCGCGGCGCCGGGAAGGCTCCGTCCGGCTTCTCCTTCCGGGCCAAGAGCCGACGAGCAGTTGCAGCCCCGGCCCTGGCTCGCCCACGGCCCGGGGGCTCCGGCCGGACCCCCACACAGCGCCGATCGCTCCCCGCTGCTTTCCCCGCGCCGTTCTCGTTTGCGTCTCGCCTTCTCCCCGCCCCCCCGCCCCGCAACCGGGGCCCCAGCGCCGGCCCCGCGCTGGTCCCGGCGGGGATGGACCCGTCACCCCCGCTGATGCCCGCGCAGGAGGCAGCTAGAGCCGCGGCCTCGCGCATCTCGCCCCCACGCGTGGCTGTGGGGCTCCGCGGGGCCGCGCAGCTCCGCGCAGCCGGCGGGGTAGGGGCGGCTGCTCAGCCGGGTGCTCCGCGGCCCCTCCGGGCTCCGGTGCGGCGTCGGTGCGAGTAGGCTCGGCTCCGGGACCGAGATTCCTGCCTGCACCGGGACACCCCGGCGGCGAAGAGGAGGGGGGGCAACCACCGTTTCCGCGGGCTGCAGCACCCCCACGGCCGCGGGAATGGACGCCGCTGCGCTGCCGCGGCCGCTACCCCGGGAGCCTCGAGCAGCAGACGAAGCGGCGGCGCCGATACCGTCGGGCCCGGGTGGACGATCCGCACACCCCCACCCCCATCCCCGCGCCCCCCCCGGCCGGGACTTGTGCCCCTGCCCCCGGGTCTCCCTTCTGAGCGGCACCTTCCCGAAAGCGGGATCCGAGCCGCTGCGTCCACACCAGTTCACGAGCCGCCCCGCGACCTGCATTAATTAACAACGATTAATTCAATATTAACGAAAATCTCCCCAGGACGCCGCTCGCCGCGGGCCGGGAGGGCGCGGGGGGTGCGCTCCTCCCGCCCGGCCCCTCCACGCCAGCGCCGCGCCGGGCACGCCGCACCAAACACGCGTGGTGCGGTGGCTCCCGCGACCGCGGAGTTGGTGGCGTGGAGCTGGCAGCCCAAGGGAGCCGCGGGGTGGGAATCCGCCACCTCCTCCCGTGAGCGCGGTTCCACCTCGGCCAGCGGCGGCAGGAGGAGGGCTCTGCCCGCGGAAACCCGACCCACGCACCCCGAGAGTCCCCCGTGGGGCCCCAGGGTCCCCACCCGTGTCCCCACCCACCGCAGGGGACCTGTTTTCCCCGTGGCCGCCGTCGGAGGTCCCCCCGCCCGGGCGGCGGCACCGGGCAGGGCTCCGCGGCGGCAGGCAGGAGCCCCGGGAGACAACGGGTCCCGGGACCGGGAGAACGCCGGTGTCCCCCGGCCCCCGCTGCCGGTCCCGGCGTACCCCGGGGCCGGTGGCTGCCCCCGGGCGCTGTCCCGGGCCGGGAGAAGGGAAGCGCCCCGTAGCCCCTGCACCGAGCAGGCGCAGGGGGGAGATGGTCCAAAGCCGCGCGGGCCTCGCGGCCCCTGCCACAGGTGACCCACCGCCCCCACGACGGCAAACCGCAGCCAGGCCAGCGTCCGTGAGGAGGCAGCCGCGGTCTCCTTCACCGGGGAGCACGCGCAGCCGCATCCCCGGGACCACGCCCACCGTGGGGTCTTCCACGCGTGGGCGCGGCGGCCGCTCGGCCTCGGCTTCGAGCTCCGTACAGAGGAGGGCTGGAGGTGGGGGGCGGCGGGTCCACGAGAGGCCTCGCCTGGCCTCACCTCGCGTGGACGGAGCCGCAGAAGCCCACCCGGCACCGGGTCGCGGTGCTGCGGCTCCCACTCGCGAGGAAGCCCCGGGCGGCGTCGCTGCCCCCGGACGCGGGAACGGCTTCACTGACTGGACGGGGCTGAAGCGCTGCCGGGCCCCTCCGGAGCCTCCCCCCAACGGCGCCGCGGGGGGGGGCGGTTCGGGACCCTACGCGGCTTCGGGCGGGCGACCGGTTTCTTGGGACCTCCAGTCCCCGACGCGCGTGTCTCGATGTCCCGTGGCCACCTCGGGGACTGACTCGCGGCGGAAGAAGGTGACGCGTCCCGGGCGGGCCGCGGTGCGGCGGGGAGGGCGGCAGAACCGGGGAGGGGGTCCGGAAGGGGTCCCGGTCCCGCTGTGCCACCCGCGCTCCCGCGCCGCTTGGCTGAGAGAAAGCACGTGGGGACATGCGCCTCCAAATTGCGCGTGGGGCCTCCCCACTGGCCCCATGGCACCCCTCCGCCTCCCGGGGAGCAGAGCTGGGGGGTCCCTCGCCGCCGGGCAGGATCCGCTCTCCCGCGGGAGCAACGGCGCTGAGCGGCCCGCGGGGACGCGTGTCTCCGTGGGCGGCTCCGCACCACCGCGGGCGCCGGGGCAGAGCGGTTTGTTCCCTTCCCGTTCCCGCCTCTGACACCGTTCCCTTTGTCCCGTCACCGGCCGCCGGGCCGGGCCGCAGATCCCCGGCGAGGGGAACGACCGCAACCTCCCGGTCCGCCCCGTCCAGGTGCTGGCAGCAGTCCCGTCCCTCCCTGTCCCGGTGGCTGCGGGCGGCGGCGGCGGCGGCCGTGCCTCCCCGCGCTCCCGGGGCGCCTTTGTGCTCCGCTCCCCCCGTCCCCCCTAAAGCTCGCGCCCCGCCGCCTCCTCCGGGGATGGCCCCCCCTTCTCCCGCCGCAGCTCGGGGCGGGGCGGGGCGGGGCGGGGCGGGGCGCCTCGCTCCCCCGCCGCCGGCCCCGCCCCGCGCTCATCGGGACGCGGCGCACGTCGGGGGGCGGGGCGGCGGCGCGGGCCAATGCGGCGCGGGCGGAATATTCCACCCGGCTCCGCCAGCAACAAGTGCGGGGGGGGCCGCGGCGCTGACGTCAGCGGGCGGAGTATTATGGTCTGGGCTGCGCTGGCGGCTGCCTGTGTGCTGCGAGCGGCCGCGTAAACATGGAGCTCTCGGCCGTCGGGGAGCGCGTCTTCGCGGCCGAGGCCCTGCTTAAGCGCCGCATCCGCAAAGTAAGTGGCTCCCCCCTCGCCTCCGCCCCCCCGGCCCCGCGCACCCCCCCATCTCCCCCGGGCCCCGCCGCCGCCGCGGCCCCGCCGGCCCCGGCCCGGTTGCGGCTGGGCGCCCGCTGGGGGCGGCTCTTTCTCCCCGCCGCATGCCCGGGCGCTCCCCGCCGGCGGGGCGGGCGTGCTCCGCCGCTGCAGCCTGCGCGGCCCCTCTTTATATATTTTTTTAATAATTTTTATTAATTTTTTTTTGTTGCATCTCGCCCCCCCCCCCCCCCCCCCGCGCGTTTTCGAGACGCGCCGCGGGCGCGTGTTTGTTGCATGCGTGGAATTGCGCGGTGTAGCTTTGTTGCGGGCGTTTATCGCGGTTTCCCTCCATGCATATTTATTTTTCTCTTTGCATCTGCAGGGGCGCATGGAGTATCTCGTAAAATGGAAGGGCTGGTCTCAGAAGTAAGTCGGCCGTTTGTCCGTAGGGTTCTGCAGCTGGGGAGCCGTGAGGAGGTGGCTCACTGCAGCCCCCCTCTCCCTTTGTAGTAGAGAGGAAACTTGGGTCCCTTCCTTTTATGCCCCATATTTTTAATTTGATTTGTTTTTTTCCGTTTCTGGCTCCTCATGCTGTCCCCTCTCTCTGTGCCCCCCCCCTCCCCAGGTACAGCACTTGGGAACCCGAGGAAAACATCCTGGATGCCCGGCTGCTCGCAGCCTTTGAGGAAAGGTACAAGGCCTTTGCTAGCTGTAGCTCTTGAGCTTGTAAATATGTTGCTGTCTTGTAGCTATGCTGAATTGAAGCTTTGGTTTTTTTAACACCTCTAGGGAGCGAGAAATGGAGCTATATGGGCCCAAAAAGCGAGGCCCCAAGCCCAAAACCTTCCTGCTAAAGGTAAGGAGGCCCCACGTGTGCTGATGCTGGCCGGGGCTGCATGCCACAGCAGGGAGCGGGGGTCCGTCTCTGGCCCCCATGGAGGATGTTCCTTACAAAGGTGGCCTCTTGTCTTGTAAGTTGTAATTATGCAACCGGATGGCAGGATAATAAAGTCACTGGTTGATTTCTCTTCTTTGCAGGCCCAGGCAAAAGCAAAAGCCAAAACCTATGAATTCCGCAGTGACTCTTCCAGGGGGATCCGGGTGCCATATCCCGGCAGGTCCCCCCAGGAGCTGGGCTCCACGTCCCGGGCTAGGGAAGGACTGAGAAACATAGCCCTGGCTCCCCAGGGCAGCTCCAGCACCAGCACCCCCAAGGGAGACAGCATCCGGGACCGGGTGATCCGCGTGGAGGAGAAACCTGGGGAGACCCCCAAAAAGAGAGGCCCGAAGCCCAGGAAGGAGCTGTACAAGGACCTAGCAGAGACTCTGGATGCCTCCAAGAGGAAACTGGGGGACCCGGGGGACAAGGTGGGGGACTACCTGAAGGTCAGGAAGATGGAGGAGATGGCAGCAGGGGCGGCCAAGTTCGGCTCGGGACATAGTGTCATCCAGCTGGCCAGGCGGCCGGACCCCGACCTCCCTGGCGCCCTGCCTGGCCCCAACCGAGCCGAGGTGGGTGCCAAACTGGGAGCTGCCGAGACCTACCCTCCCCGGCTGGCCAAGCACCGGGCAGACTTTCTGGACCCCAAGGGGCAAGGGGGGCTGGACCCCGGTGGGCCCAGGCTCCTGCACGGTGCGGTGAGCCCGGGTACCATGGGCAGCCTGTACCGTGACGGCATGGGGGGCCAGGCGGGGCGGCCTTCCCTCATTGCCAGGATCCCTGTCTCCAGGATCCTTGGGGACCCAGAGGAAGAGTCCTGGAGCCCCTCTCTCAACAACCTGGAGAAGGTGGTGGTAACTGATGTGACCTCTAACTTTTTGACCGTCACCATCAAGGAGAGCAGCACGGACCAAGGATTCTTTAAAGAGAAGCGATGAGTTTGTTGGAGGTGGTGCTGGGGTTTTCTTTGGTCAGATCCAGACAAAAGCTTGGTTAGAGCTTGGTGGACCTTTTTTTTTTTTTTTCCTTTTTTTTTTCCTTTTTTTTCTTTTTTCTTTTTTCTTTGTTTTGATGTTTGGTTTTTTGTGGTTTTTTTTGTACTGGAGAGGATTTAGAAACTGTCCTAAATTCATTAACTCATTCTTTTTTTTTTTTTTCCACGTCTTACATTTCGTTGGAAAGATTATCTCTAGAGTTATATTTTCTATTAGATGTAAATATGTTATTTAAGAAAAAAATGCTTATATATATCTATATATATATTTCAACTCTGAGTTGTTTTATTTAAATGGAGACAACAGTGACTGCTCAGTTGCTCTTAGAAAGGACAATAAAACTGAGAACTAACGGGAGTTCATGCATCTGTTGCAGGAGCCGGTGTACATAACAATGTTCATAGCTAATTATGTTCTGGGTTTTTTTAACTATTATTTTTCATATGATGCTATGGATGGTGGAGGGGGAGGTGTTACTCCCTCAGAGGGCAGAGTGCCCTGATTTCTTGATTGTGATATAAGGTGTTGCTTGTACAATCAAGTGTGCTGTATCCAGAACTGTTGCCCTTGACAGTTGAAGTAAGCACTTGAATTTACAGTATTGTTGGGGAGGGGGTGTTTCCAGTCTAACAAAAAATATGTTGCTATGTCGGGGCGGGGAAAAGCAGAAATCCATAAAAAGGCTAAAACTGTTCTAGCAGAGTATTAACTTGAATTACCTTTTCTTGCAAAGGAAGAGGAGGTTTGTGTGTGTAAGGTTCCTGAGAGGGGTGATACTGAAATGCACTTTAATAGAGTTGTCGTAGCAGTTGTGGGAGATGGGACTGAGCTGAGAATCTGTTTTCATTTTGTCTGGCTGCTTGATTCTGTTCCCCCACCCACCTACAAAAAAAAAAAAAAGCCACCGCCCCCCCCCCCCCCCCCCCCCCCCCGCCTCTGTTTACATTCCTGAAATGCCAGAGAGGTTTGGGAGGGTAGCATGGTCACTGCCATATTTAGATGCTTTATACTGCTATAGAAAGTGAAATGTTATTACTTTTTTTTTCTGAACACAGTTCACTTCAGACTGTTGGAAGACTCCAGATAGTGTTTTGTAATATCCACATCTCTGACAAATCCCAGAGCCACCTTTATGCATTCAAAGACAATACATATTTCCCTTTTCTTACGCTAGTTAAACAATAGCCAAGAGGCAAAATATTCCCATGCACGAGCAGCCCTGCTGACTCGGGTGGCTTTTTGTGGTTTGTTTGCCTGTTTTATTTCTCCTGGCTCTGTAGGACCCCCGCCGTTTTTCCTCCCTGGGCTGGGGCAGGGCACAGCCATGGGGTTTTCATGGCTCTCAACCAAGTGCAGCAGCCCTGGGTGGCTGTGGGGGAGGTGTGGGGGCTACAGCCCCCTGCTCTGCTTGCTCCTGTTCCCCAGCTTGTCCATGATCTGACCTGGGTGGGGGAGCAGGACCTTTGCCTGTGTTGTGATGTCGGTTGAGGTGGAGCAGGTGCCCCTGTCCCAACATGTTGGTGAGCATCTCTGGGAGTTGGAAAGCACTAGGTTGTCTGGCAGCACCTGAGGGCTGTGTCACTTTTGGCCTTCCTTGATGGCTGGCCCAGCCAACCTCCTGATGGCCCCTGGTGTGGGGGGCTGCATGGGGGGTGGCAGCACAGGGAGCCTGAGGGATGGGGAAAAAGGGCTGGGGCAAGGAGCAGCCTCCTGCTGTTGGGTTGAGCTGCATCCTCACTTGGTCCCCCCCTTCCCTGTCCTTTTGGGACCTTCTGTCAGGTGGCCTAGCAGGAGGATGCTGTGTTGACTGTACAGGGGGAGCCATGTCTGTGAGTTTTGGGGTGGGTTTTTTTGTTTGGTTGGTTTTCTTTTTTTTTTTTTTTTTTAAGGCATATTTTGTATAATTGAGATTTTTAACTTGGTTTGTATGAAGAACCAATGTGCTGGTGCCAGTGCCAGGGGCAGCCGATGTGGGATGTGTGGTTGTCAGAGGGACGATGATGGGATTGAGCTGCCCGTCCTCCCACTGCGGCTGTGCCAAGGCTGGAGGATGCTTCCCTTTCCAAAAGAGCCCGGAGCCGTGCTCCTGCCCTGCCGGGATGCGGTTGGGATTTAGTGTGCTTCGCTCCAGCCATGTGTATATGTGTGCATCCTGACACACATGTATATGGAGCAAAACATACATGTGGATGTATATGTGTGTATGTATATAGTGACATATATACTGAGTGTGTGTGCGTGGGGGGCTGTGTGTGTGAATTATTTAAATTAAGACTTGTACAAAACCAATTTGGCTACATCTCAGTCTCAGAAGTGAAGCTTAAACTACGTGTCTTCTGCCAGCCGTGAATGTCGATATGAGACCTGCTTTTTATGTGAGTTTAAAATATATACTTTGTAAATAGAAACGTGTCTGCTTTCTGTTTGTAGCCCTGGGGGTGATGCGGGGCGCAGGGCTGGGGGGAGCCTGGGAGCATCATGGGGTGGGCAGGCAGGGCCCCGGCAGGGCAGGCAGCCTCGGGTCCCCGCTCCACACAGGCGGGCCGGGAGCTGGGGCTAGGGGCGAGGGGATGGGGCCACAGGTGCTGCTAGGCCGGCCCCCCCCCGGGGGTTCCTGCGGTGCCTGGACCGGTTGGCCGGTGGGTACTGTGTGCGGCTCCGCTTCGAGGAGCAGCCCCGGGACTGCCGCGAGGGAAGGCAGCCGGTTACCGGCCGGGCACTCCGCCCATCCGACGGGGCGGGCAGTACAGCGGGGGTGCGGGTGGGGGCCCGGCGGCCGCCCCTGCGCGGCTAGCCCCGGCCTTTGTATTCAAATCTGCAGGCGGAGGGGAGCGGGGGTGGGGTGGGTGTTGGTTTTGGTTTTTTTTTTTTTTTTTTTTTTTTTTTTTTTTAAGCGGTGCCCTCATTAACCTCCTTTTTCTGCTCCGCCGGGTGAAAGGCGCGGACCCCCGCATTATGGGAGCTGTCAGCGGCCTGGGCGCGGAAAATGAGTGTGAAGGAGGAGCGGGAGAAAGGGCCGCACAATGGCGCCTTTCTCCCCCGGCCCGGCGGGGGGGCCCTTTCACACGGGGCCGCGGCGGGGCCCCCAGCGGGGCGGGCGCGGAGGGAGGTGGGGGTGGGAACGGCGGGGGGGCGGTTTGCGAAGCCCCCGGCCGCAGCGTGCAGGAGCCGCCCGCCTTTACCCCGTGCCAAGGCGGCTCCGCGCACCCGCCCGGGGCTCAGCTCCCTGCCGACGGCAGCCCCGACGGCGGAGCCCTGGGGGGGAGGGCGTTTGGCCCCCCCCTGCCCCGCCGCGGCAGCTGGGACCAGGCAGCCGCCGTTGCCCGCGCCCTTCGGCGCCCGCGCAGCCTCCGCAGGGCAGGCCCGGCCCGAGCGCGGCCCTGGGCAGGTCCCGGTCCCGCTGATGGGGGTGGCCGGGTGGGGCCCCTGGGCTGGGCTGGCGCTAAGCGGGGACACCTGAGACCCTGCCCCGCCCCCGGCAGCCGCAGCGGAGCCTGGTGGACTGCGCACTGCCGGTAGGAGCGGGGCCCGGGGCCGGGAGGGTGTCGCGTCCCGCCGGGAGGCTCGGGGGAAGCTGGGGGGGGCTGGTTCCCCTACCCCTTCAGCCTCGCCCAGCCCGGGCTCGGGGGGCCCCGCTGCGGCCCGGGCCCGCAGCCCCGGGCGGGGGGGAGGGGGCAACACGGTGCCCCCGGGGGGGAGCGGGATGCTGTATCACAAGCAGCGGCTGCCCCGGGTTCTCTGTGTGTGTGGGCCACTCCCGGAGCAGTGACCACACCAGCCTGGAAAGTTAAAAAAAATATTTATTGATATACTAAAAAAAGGAGCAGTGGAAAAGTCATACACCGCTCCCCCCACCGGCCGCGCCCCGCCCCCCCCCGCCCCCCCCCCCCGTACCCCTCTCCTAGTGTTTTCCTGCAAATAAATTAAAAGCAGCCTAGATGTCGTGGGTCCACACTAGCGTTAGTGTCCAGCAGCACCGAAGGCAAGTGAGGTACCCGGCAGGCGACGGGAGCCCCGGGGGGAGCGGTGCCCACAGCCCCAAGTTGCTCGGCGGGCTGGGTGCCTGTCCTGCTCCACAAAGCCCTTACGCTTTCCCAGGGTAATAACATCTCCAACTTTTGTTCTCTGAAAATAAAAGCAAACAAACAGCTGTAGTGTAAAGCAATTATAAGTGTCATACAGGAACGATTTGGCTCTCTCTTTAATTGAAACATACAAATTACAAATCGGACCAGTGACTGGCACAAGTTACAAGAACAATTGTTTATTTTCACCCATCCCTCAGTTTCTTTCAGTAAAAACCTCTCCGGCTCTGGAGCCCTTCACACCCAGCTCAGAAACTCAATGCAAACCAAACCCCCTAAACTATCCCCGTCCCTCCACGAACTCCAGGTTTTTTTGGTACAAAATATATATATATAAAAATAGACTAAGTTTCTAGGGAAGATGGCTGAATTGGCCACCTCTTCCAGTCCAATGGAAAACAACAAGTATGCTTAACCAGATTATGCCTGGAGAAAATATCCATTCAATATACAAATACTGCAGGACTTTCCACATCGGAAACCCCTTAGAAAATGACAAGTGACAAACTAATTGGCTGTTTGACACACGGCTGAACACTCCAACCCATAGCAGCAAACTAAAAAAAAAAAAAAAAAGAAAAAAAAAAGTGGACTTTGAATACTAATGGTACTGACTGGTAAACAGGATCTGCACCGGCTTTCAACCCCTGTCCACAAAAGATTACAGTAAATCACTCACATAATGTGCCTTTGAGAGGCAAACTCCAACAGGAACCGTTCGCTCAGACACCCCAGCACTGCTGGGAGAGCCGAGATCCCAAAACATGAGGTCAGGAAGGGGCTGGGGAAGGAACACTGGAGGAGATGAAGGTCAGAAAAAATTCTCAATTATCATTTTCACCATCCTTAGACCTTTGGAATCGAACCAACTGGTGAGCAAAAGGCACAATAGCAAGTGGTGACAGTAGAGTCCTGCCGCTACTGGGAGGAGACATGCCTGGGAAGAATGAATGACGGAGGAAAGCCAGTCACCATTGGGATATGTGTTCCCCTGGGTACAAGCCCGGGCCCAGCAGCCCTTCACCTGGCCAGGAGGCAGGAGCAAGCCCCTGCATGGAGAAATGCATGTGAGCTTTGATGGGGGCTCTGGAGGGAGCAGCCGTCTTGGGGCTGGCGTGCAGCAAACACAGCACCTGCCGTCACAGCTCGTCTCCTGCACCCCGTGGATGCTTGGTGCCTGACTGCTTCTTGGAGCATCCTCAGATGCTTTTTTCCCCCTCAGGGACACCAGTCCCCCACATCCTATTGCTCTAGGCAAGAGCATCCCTGTTAGGCTGGCTCCCCCTCAGTGGGCATCCCTCAGCTGCCTTCAGTGCTGCAGCAGGGCTCTGAACGACGGCTGGGTGTCCTGCTGGGGACCAGGGCACCTCTCCCCATCAGTATCATGGCTGTCTCCAAGACCCTGTGACCACCTTGCTTTGCATAGGCACAAACCTGTTGTGGGACCAGTGTCACAGACAAGGCTGAGATAAGGACGGTCCAAAAGGCACATTGTCATTCGGTTTGGATTTGCAAAGGCCAAGTAGCAAACATTCAGTGTGTGGGGAAGAGCATTACCTCCATGCTCAGATTCCTTGACTCTTCTCCCAAAACACTGATTTCCCCAGCACAAAAGCACACCCAGCAGAGAGACCATGTCCGGAGCATTCGTTTCTGCTGACACAGGCCAACGTTTCCTTGGACTGTTCAAAGCAACGGTAGCTCGTTTGGCAAAGTTAAAGACTAGAAGGTAAACAGCGCAGACTGACGTTTTGGCATCGTGGAGCTCAACAGAAACTCTGTCCTTGGGAACCTTCTGCGCGGACAACACTCCCTCCTCTCCCCTTGGCCCTTTGCCTTGCAGAATGACGTGCAGCACATTGCAGGGCTGGGCGGGCAGCAGCAGAGCAAGGCTGCGCCAGTCCCCAGCAAACCCCCTGCCCCAGGCTGCCTGACACCTGGCATTCAAGGCTGCCTGGCTGCACTGGGGCAGCACTGGCGCCGAGGCGCCTGCTGCATTGCTCCGGCAGCAAGGCATTGGTATGCCTCCACCCGCTCCAGCTTGCTGGCACGTTGCTGGCTCACACAGGATGCTGTGCTCAGCTCTGTAACACAACAAACTCAAGGCCATGACCAAGAGGACAGCAGGGGATTAAACACAAAAGTGAAGGGGGAGCACCTCTGGAGCAGAGGAGCCTGCCCCGGTGGAGGCTGCAGCTGAGTGCACAGAACAACCATCCATCCCTTGAACTGGGCAGCACGTGCAGCCAGCGCCAGCGTTTCATTTCACCTGAGAATTGCACTGCCGCCAGCCAGCAGCAGCAAATGCGACTGCAGTGGGCTGATGCGTCGCGGTGGGGGGGGTCAGAAGTACCTGTACCCCCCGTTTGGTCCATTTATCTCCACACTCATGTGTGTGATGACACTTGCAAGTGCCCCTGCCTGTAGCAAAGTAAGATGCCAGTCCTGGTGCCAAGTCAGTCGCCTGGCAAGCAGTGACCCCTGAAGTGGTGCCTGTTCACGCACACACCAAGCAGTCACCCTAGACCCGAGCAGTCACCCGAAGGACAGCCCTTTGGAGGCACTGGCAGGCTGCAGGCTTATCATCTCCTCTGAGAAAGGAGTTCAGCACTAACGGAATGAAAATGACCTTGAATGCTACTAAACTCTGCCTGAACTACTGCTGCTAATTTTGGTTTGTAAGAGTACTCTACAGCAGGGAAAAAGACCTCTGTAAAAAAGCCACTACTGGTTGCAATTACAAGCCAAAAAGAACACCCTGGCTGCTGGCACAGGATGGCAAGATGAAGGGGAACGGCTGCTGCAGGCCCTCTGGCTTCTCGGGGAACAGCAGCCTGAGGTACCCACTGCCCCTGTGTGGCCCTGACCATCCTCTCTCTCCTCTCCTCTTTCCCACTGCTCCAGACCACACGTGCAGGTGTTCTTGACCAGCTGCTGAGCCCTCCAGCTGCAGAAAAACGTGGATGATCAGAGTGAGTCAAACCCAGTGAGCATCCAAAGTTGGGTCTGGCCTGGCTCCCAGCAGGGAGGGCTCACCCACCCCTGGCACTGCTTTTTGGCTGAACAGCAGCACCGACCTCACAGACGCTAGCTACCAACCTAGCTGCTGCTGGAAGGGTTCTCATGTTCTGCAAGACTTAAAAAATATTCCCCAGCTCAGTCCCTGCAAGTGCCTGGCAACTGGTGAATGGGAGGGGAAGATGCTGGGATGAGGCAGAGGAGCAGTGCTGGGGCTCCCTGGGCTGCACAGCACTTTGGGCTTTGCTTTCCTCTGAAAGTCAAGTCACTGCAAAGAAGCCAGCAGCTCCTGCTGGCTCCCAACGCGGGACCCTCCCTGGGCAGCAAGGAGGTACCCACTACCAGCTGTCCCTTGCTCTGAAAGAGGCACCCTGGACACCCACCTCATCAGTGGATTCAGTCTTCCTTAGACGGGGTTTATTCCCCTCCCTCAAAAAAAAAAAAAAAAAAGAAAAAAAGAAAAAGATTTTTCCCTAATAAAAAAATGTAAACAATATTTCCCTATCAGCTGGAAACCACAACAGGAATGTCGTGGACTTCATCATTGGAAGTGGCCTTGCCCAGAGGGGTGGCTGGGCTGAGCGTACCCTGAAAAAACCCCATATACAGCCACCCCCCAGCAGCCCTCAAGGGCTGGGAGCAGTGGCTGTCTCATTTGGATTGACTTGTGACTCCCCACGGCTCACAGACAGATTCGTGGTGAGCCTAGAGGAAAGGAAAGGATCTCCTTTTCCTCTCCCAAGTATAAGCCTGGCCCATCGCAGCTCCATGTCCTCTCCCTGCTGCCAGAGAGCTGCAGACCTTGTCATCTGCTGTTTCAAGCTGTAAAGCAAAGAAACCCGTGTACAGTGAAGCCTGGCTCAAAACTTGCCAGCCTGTCACCCCCAGCAGCACCAGTGCCCCTGCTCCCGGAGAATGGCACCAGCAACCTCTGCTCGGGGCACTGCTCCGGAAGAGGATGGAGAGAAGCTGGGAGGGATCCATCTGGCAGTTCTGAGCAGGTTTCACTGTGTCTTTCTCAAGCCTCTCTAGACATGAGTCCTGGTAGGTCTCACAAGGTCTCCATGTTCACTTGAAGGAAGAAAAACCTGATGAAGAGCTGGGCAAAGCTGAGGGAGAGGGTGAAGGACCCTCTCCCTCCTCTCATGCACCTGGGCTCAGTATTGCCGCAGGTTGAAAAACCCAACGCTGGTGGGGGACTCCTTGACTGTCACTGTGATCAGGTTAGCGGTGACGTCGGTGACAAAGACGTGCTCAATCAGGCTGCGGGTGGGTTTCCAGTCCTGGCTGGTCTGGATGGAGACAGACATGTTCTGACTCACACCCGGGAAGGAAGCCGAATCCCGGTCTGAATCTGAGCTGGTCTCTTCGCCGGTGCTCATTTCGGAAAGGGCAGCAGGCTTGTGGTTCTCTGTGGCTGCGTGCCCCTCCTGTGTGCCAGCTGTGCTGCTTTTGGCCAAGTCCCTGTCACCTGCCCGGTGTCCCTGCTTCTCACTCTTGCTGCTGTCCCCCCCTGAGAGCACACTGGCGCTGGTAGCATTCAACCCAGCACCCACCGCACTGCCCTTTGTGCCGCTGGCACCCACGCTTGCTGCTGTGCCACCGCTGGAGCCTTTGGACAGGGTGCTGCAGAGGTGGCGAGGGATGCTGCTCCCGCTGGCCACACTTGGCCCATTTTTGACACTCTGCAGATTTAGAGCTTGGAGGTTCAGCTCCTGGCTGGAAGCTGGCTGGCTACTGGCCCCGGATGAGCCCGCAGGTGTCTTGCTGCCGTTGTGCAACATCTGGCCTCCCACAGCAAACCCCGATTTCTGGTCCCCTCCAGCGCCGCTGCTAGGAGCTTTAGCAGTCTTGGGTCCCTGCATGCTCAGCCCAAGCTCCCCAGATCCTTTCTGGTTCCTCATTTTTAAGTCCAGCCCTAAGCCACTCTTACTGGTTGCCTGCGACTTCAGTGCCAGCCTGCCCAGGGGAGAGGTCTCTGCCAAGTTCTGGCTTTGGGACATCCTGTTCATGTAGTGCACAATGGAGCTCTGCCAGCTGATGGCCCGGTTTGGGCTCGTGGAGCCGCTCTTCGTCATGTTGGGCAGGTTTTCTGCAGACGACCCCCCTGAGCTGAGCCCAGCCAAGGTGCCTGGCGGGTCCTTCAGCGCAGCCATGCCTGAGCCCTGCGTGCTGTGCTGGGGCTGCAGCTTCCCCATCAGCTTGGTGCTGCCACCCACCTCCTTCCGGGAGGTTTTCAGCACCTTTGTCAGGTTCACGGTCCTTCGAGCTGCTTTCTGCTCTGGGGGAAGAGGTTTCCGCCCACGCTTCTTCCTGGAAGTGTCTTTCATTTCAGGCTTTGCCACCAGGATCTGAGCTTTCTTCTGTGGTACCGGGTGAGTCTCTCTGCTGCGGGGACCTCTCTTTGCTTCCAGGTCACTTTCATCCTCTTCATCAGAAGAGGAGGAAGAGGAAGATGTGGAGGAAGAGGAGCTACTTGACTTAGTTTTTGCAGGCATCTCTGGTTCCTGCAAAGCAATGGAGAGGGACAGGGAAAGTTAACACAAGTTACCAAAGATCCATTATGGGCATTGCAAATCCTTCAGTGTTGCCTGGCCAGGTGCCTCAAACACACACAGGTTCTTTCTCCATGTTAGCTGATCTGCTCGTCCTCTGGCATGAAATGAATTCAGGAGCATACAGCACAAAACTGAGCAGGCTTAAATACCAAGCAGGACCCTGATGCTCGGGAACTCTTCTGTCTCCTTCTACACCATTGCCAGGAGCAGCGAAGAAGGGACATCCTCCTTGCAGGCATCCTCATCCACCTTCCCATCAGTGCAATCTTCAAAGCCCCTAACCCGGGGTCTGCGGGTATTGCTGCGTCCTCACCCCACTCCAGAGGCTTAGCACCCTGTGCTGTGGGCAGACACTCACAGGTGCCTTCCAAAGCCCCTTCAGCACTGTCACAGCTGTGGATTTCCACCACAACCAGAACTCACCACATGTTTCCTGGGCCTGCCCCTGGGCCTCTTGCCCCTCTTCCGATTCTGCACTTCTTTTTCGTGTTCCCTGAAAAAACGATTAAGGACAATGTTTGCAGGGAAGAAAAGAGCATGCAAAGTCATCCTGGTTCCTCCCTTTCTTCTGTCATTAAAACCCTCCCTCGCTCAGGATGCTGAAGGCTCAGCTCCCATCCCAGCTCCTGAGCAGCAGTGTCCTTAACCCCCACCAACATGTGATGATCTTACAGGCTCCGAGAACATCACTTGAACCCATGCTGTTACATGCAGCCAAAAAGCCCCAAGAACTGTATGGAAACCCAAGGACTCTTGCAGTTAAACCTTCCCCACGTGGCACCTGGACCGTTTACCCTGTGGGACCCCGACAGGTCACTGGAAGACTTGGACCATGAATGCAATGCAATGCAAGAAAAAGAACTAGAAAGTGAGGAAAAGGTTATAAAAATTGCGGCCTTAGAACAAGAACAGCTATCTGGATGTCGGGGTGCCTGGCTGGCTCAGCAGCAGGTATCTACCTGGATTTGCCAGAGAGGTGAAAGGAAAGAGAAACTCTCTTGCATACAGCATGGGATTGAACTGTATGGATGGCTGAAATGTATTTACCAAACCACTCACAGAACCAAAATCCTTTGCCATGCAAGACCTTTCTGCTGGTCACCCCAGTCCTGGCCCCTTGGTCCCACTGGTGCCAGTCACAGGCCTTCCAAAGGGAGGCATTGAGTTTCGCAGTGTTGCCCCTGAGAGCAGCTGCCGGCTCTGCTCGTGTCTGGGGAAACTGAGGCAGGCCAGCGGTGACAGGAGAGCATCTGTCTGCTACAATAACATCCCCCCAGCAAGAAGCTTCTAGCAGCTGGTGATGGACCACACGGTGTTACCTATCCCCAGTCAGTGGCTTTTCCAATGCATGGTGAGATTTACAGGTTTTCTGGTACAACAGGATCAAGCAAAGGGAAACATCTGCCCTGTCTCTGCTAAGCCTCACCTTAGTTACACCCTTGCAGAGCTGAGCTTCCCCTCTGCTCATGGTGGGCAGTGGCACAGCCTCCGTGTGGAGGAAAAGCAAATGCTTTCCCTGGAAACTCAGCAAGTTGTCTCCTTCACTGAGCTTGTTTCACCTCTCTTGCACCTCCTGGCCTGGACATGGTGGCCCAGGCTGGCAGCCACGCAGAGCCCAAGGCCATGGCACGGGGAATGTTTTCGGGTCACTATACTATTTCATGGGTCTCCATTTACAAGGGACAGTGCTAAGCAGTAATACATATGGCTAACCAAATGCTGCACTGTCTGCACTAACCAGATTCTATTCTTGAAAAAATGGATCCAGAAGCGAGTTATAATTAAATCCTATCATAAACTTTAATGATTTTTATTAATATGGAGCCAAAATATTTGGCAGCGCTGTGTTTGCTGTAGCCAGCTGGCTACTTTTTTACCTCCATGCGTGATTTCCTGGTGTGTAATCACTGCAGCACAACTGCCGTTGCCAGCTCAGCTCTGGGCAGTAGCCCTGGCGGAGGACACCATTTTCTCCCACACGTTACTTCCTCCACCCTCTCATAGCTGTGCCCTCCAGGAGTACCCTCAGGTGCCTTCCAACCCCACCATGGCCCGCAGTCGCCCCTCGGGGAACGAGAACCAAAGGTCTGTGCTGGGCGCTGCCATTGCACAGCCGGTGCAAACCCGGACTGAGCGTGGCTTCGTGTGTACCCAGTGCGGGGAGAGATGTCCTAGGCGGACCTGAGCTGTGGTTTCGGGAGATGAACAAAAGGACTGTGCCACAAAAGGCACGGCGAGCTTCAGCCTGTTGTTTCCACAACTTCCACTGCATGCGCAGCCAATTAGAAGTTAATTGACTTTATCATTCGCTTAGAAATATTTAGTTTGCTCACTTCTTTTGGAAAGCCAGGAGGAGTCTTGGATCAAGGATGTTCTCCTCGGGCTCCCAGCTGTTGTGCCTGCAATGGAAGACATGGACTGGGCAAAAGCGGGGGGCCGGGGCTCCCCGCCGCCCCTGTTACCGGCCCAGCACTGGGGAGTTCATCCAAGGGCAAACGGGCCCTTCGTGCCTCAGCACGCGGCGCCGGACCCCGGGGGGACCGGGTCGGGGGCCAGTACAGCCCCATCGCGGGGGTGGGCAGGAGGGAAGGGGCCGGGGGAGGCAGATCGGGGAAGGGGCGGCCATGCCACGGGGCGAGGCGATCCCCGAGCATCCCGGGGGAGGGTGGGAGCTCCGCTCTCAGCGGACGGGGGGTGTGGGGCCGGTGCGTGCTCGCCGCGGGGGGTTGGTGGGCTTGGGGGGGGGGGGGGAGGGAGAGCGGCCCGGCTCGGGGTTGGGGGGCGGGAAGCGGAGCCCCACGCGGCGGCGGGGAGGGCCGGGCCGCGGCCGCGCTTATTTGTAAACAAAAGGAGCGGCGCGACCCGAACAAAAGCGGCCGGCCGGCCGGGCGGCACCCCCGCGGCCGCGCCCCGCTCCGCGCACTGCCCCGCTCCGCGCACCGCCCCGCGCAGCGCCGCTCACTTGGAGGACCAGCCCCGCCACTTGACCAGGTACTCCAGCTTGCCCTGCGGAGAGAGACGGGGAGAGGCGTGTTAGCGGTCGCCGGGGGGGTTGTCGGCGGGGCGGGAGGGGGGGGACGCGGCGGGTCCCACCTTGCGGAGCCGCTTGCTGAGGATGCACTCGGCGGCGAAGACCTGCTCTCCCACGCTGCTCAGTTCCTCCATGGCCCCGGCTCCGCACGCACGCACACGCACACACAAGGGGAGCCCCTGGGCGCGCCCCCGACGGCGGCCGCGCGCGCTCCCGCCCCCCCATCCCCGCGCGCCCCCCGGCACAATACAGCGTGCGCGGCCCCGGCACGGGGGTGGTGGGGGTGGTGGTGGTAAGGGGGGGGGGCGAAGGGGGAGTCCCCCCAAATTCCCCGCTGGCCAATGGGGAGCGGAGGGCGGGGCGTGATGGGGGTTTGGGGAAGGGGGGCATTGTCTGCGTGCGACCCCTCCTCTTCCTGCCCGCGCGGGGGTCGGCGGGCCCGGCCGAGTGGGGACAATGGGGCGGCCCCGGGCTTTGTTCACCGGGCAGCGCCCCGGGGTGCTACCCCCCCCCCTCCCCCCCGCTGTGATGCTCCTGGGGGACAAAGCGGGGGCTGGGGGCGGCTGCTCCCCCCTCCCCCGCGTGCCGGGCCGGAGCAGGCGGCTGCGGGCTGGCTTGGGGCTGGCTGGTGGGTTGGTGGAATAAAGAGTCGCTGTCTGGGAGGGTGGCGGGGCGAGCGACCCCCGCCGTACCGGCTCGCGGGCTCCCAGCCAGATACGGCTTGGCCCGTCACCCGTGTGCTGCCACCGAGCCGTGCCAATGAACGCGGGGTGCTAATGAACGCGCCGCGGTAACGAGCGTGCGGCTGAGCTCACGAGTGTGTGGCGGGAACGGCCCCGCCGCGGACCCGGGCGTTCAAGGCGTGAGAAGCTACTACGGGGTGGTTGGGCGCTGTGGGCGTGGAGCAGTGAAATACGGTGCTTTACGGGCATGGAAGGAGATGAGTCAGCACCTCAGGGAGGTCACAAGCAGGGCCCGCAGCTGCCATTAACTGTGCGGGAGCCAGAGGGAGATGAATGTCCATGGCCCCAGCGCCTGGGTGCCCGCAGCGCGCGGGGCCTGAGCGGGACCAGGACGGGCGATGGGGTGTCCCGTGCGGGGCCTCGTGCGGTGCCCGGGCAGTGCCATCTCCGGTAAGCGATGCTGGATTTAGAAAAGTGTTTTTGAGCTCCAGGCTGATGCGGTTGGGCTGTCCCTGCTGCAGGCAGTAACGTCGCTTCTGGGGAGCCCTTGTATGATGGAAGGGGAAAATCGCTGCTTCGTGACAGGGCTGATGCAGGGTCTGTAGGGCGGTGGATGCACCTGGGGTGCCGGGTTGATACAGGGTCATTGTCCTAGGTCGAGCGCTATCATTTTTTATTGTTTTCTTTTTACAATTACTGGGGTGGCTCGCTGACTGGGAGAACTCAGAAGCCTTTTTTTTACCAAAGGTGACACAGAAATATAACCCAGCGCTGCACTTTTTCTTTGTTCCAAGTTAATTTACCTTTCGCCAGCTCTGCTCTTTGTGTGCAGCATATTTTACATTTTAGTAAAAAAATGTGTGCGACTTTCCATCCCTGCGCGCATGAGCCGTGTGCACGCACAATACAGCATTGAGGGCGGTGTGTGTGCAGCTCCGGTGACCGGCTGTGCGAGTGCGTGGGGCTCGCCGGGCTGCCGGCGTCTGCTTCGCCGGTGCTGGGAGCTGAATGCCGCCAGGAGATGAACCGAGGGAGGCCGGGGATGGGAAGCGGGAGCAGCCCTCTGCGCTTGGGTCTCTTTGGGGACTGAGTGTGTGCAGCGCTGCGGAGGCTGGAGCCTGGCGCGGGGCTGTGCCGGCAGCTTTGTCCCTGACCCCTCGTTGAGCCCTGAGCAGTTGCTTCCAGCAACGGCCTTTTTAATGCTGCACAGCCACACGCTTTCCCTCTCACACCTCCACTTTGGTGGGGAGCGGAGTCCCCTTCATCTGCTGGGGGGAAAAGAGCTGCGCTGCTCCGTGGACTGGAAATCTCCTTTATATAAATCCCTGGGGTTTTACTGGGAACTGGCCCTGGGCTGCACCTGGGCTGCGGTGGGCTCCGTGCTTTTTGCCAGTCCCCCCCAGTTTGGAGCTGTGGGTTATTTGGCAGTTGGAAAGCTGCGTGTGATGGCCGTGGGCAGAGCTGGTCTGTCCTTGGGGCGCAAAGCACACCAAGCCCTGCACTGGGGCAGCAGCTTTCTCGGGTTGATCACAGATTTCCTGTTATTTGGTGGCTGTGATGGAAGTGTGTGGTTAAATGAAAAATCTCACTTTTTCTCAGAAAAGAAGAAGGAAAAGAAAGAAAACAAATCACTCTAATCATTAAAAAAGCCAGAACCCGTGGCTTTGAAGATTTACAAAAACAGGAAGCGAATAAAAAAATCCTACATTTGTTTATATGTTAAAATCTCCTGATTTTTTTACATTGTGATTCAGATTGATGGCTCTTGGGCTCAGCCGTAATAAAATGATCTTACTGAAGCATAGCTGCCTGCCCCATCCCAGTGGCAGGGGTGCTGTCCCAGGGTTGCCCAGCTTTCTCTTTGGCATTTCAGGATGTTTTAGTGATGGGGAAAAAAAAAATCGTCCATGAGTACCTTTCTCCCCTGCCCTTCTGCCTTGTGCTGCTGCCTCCAGCTTCCCTGGGGAGGGCAGGGATGGTGTCTGCACGATGGGACTGAGGGCAAGGAAGGCTGGGGCTGCAGAGGCAACACCCAGGGGAGTTACGGGTCCTGGCGGAGTGGGCTGTCCCCTTTCTGCTGAGTTGGCCAGAGGGGACTGTCCCAGTGACTGCGCTTCCCTGGCCACTGGCCGGAGCTGCCGCAGAGGCTGCACTGGCTCTGGCTGCGGCAGAGCTGCCCAGGGAGATGCAGGAGGAGATGCCTACTGCCCGAGTTGCAGCTCCACCTGCGAGTGCCTTTGGGCTGAATTCAGTGTTCTCCATCCCCGAGAGAGACTTCGTCTTCCTGGAGAAACTTGGGAACACACAGTAAATAGCTTGGCTGCCACATTCCCCAGCCCCAGCTGAGCTAAGTGACAGCAGAGCCAATAAACTCAGCAGTCATCGAGAAAACCTTTGGCATCCTAAAAACGAGACCCAGACTCCTGAACTAATCTGGTGGAACGTAATTTTGTAGCTCTTCCCAAGTATGCCAGACATCCCTGGAATGCCCTGTATGCTGCGTTATGTTGGTAGCGGGGCTCTGCCACAGTGGGGTGGAGGTTTGCTGTCAGAGGAAGGTGTTCACCTGAAGACCAGACCTTCCGATGAAATGGTGGTGCTTTTGGTGGGTCGGAGGGTTTGGAGCAGGCATCGCAGGGCTGCTGGTGGGGCTGGGCATCAGGCAGGGGCCAGGGGCCCGTCCTGTCGGGCTCTGTACCAGCTGCGAGGGGCACGGCCACTCCCAGGGGGCTTGCAGAGCAAAGAGCCCCGGCTGGTGAGGTCCAGGGTGGGGGTCAGGGCTGTTTCCACAGGGCACTTGGCCTCTGTCCTTGTGCCTGGACCCACCAGGAGGAAGGAGCGTTGGCAGGGGTGCCCCATGCTTCCCTCCAGCGCTGCAGGCTCGGGGCTTTCCTGGGGCAGGGTTAATAGTGATGGGGTTTTCTGAGGGGATGCCAAGGATCTGTAATATTCCGGACTTCAAAGCATGAAGCTGGGGCCAGCCTGGGGAGCGGCTGGGCCACGGTAGCCATGTTTGTTGTGGGCAAATGGTGGTTGCTTTCCCAAGGCATCAGCCAATTGAAGCACAGAGATCTGCATATCATTTGGGCACCACAGCCACGTGCAGCCGGGTATGGAACTGTGCAGCTTGCAGGATGGGATGACCAGAGAGCACATCGTCTGGGTCCTGTGGCTGTGTGCAGGATTTGTAGGGGCATGTGCCACCCCAGACCAGGCATTTCAAGAGGCAGCAGTTTTCCTGCAAACTGTGTGTATGCCATAAATAAATACGTGTCTATATGTTTGTTGTGATGTTACCATCTTGGAGCAGTTGGGACCCCTGGGTAGCAAGCATCTTTCTAGTGCAGGAAAAAGAAAGGGAAGCAAATGGTGTGGAAATGCATAGCAAATTGGGATGCAGTACACAGCGGGGAAGCAGAGGGTCAGCAGCCAGTTTGGGCTGTCACAGCTCTGTGTGTCTGTGGGGTTAAACCTCCTGACCCCCCTGGGGGGAAGAATCTGTCTCACCCCTCTGGCCAGGGACTTCGAAGCATCCATCATCCTGGGGCAGCATTGTCAGAGGGGAGGAAGGGACTGGGAGCTTTATGTCAGTGCGTGATGTGAATGTCCAGGGCATCTCTTGGAGGAACCCTGCGTGTTCTGGTGCAGGCAGAGCTGCAGTGGGTGCCGAGTGCTGGGGAGCACCCTGGGCTCAGTGGCTGCCAGAGGTGGGTCCCAAGCTTGTGCCGCTGAGAGCTTCAGCTTTGCATTGTCACCGAGCAGCACCGAGCAGGTGACTCCTCCCCGGGGAAGCCGCCGAAGCCTTTCACACCGAGACCCGGCGGGAATTTATGCCCCCGGGGCAGCCGTAACGAAGATACTCCAGGACGGGGTTTACCAGGAGCGGCCCCCGCGCCCGCCCCGCCCCGCCGTGCTCCCCCGGGGGCGCCGGGCCGTGAGCGCGGCTCGGGAGCCACCTCCCGGCGGCTGCCGGTACTGCACCGGGACTCGGCTGCGCCGCTCGGCCGCGGGGAGCAGGGGCCGGTCCCGGCTGGTTTGGTCCGACTGTGGGGGGGCCAGGGGAGCAGCAGCTTGTGGGGGCCACAGGGAGAGGGTCTGCGGGGTAGACGGCGAAGCGAGGCCGGCTCGTGTCCGGGCGGCGGGATCCTCCCGGTTCCTGCGGTGCTCAGACACACAAAGTTCAGTGCTGTAAATACGGGTGGACTGCAGGAGTACTGTGGTCAGAGCTTTCTTTTTTCTTTCCCCCAACACCGAGTGAAAATAGCTGCTCCAGGGTATGTCTAATCACAAACCGATTCAGGGGCAGTGGAAATCTTCCCAGCAGGGATATGGCAAGAGTTCAGTCTTCAGCCAGAACAGTATCTACCTTGCAAGAGATTTTTCTGACAGAGCCCTGTCTCACCAAAATGTCTGTTGAATCAGGAGGTAAATTCCCGTTCACAGCTGAGGCAAAAATCGGCTGTTAGGTAAGGATTCACATCAGATGTCGGTCACTATAAACTCCATGTTTGCCTACGTGGGTCTGGGAACTAGACTGGGACCAGCCCTGCGAGCATCCTGCTCTGTACCTGCCACAGCCGACTGCTGGGGACACCCAGCACAGGGTGTGCGGAGCCTGGCAGCGTTGGGTTGAGCTCTGTGGGTATCTCTGTGGTACCAGCTTCACAACTGAGCCGGCTGCCTCTGTCCCTAAAATGGGCATGGTTGTGCCAACCTGTTTGGAAAGTCCCGAGGTCCCCAGCAGCATCACTGGGAAAGTTGCTATGCACTGCTATTATTATTTTAAATAATAATAAGCTGGCCTGTGCAGCTCCCCTTTTGGAGCCTCCCTGTTGTTTGGTGCTGGGCTGTTTGCGCTGCATGCTGCCGGCCTGACCCCCACCCCCAGCACAGTTTCAAGCCAAACATTTTCTTCCTGTTTTTCTGAGTGGAGTGCGTTTCTTGTTTCATCTCGTTGGGTGAAGCCGATGCAGGGAAGGCAGCAAGAGCAAGTCTCTATGGCAACAGATGTTTATCGAGCCCGAGATGAGGCACAGGGTTGGGGAGAAGCACTTCAACATCTGGGATGGGGCCCGGGGCAGCTGCCACGCTAATGCCACGCTGGAAGGACTGGGAGTGGGGCTGCAGGGCCGCGGGTTCCACTCCCTGTCCCCTCAACTGCAGCCCAGCTGAGGGATCCTGGGCCGCTTCCTGCAGGGAGACGCTTGGCTTCTTACAGGGGCCTTTTGCATCCAGGGGGGATCAGCCCCGCCGTGGAGCGGGTACCGGTGGGCTGGCACAAGCCGGCACACACTCTGCATGGCCTGGGCTGGGGAGCCGTGGGGCTGCACGTTTGCTTTGAGCTGGGTGGGGGGGGGTCCTGCATGTTTGCTTTGAGCTGGGGGTGGGGGGTGGTGTCCTGGCCATGTCGCTGCCCCATCCTCTGTCTCTCCAAAATACATCAAGGATTAACGCCCCCTCCCAGAGCTCTCAGGAGCTGAATGAGGGCTGCAGATGGGTTGAGTCTCCTGAGCGCTGCTGTGGAGTAGCGCAGCTGTGGCCCATCCTGTCTGCAGGATTTGAGCTCAGGGGCACATATTTCCCATTTTTTTCCGCAGCCGTAAGGGACAGAAAGACAAGCAGAATGGTGCCGAGGGCGCACAGAGCTCTCGGAGAAGGGGCTGCAAACACTCTGGGATCCCCCCGAGGCTCCTGGGCCGGGTGGCTGCCTTTGCCAGAGCAGAGCTGGTTCTCCCAGCCCTGCAGCCAGTGGGAACGAGCCGGGCCTTGCGGTCTCCTCAGTGTGTCAAGGCTGCCCACTCCATGCCAGAGCTCAGCACCGTTTACAGGAGGCTCCCGGTGCACTCAGAACAAATACTTTTAATTGCTTTAGGTACACAACATGTATTAACTGTCCCTGGTCCAAACTAAGTTGGAGTTGTTCTGCCTTGAGCAGATGGGGAAGTTGGGGTAATGCGGATACCTGGTCAAGGTCAGACTGTACATCAGTGCCAGCTTCCACAGCAGTGCATCCGGCATGCATCCCAAAGCTTGGGAGAGACATCTCCCTCCAGAACTTGGTCATTCTGGAGGAGCGTGGATCAATGATTTGAGGAAATTTTGGGAACTCTGTACAATTATCTGAGGCTGGGACTGGTTGTCTTCATGAGCCACGTCCTTCCTCATCTTGCCACACATTTCTGCTAGAGTTGCCTGGAACTCGGAGGCTGCCAAGACAGGAAAACACAGCACTGCTGTTACTTATTTCATGTACACGCAGCCTGTGGGTATCGTCTGGGGGTACAGGGTGCTGGAAGTGCCAGGGAATTAGGTTGAGAATTACTTGTCCTTATGGATCTCCAGGCACATACGCACAGTAAGGGCAAGCAACAAACTTATGTCCTTATTTCTCTTACAGCCACAGACAGGCACATGCAGAGCTGCAGGCAGTGAAGCATTCATCCCTCCTTTGTGAAGCTCACACAACTGCCCTCCTGCCTGGACCCAGCCACACAGAGGCTGGAGAGCAGAGGGACTAGGCAGCGGCAGGCAGGAGGGATGTCCAGCCCTCCCTTCTAGCCCAGCAAATGCCCTGGGTGCTTTCAATGCTGACCTGGGCAGTAGAAATTGGGTCCCTCTGCTTTGGTGCAAAAGGGTCTACCATGCCTTGCAGGGAGCGGCTGGTGGGCAATGTGCAGCATAAGCTTTCACAGATGGACAAAACCCAGAGAGACCAAGAGCAAATGGGGCATGTTTGGTAGGATGTGCTAGGAGCACTTCCAGGAGGCTTGCTGGATGTCCTTAGAGTCAGTTACCTCTGATGGGGGGGGGTTAGTATCTTCCTCCCCAGCATCCCAGAATGAGAGCAATTCCCAGCATCACCGGCAGCTTCTTGGCAGGAGGGAGAGGAGCACTTGAACCTGCAATGCCAAGAGGAGGAGTTTGCTTGGTGTCCAGCTCCTGCCCAGGTGAGCAGGAGCCCCGTCCCCCCAGTAGGCTGTGACATGGGGGAGCTTGTGCAGGGGCTTTGGCACCCACAGCCACCCAGTCTGCTCCCCCCAGGGACAACGCTTTGCTGGCCTCAGCGCTCTGCGTCTCTTGCCCCTACCTGCCAAGGGCTGAGAGCTTTGCTTTGGTGTTGGGGACATTTATTCACCTTGTATTGGGTTTGTGTGGCAAGGTTTTGGTAGTGGGGGCGGGCTGCAGGGGTGGATTCCAGGAGAAGCTGCTAGAAGCTGCCCCCATGTCTGATGGAGCCAATGCCAGCCAGCTCCAAGACAGACCCACTGCTGGCCAAGGCCGAGCCCATCAGCAATGGTGATATCTTTGGGATAATGTATTTAAGAAGGGGATCAAGCTCTGCACAACAAACTGCAGCTGGACAGAGGTGTGAGAGCACCAGCTCTGCAGCGCCCCAGGTCGGTGCAGGAGGAGGCAGGAGGGGCTCCAGGGGCCAGAGCAGTGGTTCCCTGGCAGCCCCCGACGAGGCAGACAGTGCCCCCAGCCCATAGAACCCACAGGAGAGCAGACCCCCACCTGCAGCCCGGGGAGGGCCCCACACTGGGGCAGGGGGTGCCTGCAGGGGGCTGTGACCCGTGGGCAGCCCGCCCTGGGCCAGCTCCTGGCAGGTCCTGTGGCCCCTTGGGAAAAGGAGCCTGAGCCGGAGCTGGGCTGGGGCAGGGCTGAGGACCCTGCGGGGACCCACGCTGGCGGCTGTGCCTGGCATGCACCCACGGCGGGGACCCACACTGGGGCACGGGCAGAGTGTGAGGGGGAAGGAGCGCAGGGACGGCATGTGAGGGACTGACCCCGTCCCCATCCCTGTGCCGCTCGGGGTGAGGAGGGGGATAATTTGGGAGTGAAGTTGAGCCCGGGAAGAAAGGAGGGGTGGGGGGAAGGTGTTTTTAAATTCTGGTTTTGTTTGTCATCCTACTCTGATGTGAATGGTAATAAATTAAACTAATTTCCCCAAATGGAGCCTGTTTTGCCCGTGAACAGTAACTGCTGTGTGATCTCCCCGTCCTCATCTCGCCCCACGAGCCCTTGGCTGTTTGCTGCTGAGGAGGGGGCGCCGGGTCCGCTGGGTGGGGCTGGGGGTGCCGGGGTGGCTGGGTGGGCGGCCGGCAGCCAGGGCAGGCCCCCCCGCACAGTCCGCTCGCGCAGACCCTGCCAGGGCTCGGCGGGGCCGGGGGCGGCGGGTGTCGCTCTTCCCGCGGGGCGGCGCTCACGCAGCAGGGGCCGCAGGGCCGCCAGGGCGCCGTCGTGGGGCTCGGGGGCGATGCCCAGCAGCTCGCAGAGGAGCGCGTAGACGTGGACGCTTTCAAACGGCTCGACCACCAGCCCCTGCTTGAAGGCCGGTCCGACGGCGCGGAAGATGGTTTTCATGTTCATGGCCTCGTTGTCAAAGCCGTGCTCCCCCTTGTTGAACTGGACCTTGTACCTCTGCAGGGGAGAGTGGGGGTGAGTGCCCAGTCCCTCCTGCCCCCCCATCACAGTACTGCTGGCTGCCTCCACCTCTCAGCGCACATCTCGCCTGCTGTGTTCTGCAGCTGCAGAGTTTAACAGGCTGTGTGGTTTCATCAAATCACAGAATGGTTTGGGTGTGAAGGGACCTTAAAGACCATCTAGTTCCGTGCCCCTGCCATGGGCCAGGACCCTTCCCACCAGCCCAGGTCGCTCCAAGCCCCGTCCAGCCTGGCCTTGGACACTGCCAGGGATGGGGCACCCACAGCTGCTCTGGGCAACCTGTGCTAGCACCTCACCACCCTCATAGTAAATATCTATATCTAATCTAAATATACCCTCTTTCAGTTTCTTTGAGTTTTTGGAGTTGACCTAATAAACTGCAGAAGTGGAGGGTGCTGCCTAGACACACCTCTCAGCAATTATGTCTTGCAAGTTCCCTCCCTTAGTGTCAGTGCATCTGGATTTTGTTGTACTGAGGAGCTTTACAATGGGAAGATGCCTGCTGGCCTTGGCTTTGGGCCTTCCCTTAATGCCAGGCTAGGAGAGGATCCTGCAACAGATATGTTGTGTTTGTGCAAGTCCTGCTCCAAGACTTCCGGACCTTTTATCTCCTAAACAGCAGAGAAGGTCTTTACAAAAAGATGGAGTTTCCATCAGTTTTTAGGGAGACCAATCAACACAAAGGCATAAAGCTGGGTAGATACTGGGGTGCTGTGAGAAGGAGCGGAGGAGAGATGCAGATTCCCCAAAAGACAGCAAGATATGTCTGCGCATACATCTTACCCCATGGATCACGTATCCTGGATCGCTGTACAACACGAGTGGGGTGATCCGGGTATGGTTGGCATAGTGGAATCTCCTTGGAAAGTCTGCTTTCTTGTACACGTGTAAGTTTGGGTGGGCATTTTTCAGGACTGAATACACATGCTCTAATTTTCCTTCTTTTGGCACCAGTAGTCCATTTGGTCCATAATCTAAGAGTTCAAACTGGATGTCTTTGAATGTGAAGTTCTCTACTGCCTTGATGTGGATCTCGTTGCTCTTTATGACAGTCTCCATGCCATGGTCAGATGTGATGATGAGGTTGAGGTTTGATTCCAGGCCGCTTTTCTGGATACGCTGCCTTAAGTAACCAACAGTTCTGTCCACCTGCTCAATCATGGTTTTCCTCTGTGGGGATTCGGGGCCGTACTTGTGTCCTGTGGAGTCTGGCTCACCAAAGTAGAGGGCAATGAAGTCAAGGTTGTTCACCGTAAACCATTCCATGGCGGTGTCAATGTTCTCTCTCCAGTTGGTTTCATTACTGTAGTTGAAGAAGAGGGGCTCCACCAACTTCATATTCACTTCTTCCCCTTGATATTTTGCTTTTCCTCCAGGGAAATAGATAGAGCCTGTCTTTAAGCCCTGTTAATGGAGACATTGCATAAACTCACCTGAACTCACTTTGCAGCATCTCTCCATCTGTCAGTGCAACCATCTACTAATGTGGTTAGTTCATTCACCCCCCTAATGTCTACCTCTGTCTCTAATAAGGTTTTCTTGCTCATTGCCAATTAAAAGTGATTAATTGAAAGCACTGCCCTTCCCAGAACTCCTGCACATTGGCTTTCTCACTGCGTTAGTAACATTAGTTACAACTTTGGAAACACTGAGCTGTTTGTACCTTGCATGGACCCTCCAGCCATTGACCGTCAAGACATTAAGGTGTGTTTTACTCTGATCATATAAGCACTCACCCTGAAGTCAGTGAAGCCAATAAGGCAGGTAAATACAGGCAAAGGTACATGTCTTGGGCCAGGTCTCAGGTCCACCTAAAAGCCAGATTCAAAGCCTACTGGGACCTAGGAGGGCCTTGCTGAAGTCCCCAGCACAGATGGGACCAGCTCCTGACAGTGCTGCTCAACCATCCTGAGTGAGGCTGCAGAAAGGAGGGATGTGCCTCAGAGTGTATGAAACCCCCGGGCTCATGATGCTCCCTAAGGAACCAGCTGAAGTTTCTTTAAAGAGGAAAAGGATAACCTGTTTTATTAATGTCTTAATAAAGCTGAAATGCATCTATTATTTTTTGCTATTTTTAATAGAATGATCATAATTATTCCTGCTGGTGTCTGGGGATTTAATTTTTTTGCTGGTCTAATTAGCCTGTCGTTTGCAGTCAGGATGTTAGCTCATGGCCACTAGAGATCGTGGCTTGCCTGTAGCTTTTACTACATGATTGCAGGCAGGATCCGTCTGTGCATGAGAGGAGGCTGCTGCACTTGCCTGTCTCTGAGCAGTGATCCAGATGGGCAGGCTGCCGTTGTCCCACCAGCTGTCCACGCCTTGCGTACTGTGGTAGGGCAGCTTCTGACCCGTGCTGGTGTTGAACCACATGTTGTGAATCACCCCGTGGTTCTCCAGGTATCTCCCTGTCAGGAGAGATGGAGGGGCCAGGGGTGAGCCAGGCTGCGGCTGGAGTGGGGGTGTCTCGCCCCTTCGCTGGGCAGTGGGCTGGCTCTGGGTCAGCAGAGAGCTTCTCCTTCCCCTCCCAGCTCTCCCTTCACCTCTGCTTTGCCTTCTTCCTCCCCCTGCCTCAAACAAAGTGGGTTTCTCAGGGCAGGGAGTGTGATGCTCGAGGGATGTCTGCTCCTCACGTGGGTGGGCTGATCCCAGGTGGGTCTCACTTGCATCCTGAGTGGGGGCATCCTTGTCCCTGGAGGTGCCGGTGCCACCTGCAATTGCTCCTGCCCTTCTTGGTGCAGGCAGGGTTCCCCGTTATCCTGCATTTAATAGCTTTAGTATTTCACTTTCTCTGTCATTCACAACCCATGAGGTCAGCATGCAGTAGAAATTCCCGTTAGGAATGAAAGGCTTGTGCTTTGTACTGTTAACATTTTATGCTATTTTTATTATTATGGTCCTGAAGACTGCACAGTTACTTCTGCATGATATCCCTGTCCTCCCTTGTATTGACAATGCCTCCCTGCCTTTTTCCCATCAGCAGATTTCATTAGCATGTTCCACTCTTTTATGCCAAGGTTATTAATTAAAATATTAAATAAGATTGGCTCCAAAATCGATTCTTCAGGAATTCCCCTGTTGCCCTCCCTCCAGCTTGACAACCTCCTCTCAGCATCACCTGCTGTCCTCTTCCCTGTAGCCCATTACTTCCCCACGTTAGAGATTTTATACTAATGTTCATCTCCATCTTAACTAATGATTTCCCATGTGGCCCTGTATCAAATACATTACTGAAGTCCAGAAAGATTAAATTTAGTGCATCTCCCTTGTCTAAAAAATAATTTATCTTGTGAAAGGAGGCTATCGGGTTGGTCTGGTGCTATTTACCTTTGATAAACACAGGTTCAGTTCCATCACTTTCTGCAACTATTGCCTTGCCTCTATTCTAAAGCTTTGCCTGCTGCTGAGGCTGGATGGCTGCTTGACTTAGTGTCCTTCACCGATGCGTAAGCCTTAAATTTGCCCTTCCCCTTCCCTGTGCTGCTCCATCTGGCCCAGGGCTGGCAGGGACTCACCGGTCAGCAGTGTGAAGTGACATGGGCTGGTGATGGTGATAAAGGCAGGAGTCATGTACTGCGCCTTCACCCCCTCCGCAGCCATAGCGTCGAGGTTGGGGGTGTCTACGTCCTGGTCATAGTTCCACCGAAAGCCATCAAAGGACACCAAGAGGACTTTGCTGTGGTCGGGTACCTGCTGCACAGGGACACATCTTGCTAAAGAGAGGGCAGCAAACAACAGCCCCAGTGAAGCGAACATCTTCATGGCCTTGAATTGGAATAGCTGAGACATCCAGAGAGCTCACAATTAATACATGCAGGATGGGACTAAGTTCAGTTCTTATCTAATCTTGCAGTTGCTGATCAGGTGCATGGCTTCAGCAAGCACTTCATATCAGAATGAGTCTCTTCTCTGTTGTTTGCCTAACTGAAGTAGATTAGCTTCGATTTCCTTCTGGTTCAAACACCGAATCTGCCTTCTCCATCAGCGGCACCAGGTGTGATGTCAGTATTCCGGAATGGGAAGAATTGCTCCTGTGGCAGTGCAGAACCTGGCTCTGCACCAGCCTGTGCCCCAACTGCCGGCTCTCATCCCATGCTGGCTCCCTGAAGCCTGTTGCCGTGTCCTTTCCACACTCCTGGCTTTTGGTGCCCTGCTCTTTGGTCAGCAGTTCAGCTTCAAAAGGCAACTCACCCACCTCCTAGGGCCACTCATCCACCTTGAGAGGGGTGCTCAGAGACTTGGAAATGAGCCTGGATTTACTTGAGGTTCTCAAGGTGGCTTTGTGGAGCTACATACTGGGGAAGAAGGCTCTTCCCTGGATCTTGCTCATGACAGCAACCCTCAGAGATGCTACAGATGATGAGCCCAGCTCTGAAGCCCCCGTGTCCCATCAGCCCAGCTCCCACTGCTCAGGCTCTGCTGCTTGCTGTGGATGACCCTCATTCACATGTGCACTACTGAGCTCCACTGTATCAGCGTCCCATTTTATCAATATCTGCTGATTTTATGACTTCTCTGGGGTTTAATCATTGCTGACGACTCAGTTCTCAGCAAAACTGAGTTTAAGGCTTTTGTAGACATATAACAGAGGTTGCCTTGGTTCCCCAGGGTCTGAACTCTCAACCTTTTTGTCTTTGTTGATCTCCTTCTGCTCAGGTTCCAGATTTATTGCTCCATGCTTTGCTTCCTAATTGCCCAGCCATCCCCGCCCTTGCCAAGCAGAGCTGTCTCCACTGGTTTCCCCAGCATTGTCTGGGATCATTCCTTGATCTCTTTCCCGAGGGTGAGCTGGGCAGATAAGTCCCATGCACATGCCATGGTTCATCCTTCCTGGCACATGACAGTCTCTTTGTAGACCTGAGCATCTCTGAGTATTTCTGCCTGGACTGATTCCTGAGGGTGCATTGGTGTCTCAGTCGCCTGTGTTTCCTGAGTGTGACATGGGATAATTGTGCAAGGATACTGCAAGAGGTCTGAGTGACCCCACCAGGGACCTCATGGCCAACACAAGCCAGGAGCGCAGCCTTGGGTGCTTTGTTTGCAAGACAGTGGAAACGAGCCCAAGCTACGCTGAGATGGAGCCTGCTGAGCCCCGTGCCAACCCTTCCTCCTGCTAATGGAGAGCATGGAGTGAGTGTTGGTCTGATGGCAGCCCCAGGGGAAATCCCTTTGCTGGGAGCTGAGCCTGCTGGGCTCTGTGGGGCTCTGTAAGGCTGTGTGGGGCTGTGCTGGGCTCTGTGGGACTGTGCTGGCTTGTGCAAGGCTGTGCTGGCTGTATGGGGATCTGCTGGGCTCTGTGGGGCTGTGCTGGCTGTGTGGGGCTGTGGAGGGCTGTGTTGGGCTGTGCTAGGTTCTGCAGGTCTGTGCAGGGCTATGCCAGGCTGTGCCAGGCTGTGTGGGGCTGTGCTGGACCTGTACTTGGCTGCACTGTGCTGTGCAAGGCTGTGCTGGGTTCTGCTGGGCTGTGCCGGGTGCTGTGGTGCTGGAGGCTGCCAGTGTGACCAGTGTGTCACCATGCCCTGGGTTCGGCCAGGCTGGCACAGGCTCTGCTGGGTTGTGTCTGTCCATTCCAGTAGGTGCCATCTGTCTGGGCAGTGGTGAGGAGCTGCGGGTCGGGAACCTGCTCTGCCAGCCCTGGCACTGCCCTCACTCACGGAACAGTTTTGTTATCAGCACTTGCTATCCTGGGTCTGATATTGTCCTTTCAGCCAGGACAGAGGGGCCTGGCAGGCACTGAGGGTTTAAAGGGCTCACATAATAAAGATGTTATCACTTCCCAAGTTCAGGGAAAGTCCTAATTATTCAGCATGTTGTTCTGAGGTGGGTCAATTAAGTCCCTATGCCATTGCTACAGCGCAGGGGAAGGTCCCGATAAGTTATCATGTTCATCGGCTCTGCTGGGAGGGAAGAGGCTAGAGAGAAGGAAGCACTGCTCTAATCTTGGGGGAATATTTAATGAGTGTCCCAAGGCACATCTTGATATTCTGTACATGAAGAGCATGAGACACAGATAAAGAACATCACCTTTGGCCACCCAGCCTGGGGATGCTGTCAATCTCCAATTAAAAAGGCCGATGCTGTTGACCTTGCACTAACAGCACCCCAGGCGCTTATCCTACAGCAAATGTGCCTGAGGGGCTGTGGCTGCTCTGGGGCCACCATGTCCCTGCTCAACACCCTCCAGATCATGGGTCCCTTGCTGATGGCACTTACCCTGCATCCTTGGAAACACACATGAGAATGTACAGTGAGCAATGAGTTGTCAGTCCTAACACCTAATTGGGGAAGATGGTCCCTCCAAAGGCGTGTTGGGACCGAGACTGCTCTTCCCACACTTTTGCACCAATTAAGTGGGTGAAGACAGATGAAGGGGCTAGAAAATAGAAATCGTGAACACAGAGAAGTCATCCACCAGTGGAACTGCCCTGTTTGTCTGAAACATGCTGCCTGGGGGCCCAGCCTGTTTCCAGCCTTTGGAAAAAGCGACATGCTGAGCATCCTTTGGGCAAAACCGCAGCTCCCCTGCAGCATGCAAATGTATATGGGCAGTGCTGGGCAGCTGCCAGGGGTCTGTGCTGGGGGGAGTGGTTTGGTCGGGCACGCAGGGGCTGGGCAGTTTTCCTTCTTTGTTTTTTATTTTTAGAGGAAAAATTAAATTGTAAATTTCTCAGGGGTACCACTTGAATTTTAGTCGGGAGTGTCACGCTTTGTCCCACACGAGTAGTCACTCGGCTCTGTGGGGATCGGTTACTGGCACGGCATGAGCTGCTCCCTGGTGATGGCTCTGACAGCTGAGCAATGCCTGGGCAGGGCTCCCCAGGTGAGACTGGTTGGCTGGAGGGGGGGTTGGGGGGGGTGGCGGGGTTGGGACACTATACAAAAGCCCCTCCCCACCCCTAAGAGCCCTTCTCATGCTGCTGTGCCTGAGCACAGAGGGAGGAAGATGCTGGGCAGTGGAAGGATGGCAGAGAGCTGGATCTGAGCGACATCAAGAGAGGTAGGGTGCATGAGGTGGGTGTCTCTGGGTGGGGGCTGCTTTCTCTGGAGACAAGCTGAGCTGCAGCCTTCTCTGCTCCCTGGGGAGAGCCCCTTCCCAGGTGCTTGCAGGATTGCTGCAGCCTGCAAATGGTGTGCTTGGACATAAGACAGTGGATGAATTGATGGAAAGCAGGTAGGTGTTTTTCTTTTGCTCACCTCGCTGTCCTGTCTGGAGCAGCTCTGCTCTGTAGGTCAGTTGCACTGTCCCAGTGTTTTTTGCATATTGCAGCCTGTTGGAAAAAGGGTGAAGGAAGGGGAAAAGGGAGAGAGAAGGTGGCCAGAAGGGTGAGGAGAGAATTGAACAAAGCAGCTGGAGATGCCCTGGTTTGGTCTTCACACTAAGCCTGCCTCCTTCATCAGTTTGGTGCAACCCAGATGCAGGGTGAGTGCAACGCTCCCAGCCCATGACTGCCTGAGCACCAAGGGCCTAGATAAGCTCATTAGTGTCATGGAAATATCTCATGCCAGGAGGACCTTGGGGTTAAAGCCATAACGCTGCCCTGATGGGCAGACCCAGGAGGAGCTCTGCAGCTGAGTGGGTCTGGAGTGGCTGTGGGGGAAGCACGTGGAGCTACAGGGTGTTGGATGAAGCTGTGGACTGTGTGGAAGCTGCTGGGGACAGGATGCTTTGGGGGAGCTAACGGGTGTGCAGCAGACCCTGTTTTGCTACCTGTAGAGCATGGCCAAGGGCAGCTCTTTGAGAGGAGGTTGTTCCTAGGCAGAGCTGACACCCAGGTTTGCTCCCACCCACTGCCATTCGGGAGAGCCAGTGCTGTCTGGGGGTGTTCAAGCTGCTTTATCCCAAGCATGGCCAAGGAACTGGGATGCAGGTGAAGAAAGTGCTGATAATGGCCTCCAAATAGGGAGCAGAGCAGCAGCGATGGTGTGCTGCATGAAATCCAAAGCCAGGAGCAGCCCCGGACTTGGCGTGAGCCCTGAGGCAGATGGAGGGAGGAAGATGCTCCAGCCAAGCAGCTCGTAAAGGCTGGAAAAGAGGCTTTGGTTGCTGCAGGGGAGCTCTGGCAGGGCCTCGTGTCTGTGCCGGGAGGGTATCACCCCTGTGAAACTGCTCCCTCGGCGCTCCTGAGAGCGCCGAGGCTGCGGGGAGCTGTGCCCGGCCGTGTCCCGCTGTCACATACATCGCTGTCCCCGAGCCTGGGCAGGGCCCGTAGCGGCACGGGGCGGGGGGGCCGTTCCCCGGGACACCCCCGGCAGCGCGGCCGATGCGCCGGGCCCGGCCGCCAGGTGGCGCTGTGCAGCCGCCGCTGGGGGCGGGCTGGCGGGGGATCCCCGGGGGGAGGTGGGAGCCCGAGGCGGGGCGCGGACCCGGTGGCCCCCTCGGGAGCGGCTGCGAGGGGCAGGCGGGCCGTAGAAGGGGCCTGTCCCGCCGCCCGCCCGCCCCTCGCCCCGTGTGCAGCTTTGCCCGGTTGTCTGTTACCAGCCGGGACGGGCAATTTCCCACCTGCCCCCCAGGGCGGTGCTGAGTGCGGCCGCGTTGGGTCCGGAGGAGCGTGTGGCGGGGGGCGCTGAGCTGGTCCGAGCTACCCACGGTCGGCGCTCGAGTCTGAAAAGCAGCAGGTGAGACGGCACTGTGACACCCCTCACCCCAGCCCATGCTGGGTCACAGGGCAGCTGTCCCTGTAGGGGTCTGGGAAAGGGGACAGTGGCAGGAGTGTCTTGCACAGCCCACGGTGACAGGATCCAGTGGTGTGTAGGGATGGAGCAACTGTCCTGTGCTCCAGGAGGACCAGGAGCAGCCTCCTGGGATCAGGGCTATGATTTTGGCCCCAGTGGGAGAAAAGAGCCTATCCCCTGGGAGGGACCTCTGGGGACAGCCGCTTTGCTCCTCTTCACAGCCATGTACAGAAACTTTGCTTTAAGCACACCCTCAGGCTGTAATGCTCCTGAGACATCACTAGCTATGTGCCTGGTCCCAGAGGACTCCCTTGCATGGACATCAGTGCTGCTTCTCTCTGCTGGCTCGGGTATGATCAGGCTCTTGGCCACCAGGTTTCAGCAGGTGTGGGAAGGGGAGTAGCAGGGGTCAGAATTGAGGGCGACAGGCTTGGAAATGTGAAGGGAGCACGGAGCTGGAGTTCAGTGCTGGGGTTGGGCTGGCTTGAGGAGCTGGGTGTTTGATGGAGTCTGGGGCAGGAGTGTGGCAGGGTCTGGAAGCCAGGGCTGAGGCAGCTGCAGCGCTGTCGGTAAGACCTGGAGGTTGTGCCCACTTGCTGCCTGGGGCTGTCTGCCTTCCTGGGCACTAAATGTGCTCATGGGTTAAAAATCGAGACTCTGGAGAGAGGAAGCCCCTTGCCTGGTGACTCAGCTGAAAGCTGGCACCACCCAGATGTGCTCCAAGCATGCTGGGTCAGAGGGGGGGCACTGGGACATCTCTCAAGGTTGAGGCCTGGGCAATCCCTGACTTTGCAGCAACTCTATTTACTTGGGCTTGTGCAACACCTTCTTGGGAAGGTGACCTCTTTGCCATCCAGTTTGAACTTCTTCTGTGTGGTGGCCCTTGGGGAGCAATCCAGCACAGCGCTCAGCATGAGGAGAGGGGCAAAGGGACAAGAGCAGTGAGGAAAACAGCTCTGCAGCTGGCCCTTGGCTGAGGAGGCAGCTGTCAGCCAAGCAGCATGGGTGCAAGTGAGGCTTTGCATGTCTCTTCTGCTCCAGTTGATCTCCCCTGAATGTCCATAGCCACCTGCACCCTCCTGGGCTGGGTCCCACGGCAAGGACCAGCACCTGAAGTTCAGTGCAGCCTTTGGTCTGCAGGAGAAAGGCTCATGGCTAAAACCCTGGCCCTTCCTCTCCCCAGTCAAATAATGTCCCTGAATGATGATATGGGGCTTGAGTCCCTTCTCTTCCCTGCCAGCAGCAGTCCCATTTCTCCTCACACCCTTACAACTGTTCCTGAATACTCATGTCTGGTCCAGAGTCCGTGGTGCTTCCTGGGGCTCAGCACTCTGTTATTCAGCAGACCATGGCCTGGGCTCTTCTTTCTGCTCCCTGTTGGGGGTCTGTGCCCTGAGGAGCAGAGGGGGTCAGCCCTGACTCATGGCTGCAGCCTGGTTCTGCTCTCCACCTGGGACCCTTCCTCTGCTGCTCAGTTAAACCCGGCATCCATCAGATCATCCATCAGATGGAGAAGAGCTCCATCAGAGCCTAGGGCTCTTTCTCAGCTTTCTTAGCTAATGGCTGTGTCTGTCTCCCATTGATCCTCAGCTGCAGAGCTCATCGATTAAGTACATTTCTTATTACACTTAGTGGTATTTTACTCCTTTCTGTGCTTACCTTGTGCCAGATGCTCACCCTGTGCTTCTGCCTGCCAGGAGGAGAATTCCTCTGCTCAGAGAATCGTTCCCCCTATGTGCTGGCCTTGCTCTCCTCCCCTCAGTCACCACCCCTGCCCTCTCCCTCTGCCTGACTGGCCTTTATTCTGCTTTCCCTGCCTGCCTCTTCCTCCTGGACCAGGGCAATCCCTCTGTCTTCTAGTTCTTTACTCCTTGGTCCCTGCTCCCATGCCCTCCTTGCAAGTCTGATTTTTCTCCCAGGCAAAGCACTGAGGCAGCCATGGTTCCCAACACTTCAAGTGGGCTACGAGCCTCCTGGGATACCCTGACCTATACCCTGCCTCTGCATGGCTCCTACCGAATATCACTGATGCCTCCACTGAGCTGCCAGGGACCTTGCACTAAACTCCTTTCCAACCTGGTGGTGCCCCTCTCCCTGCTGCTCACTGCAGCATCCCTCCAGCTTGCCAGAGCCCACCTCATGCAGGGCCATGTTGCCTTTCTGCAGTATCTTGGCTGCCTAGGGTACAATCTTACAATGAGTGGTCTGGATGTGTCTTACAGAGTGCATAGATAGAGCTTAGAGCTTCTGGAGAGCAAGAGGGCTCCTGCCTGATGCAGTTTTCTCTTGTCATTACTCCCTGGGCCTGGTACAGAGAGAAGGGGATGAAATGGGTCCACATGTCAGCTGGTATCACCCACTTGGGGCAGAACAGTCTTCCTGTAAGGTTTGCTAACTTTTCTGCAGCAAAACAGCATTGTCAGTCCAGCAACTGGAACAGCCCTGGCCTGCTGTGCTCTCCCTGCCAGCAGCTGCCCAGCCAGGGTGAGAGGCACCAGCCAGGGCACTGTGTTCTCCTTTGCCTCCCTGCCGAAACACCTTCACACTCACCACACACTGTATGTTGCCTCACTCTCTGCCTCACCTCCTTTCAACTCTCTTGCATGCATCATTCAAAAGCCATAACTTTATTGGGCATAAAATATTTACTTAACTGAGCTTTTTGCAAATATTCCCCTCCATTATTTTTCCTCCTTTTGGGAGCAGACACTGCTTCTCCTGTGCTCTCGAATGGCTTCTCTTAAATAATACAACAAGAACATATGAACATCCAGTAGCCTTTTTCTTTCTCTTGAAATACTCATAAATATAACGGTGTCACCAATCCATTACAGCTACACTAGGACCGTGGCTCAGGAACACCCAGTAGCAGGGGCCCAGCCTGTGTAATCACCTTGCTGCTGGAAGAGGGACAGACAGGAAGGTGCCTAGGGAGGAAGCACAAATACATGAGAAGCTCTGACATGATGCAGAGTATATTAATTAAGAAATGTTCTTTCAGAAGGGACAGCTGAAGCTTGGCAGAAGAAAGTGCAGGACTGAGCGCTCCCAGTCTGGTCCCAGCTAGGATGCTGGGCCAACTGCTTGGAACAAAATTCCCTACAGCAGCTAAATGGCTGGTCCCTGGGATGCTGGCCTGAGGGATGAGGATGCTTGCTGAGGGCTGGGCGTGCTAAGGGGCCCTTCCCACTGCAGGCAGCATCACGGGCAGTCCACAACAGCTCTTAGAACAGGATAAAGATTTTTTAGGAGCTTGAATAAGCCAGAAATCGGGGATGTTTTTCGCAGAAACAGATGTGTGTGTCAGATGGTGAACATGTTCATCCCTCATATGAAGGCATCCAGCTGCACATCCACAGTTTTCCCTGCCGTGGGCTGGCATTTGGGTGGATGGGTCTACCCTCAGCGGGTGCCGTGAGAGGGCCCGTGTCAGGGGCCTGGCAGTGGGCTGCGCTGTGCCCTGGTTGGAGCTGTAGCTCCTGTGCGTGGGGCTCCCTGGGTGCAGGATGTGCTGCGGCCAGGTGTGGGGGGTCACACTGCCCACCCTGGGGGCTGCCAGGCCTCGCTGTGGGACGCACCGTGGCGGGCGGGGGGCCTGACCCCTCCGGCCCGTGGGGCCGGCGCTGTCCGCGGTGCTGGCGGCGGCGGCGGGGACCGGGGAAGCTGCGCGCTCCCGGTGAGCCCGATCTCTGCAGTTCTGCCCAAACGCTCGTGGGATCCATGGGCTTTTCCTTCTCTCGGGTAGGGTGTAAAGGTATCTCCGAGGGAGGGAAAACTGCACATGGTGGGCAAAAAGTCACATTGGGAGCACCACTGCGGTAAGGAGGAAAAAAAAAAAAAAAAGACCCTGCTCCCCTGCATGTGTGCTGTCATTGCCCTCGTGATCATGCTGCCTATAAAGAAACAAGTAGTTCAATGTGCTGGGAGGAGGATATGGGGATGCACCTGAAGTTGTGTCTCCCACCTGGGAGAGCTGGGTGCGGTGAATTTAATATCCCACCTGCCTGCACTGATCTCCTTTGCTGGCCATTACCAGTAACAGCTGGGACAATTTAAATCTAAAGCTGATCAGGCAGGGTTGTGGGAGAATCTTATGGTGTGAGTGGCTGAGTGGCAAAATGGCAGATGCATGTTGCTGAGTCCAACTAATGCAGATGAGAATGTGTTCTTAACTACAGACCCATGAAGCTGGCCTTTAATTTCATATTTCTTGCTCAGGAAAAGAGACCTCACCATCGCTGTGGGTAGTTCTGTGAAGATGTCGTCTCAGTGCCTGATGTCAGTCAAATACAGCAAATTGCTTGTTGGTAGTTATTAGGAAAGAGACTGAAAACAAAACAGGCAGCAGGATTATGCCAATGTATAATACACCATGCTGCAGTGCAAATGCTGTGTGCGGGTTTGGTTGCCCAATCACAAAAAGGAGGTAGTTGAATGAGAAAGGTAAAGCAAAGGATGACAGGGCTGATCAAAGGCACTGAACAGCTTCTGTGTGAGAAGAAACTAATAAAGTAGGGCTCTCTTGGTTAGAAGAGAGACAATAGAGGTGACATAGGATAGAGTTTTATAAATCCAGGAGTGATATAAAGGTGAGAAATAGGGAATGGATATTCACTATTTCTCATAGATAGGTGGCATCAAATGAAACAATCAGGCAACATTTAAAACACAGATGAAAAGAATTTTCTTTTTTTCATGCAGTGCCTCATTATGCTGTGGAACTTGGCACCCCAGGGGGGTTCAGGGACCCACAGCCCCTGGTTCAGAAAGCAATTAGGCAAGTTCATGGAAGATGGATGCATTAGCAGTGATTAAGTGTGGTGGTGCAGATGCAAGGCCCAGCACAAGGAGTGATCTGCTGTTGATGGCTGCCTGGCAGCTTGTGGCATGACGGAGCCTGCAGGCAGGTCCTGTGGGCCTGGTTCAGTGCTTTGCTCTGGTCTCCCACCTAGCTGGGACCCCCTTCACCTCCTGCCAGCGTGGCCTCCCCTTCCTTTCCCAGGTTGGATATGTGGCTCCATGGACAGTGGGGAGGAGAGACAGAGCCTGAAGCGGCTTTGACCCCAGTGTATAGCCAGGGCCAGGCCATGAGCAGCTCAGTGTGTGTAGCTGTTGCTGTGCTCTGTCATTCCCTCTTCTGTGGCAACCTGCTGTCACCAGCCCTGGCCCTGCCTGGAGCTTAGCTAGCCATGTTGTCAGCTAGCCCTGGCTTGGGATGTGCCTTTGTGTCACCGAGGACTGTTTAAGTGTTTCCCTGTTACAGCCAAGTGAACAGACCTTTCCCTGTAATGCTGGCAAATCCCTGTTCCTGAGGAGCCATTAATTGATTTCCCTTTTCATGGTTTCTCCCCTGTCCATGTTCTCCCTGCCGGTGCTCCCAGTCAGTGGCTGTGACGGGCAGATCCTGAAATTATTGATAAACACTCATTGGGGCTGGAGCCTGGGAAATTGCCAGCAACCCCAGGGAATTTCTCTCTTGCCAGCATCATTTTTCTTGATGACATGTTCCAAAGTTTGTTGGGGAGCGGGCAAGGCCTCCTGTTAACTTTTTTTTTTGGTTTTATGCATGGGTTGTTTTAAAAGATCCCTGCATAAAAGGAGAGAGGAGAGGCTCAGGAGCTAGCACCTACAGTTATCTCTGCCCTCTAGCCTGTCCCCAGAGAGCGCAGGGCTGGGCTGAATTCTGCTCTGAGCTTTGCCCAGGCCTGCACCCCCCCTTGCAGGTCAGCCTCACTCTGCCATGCCACTCCTTGCCTCTCCTGGCTCAGGACTTCTTGAACCCAACATGACAGATCCCTGTTTCTTCTTCTGAATCCTCTGCTCCAGCAGGCCGTTACCCCTGTCCTGGCATGCATGCGGGCGAGGACGCCAGGCCATGGTCTGAGCAGGTAAAAGAGCCAGCGTGGGCGCAGCAGTTGGAGCAGGACACCCCTGTCTGGAGGCAGGACAGTCCTTGTCACCAAGGAGCCCAGCTATGGCAAGGGCTGGCAACCTGTCCTCCCCACTGGGCAAAAATAAACTCAACCCCCCCCATGGCTGATCCCTACTAGACCAGTGTCATTTTTCCCTGGGTTGTGCTCTGTGCCCAGCTTATGCAGCACATACAAATGCGTGCGGCATGTTGGGTCTCTAGCTGTTGCTCTTTCTGGAGCTTGGAGCATTTTTCTCTCTGCTAGGTCTGCTAATTAGTGGGAGGTTGTGGATCAGGAACAGAGGGAAATGTCCTTCTGCAGTTCTGGCACTAGAAATAATTGAGCCATTTTTCACCTATAGCCAATCTAATTCTGTCCACATCTTGATTTTTCTCTTAATAGTTTGGGGATACTGTTGGCAGCCATGGGATTCACAGCCATGTCCAAAGCTTTTCAGTGATTGCCTTGATTTCGTGCTCTCTTGCTAACTGGTTGCTGTTTTCTTCTTAGTTTTTGCTTAAGCTCCTCAGAGGATGGGAAAGGAGCTCATTTTAGCCAAGCTGTATTTGCCTCTGCACTGATATTCCTCAGTCCCTCTCCTAGGCAGGCATGCAGGATGGTGCACCCAGTGCAGCTCCTCTGCAGCCAGCAGCACATGTCCCCTCATCCATCACTCAGGTCTGGTCCCTGACCCTTTCATGTCCTGTCCTGACTGCAGGCAATGTTTCTGCCTCTGTTTGCCTGGGCAGGGGCTCCTGTCACCTCCTCAGACCCCTTTCCTGGGTGCACAGGTGGGTGATGATGGGCAGCAGCTCCTTGGGCTACGGCAGGGTGGGAAGCGGCTCCGGTCTGCACTCCCCGGGGTCAGTCCTGCTGCCTCCCCCGGCTGGGCAGCCCCAGCTGGGGCTGTGTGGGCAGGGGCTGCGGGCAGCGGGCTCCTGCCCACCGGCTTGGGGTGCAGGGCCGGCACAGACCTCACATGGGGCATTGCTGCCTGCTTGGGGCGGCTTTGCAGAAGCAGCTGATCTTGCTCTGTGCCTACCGAGCGTGTTCCTGCACACTCCGGCACTCCCAAACCAGCAAAAACCCCATTACAGTTGTCATGGAAATTAGAAAGTGTGTCTGCCTGAGTTTCCTCGGCACAGGGCTCCATATTCCCGGTGACTTGTCCATCAAAGAGCCTCTTGCCGCGCTGGTGCGGGAGCAGCTCTCATGGGGTGGCCGGGGCTCCGTGGGCAGCCACTGTCCCTCCCCCAACGCTGGGGCTGGGGCTGCGATGTGACGTGTCAGCTGCCGGCTGGCCCAGGAAAGTGAAGATGTTCACGGCACACTGAAAGGTGCGATTTGTCAGTGCAGGTCCCCAGATGCTCAGGGCCTGTCAGGCATCAAGAAAATCCCATACATCACGGGGCGGGTGCTAATCCCCTTTTTTTTGTTTTGGGTGGGTTTTTTGGCCATTTTATTTTTCTGTGAGTGCCAGAGTGCTGCAAGGAAAACTGGGGCAGAAGAGGAGCAGCAGCATGAGAGCTGGCCCTGGGCACAGGAGGGTTTGGGCTGATGAGCTGCAGAGATTGATGGATGCAACTTGCCTTCTCATGGATTATAGGAATCTCTCCCCTCCACATGCACATTTGGAAGTGAGGAGGCTGTGGTGTGTGTGTCAGGACACGAGTGAAGGGGCTCAGACATCTTCCCCAGCTTCACCCTGCTCTCCGCATTTGTCCCTCTGTCTGTACACATGCGCATGCATCTGCGTGCAGATTCAATTGTTTTCTTTAGAACATTTTCTTTTTCCAGTGTTTATGGGCCATGGGATTGGAAGTGAAGCATCTACTTAATTGCTGTCAGGCAAGGAAATGGGTTATAAAGTTGCCAAGGGAAAAAATAGATCACTCTGGGGTAAATGCAGGAGAGCAGGGCTGATGTAAAGAGGAGGGGGAGAAAGGCAGGGGATGGGAAGAGATGAGGGGGGAGAATGAACAGGAAGGGATGAGCAGGCAGCAAAGGGAGCTGGCTCAGGGAGGGATGTGGGGGCTCTCCTTGCCTCCAAGCTGAAATGGCACCTTCTGTGCTGGGCACCTCTCCTGGCACTGAGGGGTGAAACACTGCCCAGAAAGGGAAAAGGGTTTGTGCTGGGAACATGCCGGGGCTGGGGCAGCTCCTCCCCATGGTGCTCTCTTTTGTTTTAAAAACCATGGATCTACTAACATGATGTTTCCAGACATGTCCTGACACCACTCAGCGTGTGCTGGGGCAGCAGGAGTGAGGATGGCCAAGTGCGAGACCATGCAGGGGTGTGCCAGGGCATGAGTCAACCTGTCCGCCCTCTCTCGGGAGCTCTGCTCAGGTCCCCCAGGATGGCAGCATTTGCCTCCTTGGTGTTGTGAGCAGGGCTGCTGGAGCACTTTGCAGAGGTAAAATTGGGAGAAGGGAGCCCCGCTCGTCCTCCCCGATTCATGGCTGCCGCCACTCCAGTTCTAGGCTCTTGGCTTGTGACTCTCTTAATCTGCATGGCTTTCTTGTTTCCTTCATTATCTCCCCCAGTCTAACCCCCCACCATGTCATCCTCATTGCACGGCTCCTCCCTCTCCTGTTCACCACATTACTGCAGCAAGAACTCACTTTCCCATCTTTTAGTCTCAGTGCCATACATAAAAGCACTCTGATGGCCATGGCGTGATAGCAAAGACAGAACTTAATTTCACAGCATTTTCATATAATACTCCATAAAACTGAACAAATTTGCTGGAGTCCAAATCCATCTCATTATGCAGAGTCATTGAAAGGGAGGCTTTTACATTCTGGGACTCAGTGCTCAACTAGGGGGTGGTACAGAAGAATAGAAAAATAATTAATTAGGTGCTGCTCTGGATCTTTGATCCTGCATTGCAAGGCACATTAAATAAAATCCTGGCTCATGAATAAATGCTGCACGGAGCTCTATTTTTCTGACCTCACGCAGAAATGTTTCAGTGAGGCTGAGGTGTATGTGGGGAGGTCCCTGGCCTGAGCCTGTGCCCCAGGAGCAGGGCAAGGAGGAGGAGATGGAGCAGGGCAGGATGTCTGCCCTGGGGTGGGAGCAGTAGGTTGCAGTGACAGCCTTGCTGGCTTGGTTACAAACAGCAAAGCCCGAACAGGGCTGCCATGCTCTGGCAGGGTGCTGGGGATCAGGATGGGATGAAGGAGCCACCCAGCTTCCCCAGAGCTCTGCTGTGGTCCTCTGCTATCCCCATTGCTCCCAGAGACCTTGCTCAGCACATCCAGGGTCTTTGCCCTGCCTTGCTGTGAGAGGCTTTGAGGCAAGGAGCCATGCCTGCAGCAGTCTGGGGATGGTGGGATGTGTCAGGGTCCCTACAGTGATCCCCATCCTCCTCCCCCTATCCCTTGCACTGAAGTCTCTCCTCTGTATGCAGCTGCAGTTCACCTCTCAATGGTTGTAGGCTTGAGATTCGTGTGGGGTTTGTATTTTTTGAGTAATGCACTTTGTGAGATGTAAGGACTGAGGACCCAGCCACACCAGGTGGGTGGGCAGTCTTGGGGCACACCAGGTGAAGGGATCCCAAGTCTGAGTTGGGAATGAGCCCTTGCACACTTTCACTGTGCTTTACCTGGCAGCAAGGGCTCTCTCTGCCCTGCCTGTCACTTGGCAAGAACAGATAATTAACCCAGGTGGGGGAGTGGGAAGCCTCAAGGAAGGCTTTAAGTTTGGCTTTATTTGCTGGCATCCCCTAATATCCTGGTGTGGGAGCAGGTCCTGGCTGGGGCTCTTGTGCCCTGATCAATCGGCAGTGCTGCTGTCCCACGGCAGGTGGCTCGGTGACCTCGGGGGCAGCCATGGTGCTGGGCAGGTGGATTAAAAACGCACCGACAAGGCAATCCTGCAGAGGAGAGAGCTCGCTTCACCTCACACTGTTAATTAATCTCCGAGCCAATGAGGATGCTCTCATCTGGTCTTTACTTAATCCATAACCCAGAAATCCTCAAATTATGTCATTTGTTCAATACAGATGAAATTAATTACTCTGGGAAATAGGCAACAAGTTACATTTCTGATGCCCCTTATCGCATAATCAAATCTACAAAGTGCTTTCCGTGCAGCCGCAGTGGCAGTGGTGGGATTGCCTGCAGCAGGCATGAAATACTGAGCAGCATCCGCTATAAATCTGGCACGGTGCTGACTCTTACAGGAAGCCAATGGCCGAGCGAGGCTGGGGACTCTGCAGGAGTGCTGGCGATGCAGCAGCGAGGGCAGTGCAGCCGCCATGCACTCCTCTGCTCTACCCACCGAGGAACCAAGGGCTTAACTACCTGCCTCAGCCCTGCCACTCCCTCCTGTGCCTGCCACCAGCCTACCTTTTATTTATTACCACTTATTGGGGTCACAGATACAGCTTGTGGGGCTTCCTGGGGGATCCAGAGGCCCCCCCCAGAGCCTGGCCCCTTCACCTGGGGCTCTGTGCCTGCAGGATGCATCCCTCCACCTGGTGACTTTGATGAGGCAAGGGGAAGGTCCTCATCAGGATGTATCAGAAGAGCTGGGTACAGAATAATAGCGATTTACTCTTTATTGGAGTTATCACAGGGAGGAGAGCTGGGATGTGAAAGGCAAAGGCTATGGCAGCGGCTGCGGGAGTGCGGCAGGGGTGGGAGCGTGGTGCTGGCTTTATGGGTGCTGGCTGTGCAGCATGATGGCCTTTGCTCTGCCTTGGGGGGGCACAGTATGGAGGGGTGGGCAGGTCAGACATTGCCTTTCTGCCAGGGGAGTGGGTGTTATCGTATAGATAAGTGAGCGCTGTATTCTTGCGCCCAGCCCACTGCACTGCCTTCCTGCTGCAGCACTAGGGTCGTCCTGCGTGGCACCTGGGCTTTGCCAGTTCCCCCCTTCTGCTGCTGCTCCTGCCCTTCGCTCTGGGCTCAGATGGTGCCTTTTTAATTGCCTGCTTGAAAAACCTGGACAGAGCACAAAGTGCTTCAGTGAGCCACAGAAGCTGTTGTCCGTTTGACCTCTTGCCCATCGCCTGCTGCCCACCTGCATTCCCACGGTGGCTTTGGCAGAGAAACACCCCAGTGCTGTGAGTGCCCCAACCGGGAGCAGTCCTGGCATGGCAGAAACCTGTGCCCATGCCCCTGACACCTTTAAATTCCCCTCCTGAGAGAGGGCTGCAGACTGGAAATGAACCCTTCCTTCCCTGCTTGTCCTGAGCATTTTTCCTCTGCGCTGGGAAAACCCTCCGAGGATTTTGCTGGAGCTGTTGGGGGGGAGTCAGTGTGCTCCAGTGCAGCTAGAGATCTCGTAGAGAGCACTAAAGACGATTCCCGAAGGCATAAGATCAAAATTTGCAGCCCAGGCGTGCTCCCTCCTCTCGGCGCTCAGCTGCAGAGTGCTGCTCTGGCATGTGAACTGCCGATCAGCTCCAAGTGTCAGCAACGCACATCCCCAGAAAAACGCTTTAATTGCAGCCTCTGGCCAAGAATGGGCTCTGGTGGCAGGACAAGCTGCTGGGCTGGGCTGCCCACACTGAGGGCCACCTTGCCCCCTTTCCCTGACTAGCTGGGGACCCCCAGGCCCTTCCTGGTGGGCTGGTTTTGGTGGGTCAGTTTTCTGGAGGGAAGGCTTTATTGTAAGCAGTTAAGGCAGGTACCAGCTTACATGTGACTAACACATTAGGAGCTGTTGTAACAAAAAAATCTATACTAGTTGTTTGCTAAAATGGCAGTAATGAATTGAAAAATATTACAAGCTGATCAAGGCAGCTATTTCAGGGCATGTTAGGGCCCTTAGCCTGGCTCTTCAGCTTGCCTGGGTCACCAGACACAGTAAAATCTATTCGGAGAAGATAGAAATGTAATTTCTCTTTGCCCTATCAATTTAAATAAATTATCTATTAGATTAGCTGCACTTAAAACAAAACAAGAAATCGATCCCACCAGCCACGGCTGCTATTAAACTATGTTTTGCACCACTAAACCTATAATTGCCAAAGGACCCCATGAAAGGAGAGCAGCCTGGCTGTGTGGTGCTGCTGGTGGGCTTGGGCTGTGCTCCCCAGGCCAGAGGAAGGGTCCAGGGGGGCTGGATGGACTGCCTGCCTGCCCCGAGCTCTTCTGCTCCTGCCACAGCAGTGGAGCCTGGGATAATTCATGGGCAAGCTCCCTCGAGTGCCCGGGCTCCCGTGGACAGCCCAGTCCCAGCCTGGGAGAGGTGCTGAGGTTGGGGCCAAACTGCTGGGGTCTTCTCCCTTGTGCATCCCTGGGGATTGCCAGCTCAGAAGTGCCTAACACCCCGGGGCAGGCGGTCAGTTTGATGTGTGATCCCACTGCACCCTCCACCCCCAGTTTGCTTCTCCAGAGCCTTGCTCAAAGAGTGAGGAGCCAGGGTGCAGGCAGAGTGGGAGGGAGGCAGGGACAGAGGCAGCACCCCTGTGGGGAGCTGGAGGAGGGGGGATGGAGTCCCTGGGAGGGAGGGCAGGCTTCTGAAGCAGCATTTCAGACATGGCTGTTCCCTTTAATTTTTTTCCTGCTGAAACTGCTGCCTTGCGCAAACCTGCTCAAGCTCCTCAGATAAATTAGCATCTAGGGGATTTTTTTCCTCTACGTTTTGTGCAGTTGCATAAGAGGGAAGAACAGAGGAGCCCAAGTAGCAGATTGCTTTGTAGAGAAGCGTGAAACAGCCACAGACAGAGCTGCTGTCTCCCTGCTGCTAACAGATCTCATGCATTCAGCTGGATGGAGCTCACGTGTGTGATCCAGGTATGTCTGGGATCGTTTGGGTGAGAGTGGGCAGGACAGGGAGACCAGGGGGGGCATACAGGTGGTGGGGACTCTTCCTGCCATGGCTAGTCATCTGGATGCAGCTGGTTTTCCCAGGTCTCCCGGTCTGCAGGATGGCCAGGCTCAGCAGAAGCAGTCCATGCAGGCAGCCCAGCCCTGTCCCTCCTGTCAGGAGAAGGCAGCTGCCAGGTCCTTGGCTGCTGCCTCTTCTCTACCTCTCCTGGTGGATCAAGAAGCCCGTTTGCGAAGAGACCCAAGGATGCTCAGAACGCACCTGCACAGGAGCTGGGGAAGCTGTGGGGGCTTCCCAGTGGGTGCCATTCCCAGTGAGAGGAGGAAGGTATCAGTATCCACTCAGCTGCCTCTCTCCCTGACCTAACCCCATTGATTTGTAACGATCCAAGTCTGAGGAGATGTGTGAAGCAATCAATATACTGGCAGCTCTGCAAGTGGATGCAGGGAGGCAGGGCATGAGGGTACGGTGTTTAACCCTCCCTGTCCCTGCTGTGGGTCCCACACCTCCCCAGCGCTCACGGGTCCCGCTCAGGTCCTGCTGGCCAGGCTGGACCGCCCCAGCGCTGCCCGGGGACAGATGGGTGCCTCCTGAATCACACTTGTCCCTCTGACCACACTTCCCCAGCTGAGCCGTCCCACCCGAGTGCACCACCAGCCTGGCCAGCCTCTGCCTTTGAGTTACCTCCCTTGGAGATTTGATTATGCCTGAGCAGTGGGGATGATGCCCTGGGGCTCCCCAGGTGCAGTGGCCTCCCACCCCTCTCCAGCTTCTCCCAAGAGATGGTCATGGCCCAGTGCAGGCTCTGCCCTGACCCTTGTGCCATTTGCAACCTCCTTACACACACCTGCATTATTGTTTCACCTTTCTGTAAAATCCCAGAAAGGATCCTGGGAAGAGCATGGGGAGAAAGGAAACAAAAGGGAAAAACCCCAAAAGACTCAAAAAGGCTCAAACTTGCAGAAGGGTGAAGGAAACTTGGGGTAGGAGAAGGGAGGGGAAGGGGCTGCTTGTGATGCTGCAGAGCTGCCGGGCACACCTGAGGGTGCTTGGCAAGAGGAGCTAGGAGCTCTTACCCCTGGGGAGGGAGCTGAGGGGTGCTTGGCTGTAAGTGCTTCCATAACCCTCAGATAGAAGTGATTTTTCTGAGGCATAAGTGAATGGCAAAATAATAAACATCCTTATAACAGCAACGCTCTGGTAAATGCCTGGGGCCATGGAGGTGCTGGGGCAGGCAGCCTTCCCCGCAGCCAGCAGCAGGAGCAGAGCCCCATCCATGTGGTTTCACCAGGGAGTCATGGCCCAGAGAGCCTGGCCAGGATGACAGGGTTAAACACCCGCTTCGGGGCAGCCCTTGGCAAGTAGAGAAGCTGCTTTTCAGGACCTGGCCCAACTCTACAGCTGGTTGTAAGTGCAAAGCCACCGCAGTGTAGGACTGAGTACCATGAGTCTGTGTTTTGGTGTGACATGAACTTGATGCCTTGCATGATGGGTTCGGTGCTGTGTGTCCTCACCAGCCTGGAAACATGACTGCAACTTGTGCAGAGGCACTGGGGCTGCTGGAGAGGTAATGAGCTCCTGTGCCAAACCTGTGGAGCTTTGCACCTGAAGCAGCACGTGCCTGGCCAGGCGAGGGGCTTGCACCAGGACTTGACCGTGTGCAGGGAGAAGGGAGCAGGTCTCCAGCCCAGATCCCTTGAGAGGGGGCCGGGAACCAGCCTGGACATATCGTGCCCTGCCAGCTGCTGCCAAGGGCTCTGCCTTCACCTGCCAGCATGTTTTCTCCCTCCATCCCAGAGCCCAGGGTCTATTCCACCCGCCCCCCCCCCCCCCCCCCCCCCCATAAGCTTGGTCTGACAGAGCCCTGCTCATTGTGGTGCAGGGACAGGCTTGGCTGCATCAGGAACAGGGAGCAGAGTGCTGGGAGACCTCTCCACCGGGCAGGAGATAACAAGCCAGGTCTTTGGGAGAAACAAAGTAAAGTTCATGGTGGTGTCTGAGGGGCATGAGGCTGTTGCAGGCAGAGGGAAGCGCTGCTGCTGCCCATGTGCTGCCTGTGCTCTGCAGTGTTCTCATCAGGATGCTGCAGGATGGAAGGCACAGAAGTCCCCACTGACTTTGTTACAGTAACAGAGACTGAGCCTCCTCTAGCAGGGAAATGCTCTTTAGCTGCATTAACAGGCTGAGATCTGATGGGAAAGATTAAAAAAATTGGTGTCCTCCACATCACTCACCTGAGACTCTATCAGACTTGCCACAATTAGGAAAAGTCACATCGAAGGCTTCATTTGTAAAGGACCAAAATAAGAGAAAACATTTGGCCCAGAGGGAAGCAGAGAAGGAATTTAAGCTGACTCTCATCTTTCATCATTTGCCTTCTCCTGCTCCTGTCTTGGCAGCCCCAGTATTTTGCTTTGTCTCCTTCAGGTGACTAATCATTAGACTAATTAGTTGCTAATCAATGTTTAATTAAAACTTAGTTGTTAATTACTGGAGGTGGTACTGTAGGTTGGATATGAAATGTTATGAAAACATTTTTAAGGGCAGTTTATGGGAAGCTGGCCTCCCTTGTCTCTGGTGTGTCCCTTGGTCAGGGTCCCCCCGGGGGCCTGATATCCTAATAGAAATGGGATGGGGACTGATATCCTAGCAGAATTGGGATGGGGGCTGTGGGTGTAACACACCAGTATGGCATCACTGCACCCTGGAGTGCCTGCTGCCTGCTCTCTGGAGCTGGCTCCATCACCTGGGACCGGGCCATGGTGTGGGTGGCTCAGGAGCATCCCTGACACCTTCCCGTGGAGCAGCTGGGGAAGGAGGTGCATGGGCAGCCCCAGGCAATGGGTGACATGGAGAATGTCCCTCCTGGTTCCCTGTTGGGATGGGAAACAGTCAAAGCAAGGTCCCAGTGCCCTGCCCAGGGCTGCAAGCCCCTTGGATGTTGGGTCCCGGCTCTGGGAGCTGTGTGAGCATTTGGAATGCTGACGAGCATCCAGCCAAAAACCAAGTGCAGTGGTGTAGCTACCATTCCTGTATCTCCCTGCTCAGCCTCCATCTGTTCCCTTGAACCTTCCTGAAAGCTGAGGCCGGGCAGCAGGGCTTGTCTCCAGAGAAGGAGGTTTTGTTATGCACATTTTGCTTCGTGCAAGTGCCTGGAGGTTTTTTATGCACGATCCATTGAAAAGAGCCCGTTAAATATTCCATCAGTGACGTATATGTAGGTCACCCAGGTGTGCTGCTGCCTCCAGGTACCAGCTCATTTCAGCCCTTGGTGAGGAGCCTGTGTCTGCTCATTAATTCTGAGGTGGCTTCTCCCTCCCCCTGTCCTGGGTCAGGGGCTGGGGGGACTGGTGTGCCTGGCTGGGAGCTGGGGCTGGCCCTGTGGGTCTGGGGGCTTTGTGCAACCCTGGAGGGATCTGCAGGGCTGGGGGTACCACGTCTTGTTCAAGGGCCCTAAACTCCACTCCGTAGAGTGGGCACCTGTGAGAGGGGGGCCAGGGAAGCACCCCCAGGCTGGGGCAGGGGACCCCCAGGACCCCCATGCAGAAGAGCTGTTGCCTCATCTCGGGGTGGTGTGGGACCCCCCCTCCTCAGGGGCTGGGCTGTCCCGGTGGGGAACAGGCACTTTGCAAGTGCTGTACATATGCTAATGACGCAAATTACATTCTTTCTGCTCTTTACATTCCTTATTTCACTTTACTTGTCATTTTATGACTCGTTTTAATTTCTTGAGAGCAGACCCGTAGGATAATAAGGTCTGGTGCTGCAGAGGGTCCCGAGGCAGACACTGTGTCTCCATCCAGACAGAGACGCTGGGAGCACTGCTAATGTGCCTGCGTCTGGATCAAGTGGTGGCATGTTCTTGTCACCTGGGGAAGAGCAGGGAGTTTCTCTGCAGAACCTGAGAAGTTGGGCAGCTGGACAGGAGCTGATGTCCTGGGGCCCGTGGGAGAGCCAGCTCCTGGCCTCTCTGCTCAGTGTTTCCCTTGTTCCTCCTCTGAAAATGGGCACCATTTCAAGGGGTCACTGAGCCCAGCTGGGTCCCTGTCACCTAGATGGCGTTTGCTGCAGAGATGGGTGCTGTGAGGTGAGGGGCAACTCCAGAGCTCTCCTGACTGAGGCACTGGAGAGTCTCAGCCCTCCTCAGGGCGATGTCCCCATCCCGGGCTGTCCCTGGCCAATTCCTGTGCCTCCCTCCAGCTGTGAGCCAGGACTTGTATCACTCCCCACACTGACTTACTCTGGCAAGTGTGGGCTGGGGTGCTGCAGGGCTGGGGAAGGCGAGTGTACAGGTACACTTTTTGCTTGCTTGATGCCACTGGATATGGGGTTTTTTTTGAAAAAAAATTATCTTTTCTCCCATTGCTAGTTAGACAAAGATGCTGACAATGGACCAGGGTTTTGGTGATTTGGATGGTGACAATGCAAGGAAATGGAGCTATGTTTAGAAATAATTGCTTTGTCTTTTGCAGAGGTATTAGTGCTTCCATGCTGGCAGTTACAGGAATTAGCTGAAGGTATTGGTGACATAAATACAGAAGCAAAATTATTGCTGCTTATAATCACTTTCATGTGTGTAAGAGAGAAAGAGAAATTATCAGGGCACAAAGAGGAGAAGGAAACAGGGAGCCAGAGGGGCAGGAGCTCTGGGGTCTCCAGTACAAGGCTGGTACATCCCTGGGCTCTGCTCTGGAGGCCAGAGACCCTGCGACTGTGGTGCTGGGGTGTTGCTGGTGCAGCTCTGTGTCAGCCCTGGTGACTCCTGCTTCATCAAAAAGAGATGCTGGCTCTGCCGTGGGGCTGAGTCCACCTCTGCGGGCAAAGTCCCAGGAGAGACCCACAGCACCAGGGCTGCTGAATGGTACCTTCCATGGGCTGGGTTTGGTCCTGAGGGAAGGTGGATTACTGGCAACGGCTTGGCTGGATGGGAGCTGGGGCAGATGGAGTCGCCCACCCTGAAGTGAGGCCTGGGGGGCTGAAGAGGTCCCCCCTGCTGCTAGCTCTGGGGGAGGCAAAACAGGCCGTGCCCATCCCAGCAGACACCCAGCCCCTGTCAGTTGCCGGTCAGGCAGCCAGCCTGGCGAGCCATCTGGGAAGCAATCACGGGATTTTTCTTAACAGTAGCAAGTGGGGTTCAATATTTTGCTTCTGGAAAATCATTAACCATCCAAGGAAGGAGTCGGGTTGTAGGGACAAGCACAGAGTGGTTCTGGATGAGTGGCTGCAGGCAGCGTGGTTGAGCTGCAGCAGAGAAACTCGCTGTGCCGAGGGCATCATTGCTGCGGTGTCCCAGCCGCCACCCTGCATGGGTGGGAAGGTGGCCTGGTGGCATCCGGATGGCATAATCCATCCCACATCCCGGCTGGCACTCAGCTGGTGCAGGGACACAGCCTGGTGAGAGTGCAGAGGTGGCTGCCAGCCCTTGGAACCAGAAAGGTCTTTGCAGCCCGGAGAAACTGAAGAGCCACAAGCATGGAGCGTGTGAAAATGAAATGGTGGGATCCTCCTGCAGTGCAAAAGGTGCTTGATGTGGAGAGGCTGATTCGTATAAGCAGCACCAGAGGGATGCACAGCCAAGGCGAAGGTTCCCTGTGGCAATGTCCACCTGTCCCAGGATCCTGGTGCGACCAGCCCAGGCTCCTCTGTGAAGGGAGGTGCGAACTGGGGGGATTTAAGAAGTTGCAACATTTAGGCAGTTAAAATGGGATCATGTGTAAGGTTGTAAACTGAAGGCCCCACACAGATGCGGGTGCTCACTGGCAGAGCGGCAGCCCCACGTGGAAGTGGCTGTGGATGGGAGTGGGAGGATCCTCCTGTGGAAGAGCCAGCATAGCCCCTCAGGAGGCTGCTCTCCTCTGGATCGTGGAGCTGCTGCTCTGTTGGGAGCACCTGGGGATGCAGTCACGGCTCCAGCAACGCTCTGCTCTCCCACTATTTGTTTCTATCCAGCTCCGGTTCCTTGCAGGCAGCATCCTCCCTCATCCCTGCCCATTCCTTGGTGGCAGGGCTGGCTGCGAAAAGTAAAGTCAAATGTTGGGAAGGAACAGATCTCTGATGAAACAAGGCCATTCATGCTTTCAGATATTAAATTCCATGCAGAATATTAAATAATTTCCTCTTCAATGATCCCAGTAAATTTAATTAGCTCTTGTTCCCCTGATAGAGTTGTCTCCACAATCCTGAAGCACTGTGTTTGGAGCGAAGGGGAACTCTGCTCCTGTTTGAAGCACTGCCTTCCCGCAGTGTACACACTGCAGCTGCTGCCCCAGGAGAGCGGACCCTCGGAGGCCACTGCATTTCTGTCCCTACCGCCACCTCCCCGCTCTGTGCTGGAGCTCCTTTGGAGCAGGATCCCGGCTCCAGCTGCAGCAGTGGGGAGGAGTGGGCTGGCGTGTGGAAGCCCTTTCCTCTCCGGTCCAGCCCCTGGCAGCTGCCCTCTGGGACGTGGTTTGAGGCGGGTTTTGTAGACCGTGTTGGTGCAGCTTTGTGCAGAAGATGGTGTGAGCTTCTGTGCCTGGAGGGTGAAGGTCTGGGGAAAGGGAGGAACCTGCTCTGGGCAAACTGGGACTGGGGAAAATCAGCGGGGTTTGGGTGACTTGTCCAGGGCCTTTTCTGTGGCCACTTGAGAGCCAGCTCCCAAGCAGGGAGGGATGGAAATCACACAGGTGCTTGACTCTCTGTAGAAATGTTTGCTGGTGATGGTTGTGGGGGCTGGTTTGGGTTTTTAACTTCTAGAACCTCAGAGCAAAGAGGGAAAAAAAAAAAAAAAAAGAAATCCCTCCCTGATGGAAGCAGCTAATAGCGGGTTATGAATGTGTCCCTGGCATGGTTCATTAGCTGCCATGACATATTGAGAGCTATGAGCGGTATGATACCAGCAAATCAATTCAGAATTTAATCTGAAAAATAATGTGGGGCAGTTGGATCATGCAACACGTTACCAAATATTTCTCCTCAGCTGAAATAGAGCAGCTCTTGTCTCCCAGTGCTCCTCCTGCCTGGTTGCTGTGCAAAATGCAAAATAAATAAATAAACAAGTACCTGATTTAAAGATGATTAATTTGCATAATTAGTGCTGTGTCAAATCACTTCACTGAGGTGCAAGGCACACTTTGCTGTAGATGTTTGCATGGACATCTTTCCAGGTTTACTCAAGCTCACCTGATTTCACGTTTAACAGTCCTGTAAGGATGTAGCATCAGCATTGATGGGATTTCATGGAGTCAGAGGGGGAGGCAAGAGCCTGGAGGCTGCAGGGAGAAGCCCCTGCCAGCTTTTGCGTGCCCTGTACTGTGTTGGAGCAAATGCCCTTCCCTGAAAATATGTGCTGCAGCAGGTGGCTGTGGTCCTGGAGCCAGGAATGAGCTCAGAGCTAGCTCTGCTCACGGGCACAGATCTGTAGACTCTGGCCAACACTGGCTCCTTGGAGAGTGGCAGCGACGTGATGGCTGAATTCTGGCCATTTTGTGTCCACTTGCTGTTCACAGTTCTGCTCCAAGGATTCTTTGGGAAGGTGTTTGGGGTGGGCAGCTGGGGACCAAGCTGGAGGCGGAGGCAGGGATGGGGCCTGACCCACCATGCGTGGGAGGGGGAAGCCAGGCGTCTGAGCGGCTGGGCAGCACCCACTGTGGTGGCTCCTTTGCTTTTTACAGGACTTACCTTTCTGCAGTGTCTCCTGACATTGAGCACAGCTAATGCTGCAGACTTGATCGCTTGGCATTGGGGAAATCCCAGCAGTGAGGCCAGTGGTGCTTCCCTCCTCAGCCTCCTGCTCCCAGGCAGGGACTCGAGGTCTGAGCACAGAGATGGCTTCAGGCTCCTTAGTCTCCATCTCCTGGAACAGGGGACACGGCTGCAAAACACCCAACAGGTGAAGCATTACACTGAAGACATAAATACATTTAATGTTTTAAAACACACCGTGCTTCAGGCAGCCCTGGTTGCATGCCCTCACTCCTTCTCCCCCTGTAATGGATATCCAGATTGTTCTACTGATCTTGGCATTGTTTTAGTAATTGACTGATGCAATGCAATGTTCACTGATCTAATAAGTTTGTTAGTATAATAGAGGTTCAGGATTTTGCTGTTAATGTGCAGTGACAATTGCATTTTAGATTTGCTCATTATGTTGCATAGCTTAGCATCTATTGTAAATTATATTTAAAAAAGCATTATTTCAGAGCACATTAGCCTGGCTTTCCCTGCTCCTTTCTCCAGTGCTGGAGAGTGCTTTGCAGGCTGAGCGTGTTCATGACCAGACGTGCATTCAGCTCCTGGCTGGGTATTGCACGTTCCGCTTTGGGTTTTTTGGGTCAGGGCATCTGACACTTGCCAAAAAAAATATCTGGGTCCTGCCATGTCATCCCACCGTCTCCATTGCAGCCAAGGATGGTGCAGGTACCCGGTGTTCTGGCAGCTCTCTGGGGAAAGCTCCAGCTGGCACCATTCCCCCAGCTTTCCAGTGGGCAGGGGGCTCCGTGCCGGCCCCCCACCCACGCAGGTAGGATGGGTGCCAGTAGGTGCAGGTGAACCTCCTGGCAGAGCCAGGCTTGAGCTGCCGGTGCTGGGTCAGAGCTGAGCACACTGCAAATGTCCCCTTTTTGGGCAGAGTCATGGGGAGGGCCTGGACCTTGTTTGGCGTCTCAGAGGCGAGGGCCCCTGAGAGCTGGAGCCGTTGTGGACGTGGAGGGGCTGCCGCCACCTGGTCTCATGTCTTTTCCCGATACTGAATGGCATCTGTTGCCTAGCAGAGGTCTGCAGATCAGGGACTGGCTGCTTGGCACTGTCCTTGCTGGGGCTCCACAGGGGGAATAATGGGGATGACACGCTTGGCCCTGGGGACTGGGAGGATCCCACGTGCTGGGGTTTTGCTGTGTTCCATGTTTACAGCATCTGCGTTCAGGAAAAGCCCAAGACGGAGTTGCAACAGGTCTTGTCATCTCTTTCTTCCAGCCACGATTATGAGAAGGAAAACCTCGTTGTTAAGGATAAAAAAACCCCAACCAGCAGTAACTTAACAACTATGACTGCCTCCAAATGAAGGCCCTAAATGGCAAATAGACTGTGAAATAAGCTACGAAAAAAAGAAAACTACATATTTTTTCCAGATTAATAGCTGTTCCCTCTGGTTCATGTAACAGCCTTGCAAAAAGGCAGGGGTTTGTTGACTTGTGCTTTTTCTGACTGCTTCTCTTCCCTCCACTGCTGCTTTTGTGCGTTCACTGCCATTACCCCCTGCCTGCTTCTCCTCCTTCTCCTCCTCCTCCTCTCCCATGGCCGGCTTCAGATGCTAGCCCTCCTGGAGACCCACAGGCAGATTCCTCTGGTGGATTCCTCTCCTGGTGTTGCCCCAGCTGGGCATGCTGCTCGGATCTGGCCTCTTCCCGCTGGGCATTGCGAGGTTGCCTAGCAATCCCGAGCATCACCGCCTCTCCTCCGCTGGGTTAGCACGCGCATGCCTCCCGGTTTGCAAGGCTGCATCTCCCGAGCAGGTACCAGTTTGCATTTCTAGGAATAGGTGTCAACAGGGACCTGGCTCGGAGGCTTGAAATGCAGAGAAAATTTTGCAGAGCTGAGCTCTCCTGTCTTCCCAGTTCCTTGTTCTCCAAATCTGCTGCCTGAAGCATGTTCAGCCTCAATGAACCGTGAGAAAACAGCACAGCGGGGCATAGCAAGGAGCCATCCTGACTGAGTGCTGCCTTTGTCTGGCAGGTCGTGAGAACAGGGGCTGGTTCTCTGACAGAGCAGTGAGGCTCGGGGTTGGGTGCTTGCTGCATCCTGGAGGGCTAAAAATGTACATTTATGATACAAAATGGATGTTAAGATGTATGAGGTGCGTTTGGTGCATTTTAGAGTCCTCATTCACGATACAGCTCTGTACAGCTCTGATGATTTTCTCTAAAACGTTCCTCAAAGCCCTTGGGAGGAAAGACAAACTGTTAGGAGGGGGAGGGGGGGAGCGGTGCTTGTTTTCAGGGGGTCACACGTGGACTCTGCAGGATACTGATAATGTCTCACAGATGGACCGTGTGCTAAGTTCACAGGAAGGAAATGATAGCTTAACCAGGCAGCAGGTATTCCAGATATTTCTCAGGAGCTATAACTTACAGAGGTTCACCACAGCCTTAACTATTGGGAACCACAAATAAATCATTTGAGCCAAACAAAGGTGCTGAGCCCCGTCCAGTAACCCGGGAGGTCTGCAAGGAGCAGTTTGCTGCCACTGTGCTGTGTAACATCCCCTGGGCTGGGGTGTGTGTGTGTGTGCTCAGCTCGGCCGCACCTGGTACAAGGGACCCGTGCTGCCAGAGCGGCCACCGCTCCCGGCTGTTTCAGGGAGATGGCACTCCGCTAGCGAGCTCAGGAGAAAGGGCAGAACAACAGGACCTCTGACAGCCTGTGGTTTGCAAAATCTGGGCATGCATCATGTTCAGCCAGCTTCCTGGGGGGGGAGGTAAACAGCAGAAAAATGGGAGAGAGCTGGGAATGCCAGAGGTCTGCTCTTGCATAACGCTCAAGGAAGGACTACAGCTTCCAGCCGCTGTGGGAATGCCCGAACCACTGCCCAGAGGGCCTTAAAATTAGATGTAAAGAGAAGGAAGGGTAAGAGGCCGAGACACGCAGAGCGCTTTAGTGAACCCGGGGTACGCTGCAAGCCTACATCCCAGGGGCTGCCGGCACTGCCTCGGTTTTCCCAGTAGTTGCAGGAGGAGCAGAAACTCTCTTCCTCGCTGCCGTCCCGAGGGGCGGCTGCACCGGGCCCGGGCATCCCCCCGGCCCACGGCCCGGCGGTGGGGTCAGGGCGGCGCCAGGCGCGGGGGCTCCGCTCCTCACTCACCCGCGGGGCCAGGCAGGGGCGGCGGAGGGAAGGCCCAGGGCCGGCGGGAGCGACCCCCGCTTGGCCACGGCTGCGGTACCTTCGTGTTCGGGGCAGAAACGGGGAGGGGGGGAAAAATATGTTAAAAAAAGGCTTTCTTTCCGGCCCGGAGGTGGGAGCGCCCGCCGAGCCCGCTGCCGGGCCGGGAGCCCCTCGCTGCCGAGGGAGCAGGGCCGGGGGAGCGCGGGGCCGGGAGGTGGGACCCGGTCCCGGGAGACCCCCCCGGTCCCCGCCCCACAGGTGTCCCCGCCGGGCCTCGCCAGCCCCACGGCGGGTGGGGGGGAAGGGAAGGGGGAGGGGATCAGGCGGGGGGCGGCAGCCGCGGGGCGGGGCGGGCCGGGGGCGGTCGCACGTGCCCCCCCCGCGGCGCTCGGCGGCGGCCGGGGGCGGGCGCGCTCGCTCGGCGGCGGCTCCGGGGGCGGCGGCGGCGCGGGCGCAGCCGCGTGTGAGGCTGCCCGGTGAGGCGAGCCCAGCCCGCTGCCGCGCCGCCTCCTGCCGCCGGGCTGCCCCGGTCGCCGCTGCTCGGGAGATGCTGTTCGGCGGGCGGGGACCCGCGGCTGCCCTACGCCTCCGCGGCGGGGACCTCTGAGAGCGTGAGTTACCGGGGCGGCGGCACCCCCGCCCGGTGGCACCGGGGAGGGGAGCGGGGAGGTTGCGGGGGAGCTCGCCGGGGCGCTGGGCGGGGGGGAGCGGGCGAAGTTCTGCTGGGGTGGCCCTAGGGGGAACGGAGGGCTTCCACCGGGAGCCGCGGTGGCGGAGCGCATCGCGGGGAAAGGCTGGTGGCTCCGGGCGCTGCGGGGTGGAGCGGGGTGCGGGGTGGAGGGCCCGGTGGCAGCCCCCTCCCCAGCGCCGCTGCTCCGCTGCGCCCCGGGATGAAGTTTCGCTGCAGCGGGCGGTGCCGGTTCGGGAGCCTGAGCTGGGCTCCGGTAACGGAGCCCGCCCGTTCGTAGCGTCTCCTCAGGCTGGGGTTGGCTGCGTACTTTGCTTGTGGAAGGATGCTGCCCCAACTTCTCGTTAAGTTTGCATTGTAGATTCTTAACGGATGTCTTAATTAGGTGCTGTTGTTAACAGGCTAATTAAAATCACGCCCTCCAGGTGAAGGTAAATTGTAAGAAAAAGTTGGGTGACATGGAGTCTGGATTGACAGGGTGAGGGAGGAGGAGGCGGAGGAGAGGCTCCCGCTTGGTGGCCGGCCTTGGGGAGCGGGCAAAGCCGCAGGCGCAGAGCTTGGCCCCGCTGCCAACGGGCAGAGCCAGGCGAGCATGGCAGCTTTCCCTGGCCTTGTCCTTTCCTGAATTCCAGCCTGTCTTCAGGAATTTCATTGCAAGGCGAGCTCGTAGTGCCAGCGTGGGGGGCTCATGTGTGGGGAGGGATGGATGGAGAAGGCCTTTCGGAGTCACCTGCTTTATTTCTGTCGTGTGTCAAAATGCACAGTGCCATCACCCAGCACCCCTATGCCAGTGGTCCCCCGTCGGTGCATGTGCCAGGAGGCTGCACGGCACACAGCATCATGTCCGCACGCTTAAAGGCAGATGTCTGAAGTAAACAAATGTGGCATGGGGGTCTGGGAGCAGCTGTGCTGCCCAGGAGCTGGGCAGGCCCTGCGTGGGGATGGGCAGTAGGCTGGCAGGAGCTGGGGGCACGGAGCTGTCCCTCTGGCTGGAGCAGCCTCGAGAACTCTGGGATTGCTTCGTTAGTGCCTCTGTGTGTGCGCAGGCGGAGGGATGGCGGGGGGTGGGGGGCAGAGCAGGGAAACAGGGATTTCTCAGCTTTTCACTCCAGTAAGCATGACATTAACAACACAGACTATTTTTGGTTGCCTTTCATGAAGGTTTGAAACTTGCTCTCTGCCTCCATGGAAGCCTGGCCTCGGGCAGGGTGGCTCTTGCCACCTGGGTTTCTGTCCTGGGGGGCACAGCCCAGGGTGGCTGCAGGTTGCTGTGTGCTGTGGGAGGCTGCAAGGCTGGGGAATACCTTGCTCTTTTTCGCCTGCTAATTCTGCCCAGTCTTCTCCAGGGTGTCTGGGGCTCATGATGTGTCTCACAGTGTGTCGAGGGTGTACTCCGCTGCCCTGGTGTTATTTGCATTCTAGCGGTACCAGAGGCTGCAGCCAGTCTGGAGGCCTCGCTGTGCTGGGTGTTGTGCAAGCAGAGATGAAGGCACTCTGTTCCCCAAAGAGCTTCCTGGTTTCAGGCTAAAATGGTTGAGGCGTGATAATGCCTCACAAAGCAAGAAATTAAGGCTATTTTTCTGGATAATAGATGGAGAAAGAGCCTGGAGCTGATAATTTTTGTGGAAGGATGATTGCAGTGGGTTGGGGCTGGCAGGGCTGCCCAGATCTGGCCAGTCGTTGGGAACTGGTTCTTGGCTCTGGGGAGCTGTGGCGAGGTCCTGCTTGTTATTTCATAGGAAACACAGAAGGGTGGGGTTTTTTTTTCACCCCTTTCCTTTGAAGTGATCTGTGGGATTGTTCAGCACCACAGAAAGCCTTGGCACAAGGGCACACAAACGCTTTGCTGCAGCATTAGGTAAACCTTTACCAGGGTTAAGGCAGTTGCTTTTGGGGCACGGCTGTGTGATCCTGCCATGGGCACAAATTTCATGTAGCGAGCTGAGGGGGTGGTTTTGGAGCACTGAAGAGGGGAGCTCTGGAGCCCACAGGCCAGCTGGCTGGTGAGCTGCTGTGGCCGTGAGCCCAGTGCCAGGTACCCAAAGGGGCACAGAGGGACCAGGATGTGACTGGGAAACCCCTAGCCTGGCGGCCGCAGCTCTCACTCCTTCCCAGCAGTTTAGGGACTGCATGGGGACAGATGTCGCAGTGCTGGTTGTGCTGAAGGAGCTGTCACCGATGGACATCTGTGCCGGGAGCCTGCACAGCATGAGGCAGCGCTGCCAGGAGTGCGAGGCTGGTGTTGATCGTGGGTACTCCTGTGCTCAGCCGCAGGGCTGCTGCGGTGCCCGTCCATTCCCTTCCCACTGTTCCTGAGTGAGAGGGACCTATGCAGGCTGGGAGGATGATTTTTAGGATGCTGACCTTTGTTGCATGTGATGCTTCTTTTGGAAAACTGGCTCCTCCAGCTTTCCTTTCCCAGACCTGGCCAGTCATGCATGCTCCATATGTTCCCAGCTTACAGTCCTTTTATGACAAGGGCTGAGATTTTTCTCTCTTTTCAAAATAAAGGACCTCTTTCCCAGTTGCACTTATTTCTCCATCTCCCATCACTAGAACATGTCATCCTTAATTAAGGTGTTGATGTCCCAGGCGGTGGGATGGCCGGGCAGGCTGCACACTGTGTTTGCCAGTGGTGGAGCCCGTCTCTCCGTGCTGCTGATGGTTGCTGATGCTTTGCCTCCCTGTCCTGCAGAGCAGGTTTCTTCTTTCCTGCCCTGGGTGGGATGGTTGAGCTCATTTGCCATGACGCCGGAGAGGGATCCCCAGACTCCCTAGCCGCACAGGAGCGCAGGAGTGGGGCTGGAGCCATGTGCTGGCTGGGTTTGGGTGCTCAGGGGGGATGCAGGTGTCCCTATGAGATTAGTGTCTCAAGCAGCTCGTCCAGCATGGGCCGTATTTGCTCATTCAGTGTATAAATAAAGGTTTTTAAGTGTATGCATTTACTAAATTAGTTTGTCGTCACAATTTTTTAAATGGATCAGCTGACGGTAGATAAATCCCTCTGAAGGTTATTGAGATAATAAAAGGCATGAGAGAAGTTCCTTAATTTATTTGAGTTCTCTTTTAATTTACAGTCTTACAGGGTGAAAGTACACTGAATAATTAGTTCTTATGACTGATCTGCTTTTTTCATACAACTGCGGAAGAGAAAGGGGAGCTGGTGGTGAGGTTTGAGACCAAGCTCGCAGAGAGGGGTTGAGCTGGAGGTGGTACAGCTGCAGCCGTGCGGTGCTGGGAGCCTGGAGCTCCTTGGGCATTGCTGCAGAGGTGCTGGGGTGGATCGGTTGGCAACGTCTGTCCTCTTTGCACATCTGGAAATAAGAAAGTATGGGAGGCTGAGGTGCCTTTCTTGAGGTTGTGGAGTGAGTCAGTGTCTCAGCTGGGTTTGAAAGGGGACCTGCAGAGCAGCTTGCTTTCACGTGGGTCCAAATGCCTTTTGCTCATTGGCAATGAATACAGTGAAGTGGAAAGGAGACATACTTGCAAGCGTGTGAGCTGACAGGCTTCCCACTTATCAGCCTAGAGCTCGTGGTGACCTGCCCCAGCCCCTCTCCTGCCCCGGCTGCTGCTGGCTGTTGGCTCAGGGGGATTTGCTGCTCTCAGGACCCTTGGGGAGCAATCGCACCCTGCCAGTGGGCAGGGCAGCAGCCCCAGCTGAGAGCTCTGGTGCTGCCTTCCACCAGGATTCTACTTCCCTTGCCAGGCTGGGATGCTCAGGGCTGCCGCAGCAGCTCCTTTTTTCCTCTCTAACCTTTCACAGTACAGGCAGGGCCTGTCATCGGTGCTGTTCCAGGGCCTTCTGCTGGAATCATCTGAGGTATTTTGGGATGTACATTCTTGCAAATTAATTGACAGGCTGAGATACCAGATGAGGAAGCAAAATTTTCTTCTCCGTTATTTCATTATGTATTGAGATTAAATTTTTTTTGAAACTTTATTTTTAATAAACCAATCTAAAGCTAGCTCTCTCCTTTGCTCAGCTCACACTTGGATGCTCCAGGCATCATTGTGTCTTCCAGACTAGACAAGATTGAATTTCTAATGGGTAGAAATAAGCACACAAGCATGGGATCCTTTTTCATGTTTCTTTATCCACTGCGTACATGGCTGCCTGGCACGGATTGTCCTGCCAGTGGCTCATGCCTGTCCCAAGCTTTGCTGGGAATGATGCCATTCCCTCATTGGCATCTCCTGACCTCACCTCTCAGCCCCAGACCACAGGCATGCCTCGGCAGCACAGCAGGGTCCGTGCCATTTTAACCTCCTCTGTGGGGCATCCCCCCGGCCAAGCCCCCTTGTCCCAGTGCCACCCACGCTGCTGCCCAGAGCTCCCTTTCAGGCTGTGCTTTCCCTCTGTGGCTCTTGCTGTGTTCCTCGGGCCACTGCGGCAGGAGAGCTGTGATTTTATTTGCAGCCGTGGCACACAGCCGTGCCGCTGGCAGTGAGGTGTGACAGCTGGTACGCACGGGACCCCGGCTGGGGAGCGCTGGGGAGCACAGGGGCAACGGGGCAGCCTGGTGCCTTAGCCATGGGTGTTGCTGTTGCATTTTTTTCTGTTGCTTTTTGGCTTTACTGCTCAGAAACTCTTTCTGCTCCCGTAAGCTTCCTGGGCAGAGGGTGTCTGCGGTGCTCAGTCTCTGCTGCGCTGCACCCTCGTTGCTTGCAGGGGCACTTGGGGCTGCAAGGATGGACCCTGCAGTGGCAGGGAGGGATCTGGAGGGTTTCATTGCTGGGAAAAGCTGGTTTCTCCCGGCATTTTGTTGTTGGTTTTCCCAAGCAATGAAGAACCGCATGCTCATGTGGGCACTGCCAGGCTGCCTGCGCCCCTGCTGCAGGGATGTTTTTTTAACTGGGAAACTTAAAAAAACCAACAACGAAAAAGGCTTTTTTGTGATCTCTGCTGGCACTGCAGTGGGGTGTTGGGATGCTGCCCACAGCCCCCCAAGGCCTGGGTGGGGATGGTGGCTGCCGAGCCCCAGCCAGTTCCTTCCCCTCCTGGCCGTGCCACGGTGCCTGCTGTGCTGTGGTGCGTGATGTGCCCTCCCAGCTGCACGGCTCTACCCAAGCAGGGGGCAGGTGAAAATGGTATTTCAATATATAAGAGGACCTGGACTCACTGGGGTTTGAGTGGAGCTGCTGATGCTCCCTTTGGGCAATCTGGTGGATTCCGGATTTCTTGAAACTGGAAATCTGGACTTTCTGAAAAATGGCTTCAGTTCTGTAATCTGCTAAAATCATCTTAAGGAATCTGTGAGCAGGGCATGTGCATGGCCAGTGCTCAGACAAAACAGATTTATTGAACCAGAGGAAGTCATTGCAACTAAAATTTGTGGAAGCGATAAAACAACTTTTGACAACTGGCTCACCTCCTCTGCAGCCGGGAGAGAATATTTTCCTCTTGTCGGATCGATAAACAATTAATTCTAAAGCAGGGAGCTGGAGAAAAAGGGAGACTTTTCCAGATTTCTAAACTCTTAATCAAGCTCTGGGTAAAACATAGATGTGAGAATCTGAGACCTGCTGATAAAATCTTGACCTTGATAACTGGTTCCTCGATTCCTGGTCCACAGACGATACTGTCTTTGCTGAATAAATCTACTTTTAACTATAGAACTTGTTCCTAGGTATTTATACTTCCAATGTGTTTAATGTAGCCTTACTTAATAATCTGCTTCAAAATGCTGACCTTTCCTCCACATTTTAATTGAATTCTAATTTCCATTCAGAATCAGCTTAAATTAAATGAGTTTAAAAACATAGTAAATAATACATATAATTCACTTACTCTTACCATAAGCTGTGAAAATAAAGAATCCAAATCACTATTTAAACCTGCACATGGCACATCCTTCTTGTTGGCAGAAGCCCTGGCATCCTTTTGCTAAATGGGATGTCTTTGCAGATTGACCAGTAAGAAAGAGAAATTAATTTTAAGCCAGTAACCAGAGTCCAGATGGAAATGCAATAGCATGCCATCAGTTGGCAGTGCTGTGCCAGGGAGTTTGCCTCGTGGCCAGCAGCGCCAGCTGGAATCGGCCCCTGTGTGAAGGTGTGGCCAGGTGCTACCTGTTGCAGGGCAGATGTTGGGGTGAGCAGTGGTGCTGGTCCTCGCTGCGGGCAGCCCGGGGTGGCTGGATGGGTGACTCCCTGCCCCACATCCCTGGGGTGGATGGAGGAAGTCAAGGCGTGCTCCTCATCCCACCTGTGCCCTGTTTCCCGCAGTGCCCTGGGGTGAGGGTCTGCCTCCCGCGTGAGGCTGCAGGCAGGGGACGAGGAAGGGAGCAGTGGCTCCAAGGCAGTGATGGTCACAGTAAACCCATCCCCTTTGGCGGATGCTGGAGCAGGGCAGTGGGGAAGGTGCTGCGTGCTCTTGGGAAGTGGTGCAGTGTTGACTGATAGAGCCACTGCGACGTCTGGGTCCCCACTGGGTGGGTTTGGGTTTGTGTGCCCAGCTGGGCTCAGGGAGCTTTTGGTGCCTTTTTCTTTGGGGCTCAAATGGTGTGCGGTTGCAGTTGGGTGGTGACAGTGCTGGTGTGCCATATCTCTGGGTTTGGGAGGCCCCAGGTCACTGGGAGTGCTGACAAACCTTTGGGCTCTGGCAGATCATCTTTGCTGCTGTGACTGATGGAAATCGTGGGTTTTAATGACACTTCCCCAAACAGCATTTGGGTCCATAACACCTGATGGGTGCGGCACTGTCAGGCTGTGGATGCGATCAAGCATTGTCTGTTTGCAGGCTGAGAAGGTCTGTTTGCCCTCCGGGAGTTACTGGGGTTGTCTGAGAGCCTGTTTTGTGGGAAAAAGGGATTACAGACCTCTCACAACTTGTGGTTTGGTTTCTGGGCACCGAAGGACTTTCTGCCGTAGCACTGTAGCAGGCATCAAACTGGTGTGAGCTGAACTGGGGGCAATGCTGCTTTTGGCTGCTTTCTGGGCCCTGGGAAGGTGACCCCCAAGGCTGGGGTGTCAGAGTCCTGGTGCTCGTTCCCCTCTCTGGCAGGTGTGGGGTAGGGGCTGCGGCACTGTCAGTGTGGGGCTCTGCGTGCAGCTGTGGCTGTTCAGTGCATACAAATGGTGGATGCTGCTGGAGAACATCGCTCTGCGCTGAGGGGCTCTGCAGGCAGCCCAGGTAATCTGCACGTCAGCACATCGCTGCTGCAGTCGCCCAGAGCCGTGCTACAGCCGGGTGCTTCCGCTGCGCTTGGGAGGCTCTGGCAGTGCCACGGTGGGAGGACATGCTGGCAGTGTGCTAGTGTGGTCTGGCAGCAGCACTGCTGGGGGTCTTCCCGTGCCCCCCGTGTGAGAGCAGGGCTCGGGGTGCAGCCACAGGAGCCCCCAGAGTGCGAGTGGGCAGGCATTGCACGGGAGGGCTTTTGCAAGGCAGATCTGCCTGGGAAGGTGCTTCATGGAATATGCAAATCCTGGTATGGAGAGAGGCCTAAATCATTATACACATAGCCAAGATTTTTTTTAAATAAAGCTATCTACAGTATATTGCAGAAGTAATTAGGAATCCTGAGCTGGCTGTATCTCGATCTTTATAGCAACATAGCTGATAAAGCATGATTCAGGGACCTCGTTATCTTTTTTTAAAGAAGTTTTTATTTAACTTCCGTGAAGTTGCCATGGTTACTCCTGTGCATGGCTTCCCTGCTTCTCTTGCCTTAAGTGCAGCTGCTAGCGTTGAGAATTAAAACGTCTACATTTGGAGCAGCCCTGGCCTCCCCCTGCTGTAATCCTGGCTGTGCTCTCAGGGGGAGGCTGCGGTTCAGGAGCCTCCGCCATGCCGACCCTGCAAAAGGCATTTTCAGCTCCTGTGCTTGAGCTGTTTGGCTTAGTAAAGCCTTGCCTTTCCTGTGCTAAACAAACAGCAGGAGGAATTTGGAGGGTGCATTTGGGTCCCCGTCAGTGTGGGAAAGAGACACTCGTGCTCCCTGACCCGAGCTGCCTCTGCAGCCATGCACCTCGCGTGGCCATTGCTCTGTGTACGCTGTTGCATGCTAAACGGTGTTAATGGCCCTGTTCATATCTCTGATGTCCAAAACCAGGGCTGGAGCCCTGGCTCCTTGTGCGGGATAGAGGAAACCTCACTGCTGCTGGAGCTGCTGCCTTCTGCCGCGCAGCCTCTGCCCTTGTACCAGTGCTGGGAGCACTGGTTTTGGAGTCTTCTGCACTGCATTTGGCTGCTGCCAGGGGTATGGTGGGGAGGACGCTGGTGGTTTTGTCCAGGTGTGGCTGTGGACACCCCACGCTGCAGCCCATGTCCCAGATCAGGGCTGCAGCCCATGTCCCAGATCAGGGCTGCAGCCCATGTCCCAGATCAGGGCTGCTGGGATAGCCCAGGGTGGCTGTGCCATGGTGGCTACATCAGCGCAGGTGGCCTCTGGCTTCTCCTTTACTTTCTCGGTGACCCTTGGGGCCCTGGCAGCCCTGTGAGCGGGTGTTGTGGGATGCTGCAGTGCCTGTAGCATGCAGGAGCCCCCTTGCAGCTACCCCCAATGCCAGCTGGGGACTAGGGACATGCTGGTCAGGCACTTCTCCTGCAGGGGATGTGCCACCTTGGGCCCCCATCACTGTGTAGCCCCCATGTGCTGCGGGAGAGTTTTCCTTTGGTGCAGGCAGGGGAAGAGGGCTGCTCCACCACGGGCGGCAGCAAGCTGTTGGTGACAGAGATTAAGTGGCTTGCATGTGAGATTCCTGTGATGTGCTGTGGATGCACGCCCGCTGTGCATTGGCACAGCCTAGGAAGTTCCCTGCTGTGTGACACAGGGCTCTCACGGGGCGCAGGGGGGTCCGGGGCTGCCCGTTTGTCTCTGAGCGAGGTGGGGGAAGGTGTCTGGAGGCACTGGGAGCAGGGACCAGCACCCTGGAGTCCTGGCACGCTGTATGTTTTGGCTAATAAGGGTCTCGCTATCTGGGAGTTAATGGAGGCAGGAGGTTTAATGAGTCCTCTTCTGATCCTGCACTGGGAGGCTGCGGATGCAGGCCCAGGGAGCTGAAGTGGGGTATGAGATCAGTTTCCGTGGTGATGGCCGTGACATAAGACACCAACAGGAGATGTTTTGTGATAACAGCTCTTGAGCCAGGCAAACCCAAGAAGTTGGGGAGCTGAGAAGGCAGCAACTGCCCCCAGCCAGCCCAGGGACTGAGTGCTGGGAGGGATGCTGGAGGGTGAAGAGCCTCCAGAATCGAAAAATCAATATTTGAGCAGTTGTTTGATGGGAATGAGAAGCCATGCCGCCTTCTCCTGCCGACGAAGGGCTTTGATTTCTGCTGGCAGAGGCATTTGGGTCTTGCGGGTGCTTTGCGCTGCCGCTCTGATCCGCTGTGCCGCTTCCCATCCCCGCGGCGCTGGCCAGGTAATGAGGAGCCCTGCGTTGGGTGGGGATAATGGCCATCTGTCCAGGGCAGGGCTGAACTCTGTCCCCATTATGTCTGTCAAAGTTTTGTCAAGCTTCCCCTCCTGCTCCTCTCGGCATTTTTAAGCAGTGGAGGGTGGGAGTGTGTGTAGGAGGTGAAGCCGCACCAGAAATAATTCTGCGCGTTAAGGGGTGCGAGCGGCGCTGCGGGAAGGCACCTCTTCCTGGCAGCCCTGCTGCTGGCCTGCCGGCTGTTTGCCTGGTTCAAAAAGTCCCCCAGATGAAGTGAGCAGCTTCTATTTGTTTGTCTCCCCTTTCTTCCTCCTCCCTCCCTGTTATTTCTTTCTTTTTTCCCTTTTCCGTTTTCCTTCCTGATGAAAGATTTTCTTGCAGTGTCAAGGCAATGTGACCTGGTTCCGTAATAAAGAGGAGGCTTATTAGAATTAAAGCCCAACAGTGTTAGAAAAGCAATCTTTGCAAGATTGAGGCCATGAGGGAATTGTAAATTCTCAGCAAAGACCTCATTTATAGACTGGGATGAAAACACATGCGCATGCATGCACGCACCAAAGCCTTGCACCGTGAGGGGACATCTGGTTTTGAGGAGAATTTAGGGGAGGACAAGGGAGCGGAGCAGCACTTGGGTCCCCGTGGATTTGCCTGGGATCCTCCTGTTGGGCAGGCACATCGGTGGCTGCGCTCGCTCTGTGGCCTGGGCGGCCCCATGAATATCCCTTGGGTTTAGGTTTGTTTTCCTTGTTCTTCTGGGGGCACCCTCCCCGCACCCCCCGCATCCCTGTGCATCCCCTGCCAGCATGGCCACCCACCCACCGCGGCAGTGTGAGCAATGACAGCCAGCGCGGGGTGTACAGCCAGTGAGTCAGGCTGCCTGGGCTCCCCTGGTGACTCTTTGGCTCCATGCCAGCCCTGAGGGATGTGGGGCTGCTCTGGCTGCTCCCCACAGAAGTTTCCCTTGGGGTATGATGGATGCTGGGTTGGTGCCAGAGTCGGCATGGAGAGCCAGGATGGGGTATCCCTTCCTGGAGCGAGGCGTGCTGGCTCTGCGGACCCCTCGGCTGGCACTTGCGGTGGGTGCTGTCTGTCAGGGCTGCTCCCTGTACATGCAAGCAGGGCTCGCAGTGTCTTGCAGTGCAGACCAGCACCCGTGGCCTGGCTGTGACTTTGGCCTCATCCTGCACAGAGTGTGTTTCCCTCCTGCCTGCCTCTTTGGAGCACAGATGGGACTTCTCGTCTGTGCCCGGGGAGCCGCCGAGCACATTGCGGTGCTGAGGGAAGAGGGCTGTGGTGGGGAGCAGGTGAAGTGACCCAGCTGCCCTTCAGCAGCTCCCCTTTCTCTGTCTTCATCCTGCTGTTTTTTTCTCCAGGGCTGTGGCTGCGGCAGGGGCTGCCAATGTGTTACCATGGCTGGCTGCGGGGAGTGAGTGTGGAGCAAGCAGAAGAGCTGTCAGAAAGGCCCCAGAGCTCCCGCTGTCCCTGGAGCAGCAGTCCCTGCCATTCCCCACGGTGGTCTGTTGTCATGATTTGCTGTTATCTGTCTAATTAGAAAGTAAGCTCTCCTGGCAGGGAGCTCGGCTGCTTCTCTGGCTCTAAGTGCCACACACACCTGTGGTGCAGTAGAGATGAGGATATCTTAAGCAGTGAAAGGGGAGGGCTGATATGTGAGTGTTCATCAGCTTGTCTGCCTGAAGTCGAGGCTGTGGGAACCCACGCTGCCCAGCTGGCATGAGGGAGAGCTGCCCAACACTGCCTGGCCGAGGGGAGGGGGCTGCTGGCAGCTGGGGACGCTGGGGTTCCTGCTCAGTGATGCCTGAGGTCAGTGGGGGCCTCTCAGTAATGAGGATGCCTAGAGCTGGTGGAGCCAGGTGGCCTGAGCTTGGTGCTGCCAGGGAAAGAGCTGCCACTTCCCGCGGATTTGTGTCCCGGTGCCTGTGGCCAAGGCTTCCCTGCTGCCTTGCCTGCCAGGCCACTGGCGAGCCCTGCTGCTTGGGTAGCCAAGGGGCTGGCTGCACCGGAGGGACAAATACACGTGTGACAGTGGATCCTGCCAATGGATGGGACATTGGGGATCGTTTTCTCCCAGGTCTCACACAAGTGCGGGGGGAAATGCAGGACAGTTCAGTTCAGCTGTGCTGTGTTCCCGTGATCTATGGTGTGCAGTTCAGCTATAGCCTTTGTTGTCACTTCTGCTCCTGGGTATTTATAGCCAGCCAGAGCTGCGCCCAGCCCCGTGCCTGCCTGGCGGCGCTGCTCCCTCTGCACGTCAGTGCTTCTGCACCGGTCCGGGGAGGGCAGCAGGGGCTGCTGCCCTGGTGGGGGCCTCTGGACTTCTGCTTAGGGACAGCACTGGGGAGATGTTCTAGGTCAGGTTGGGATCTGGGTGCTGGTGGAGATGGGCCGTACTGATGCTGGAGGCAGGGGAGCGTGGGGCAGGGACCCCACCCCAGGGTGCTGTGTCACTGCTCTGCTGCCCCTTGAGCAGACAAACAGGGTTTGGAGCCCAAGGTGTGTGTGGGCGCAGTGGTGCCCCTTTCCAGACCCATGCTGGTGTGCCTTGTGGCTGTATCCTGCTGTGTGGCCGATGCAGCCATTCGGTCTGTCCTGCTCCAGGAGGAGCAGGGTGGCTGGGCACTGAGTGTTAGGGCTCTGGCAGGGCTGTTAGAAATGAGAGCTTCTTGTGGATGCTGCTTGGCTTGGTGTGTAGGTGCGTGGCTATGGCTGTGACCGTGGTCGCTGCAGAGCATGTGCTGTTGCAACAGCTTTGCTCTTCCCTGCAGTGATCTCCTCTGATGGGAGCTTAGTGAGGAAACTCTTGTTGCAGACTTTGAAGCCCATAGATGCTCGCTTGCTCTGCGCTGGGGGAGCCACGGCGTTAGGGGAATGCTTCAGTCCGTGACCCAGGTCTGAACCTGAGTGCTGTTTACTTCTGCTTTAGCCCTTGTGAAAGTGGTGATGTGCTCGTGTGTGTGTGGCGTTGCATATATCCTGAGATGTGACTTAGAATTTGGGGTGTACAGTGTGGTTTGGGCAGACAGGCTTTGGGAGCATCCTCATCCTCTCCCATCCTCTGAATCTGCTGCAAAGACTCTGAGGCGCAGCCTGGGGGTTGCAGAGGAGCTTCTTCCCGGAGAGGTCTAAGCAGACCTCGGCCCTGCTGCCTGGGGCCCATCGGAAGGCAAGGCTGGCTCTGCCATGTCTCCCTAACGCGCTGTTAATTTAATGTCTCTTCTAGGAGCCTTTCACTTCAGGATAAATGGTTTTTCTGTCCAGAGCCCGTGTGAGTTACTCTGATGTTTTGCTACTGAGTAGGCGTGGGTAGGGGAGAGTCGGGTATTGGATTGGGAGATAGGCAAAAGAAACAGTCTCTGGGAGGCCATCAATTTGGATTAAGCTTTGTGGACTGGGATGTAGGGTAATCATCATCCTTCATTTCGGAGAGGTAAGAAAGAAGTCAGCTTCTTTATGGATTGCTATAGCTGCAGCAGGAATTGCTGCCACCCTGGCCATGGGTATGCATCTCTGAGGTGGTGGAGGAGGGTGTAAAGCCAAAGGAATGAGCTGGCTGCAGCAGAGCACGCCAAGGCAGATGCAGCTTTGGAGGTGCGAGCCGGTGCTCCAGCCTCGCTGCAGAGCTGGGTACTGCCGCCACCTTCCTTCCCGGCTGAGGTGACCTGCCTGGGGGGCTCACTCGCTGCCACGACTGCAGGGTGCTGGAGGTGGGCGGTGGGTCCCTGGGCTGGCGGGTGTTGATGGGGTCCTGTCTGGGGGTGGGATCCCATCTGTTTCTCCTGCCATGCCTCCAGCAACAGCTGGGCTTCCTCCAGCCGTGTCCGCTGGCAGAGGCTCCCCGATGGGTGTTGGACTTACTCTTCGACCAGAGCTCAGCATCTGTCCCCCGGCACGGCACTGCAGCGGGAGGGACCTGCCACTGCCTCACTCTGTTTGTGGAGCATCTTCCACTTTCAAGTCCTGCGATGGCAGGAGTTGCAGAGCATCTCCCCAGGCCTGTTGACAGCAGTGCTCTCCAGGCATCCTCCTCCCTCTCAGCTGCCCGCGCACGCCCACGCGCAGCCAGCAATAAAAGCCTCAGCCCCGTAAACAAGGGGGAGAGGAGGAGTGATGAAATGGAAATGGGGCAGCGGTCTGAGGCGGGGGAGTGTGGGTGTGAAGCCTGAACCAGTCGAGCTGAGCTGGTGGGGCTGGTGCAGCTGGTGCGTTGCCTGCGTGCTGCCTCTGGCTGTGGTGGGGAGATGCTCGCAGGCTGGTGGGGAGGAGAAATCTGTTTTGGACTCGCTGAGCGGAAGGCCTCTCTTCCCTTTTGTTTGTACTTTTTTTTTTTTTTTTTTTTTATATCAGAGTGCTTCATTTTCCAGAAGCTGTCATTTTACATAAACCTCTCAGCGAGGTACATCCATTCCCACTGCCAAAATCTCCATATCAAACACTTGTAACATGCCGCTGAACTGACAGCCCTGACTATACATGCTCCGTGCCTTTACAAAGGGATGCTGCGTTGGTGAAGGATATAAATACACGCATTGAAATGACACGCAGTGAGCTCGCTCTCCAGCTTGCTCTCCCCTGCTCTCTTGCTGCCCAGTTAAAATTTATCTGCAGCCTCGGCACAGGCGCTTGCAGCCCTCCCGGCAGCACCACTGTGCTCGCCCAGCACTGGTGTGGGTGGGGGGATGTGAGGCGGGCAGCTGGCATGTCACACAGCGTGCTGCTGCAGCAAGCACAGGGCTTGGTGCTGCATGCACTGTGGGAGTGGGGTGCAGCTGGGCAGCAGCATCCCTGGGGAGTGTGGGAGGCAGGAGACCGCAGGCAGCTTATGCCTGCAGCCTGTGGGCACGGGAGGCCTTTGCTGGTGCAATGCCTTGGAGCTGAGCACCATCTGAAGTGTCCTTCCCACTGCCTGGGTGCCGGTGGCAGGATGCTCCTGCCTGTCAGGCAAGGGGCTGAGGTGCCTGTGCTGAGGGGAGAGGGCTGGGGCACCAGCAGCAAGGAAACAGTGCTAACCGTGCTGGAGTGCAAAGAACTCTTCCATCCCAGCAAAGCACCTGAATTTACTTTTTTTTTTCCTTTCTTTCCTTTTTCTTGTAAAATGGAGAACTGATGCAAAGATACCTTGGGAGCCTGCACCCCAGGGCTGGTGATGCACTCGCAGTCACTGCAGCATCAGGAACTCTTGGGCAGGATGCACCCCAGTCTCCCTGGGAATCCTCTTCTGTGGGTCTGAGCATGGCCCATCCTTGCTTTGCCACCGGCTGGGTTTGTGAACACAGTTGCTCTGGGATGTGGCCCATCTGCCCCTGCCATGGTGCAGCCACTGCTTATTTGCCCTGAGCCCCCCTTGTCTGGTGAGCTCTGGCTCCGTTGCTGGTGGGGTGAGCAGCTGCCCCAGTGCTGGGGATGGTGCAGCCCCAGGGTAACTCACATGCCTGCTGATTCGGCAGGAGTGGGGCTGCTTGGCTTGAAACTATTCTTTTTGCCTCAAATCCCGTTTTAATGGGAATATGGGGACAGAGAGAGTTAAGCAGTCCAATTGCTTTCTTTTCAAAGAAAATTCTTTTCTTCTGGATAAAGTTAAAATCCAACCCCGAATCTCTGTTTCTTTGCAAAGGAGAAGGAAGACAATGCAAAACACACTCCCCCCCCCCCCCCCCCCCCCCCAGTCTATCAGTCTTGCAGCTGATGAGCAGAACCATTCCTGCTTACTCTGGGATTCCCTCCTTCCTCTTTGGAAAGAAGTCGCTGTTGTTGCTGACGGCATTGTAGCTGCATGCTGTTGGGCCAGTCATGAGCATTGCTCAGCTGTTCCCCAGGGCAAGAAGTGGTTATCCAGAGAAGTGCTGGGATGCTGGAGCAGGATACAGGGGAGCAGGTTCTGCTTGAGGACCAAGAGCTCCCATGGTCCTTTACCCCCTCCCTGGGGCCACCTTGTTTCCTTCTGTGCCTGGATGTGTTGCGGGGGTCTTGTGGCCAGTGCTGACCCCACGGGACTCGGGGTTGTGGGCCAGCACCAGCCCGGGCTGGGGGTTGGGGAAGGGCAGCAGCAATAGTTAGAGGTCGGGGCCACTAAGAGATATGGGGGCTGTGTAGCTGGGGAAGCGGCGGCTGAAATCACAGCGAGCGGTGGCAGCAGTGCAGCAGCCGGGGTTCTCTTGGTTCCCTCCTCCTGCAGGATCTGGAGCTCTCCACGAGCAGCCTAAAATAGACAGAAGCTGCTGGTGTTGGCAGCGGGGGCCATGCTGCTGCGGGGATGAGGCTGTAGCTGCAGAGTCGGTGTGTGAGGCAGGAGCAGTGCTCAGACCTGTCTCTGCTCGCATGACTTGTCAGAGCATCCCACGATGGAGCAGGGCTGGTGCCTTGGGCTGCTCCAGCGATGGGCACCCCATGCCCCCCCTCACACCTTCCCCACCATATTAATGGGCTTTGCTTCATTACAGCCCCGTGAAGGGTTGGGATGAGCTCAGCCCTTCCTGTGACCGTGCTGCTGGTGCAAACCGGGAGCAAAACTCCATGAGGCTTGCTGGTGCGCTGTGGGGTGTGCTCGTGGCGTTACGTGGCTGCATTGCTCCGTTGGTCTTTCCCTTGCCAGTGGAGTGTGGCAGGGTGTGCACTGGCTGGTGCCACCAGCTTTTACTGGCAGAGTGCGTACCCCGTCATTTGTAATGCTACACTTGGAGGTTTCTGCAGCTCTTACAGACAGGAACATTGACGTGGGAAAGATGAGAGTTGTTTTTTTTTAATGTAATACCATTAAAATGGTTTTTAATTGAGTTCATTTCTGCAAGTTCGATGATAAATTTTTAAGCACCTCAGCTTGGAGAGACAGGTCTGCACTTGGCTCCTCTGCTTCTCGTGCAAGAAAAACTCCAGGACCTGCAATGTTTCTGAACTGTTGTTGTCTCCATCCCCAGAAATCCTCCAGGATCTCTGCTCCCCAGCTAAGGGGAGGCTTGGCACGTGCATGGGATGTGGTGGTGTGTCCCCAAAGCTCCCATCCTCCCCAGCTCTGCTGCCTGGGCTGGCACTGCTGCGGGGTGCGGAGATGCTCTGGGTCAGATCTCTGGGGACCTGAGCTTGGCTGGAGCTGCTGGCAGAGGGTTTGTGTTGGCTCGCAGCTGGGGAAGGGGCACAGGGGCCGATGCGGCATGAGTGCCCAGGGCCATGTCGCCCCAGCTGCGTGGGGAGGGTGCGCTTGCAGCCAGGTGCGTCGCAGTGCCCAGGCAGAGTGGTGGGTGGGAAGCCTCTGCTCTGCCTTGCATCTGCAGCTTCTTCCAGCTGTGATGAATCAGCCTTTCCCAAGGACCTGTGAGCAATCTGCCACCACCATTGCCTCAGGTCCTTAGGGAGAAGCAGGCCTTCCCTGGGCTGGGGAGCCATGGAGGCCAAAGGCAGCAGTGGTACAAGCTGTGATGCCATCTGCTGCTCTCACTGGCGGATAGGCACAGATACCACTGTCCCCAAACCTCTCTTTTTTTAGAGGAGAGGTGTGCCCAGCTGGAGATGCTCCTGGGAACCCTGATCAATGATGCCATGCTGGGGCTGGCAGCTGCTGGAGGTTGTTTCTCCGGGGGGCTGTTGTGCCCACTGTGGGCTCAGGGCAGTCCCCACATCTGAGGGCTGGGATTCCCCTTTCTCATGTTGGAGGAAACCATCCAGGCTTGGACCCTGGTTCTGGCACGTGGCTCAGCCCAGAGTGTTTGCCCCAAGGGAGAGGTGACCATTCATCCTGGCCCTGGGAGCCAGCCCAGAGCTGGAATGTGCGTGTGGCTGAACTCTCCGCAGGCTGACGTACGGGTGCCTGGGGAGGGCCCAGCTGTAAAACTGGAGATGGCTGCTGCTGAGAAGGGACTCGCCTGGAAGGAGCGGGTCCGGCTCTGGGCTTGCTGTGAGTGGGTGGCGCAGCACTGCTCCGCTGGTGGGGAAATTCCCAGTTTCTGATTTCCTGGGCAGGGATGGCTGGCATGCATGTGCCGAGGAGGCAGATTGCCTGTGGCAGGAGCGAATTGAGCACAAAATGCTGTGTGGTTTGAGGTGGAGCCCTTTGGTCCATGGCTGAGCTGTGGGGCAAAGTCCCTTTAGCCATCAGAGCTCTGGGGGTGCTGCAGATCTGGGGGGGTTTGGCTGAGAGATGAGCACCCAACCCAGCACTGCTCCTCACCACTGCAGTATGGGCTGGCTCTTGGGTGAATGCAGTGGGTGGCTGTGCCCGGCCCTGGATGCTGGGTTTGCCCATCTGCTGTCAGTGGGGAAGTAGAAGCGGGTGGGGGGCCTTTGGGTAACAGGCTCAACCAGAGCATCGCTCATGGCTCTGTCCCTTGCAGGACCTGGCGAGGCGGCAGCGTGGGCAGGTGGTCCCTCTGCCAGCATTGCCAGTACCTGCTCTTGGTTCACTGCCAGCTCTCCTGCTGGCAGTGGCAGCTGCTGCTGCTGCTGAGCCCGGGCGGGAGCAGCCCCCGGTGCCAGCTGCCTCTGGGCCACCTTCCCTCTTCCCCTCTTTGTCCGGGGGCTTTTCCCTCCCTGCCTGCGTGCGTTACTGGAGGAGTGCTGGTGTCGGAGGGCAGGAGACCCGAGAGCACAGGCGAGGGGAGCTGGGGCTGGGCAGAGGGGTTGGTCAGGCTGTGGGCTCCCACTGTGAACGATGGAGGGAAGATGGTCTCTGCAGGCAGAACGTTCATCACTGGCGATGGGAAGTTTTTGTACGTGCTGATTAACTGCCTCCCTCTGATGTGACATGGCAAGATAAAATACGAGCGACTGCATTCTTTGACTTAAAACTTAATTAAAACTATATATAAAAAATGTAAGACCCTAGGCTTAATAAAACCTGATAAAATTATACTAATACACTTCAATTTCAATCCAAGGCTCCCTGATGGAAGAGCATGAGAGGCTGAACCCATAACTAGATTAGAAACACCTCCTATGCAATATTTATGGTGCTGTCCTGCTTGAGATGCATGGCCTCTGAGGAAGACTCTGGCACTGTGATGAAGAGGAGTTGTCAGCCCAGCTTACATGAGAACAAGAGAGAGGGCAAGATCAAACAGGCATGCTCCTGGCAGGGAGAGAGGGACTCTGGGGCTGTGCCGGCCCTGGAGGGCGAGCTCAAGGAGGGTGGGATGCTGCTCCCCCCTGCACTGCCATGCCCTGGGGATGTCTCTGTACCCCAGCCCTGCTTGTGCCGCCTGGTGTTGCCACAATCCCTGTCTGCGACGCCGGTGGCCCAGCAGCCATTTGTTGGGGCGAAGGGAAAGGTCACGAGCTCTGGTGGGTGGGTTCTGCCCTCGGGCTCCTGACAGCTGCTGATAGCTGCTGGCCGTTTTGCCTGTGCGGGGTGATTTATTGATGAGATGCTGCGTGTTGGATTAGAGGCTTAGCGCCAGAGCCCTGCAATTAGGAGTGGAGAAAATGAGTGTGTTAGTTCACTGTGCAGGAGTGTGGCCATCCTGGCAGGGAAGGTAGTGGTCGAGCTGCTGTGGGGGTGATTTTGTGGTGGAGGTGCCCCTCTGCTCCAGGCAGAAATCACCAGGAACACCCAGTCCCCTGGCACAGCCCGGAGCATCCCTGCAGCTGCTGGAAGTGCTCACTCAGCCTTACTCTGCTGGCCCCACGTCCCCAGAATTTCACTTTTGGGCACAAATGGGTTTGTGTCAGCGGAGGGGTTTGTGCCTGGGGCAGGTGTCACCTCACGCTGTTTGCTGTGGTTTGGGGTTGCTGGTGGGGCTCAGTGCAGCTCAGCCAGCTGCAATGCCACCTCAGTGATGCGGGAAGCAGCTCTGGTAGACTGCTAATGTGGAGCATAAATCGTGGTGGAGACAGGGTAGGTCAGAGGAGGGAGGCAGGACCAGTAAAGCACTGCGGTCAATGAGACTCCATCTTTAGAGGAGAAACCTGGTTCTAATTACAGAGTGAAGGGAAAACACGCAGCGATGCTTTACAGGGACGTCAGCCATGGGAGTGCTGCCCTATGCTGCCGAGCTGCTGTTGGAGCAGCCTTGCCCATGCCCCACTGCCCACCAGGACACCCTGCGCAGCCAGTGCCACAGGCTCTGGCGTCCTCACCTGCTGCATCGGCTAATGCTGCCTCTGTGTCCCTGGCTGCTGGCTCTCTCCCTGCTACAGTGGGTTTTGGGGGACAAGACTGCTTTTTGACGTGTTTGCACACAGCCTGGAGCGATGTGCTTCTTGGGGTCTGCAGTGACTGCAGCCGGTGGAGCCAGGGGCATTTCTGCTGCCTTTGGTTCCTTAGATTGCACGTAAATCCATTGGAACAGCCCAGATTTTTCTTGGCCAAGGCTGATGCACACCCTGCATCGGATGGGATGCTGAGCATGGCAGGGCCCCGGTGTGCGGTGGGGGCCAGAGCTGTCTGTTGGGGCTGGGGGCTGCTGTGACCATGGAGGGCTCTGTGCCCATCTCCTTACCCAGGGGCTGTAGCTGCAGCTGCCCCCGCTGTTCCCTCCCCTCCTCTCCCTTCCAGGTGACTGGACGCACATCTCCAGGGAGCACTGATGTGTGTTGGTGTTTCTCCAAGGCAGCGGCAGCCTTCTCTCCTCCAGCAGCAAGTGGCCTGGCTTGACCCCATGTGCTGGGGAAACAGGGGTCAGCGAGGTGGGTGCTGGGCTGGCAGCGAGCCCCTTCCCAGGCAGGGGGGCACCTGGCAGGCAGCAGCAGCAGCAAGGTCCCATCCCCTTGCCCCCCTTCCCAGGTCCCTGGGGAGCTGGAAGTAAGGAGCAGAAGGAGAAGGGCTGGGTGCTGGTGAGCCAGTGCATGTCTCTGGCCACCCCGCTTCCCTCCTTCCCCAGGCTTGGCCCCCGGGTTGCTCCCATGCTGTCCCTCTCCCCGGCCTCACGCGGGGATGGCGGTGCACAGTGCTCCATGGAGCTGTATTTTCAGAGACTGTGGGGGATGTCGTGTGTGTAAAATTAGCACTGCCTTGTTAGTCCTTTTCAGGCTAATTCGGAGTGAAATGCTTTAGCAGCGGTGGGCTGATTGTATCAGGAGAACAAGAACTAATTAAATTCACTCTGACCATCAAGCGGTAAATTATTTATACCCAGACAGATGCAATCTAATCTGTAGCATCCAGCCCCACTGAACTGGCATCCTCCTTGGTTCGGGGTGAGGAGCAGATTAAATGTGCAGAGGGGCAAAGGGGGGGCAGCAGGAGGGTGAGGTGGGGGCGGACTGAGGGCAGCCAGGGAAAGCAGATTTGTTTTCCCTTCTGGTGCCAGCACTGCTGTGGGGCCCCTCTGCCAGCACCATGGCCCCTGGCCCTGGCTGGGGAGCTTTGGGCTGTGGGGGGCTGTGGGGCTGGGCTGGGCTGGGCCAGCAGCAGCTGGAAGAAGAAACTGGGTGTCCCCCAACATGGCCCATGTTCCTCCCTCTCGAGGATCTGGCATCAGACCACCACTGTCGGCCAGGGTGGTGGGACAGTGGGGACTGGCCTTTGCCAACATCAGCAGGGAGGTGCGGGAGTCATCCTCCTCTTCATCCTGGGGAGGAAGGCCGAGCACCGTGCAGAGGTGAGGGCAGGGCAGATTTTCTGCGGCTGTATCTTAGTCCCCATGCTGCCGTGCCATCTTCCATCGCTCCCATCCTGTATCTCCCCCAGGCCCCGTGGCCACAGGCAGGACAGGCAGCTCAGCTCAGGGCAGACACTTGAGAGGTGTTATCATCTCCTTAAGGATTTTTTTTTTGTTGTTATCTGACCCCGATGCCTGATTAGATCATTCTTGCATCTCAGTGGTAACGCGAGCTTTGACTGCTTAAAAGCTGCAGTTCACTCTAATTACTATTGAGCCGAGATCCCTCTTCTCTCGAATCGAAAGGAAGAAGTGAAAAATCATTTGCTGATCCTTCAGGGGGTTGTAAAGGATTCCAGCAACGTGGGAAACTGCTCTGGTTGGGGCTGGTTAAAACAGTGTGTTAAAAATTATCTGGTCGTTATTTACATTGAAGGGACACCAGGAACTAATTGCAGAGCAGCCAGGACCTTGCGTTGCGGGGGTGGTCCTCGCCATCCGAGGGGCTGGGCAGGATGAGCGGTGCTGGGTTTGTGTGTTTTCTGAGCAGGGGAGCAGCCAGGCAGGCACCCAGGGCAGCATCTTCCCCAGGAGCTGCCCTGCTTCTTCTGCAGCCATGGGGGGGGTGGGAGAGGAACAGCTCCTCTGGAGATGATTTTGGCCTCTTGCTGCTTTTATTAAGGTGTTTAAGCACAGGTCGGCTGTTAACCAGTCGGTGCCTGTATGGGCTGAGTTTCTCCCGTGTGCCAGGCTGGAGCAGAGCTTGCTTCAGGGCTGCCCACTAATTCTTCCCAGTAAGAGGAAGCACAGGCAGGCTCCAGGGCTTGCACCTTGTTTGCATGCAGTGCTCAATCACTTTGAACTGGTACTTTCCACAATAAATTTATTTTTCTGTAATACTTGAGGTAAAGGTGCAGGCAAGAGGCTCTGACAACACGACGTGTCGCAAAGCCCCATCAGCGGGTGTGAGCCGGCAGCATGCTCCTCTCCTCTCCAGCTGTGCTGCATTTTGGGATGGTTGAGCCCAAATGGTGTTTGCATTTGCACCGGTGATTAATCTCTGTAGCAGGGGAGGGAACTCCTATTATGAATCAGGCTCATAACTCTCGGCACACATATTTCCAAAGCCCTGTTGAACTATTAATCCTCCCGGCTCCCTGGGGTAGGGAGGATGGAGGAGGAAATGTCACCTTGTGGCAGGAGAGCTGTGATAGGCAGCCAAGCCAGCCAGCTCTGTCTTGGAGATGGCTCCTGGTCTCCAGATCACTCCAATGGACCATGTGGCCTCACAATTGATTTAAAAAGGAAAAAAAAAAGGCAACTGCTTAGCTCTGGCTTTGCTGCTGCTGAGAGGACAGATTTGCCTGCTGGCAGCTATCTACCATTAAATGGATGAGCTATTCAAGTGTGGGTTATGGATTTAGGATCAGCCTGACTGTGCTGGAGAAGACACACGATGCTGAGCCCAGATGGATGTATGGTCCGGGATGGGGGCCCAGGGGGAGCTGACACGCTCTTTTCAGTAGCAGCAGAAGGTGGAATGGAGGAACCTTCACCAGGAGCAGATAACCTTGCAAGGGCGAGAAGCTTCTCCAACTTCTTCTGTCTGCGTCCGTGGGCGGTTTGGCTGGGTCCCCTCCTGGCTGCATGTGAGGGACACTCAGGGGGAGAGCAGGGGACGTGCGGCAGCCTCCACAGGCAGAAGGGCTGAAAGCAGAGCAAGAAAAGCAAGCCCAGGTTTTGGCTTGTGGCTGAATTCGGTGACAGGAGGTTGATTAAACAGGTTCTGCTGGGAGGAGGGAATTGGGAATTTCCCTCTGGGTTTGGGGAAATTGGCTGAAGGGATCATGGGCTGCACATGTGGCAGTGCTTGGAGGAGAGAGGCTTGGACGTGTTGGGCCGTGGGGCTGGGGCTGCTTCGTCCCTGCGACTTGCTGCGCCTCGGTGCCATGGTTGCGCAGCACTGTCTGCAGACCCGCCATGGAGCTGAGAGGGTGAGCTCCTGGTGAGCTCCCGGCTTCCTCCATGCCCCTTCCCCATGGCAAGCGTGTTGCACCTTTGCAGCCTGTCAGCAGGGCAGTGCTGGCAGCCAGGTGTGTGAGCAGCTTGCCGGGGTGGCTGGCCAGTGCCACCACTGTCCTTCTCCCTGTTGGGCAGCACTGGGAGAGGAGCCTTGATTGGCTTGAATGTTTCAGAGTCTGGGAGCAGTTTCCAGGCTGCAAATATCCCTTTCCAGCCCCAAAGCTGCCACAAAAGCCCTTGCTGCTCTTGCGGGCAGCCAGCACATATGGCTTGGCATCCATGGAACCAGTGTGGCAGTGTGGGAGCAAGCTGGACCTGCTCCTGCCCGGCTGACAGCCGGCAAGGAGAGGGACCTGATTTTTTGGTTTTGGTTCACAAGGATCACTTGTACATTGAGCAGCCAGAACACAAAGCAGTAGGAAGGTGTCTTCCCGGTGCTGCTCCAAACAGGGTGGGATGCAGTATGCCCACAGCCTGGGGATGCACCCGTGGTCCCAGTGCTGCCGTCTCTCATCCCTCCAGCCCGCAAGTGCTGCTGGGTGCAGGCAGCGGGTGGAGTCCGGCCCGGCATTGCTAGCGTCATTCAATAAACGCGAGCATTTTAAATATTTTTATTTTTATTTTCAATTTTTGACATTGTTCCTTAACCCCTCTATCGCAGCCCTTGTTAAGCTGTTAAATCACTCCATTTATTTAGTACGAGCATTGCTGAGAGCTCATTTTTATCTTGGTGAAAACCAGACTTGCTCATGGGCACGTAATGAAATTGTATAAATATACCCTTAGCTGGGAATCTAATTTATTTTTCCTGTTCATTATGGGGTAGAAGGCCATTATGAGATGTATAACTTTTTTTTTTCCCAGTGCTGGAATTGAAGGGCTGGTGCGGGCTCTTTTTATACTGATGATTTCGTCCTGATTCAATTTAAAGCTGGTTAGAACTCAAATACTGTAGCATAATTGACAAAGATCAGTGTGGGTTGTAATGCTAATGTCTTGTCTGCGGCCGGCAGCAGCACTGGGCTAAGGCAGGCTGGAAACCACAGGACGAGTGCCTGGGTCGTGGTGTGCCTGGGATGGCAGAGTGGGGCCAAGCTGCTGGGAGCGGCACATCTGCAAACATCCCTGCCGAGTCTGGGAGTGTGGAGCCTGGCTTGCCCCATGCTGTGGGGAGCAGCGGTGGGCCAGCCCCGGGGTCAGCAGGATGTGAGTCTGTCCATTTGTCCATCAGCAGGATTGATTTTTGACTGTATTGATATTGCTATATAGTCATGTTTATAGAGCTATAATTAAGCGGGGCCATTTAGCAGGCAGTGTTAAGTGCTAAGCAGATTTATGGCACGGTTCAGCCTTCTGCGGTGTTATATTTCACCATGAAGTACACCAGGTTTTTATGTGTTCTGCGATTGTGTTCCTTTGACAGTGATTAGTATAATGGGGGTTTCCGGGGTCGTGTTGCCAAGCTAAGGAAACAGCAATTACGGTCCTGCTGCAGTATCAACTTAATTGCATCCATTTGCAAGTGACACAAGCCTGGGTGCACGGGAGCAGCTGTTGGGGTGAGCCATGGCCACCCCATGCCCGCTGGCCCCATCCTGCCCCTGCCCGGCGGATGCTGCTTGCTAGGGTTCTGTAGATCTGTCATCGAGCAGAAGGAAGGGTATCTCCCATTCAGGTGCACCATGTTGCTGCCCAGCACTGGGTGGTTGCGATGGGCTCCTGTACACACTTGGCTGGAGCAAAGTCACTGCTGCCAGGGTGCCAGTGGACTCGGGTCCAGCTAGTCTTGCACCTGGGACTGCTGGTGCCAGGGCGATGGGGTGGGAGAGCCCACGGGAGCAGGCTTCTCCTTGGGGGGTGGCAGCAGCAGCAGCTGCCCCAGGGGCTGGCGGTGCTTCTCTGGCATCACCCGTGGCTGTGTTTCAGCCTTGCTCGCTTCCATCGCGTGACCCGAGCTTGCCGCTGGTGAGCAGCGGTGGGGCCGTGAGGTTGCTGGTACCCCTGGAGGGTCACACGTCTTTCCCCCACACTTGGGAGCTGCATGGCCAGGGGATGAGCAGGCCAAACACTGCAGGCAGAGCGGGAGAGGGGAGCAAACAGATCAGAGGGTGAAAGTGCCACCGGTGAATTTGCAGCAGTGCAATTAGAGCTAACCTTGGCATGCACTTGTCAGCCTTTCCTTTGAACTCTCTCCCCCAGCGGCTTTCCTGAGATCTAGAGATTTATTGGCTCTGCTGTTTGCCATCCTGATAAGTTGCAGTGAGGTTTTGCAGAGTGGTTAATAGAAACCCAGCAAAGGCTGTGGAAGAGCCTTTCCTGAGCATCAGGAATTCCTGTGCCCTTCTGTGGGCAGGTCCCATCCTTTAGCAGGGCATGGGAAGCACCTGGGGGTGCTGGGGAGTGCAAGGGTCCAAGCCCAGCCATGCCTGTGGGTAGTGGGGCTGGCCATCATGTGTGGGGGGCTTAGCAACCTGCCTGCCCAGGAGCAACTGGAGGGAAGTGGCTCTGCTGGAGCTGGGCAGGGTGGGGATGCGTGTCCTGCTGCGGGACGCCAGTCCCTTGCCTGCTGACCTAGAAACAGTGAAGTATCATGCGAGACTCATGGATGCTCTGCCACAAGTGCAGTGATCCTGTCTCTCTTCACAAGTGGAGATGGCGTTGGGAGAGGGCAGTCTTCCTTGCTCTTGCCCTTGCTATGCGCGCTTTCCCAATTCGCTGCAGGAATCAGATGGGCTTTTGCCGACTAAGAGGCGTTAAACAGCTCTAAATACTCTTCACGCTGCAATATCTCCACCACAGCGTTTAATTGAGTGCCACAGAAATGCCTATAAATAAATGTAATATGCCTGTGCCAGTACCCTCCTACAGCATCTCGGAGCTTGCAAGAAAGTCGACGAGTGTCTTGTGCTCAGGCTGCAGCTCCTGCCCTCCTGCTCCTGCCCTTTTATCCCTTTTCCCCCATCTGAGAGCAAGAGGGTCCAGCCCTGCGTGGGTGCTCCCCTATGCTGGCTGGTGCTGCCTGTCCCTGCCTGCCCCTCTGCAAGGCCATGGCTTTTTTGTGCAGCTGGCAGGTGAGCTGTCACGGCCACCCTGGTGTGGCACAGGCCATGTCCCTTTGATGCCTGGTGCTGCTCAGCCACGTATCCCAAGGACCAGGGACCCCAGGGACATCAAGCTGCTCAGTGGTGATGCTGTCCTGCTAGGATGCAGCTTCAGGAGTGGGTATGGGGGGGTGTCTGGAGCAACAGCCCAGTCCTGGGCTGCAGGGCCCATCGGAATGGGACTGGGAAGCTCCTTGCAGGTGTCCCCACTAATGCTGTTGTCCCTGGGGTCTCTGCATCCCCAGGCGCTGGGGCTGGGTGCTGCATCCATCTGCACCCTGGCGTCAGTCAGCAACAGTGAGGAACAAATGCAAGTGTGGCAAATGAGAGAGCAGAGGGAAAAGTATGGAGCATTTCACAGCTGCTTATGCTGTTCCTGCATCTGTATTTGTGTCCAGATTCCTTTGTGATTGGAGACTTGTATACACCAAAATAGATGGATTTCCCACCAGACTGCTTTAAATCTCTGGCAGATCAGACTTCGAGTCCAAGTAGACAAAATGTGTGTGTTGTGCTTTATCTGTTGCAAGAGGTACTTTTTGGTTGCTGGTATGTGGTGCTGTCTCTTGAGAAGTGCTGCTGAATTCTTTCCACGTTCCTCTTCCCAGAGCCTTTATTAGAGAGAATAAACAATGAGCTTAAGGAAAGGGAGGAGCGGGCAGCGGGCTGCCCCTTGTGACCAGCACAGCTGCTGCGGGGAGCGCTGGGTGCCCGGGATGCTGGTGCCACAGGGTGCCCCTGCCATGTGGTCACTTCCCTTGGCTGTGGCTGCAGGGCAGGGGATGGAGCTGGATGTGTGCAACGGGGCTGCCCCCGTTGGCACCCCTGGGTGGGCTGCTCCGGGCAGGTGCTGGGGCGGCTGTGGGGTCCTTGGGACACCCTTGCGCTGGGCCCCCTCTCTTTGCAAGGGAGCCTTGAGGCCTTGCTTAGGATCCTCAGCCAACTGAGATCCCTAAATAGGATCCTCAGACTTGTCATTTGACTGCCTCTTCAGTGCTGATGAGCCACTCTGATGTTACTATTTAAAATCCTAATTGCTTTAATCAGCTCGCCTTTAGCCGCAGCGGAGTCCAGGGGCTGAGAGCTCTCCTGCTCCCCTTCTGCCTGCAGCCCCCCACTCTCCAGGCGCAGCTGCAGCCCGGGCACGGTGCGGGGACCCGGCACCCCATGGCTCTGCGCCGCCGGCACGGGCTGCTGGCAGGGCTGGCTGCGGGGCTGGCAGGCTGGTGGGATGGCAGTGGGACTGCTGCGGAGCTGAGTGTGGGTCTCCTGGGAGGGGGAGTACAAGGACTTTAACAGACGAGGAGAAAAGGAGCTGCTGTTACCATGGGCTGAAAGATGCCAGCACTTTAATGAGCTGGGAATTCCCTGCATCCTCTCCTGCAGGTCCCTGTGCTGTGCGCACCTTTATCACCATTAATTCCCCTCCAGGGTAAAATCACATCTGTCTGGTGGGACCAAGAGCAGGACCCTGTCCTGCTCCACATCCCCACGCAGCCAGCCTCCAGGAGAAGAGGGACACGTCCCAGCCTGCAGCTGCAGCTTCTCTCGTGGTGGTGGCGGGTGGGCTGCAGCCAGCCCCATCCCTGGGTTTGCTGCCCTCCTGCACTTAGCTTGGCTCCTCTGAGTGCAGCCTTGGGGTGTTTCTCCATCCAGGCAGGCTGTATGGCATGGGGGCTTGGGGGCAGAGCTCTCCTGGGGGCTGCACTTGCAGCCAGGCTCGCTGGGATGGGTGGGAGAGTGCTGGATTAAAATAGCACGGCGCTTCCCCAGCTAGGGAGCCTTGCAGCAGGAGCCACGCGGTGAAAAGACACCCACGCGGCTGCGCCGAGGAGGAGGATGCTGCTGATCAGCGCCTGGCACTGGCTTTGCTGGGCAGGGGTGGAGGGGCAGGAGATGAGGAGACCCAAATCTGTGGGTGCAGTGCTGCTGCTGAGGGACGCCCCTCCCCACCTTCGTTGCCCCTCTCCATTTCTCCTTGGAGGTGTGCAGGTGCAGGGTGATCCCCCAGGCCTGCTTCCCTTTCTCAGCTCGAGGCTTTGTGGCTGCTAAAAGCCAGGCTGGGCGGGAAGGGTAGTTTGCCCCTTGCCAGGAGGGAGCTGTCAGGAAAGGGATGGGGGGGGACTGGGGTGTTCCGTGTTGGCAGGGGCCGGCAGCCTGCAGGCAGGCTGCGAGGAAATGAGCAGGAAGCTGCCCACTGCGGCCGGTGATGCCGACTTCCCTGCTGGGGCTGGCAGGCGCTCTGCTGCGGCTCCTCCTCGTTCGCCAAGCCTGGCGGTGTGGAAGGCATTTGCGAGGGGACGGTGCTGGCACCCTGGGTGTGAGCACCAGCTCTCAGGGACAGGCTGCCCCTCGCCTTCTGTCGTGCTGTAACTGGGCTTCTCTGGGGCGATGTGTCCCACCTGCAGCCCCTCCGCCAGTGCCAAGCTGGTCCCAGTCCTTATCCCACTGGGTCATGGGCACATGGCTGCTCCAGCCTCCACGCCGGCCTCCCACCTCTGCCTCATGCTGGATATGGGGGCAGAGCAGTGTCCCTCGGCCCTGGGAGCGCCCATCCCTTGGGGCGGCTCGGTGCCTCCCTTACCCAGCCCTCACCAGCTTGCCGCTGGTGTGCTCGGTGATGAGTAGTGCAGGGGCTGGATGGGCAACATGCGGCAGTGGCCCTGGGGCTGCGTTGTCCCAGAATATCTCTGGATGAGCAGAAGGCCTCATACAGTGGATTGTACAACTCACAGTAGACTTCCCAGGGCGCGAGGACATCTCCACATTTATTCAAGGACATCCCTTCTCAATTAAATCCCAGCCTTGGCTAAATAAATGGGCTGCTGAGATCAAAGGTTTTTTTTTTTTTCCCCCACTCTTTTTTTTAATTTTTTTTTTTTCCCTAAATCATTGAAAAGGTGCACTGGAGGGAGAGTGGTGTGTTTGGCTTCCATTTGCCTGGTGGGGAGGAGAAACCTCCATTAAATTCACGTAAAGGCATTTGCCTGCGTTAATGTGGAACTGGTGGATTGTTTGTAAGTGTTGGTTCCAGGGTGATGGCCCTGGGAGGCCACGGTGGCTGTGGATGAGCCCGTCAGCATGGGATTGCATGGTGGTGTGGGGTTGCCCATCGTGCACCCAGCGATGTGCAGCCAATTGCCGCTTCACTGCAGCCTCAGCCCCAAAGTGCGGCACCCACCAGCACTGTGCTGGGGCCTGTGGCGGCACAGGGGGAGCTGCAGCCCCTCAGAGTGATGCCCCATCCCTCCCCAGGTGGCTGCAGATCTGGCCCCAGGACAGGTCCCTGTGGAGCTGGGGGCCAGCACTGACCCCTTGCCTGGGGGGTTGGGGGTCTGGGGGTTTGGCCCCTTCCTGGCCACGTGCGGGGGCTGGAGCCCACGTGTCTCCCTGCTCCACCTTGTGCTCCTCAGGGATTGATGGTGTCATTAAAGCATCAGGTTGGCGTACGGCCGGCCCCGCTGCAGGCCAGGATTTATGGTGGAATCTGCCTCGGGGAAGGTTTTATCGCAGCCGTTAAACCGCCGAGCGTGCCGAACGAGCGAGCGCCTGGGGGCGGCTGGGCAGGGACCAGCCTTGTTTACTGCTGGTGCAGTGAGGGTCTGCTCTCGCAATCATCGTTAATGATGGGGTCAGTTTTCTGGAGACCCCTCGGATGGGGGGCAGTGCTGGGATCCCCCCCAGCTGCAAGGGGATGTGATGGGATGCTGCAGCTGCACGGGGGCAGCCATCCTTGTGCAGGCAGGAGAGGCTGAAGTGCTGCTTGTTTGGACAGTGAAGCCCAGGGCTGTGGCTGTGGAGGAGCCTCTGCGGCTGGGGTGGGCACTGGGGCTGTGCCGAGCATGGCAGTTACCTGCTGCCGGTGTCGCTGGCACCGCACTCTCTTCTGCCGCTGGCCACGGCCCAGACAGCCACACTGAGGCAGTGCGGTGCCCTTCCTTCCCATGGTCATCCTCACACCCCAGAGCCTCTCCCTGATATCACTCTTGGCTGTCACCCAGGCTTTGTCCTTCCCCCCACCCCGCAGCCCCCAGTAAGCACTGGAGCCCCCTGGGAGACGGGAGGATGTGCCAGGGCGAAGACCCCGTGCAGCACCATGGAGGTGTACACCGCGTCGGCATGCCCATGCTTGCAGCAGGCACTGTGGGACCATGCTCGGTGGGGACCCCCAGCCCTGACCCCGCAGGGCCAGCCCTTCCTGTGGGGGCAGCCCCAGCCCTGCTGTGGGGCATTAGGCTGCTTTTTCTGGGGGTGCCATTTGGCCACGTGTAGTCCCGGGTCCAGGGGCTGGGTACAATCCTCACAGCTGCCCCGGGGGTCTGCGTGGGCCTGACCTCCTCCTGCTCCCTCTGTCACGGATCCGTCTGTTAAGAAATCGATCCCTTTGCCACCAGCCCTGTCTCCTTTTTCCTTTTAAATGGTGTCACTCTTCTATTTCCTGGCCTCTAATAGATTTTTATATAATCACTACAGTGCACTTTTAAAGAGCGATAGATCACGTTCATTGCTTTTCCCCGTGATTAATTTCCCATAATAGTCCTCTGTAACACCAAGGCAAAGAGAGAAGAGAGAAGAAAACCCCCACATTATCCACTTTGTGCTCAGAGTATAAATGAATTAGATTTAATTTTTGTTTAATTGTTTCCATAGCTCAGCCTCTGCTAACTTTGCAGGATAATTTATTTTGCAGTCTTGGGGAAAAGAAGGGAAGAAAGTCTCTGCAGCCAAGCGGTCTGCCTGTGGATAGTGGTTAATTACAGCTGATAGCCTTATCTGCTTGTAATTACTGGAGTTGCGTTGGGCATGCTCCTGCTGGCGGCTCCTCTTTGCAGGCCCAGGGTTGATCATGGATGAGCAGTGCAGGGCCGGAGCTGTGGGTGAGCCAGGAAGGGGTGAGCTGGGGATGTGGGGTGTTCTAATGCATTTTCACATCAAAAAAGTGTGGGGGTCCAGGCCCCAGCTGAGGAGCTGCTTGGCTTGGGGTGGGTAGCAGTGAGACCCACGGCTCAGGCTGGGCTTATCCCCACAGAGGAAGTGGCACATGTCCTGAGTGCTGGCATGACTCTGCCTGGTGCGGAGGTGGCCATGGCACCCCTGGGACAGGACTTGGTGGCCAGGTGACACCACCAGTGTGGGCAGAGCCGGAGGAGGAACCAGGAGGGCGGTGAGGCATCAGGCTGTCCCAGTGTGGGGCTGCTGTGGAGCAGGTCTGGGTGCTGGGGGGCTGCTGTAGGGCAGGGCTGGACTCCCTGCCTTGTGCTGTGAGCAGCCCTGATGGGATGGGAGGTTAGGGGCATGGTCCTGTGGGACACCCTGGCCCCACAGCTCTGCAGACCGTGGGAGCAGACCAGTGACTGGCATCCTGGGGTGACAAGTAGCCAGGGTGAGGGGAGTTGACTCTGGCCGCTTAGTTTTTGGAATAGCTCGTCAAGGGAAGCATTTCGTGGGGAAGATGTAAGCTCCCTGCGCCACAGCCGCAGCAGCGGGGGCTCTCCTGGCTTGGCTGGGTCTTGAGCATCCTGCCCCGGCCAGGCACATGAGAACAGGCAGGGATCTGGCAGTGTTGCTTCCTGCCCACATGCTGCTGCCTCTTGTGCCAGGGAGCTCTCCCAGAGGATCTTATCTCTGATCTGTGGGTCTGAGCTGGTGCTCTCCTCTCCATGCACAGAGTCCTTGGGCTTCCCGGGAATTGTGTCCTACTTCCCCCTACCCTGTGCCAGTGCCTGGGTAGGGGCCATGCCGGCAGCAAGGAGAGGAGGCTCTGGGAATCACTGCCTGGTATCCAGCATCCTCCCCTCTGATGGCCCCTGGCTGCTGGAGCCTGGTCCCATCCTGCCCCAGTGGGAGTGTGGGAAGACCAGCTGGACGGAGCCACTGCATGTCCTCCTCGCCCAGCTCACCCATTAATCACTGACTGCAGGGGCATCCGGCCCCTGCTTAAAATGCACTGGCAGTGCCGAGGTGAGAGCAGGAGCTTGAGAGAGCCTCTGCTAATCTGCTCCCTCGGAGACGGGCTACCTTCGGCCTGTTAATCAGTTGCAGTAATTACAATCCCAACTTTACATGTGGAATGCTAATTAAAGGACGGGACACAGGGACCTGCAGCCTGGCAGTGAGTGGTGTGCCTGGCGGTGAGGGGTCAGGCCAGGCTGGAGGCTGCAGGGGGGTAACCCCTGTGCCCCTGGGCTCATCTGCTTCCCCTCCCTGCAGCTGGGGCAGGCACCGAGCAGGGGACTGGCAGTGATGCTGGGCAGAGGACCGGCTGGCTCCAATTGCTGGCCATTAGCATTGCCTCTGCTCTGTGGTTCCCTGAATGGTGGCTGCTGCTTGCCTCTAAAATTTCTTTGCTGATGTGCATTGCAAGATTTGGTGGGGAAATGGGACATTGCAGATGGGGCTCCGATGCCTTCCCTGCTGCCTTCCCTGGCTCTGTCCTCCCCATAGGGGAGGACATAAGGACCCTGAGCCACCCCTTCTCTGGGATGAGCAGCCTACCTCCCTCTGCATCTTTGTCCTGTGCTCCAGCCTCTGACCATCACTGTGGCCTTCTGCCAGACTTGCTCCAGTGTATTAATCGCCCCTGCACTGGGGGGCCCAAAGCTGGACACAGGCTCCAGATGTGGCTTTGTGGGGGGTGATGGCAGGGCCAGCTGGGGACATGCTGCTGGCTCATCCCTCTGCCGTCAGCAGTGTGCTCCTGCCTGGCCGGCCATGGGTAGCTCTGCTCTGGGGACAGGGCTCGGTGTTTTCTTTCCTGAACTTCATGAGGTTCCCCCTGCGTGGCAGCTCCACTCCCCGAAATACCTGCCCTTGCTGCAGGGTGGGAGATCCTCGCTCTCTGTCCCACGCTGGAGCCCTGCACTGCTCTTGCTGCAGCTTCAGCCCTCAGCAGGGTGCTCATGGCTGTGGGCAGAGTCGGCAGATGCTGGTGTGTGGGCAGCTAAAGCCCAGGGTGCAGAGCCCTGGTGCTCTGCCTGGTCCCTGCCTCTGCAGAGCCCCGTGCCGTGATGCTTTGAGAAGCACCCGCCTGACCAGCACTGAGCCGCAGTAGTCCCTTCCCTGTCCCCGAGGAATACGGCATGCCGTCAGCCTGCGGCCCCTCCAGCTCCGCTGCATCCGTGCCCTTGGCAGTGCTCGCCTGTCCCGGGGGGCTGGGGAGCCCTGTCGTGCCGGGGCTTTGGAGGGGATTATGTGAGCCGCCAGGACGGCTGAGAGCTCGGGTGCGAGGCCTGAGCAGATCCCGGGCTGAGCGCCTGCTGAGCCTGGAGGTGATGGATGCTCCTCACTCATCCCTGCAGTGTGCCCAGGCCTCATTAGGTGCAAGTGTTTTGCGGAGGAGGAATGGTGGGGAGAGCCTTGCTGGCAGCCGGCGGAGGTGGGGATCAGCCTCTGCCGCGGCTGGGGGAGTCATTAAAACCCCGGTCAGTAGCAGCCGGGGAGTGGCACTGAGCAATCTGCCGGGGCGTTAGTGCCCTGGATTATTGCTGCGAGCAGCTGAAGGAGAGCAGAGAAGAGGCGTGAGCTGAGAGGAATGACAAAGAGGGGAAGGAGAGGAAGAAGCCCTGGAGGAGGAGGGGGGGGGGGGGGGGGGGGAGGCTGGATCAGTGCCGCAGGCAGTGCGGGGTGCTCTAGCATCGATGCTTTGCTGTCCCAGCAGCTGCCAGGTCTCCGCTCCCTGAGCAGGGTGCAGTGTCCTGGTGTGTGTCCTGTTGGCCCTGGGCGCCCTGTCCTTTGGCAGCCCCCTCCCCTTGGTCCCTGGGGCTGCTGGGCTCCTTTCACGTGTTGCTTTTGTTTTCCCCACAGAGAGGTGGAGTTGCCGGGTCACTCCTGATCTCTTACTGTCGTTTTCCCATGGGGTCTTAACCAGGTTCACTAGAGCTCTTCTGTCTCTTCGTCCACACTGGTCATAAATCTGGGGCTTGTCTCACGGGGCTTTGGGCTGTTGCCAGTCTTCAGATGATCCAGCATCTCAAAATGAGGAATGCTTCTCCTGGCATTTCTAACTCCCTCCCATCACCGGCAGCATTGGAAAGGGCAGGGGGGAGGATGCATGCGCTGCGGCAGCTGGCTCTAAAGGCAGTGCTGGGAACCGTGCATCCGTGAGGCGGCCAGGAGGGCTGGTGAGGTGCAGAGCTCTTGAGGTGCACGCACCGGTGCTTGGTTGGGTCTGGAGGGTGCCATAATCCCACTCGCCTGTCCTGGAGCCTTTGCTGCCGAGAAGCCTCGGCAGCATGAATACCACGCCAAGGTAAGAGAACAAGGGGCTGGCACTTCTCAGAGCAGAGCTCTGTGCCAGGCGGGCTGGCCTTCCACTGCCATGGCATAGGTGGGCACCAGGGCTGGCAATGCGCCTGTGTTTTGCCAGCGCAGCCAACTCATGCTGTGCTGGGGCCGCAGCTGGCAGGCAAACCCAGAAAGTTGCTGAAGCTCTTAGAGGAGCAGCACTGGTGGTTGGCATTGCTCCAAGAGAAGCTGTGTTGTGTATTTGCTCTCCTGGTTTGGGATCAAAGATGATCCCTCAGGACCTTGCTGGCCCAGAGCAGCAGGACTGCAGTCCTGTCTCTGGCTGCGCATGTGTGGGATGGTGTTGAAGCCACCAGCATGCCTAGGCTAAGTGTGGCAGCCACCCCGTGGGACAGCTGAGGGTCAAGAGCCCACCTCGAGCCAGAATGAGGGATTCCCATGTTCCCTGGTGCCTGGCCCTGTGGGATTTCCAGCAGCTGATCATGGGGCAGATTCTCTAAAATATAGCCAGTGAGTAGCTGATGGTGAGGGACAGGGTTTAAGATGCTTAAGGAGAGGAGAAGTGGGATGGATCTGATGAGCACATCCCCGGGTAGCCAAGTGTCACCTTGAGAGCCCTGTGTGTGTGCAGGCAGGGGCAGGGCAGAGGTGCAGGCATGGCTCCACGGATGGGCAGGCTGCTGGAATTGGGAACGTTCACAGGCAGCTTGCGTGGCTTAGCAGGCTGCATGCTAACACGCCTCTGCTTGTGCTGTGGAGGGCAACGCCGGCAGAGCTCGGGTCCTCCTGCCTCTCCCCACCAGGACAGCGGTGCAGTGTGGTCCCAAGCCCTTGGTGTGGGGGCTGAGGGCTGGGGGGTCTGGGAGCAGGCAAATTGGTGGGCTTGCCAGGGGGGGTAGCTCAGGTCTTTGCCACCAGTTTCCCATCACTGGTGGCATTGGGAAGGGCAGGGGGGAGGAATGCGTGCACTGCCAGGTGGCTTAGCCCTTTCTGGCCTAAGGTGTGGTCTGTCCCTCTTCCTTCTCCTTGCCCCACCGGGCAGGTGGTGTTGCGGGCAGTGAAGCCAGCCAATGCTGCCCACAGCTCTCCCGGAGTGATGCCTGACCAAAGCCCAGCAGAAGCAAGACAGGTCTCGCCTTGCTTGTATCTTGGGCCTTCTGTATGGTGGCATTTTGGTCTTGTAGTACCTTCTACCCTCTGCCAGGGGCTGTGGCACCGGTGCACTAGACTGGATCTCCTTCCATGGCTGTGGGCACCACGTGTTCCCACTTGCCGTGTGCGGTGGAGTCCTGGGGCAGCTCCTCTTCTGAGCTCTGGAGGTGATGCTCCAAGCTGAGCTACATCTCTCCACTCTGCTCTCAGGAGGAGATCCTATGTGCAATCTGGAGTTGTAGACCTTAAAAGAGCAGAAGCACCAAATTTGTCTTTGCAGTTTATCCAACTTTATTTGCATTTGGCTTCAAATAGCTGCTCCCAGGGAGCTGCCTGCTGCACCAGCTGCTTGTGGTGGAGGCCTGGGAGAGCCTGGAAGAGCTCATCGTGTGGACCACCACTGTCCCTTTATGCTGTGCAGATCTGCTGTCATCTCTCTGATTGATCCCTGCCAGCCTCATGAAGCAGCCCTTTTCCTCCCTTCTTGGAGCTCCTGGGATCTGCTCCGTGGTCTCTCTCCCCCTTGTTCCTCAGGTACCATTTTGCAGCTATATTTTGGTCACATGGGAGGTGGCTTGTGGAGGTTGTAGCGCTGGTCCCAGAGCTTCCATCGACACAGATCCCACTTCAGGATACCTTCATCCTTCTGTGCTAGAAAGTGCTGGCGTTTCTCCATGCAGCTACTTTCTCCTGGCAAAGCACCAGCTGGATCACCGGGAGAGACACACTGAGGCGTTCCCCGTGCTTCCTCTGTGTGTGCCCCAGCTGGTGGCTGGGTCCCTCTTGCTGGATGTGGAAGCCTCCTGTCACCTCCCTTGGTCTCCCTTCTCCGATGGCAGGCTGCCTGTGGAGGTCCCGCAGATGTGCCCCCTCGGTGCCCTGAAAACTCCCCCTGTGCTGGGGATGGAGCCAGGGACCCACGGAGAGCTCACAGGGGCACGGCTGTCACCCTGCAGCTTTTTTTTGTCTCTCTTCCCTCCTACCCACACCCTACCCCAGGAGCTGTCCTTAGCATCAGTTTGGGCCATGAAAACCAGCCTGGCAGGGGGGTGGGAGGGTTTGGCTCCCACAGCCCATAAGAGCCCACACTCCACTGAGCCCCTTTTTGTACAAACTCCTTGAAATTGCACTGGGTGATGCCCCGGCAGGACCATGGGGCCATGGGCTGTGGGTAACCGGGTCCAGGAGAGCTGGGCAGACTCTCCTGCCCACCTGGAGGTGGACAGGGGAACAGAGACACCATTTCATCAGCCTCCCACTGGAGCAGAGCTGAGCTGGGGAACCAGCAGCTTGGCAGGCAGGGCTGTAGTGTGCCCAGCCCGGGGCTTCGGGGCTGCAGCATGTGGGACCAGCACCACCGTGGTCTCCCCCTGCATGGCTGTCCCACCGGTGGGCTGGTGCTGTGGGGTGGCCAGTGTGGGAGCTGGTGGCACTGGTGGTGTTACATGGCAGAGCACAACCCTGTGTCCTGGGCAGTCCCTTTCTGAAGCAGTACCAGATGCTTTCTGTGCGGTTTTTCGATTTCATTCATTTTAGGGATTAATTAACGTTTCTCCTCCCTTCCTCCTTCTCCCCAGTTACATACAGCTGCACATGGATTTTAGGGTCGTGCTTGTTTACATCAGTTATATTTACATTAATGGCTGTTTAAGGAAAAACAGCAGAAGACCTGTAAAAACAAATGTTCTTTGTGTCCCACAACCAGCACTGCTGCCCTGTTGGGGTGCAGGCTCCTGAGGTGGGTGCCCTGGACAGCCCCTGCTCAGCTGCCGTGGTGGGTATGGAGACCTCCGCCATGGGCATGGGTGGCTTCCAGCATCCATTGGATACTGGCTCAGAGGCATTCTCCGATGTGTGCGAGGAGCAGTGCCCTGAGATGGGTGGGTGGGTTTTGTGGGTTTTGACCCCTTGGTCCTGTGCCCCAGCAGCAGCAGGAGCAGCTGCTGAGCAGCCAGGTTGGCCTCATGTGTTTGCCGGGGATAAATCCCCATCGCAGGGCAGGGCTGCTGCTAAAACCTGCCTCTGCCAGGGCGGGCAGCGGGTTTGTTCTCTTTCATCAGGAGGTTGGATGGGGGAGAGCATTTAAGAAGAAGAAAGAGAAAGGGGAGGGAGGAAGTATAATTATTTTTTCAAATGGCTTTCAGCTGCTGGATGCCTTTAAAGTTCCCTTTGTGTTCCCGCGGGTCAGGCTGGGCAAAGCCTGGCCCGGAGCGGCATGGCGCCGGCTGCCTTTGTCGGCGTGTCTGTGGTCTCGGTTATTAGCCAGGATACCAAGACCCAGAACCTCAGATCTTCTGTGCGGCTGGTGGGAGAAATAAGCAGAGCTGCCTTATCACGCTCATTTAACTGGTTAATACATCTTCAGAGCAAATAATGCAGTCTGTGGGTGAATTGCTTAACCAACCTCATTACTATTGTGCATTTAGCAGCTTGGAGGAAGATAATACCTTTCAGGTTTGACCCAATTTTAGTTTTTGTTGTCATAACCATGGAAAATCGACCTTCAGAGACCCTCAGCAGTGAGCCTGAATAGGAAGTGATTTACAGCAAAAGTGCTGTGCGGAATACTTAATGCACTTGTGCAGAAAAACAGACTGCAACCATCGTCCTGACATCCCTGTCCCCCCTCAGCAGGTGCTGCCCATGCTTATGCCGCCCCGGCTTCTGGGCATGCGCTGCCCGAGTGTGGTCCATGTGGGATGGGGGCCATGGCAGCTCGGCTGTGCCGCTGCTTTGCATCGCCTGCATGATGCCGTGCTTTCCTCCCCACGGCTCTCCCCGAGTGAGCTGGAGTGGGGCTGGTGTGGCACCCGTTTCCCTGGGTGCGGATGAGCTGCCAGCCATCACCGCTGGTGCTGGTGCTGCTCGCTGGGGCGGTGTGGGTCCCCTGATGCTGGGGCCTGTCACCGCTGCCCATGCCAGAGGAGCAGGGTGCATTGCAAAGCAGTTGTTGGGCTTGGTGGGAGCTGTGCCTCAGCCCCTGGGGTTCCCAGGGCTGCCCCTGGGGAGCTGGCAGCCCTGCCTCAACCCCTGGTCTGACTGCTGCAGGTGGGTGCTGAAGCATCCCGGCTGCTCACAGCCACGATGCTGCCTCCAAGCATCAGGGGACAAATAAAAAGGTAGAGGGTGATGTTCCTAACTGCAAAATTGAAAAAAAAATTGCAGGAGGGCTGTATAGCTGTGAAGCCTGAGGGGGTTGTGCCCCACAGGCTGCCTTCCCGGCTGGTGGGGGGAACTGGGAGTGGCTGATGGATCCCCTCCATCCTCCTTCCCACAGCTCCCTTGTGGCACTTTCCAGGACTGTTTTCTTCATCCTTTTGTTCAAGATGGTTTCTCTTTCCGCTTATTGCCTGTCTTTCCCTTCTTTCTTGGCTCTTTTATCTAATAGCAATGCACCTCTAGTACAGCAGGGTGCTTTACTAAGGCTGTGGTAACTCCTTGTTCTCTGGAGCTAGGCTAGGAAAATGCAGATTCTGCGAGCAAGGATGCATCGTGCTCCCCAAGCGCCTGGAGTTGCCTCCCCACTTTGCTCCTAACGAGCACTTCTGGCTCACTCAGCTGGCACCCACTTGCAGCCTGTTTAGGGCTTCTTGAGTGCTGCGGTGCACCCCACGGTGAGCATGCACCCCACAAGCAGTGTGCACTCCATGGGCACCTCTTGGTGCCTGTGCTCTCGGCCTGGCGGGTGCAGCCTGCTGGAGCCCAGCCATGCACGCTGCCGGGCAGCCTGGCCTTGGCTGGACTTTCCTCTCCCCACCACCACTTGCGGGTGCTCGGAGCTGCCAGCCTGTGGCTTTCCTGCAAGTGCCCTTCGTCTGCTTGGTTTGTACCGTGGGAGGCGGTGACAGCCCTGACGCCACGCCGGCAGCGTTCCCATGGGTGAGATGTCACCCGCGCCTGGTGGGGGTGGTTCCCATCCCTTTGGTTTTGTCTGTGGCAGGCAGAGACTTTCCCAGCTCCAGCAGCGGGGGTGCGTGGGACCTTCCTCTTGCTCAGATGGGGAGGAGGGTGGCAGGGAGGTGACAAGCCTTCCTCCCCTTTCCCTGAGGCAGCTGAGAGTGTGGCTTCACCACCCAAGTGTGGCTCTGTGCTGCTGCTGCCGCTGCGTGTGGGTAGTCCCCGCGGCGGCGCAGGATGCAGCTGACAGTGGAGCCTGGGGCCAGGGGAGCACAGGGAGCAGGGAATTGCCCACAGGGCACTGGCTCCCCCCAGCCCAAAGCACAGCAGGGGCTGCAGCCTGCTCCCACCGGGGGCTGTGGCCAGGAGCTGCGGCTGGTGGGGTCAGGGGTGCTGTGGGGATGCTGCAGCAGGGATGTGCTCTTCTCCTTCCTCTCCCTGGGACTGTGCTGGAGTGGGGGCATGGGGTGGGCAGCTAGTATTAGATTGCTTTAATTCTGCTATTTTGCAGCTAAAGGAGAATTTGCTCCCTCAGTGCAAGAGTTGAAACTCTTTAGCCTTCCTCTGTGTCACCTCTATGGCCATGGATACCTCCAGGTGTGATGTAAGTGAGACTCGGGGAAAAAATCCTCTTCTGTTCAGCATCAAAATCTTATTACCAAGTGCTGTGTTCTGCTGCACAGATATCAGGCTCGGCACAGATAAGTGGGAAATAGCTCCTGATCTGGGCTGGAGCAGGAGCTGTATCTTGGGCTGCACAGGCTCAGAGTGCTGCTTCAGTGCGCTTTTTGCTGAAAGAAAATTCCACTCCCCCCCTGCTCTGCAACCAAGGGAAAATCACTGCAGGTGTTGGCCTTCACAGCCCCCCCAGCTGTCCCCTCCAAGGGGGATTTCTCCATCGCCCCACTACCGTGGTGAAGCCTGACTAAGCAGGGCTGGGGCTGGGACCAAGCATCTTCCTGGGAGCATGGGGACAGCGGCAGGGTCTCGGTCTCCTGGAAGTGAGCAGGCTCAGCCCCAGTCCTGCACCCCACTGCAGCAGCAGCCACTGGGCTGGCCCTGGGATTGCGGATGCTGCGGGCAGCTGCCCTTATCATTCTGTCTCCTCCCCGGGGTTCTGCTGGCTTTGATAAAACCTCTTAGCCTTCCATGGGAAGGCTTGTAGATCTAATTGCAATGTTTTATTCTGTAGTAAAAGCCCAGTGGCTCCTGGGGGAGATGCCCCGTAGGGATTGGCAATCAGCTTTCACACCCTCCTGGGGCTGGACCGCTTTCCCTGCCGGGGAGGGGGGGATGTTGCAGGAGCGAGGGATGTTGCTGGGCCCCTGCTGGTCCCACACCAGCCCTGTCCCCTTGCTCACATGTGGGTTTGCTTTTGAAAATAGAAGGTGCTGAAAAAATATTACTGCATTCAGCTTGTTTTAGGGATGCTGTTGGGTTTTCCCTGTGTTTATTGTCTCCTGCATACGCTGTGTGTGCATGGGGGTTTTTTTGGTCTTGGATAAACCTGGCAAGATGAGTGTGGAAGCTGTAGCTGAATGAGTTTGTGCTGGAAATAAGGTGTTGGGGAGGAAACCTAGGGGTGCTGCCTGTGGTGCTGCCCAGTGCTGGGCTGAGGTTTGAGGAGAGGGCTCTTGCTTGATGAAGCCTCAGGGAAAATGATTGGAGAGTGAAGCTGGGCTCAGGGAGGAGCTGTCATTGCGGGGATTGTTGGGTGAAGTCCTTTGTGCTGTGTGGTGCAGGAACTCAGAGGAGATGATCCTTGTGTTCTTCCCAGCCCTCGTGCCCAGCTCCCTCACAAGCTTAAACACGGCTTGTGCCTCACGCACCTTGCTTTGGGCTGGCTCCCCTGGCGGTGCTGGGCTCACCGGCTGCCTTTCCCAGGGATGCGGCGTGCCTGACGCTGGCTTGGGCAGCAGCGAGGTGCCCATCCTGGCTGCCTGCTCTGTTCTCTGGCTGGCGGTGCATGCCAGGGCAGCCAGCAAAGCGGAGTGGGGGCTGCATTGGGGGTGAGCAGAGGGGAGATGCCTGCATGATGAAGAAGCCCTTCGGGAGCTTTTCTGAAGGTTTCTGGTAACATACAAATAACCCAAGGTGGGTAGAAGAGGGGCTGTGATGGCAACTGCCTTCAGGAGGGGACAGCAAGGGCACTCCTGCGCTGGGGGGGCTAGGGGATCGGGCTGTCACAGATCGACGTTAAAGGGGACTGGGCTGCGCGGTGTGAAGTGCTGAGCTGTGCTCTAGCTCTGTGTGCTTGTGCTAATCAGGAGCAAAGCCTAATGAGCAGGACTAATGAAGCAGAAGGGGAATTCCAGCAAGTTTGGGGAGGCTGGGGAGTTCCTGTGCTGTTCACCGTTTCTCTGGGGGTTTTCAGTAGTCTCTCCCCAAAAGCAGTGATGAGTGCCTGTCATGGGGATGGTGCCCACTCCTGGCAGCATGCTTGGCATGCCTGGGTTTCACAGCAGAGCCTGATGGCTGCATCCCAGGGCCAGGAGACTGCAGGCACCGGTCCCAGCATGTCTGCGTGCTCCAGCCTGCTCCTGGGGCCTGAGGGGCATGTGCCACCAGAGGTGTCCATCCCCAGTTGGCAGCCAGGGATGCTGGAGCCTGAAGACAGGAGATGGATGTCACCATGGGGCTAGGAAAGGGTGACAGTGTGGGGCTGAGAGCACCTGCTGATCATCAAGCCTCAAGCTACATGCCTGCCTGCTTTCTGCACCCGATTGAGATGGCCGCAGGAGGTTGCCCACCTGGCACCCCTGGCTGTCTCCTCTCTTAGGGGGCCAGGGAGCTGCAGGGGCAGATGTGTGCTGTGTTTGGGATCCCTCTGTCCATCTTCTTCTGCATCCTCCCCTGGCCAGCATCTGAGAGCCTCTGTGGGCTGCCCACAGGCTGCTTACTCTTGCTGCTTCCCCAGGGCTGCTGTGCTCCTGCACCACTGGGAAGTGGCATCCCTGCCTGGGCACTGTGCCACTTTGTTTGTGGGGATGCTGCTGGGATGGGTGTTTGGGGGATGATGGTGGCTTCGCATGGCCCCAGCCAGCAGCAGCCCCTGGGGATCACTACAGAACCGGCCTTGGGGGGGTCCCAGCTCCCTTTCTATTTCCCTCTTGGTTTTGGCTGATTTGAAGGCAGGAGGGTGATTCGTGAGCCACACCACTGCGGGCATTTTGGGTTTTTTCTCCTTCCTCTTCTTGCTTTTTAATGAGCCAACCTTGGAGGACCTTGAGAGATGTTCCTGCAGCTTTGCTGTGACTTATCTCCCGGCCTCTGCCCCCTATTCCGCTGAGGGGATAAATCTTGGCTCCCGGTGCAGAGCCGGCACGCTGAGCCCATCCCACCGCATGGTGCAGGCGTCATAACTCACGACGGGTGGGGGGGCTGCCTGGCGGAGGTCATGGGGTGGACATCGCCGCTCCACGCTGTGATGGATGGGCTGCCCAGGGGGAGCAGGGAAAAAAGTCCCATTACAATGGGGGACAAGCTGCTAAATTATCTCCCATTCAACCTGGGTGGGGGAAAACCAAACCAGACCTGCTGAGAGTGATGTGGGACTGCAGGCTGCCTCCGAGGAGCCTTTGCGGGGGGGAATGGTTGGGTCGGTGGGTATTTTTTCCCGTGGGAAGAAGGCTTTGCCTTTCCTTGTCTCCATCCCATGCACTCTGCTGAGGCTAGGGCTTGTGATCCTGGGGGTAGAAGACCAGCCTCAGTGTCCTGCATCAGTGCAGAGACCAGGACATGGTCCCACTGGGGACCCCTGAGTTGAGGAGCCTCTGTGCACCCCTTGCAGCCAAGCCCCATTCCCCAGGGCCAGACACGCTTCCCCCTCTCTGGGGGCTTTGTCAGTGGGCAGGGTCCTGCCTGCCAGGCTGCCTCTGTGCATGCCGGGCAGCTGGGCCACACTCCAAATCTGCTCTCCAGCCGTGAGATAATTGTGCTGTTAAAAGAGTGGGACAAGCAGCGTGTGAGTCCCTGGAAGCTGTGGTGTTCAGAGGCGCTGAGCTCTGCGGCGTCCTCCTCCGTTATTAGCAGCGATGCCTACGCAGGGACAGGACTGGAGCTTTTCCCTCTCTCTTTCAGGCTGAGAAGCTGCTGCTGTGAGACCCCAGCGGCTCTTCCTGACAGCTCTGGGGGGCGAAGGCGAGCGTGAGCTCCTGCCTACGACCGCAGCACAAGGTACCTGCTCTTGGCCTCCAGGTATGTTGCTCTCACTGAGCAGCCCAGGTAGGGGGGTGTGTGGAGAAAGTTTTGGTTGAGGATGAAGCTGCTGCTTCCCACGGGCCATGCCTGGCACACCAGCCCTCGATTCAGCCCATCATGTGCTTTGCACCAGCACTGGGTACAGATCCCATGCCCACCCATGGTGGCACAAGTACCTGAGGTCTGGGCTCTCGTGAGATGACCTGCCAAAGGGGAGCATTGTGGGGAGAAGCCACAGCTGCTCTGGTCCCTGTGGGATGGGGACGGGGGTCTAGTTCTGCCCCGTGGGCAGGGCTCCCCGCTGCTCTACGGGCATCGGTCCTGCCCATCTCCCTCCTGCTTGCTACAGGAGCATGGGGGTCCCGGAGCACGTGGGACCTTGGTGGTCCCTCTGCACAGGCAGGAGAGCATGCAAGTGTGATGCACGCACAGCCCCTGCAGAGGTACCAGCTCTGGGGAGCTGTGCATTGCTGCCTCGCAGTGCTGCTCGCTGCATGCCAGGTCCTCTGCTCTGCCCCAGTCCCAAGTGCCTGCTCAGAAATCATCAAATAGGGAGTGAGATTTTGAGCATCCTTGTCCCTCGGCTGGGGCAGAGGTCATCCTGAGCAGGGGATTAGAGAAGACTCGCCGCTGCAAGGAGGCCGTGCAGATGGATTTCCCTAGCTGCATTAATCAGTTTGAAGGCAGCAAAGGCAGCTGAGCTCTGTGTATCACCTTGAAGCTTTTTTTTGTCTTTTAGAAAACTTTGGGTGGATGTTATTGCTCATGAAAGCGAGGGGCTGATCATGCTGGGAAGGAGCAGGCGTAGTGTGGGCTGGCACTATTATGCAAGCTTCCCACATGCCGCTCTGCCAGTGCACTCCGTTCCAGAACAACAGCACGCGCCCGCGTGCCAGCCCCGAGCCCACCCCCGGGTCTGCCAGAGCACCGTGGTCCCACTCTGCCCACGTTGCCCTTGCTGTGGGCCCAGCCTGCGCTGCCCGCACCGCACTCCTGCAGAGAGACGTGAGCCCATCAGGTGGGCACGGACAGCGGGGCGAGGGGGATGCACAGTCTCATCCTGCCCACCTCTGCTGGAGGGTGAAGTCTGAGGCTGTGCCCTGAGCTGGTCGTGGGAAGAGGGTCTGTGTGGGGCTGCCCCACGGCACCGTGGTGTGCCAGAGCTGTCCTGTCATGAGCCCTGTCCGGAGCAGGGGCATAGGGAGTTTCTTCTGGGACCTTGCGGTGTGCTGGGGCATGTATTGGTCTCGGGCTGGGGCTGTGCTGCTTTTCGTGGGGGTTTGGAGTCAGGTTGTTACCTGGTGGTGACGTGCATCATGCCACTGTGTGGGGAGGGAGGAGCCCATCCTGGGGGGATGAACCTTGTCTGGCTGGGCTGGTGCAGCCGTGGCTGCCGGGACTGACTCTGGGCACTGGAGCAGAGGTGGGCTCGCTCATGCTCTTCCCCAGCCAGATTTTCTCCGTGCTGCATTCTTCTCTGCCCTTAAACCTCCCTCCTGAGAGCTGTCTCCCTCGCTGGGGCCTTGCAGGAAGGCTTTGGGTTGCTGGCTGTGAACTGCAAACAAGGGTGCTGATGGCATGCACAGGGCTTACTGGGGTGGTAGGGAGTAACCTGGGAGCACAGAAGAACACGCTGATGCAGAACCCCTGCGATGACTTTCCCCATCATCTCCAAAGCCGCCAGACCCCCCCGCCCCGGGAGGAGAGCGCTCCTTAAAGGAAGGCTTGAAGATGAGCAATGGAGAAACATCTGACAGGGGAGCCCTCGAGGCGCTTTTGTTCCAGTGAGTGGGAGTGCGAGATCCGCTCAGACATGAAAGGCTGCGCAGCTCCGTCCCCAAAGTCATGGCGAGGAGGAGGATGGGGGGTGTGCGGCTGCATGGGGAGGTCATCCTGGGAACAACTGGCACGGGGATCCCCACTCCCTCCCTCCCCTCTGAGCAAGTAAATTAGGTCACACTTGAAAGTCAGTTTCTTGGCTGTGGATTTAATTTAGCTTTTCCAGGCTAGTTATCATATAATAAATTCCAGGAGACTTATAGAAAACATGTCCAGGGAGGCTTAGCCAGTGTGTAACAAGATTTGTGCCTATTTCCTGCTGTCGAGCAGCTCCAGTGAGCGCAGTGCTGCCGGCAGTTGCGCAGGCAGGGCTGGCAGCCCCGCGGGAGCTCCCCGGGGAGAGGGGGTTGGCCCCTAGGGCCGGGCGGCCCCAGCTTTGGGGGCTGTCACCCCACGGCTCTGCGGGGCGCAGGAGTGTCCCAGACGCGATGTCCTCTGCCCCAGCTCCCTGACAGCAGCAGCCACTGCCATAAATCACCCAGGAGTGGGTGCATTCCCTGTGGCCGTTCATCACTTGTCTTCTCGCATCGGCTCGATGTGAGCAGTGTCAAGTGGGAGCCCGTCCCGGCGGTGCACGGTGTGCAAGCCGTGGGCAGGCGATGCCGGCAGCAGTGGCAGTGTGAGGATCAGAAGCCCAGGGCTCGGTGCCAGAGGGGAGCAATGTGGGGGACGGGGGGCCACTGGGTGCCTTTCTGCTTGAGGCAGGCAAAGTGTGCGGGACATCCCTGCCAGGGAGGACCTTGTGTCCTCTCTTCCCTTGCTCCCAGGCCACAGGTGGCTGTGAGACAGAGCTAAAATCTGCCACTCTTTGCTCTCCCTGCTGCTGGAGGCGGGTTTCCCACTGCTCTGGGAGAGGCCAGGAAGGGAAAAGCGCTTGGGTTTGTCGTGATTTATGATACTTGCAGCATGCCGGCAGCTAAGCGGCTGGGAGAGCGCTGGCTCGGCACAGAGGGCACTGCCAGCCGCGCTCCCCACTCTGTCTCTTGCTGCTAACGCCGCCCAATTAGTGTCTTATTAGTCACTCCGTGTGTTAAAGCATTAAGAACAATTAAGGGTGAGAAGAGTTTCCAGATGTAGTGGCAAGCACTGGAGCTGGGAGCTGGCAGCTCTGCTGGCTGCTCCCATATGGAAAGGATCTCACGCACAGCAGGGCTTGCTGCAGGATCATGGGGACCAGCCTGCGGGCACTGGGGCCAGCGTGGGGTCCTGGGGTCACTGAGGTGCGGGGAGCTGGTGGGCAACCCCACTGCGGTGCAGACCTGGGGGCAGCATCTGCCTCTGCCATCAGCGCCGCAGCCGAGGGCCTTGCAGAGGTGGAATAGAGCCATGGGGTCTGGTGGTGAAATAGCTGTGGGGATGCTTGCAGCCAGGGGCAGCAGCTAGGCACTGCTCCTGTCCCCTTGACAGAGGCGGCCGCGCTGCCCCGAGCGTGGGGGATGCAGCTCCAACCACCGCTTGAGTGCCTTGGACATGCTCCCCGTTATTAAGTTTGCAAATGAACTCAAGTCAAATATTTATTTATTGGCTGGGCTGGGTGTGAGTCAGAGTCCCTCCGCTCGGCTCCCAGCCGTTGTTGGCAGCCCTGTGCCACACCGTGCCTTTCCTGGCGAGAAAACGGGGCTGGGAAAGTGCCTGGCTGTGAGCAGCTACAGAAGTGCATCTGGGACACAGCGTGTGGGGGACAACCGCCTCAATAAAGATAGCGCCTGTGTTATGACACTTTGAAGCGCAGCAGAAGTAGCACAAGCAGAGACGAATGTGACTTCAGAGCCCGAGTGCAAGTGACTTCAGCTCCCCATAAATAGTCCCCAGGCGGTGCTGGAGGGAGGAGGCCTGAAGCAGCCAGTTCCTGGGGGCTGTTGTGGCGCTTCTGTGTCTGGTCCCCAGGCACAAGGTAAGTCACACCCCCACCACTGCACCTACCGTCACACCTCACCCCATTGCATTGGAAGGGGCCACCAGCCAGGGGCTGGGGAGGTGGCGGTGGCCTCTGGCAGGTGCAGGCGATGGGGCTGGCTGGGTGCCGTTCCCGTGCCGCTTGCCGGGCACGTACCTCCTCGCTCGTCTGCTGCCCAGGCAGTGACCTGCAACCAGCTTGTTGGCTTGAGCGAATGTATTTTATCTTGGCAGCCTCGGCATGTTTGCCTGCATGGGGTGGTTGTATTTATAGCTGTAGACTCCTCAGCACCAAACCCCTCGCCCTGTGGCTGGGGGCTCTGGGAGGTTTTCCCATCAGCTCCTGGAGGCTTTGGGTGCCCTTGTGGTGTGGAGCCTTTCTGCTCCCCAGTGTGGGAGGACACCTGAGCCCATGTGCTGATTGCCCAGGGCTGCCTCGCCAGTGCAACAGACTGGGGTGTCTCTGGACTGGGATGCTGCGGTCCTCTCCTCACTGCAGCTGGGGCTGGGTGAATGCCGCAAGATGCTGGCATGCAGCCGGGGCAGTGGAGGGGAGGATGGTGGCCTTCAGCATGTTGGAATAATTTCTTTCCTGCTCTCTCCAGGGTGAGGAGCAGTTCTTGGACAGATGGTGTTTTTGAGTGACCTTGTAGCTCTGAGTGATTCCCTTGGCTGCTGAGTAATGGTGGGAGCTGCGGGAAGCGAGCAGTGGTGCTGCAACCTGCTCGTGCTGGTGGGAGTTTGTCAGGGAGCCAGGGCTGGGAAGGGATGTGGGGTGAACCATGGGATGGAGCCAAAGCCCAACAACCATGATGTAATGGCTGCGAGGAAATGAAATGTGCACCATGATCCCCCACTCCCCTTGGCCGTGGGAAGAGAGCAGTGTGTCTGGTGAGGCTCTTCTGACGCTTCCTGACAGCTCTTCCATCCCATGCCCCCGTCTCCTTTGCCTTGGCAGTGAAATTGCTCCTCCTCGTTCCTCTTGCTCTTCTTTGGGAAGAGTCTGAGCTTTCTCCGAGAGCTGAGGCAGCAGTGCCTGTGGGCACGGCTGGGGCCAGGTGCTGGGGAAGGCCCTGAGCTGCTGCCATGGCAGGTGCTGCAGGGTAGTGCTGAGCCCTGCGGGAAGAGGGTGAGTGGTGGCACACTGGGTGGGAGGCCGGGTTATGCCTGCGAGGGTTGAGCTGCTTGGTGAGTGCGCTGGGTGCTGCTGGGGATGCTGAGACCCAAGGGCAGGGATGGACAGTGCAGCCCCCCCAGCACTGGGGCGGGTCTGCAGCAGCGAGGCAAGCCCCCCCTGCTCTGCTCTGCTCTGCTCTGCCTTGGCCCCAACCCAGCAGATTAAGGTGGAGCGTGGGATGTACCCCCCGTGAGAAGTGGGGCTCTCTGCTCGCCCGGGAGTGCAGTGCAGAGTTCACTGTCCACACCCCCCTCCCCATCAGCGTGGCAGGAGGCTGGGTCTGGCATCACTGCAGCAGAGCAGCAGTGGGCAGAGCTTGCCTGCCCCCAGGGCTGGGGCCATTCAGCCACTGGACCCCCCTGTGGGAGGTCACCCCGACCAGGAAATTTGAGCCCCAAAATCTGCGGGGATGGTGTCTGAAGGTCTGCGTCCACTGTGTGGGTGCTGCCTCTGCAAGCCAGAAGGCGAAGACAGCTGAGAGCGCAGCAGGTAGAAAGGCTTTTGCAGGGTGAAGTTTGCCTCACAGCTACGATCTAGGACTGCCATCCTAAGAGAAATGACCTAAGCATGGGTAGAACAGCACTTCTGAGGGTCATCTTTGCCATTGAAGAAGAGTTGCTCCTGGGAGAGCCTTAGCATGCTCCTTTGACACCCTTGCAGCTACCCACCAGCTGCCTGAAGGCTGCAGCACCAAGAGGTGTCCTATATTGAGGAAGGAACAAGGAGATCTTGGCACCAACCCGGAGCATCATTTGCATTCAGGCGCAGCTCCCTGCTGCGAGGGAGGCGGGGGCCCCGGCAGCACCTCGGGGTGAGGAGCATGGCTGGCACACCAGCTCCAGCTGTTTGAGCATCCCTTGGGACTGCTGTGGAGGGGGCTTCACGGTGCTCCAGGTTTCATGTTTTTGTGCTTTTCTGCCTCAACTTTGTGTCCAAGTTTGCCATCCAAGATTTGCACCTCTGCTTCTTCAAAATGGGAGTTGCCATCTCACTTCAGCAGCCTCTGCCTCAGCACCTCCCTTTGCCTCCGAGGGAAGATGCCTCAAGCGTGGTCCCAGCTCAGCTGCTCTTGCAGAGCCAGTGGGCTGCTGGGGCAAGGGGGGACCGTGTCATGTGTCCCCTGGGGCTGACAGGGGCCGTCAGGAGGAAGCTGCCCACGTCAATACAGCACAGGCTTCTCCAAACCTTTCCGTACAATTCCTGTAACGTATTCTGGTAAACCACAGCGGGGCTATTGCTGTTCCCACCTGTTCCTGTGCACTCTGGGGATGGAGAGCGTCTCATGTCTCCATAGCACAGACCACAAGGACCAGCCTGGGCTGGGCAATTCCCAGCTGGATTCAAGTGGTCTGTCGTAGTGTCCCATGGGATGAAATGCTGCTGGCCCAGCTGGGCCGTGCTCGGGGACTGCATGGAGAGGGCAGCTCCTGCCTGGCAGCCTCTCCAAGCTGGGGTGTGGGACTGTGGCAGGGCAGAGGGGAGCAGTGGGAGTCTCACAGGTCTCAGAGTGCAGCAGGTCGGGGTGTGGGACCCAAAGCTGCTCTGGGGGTAAAGTGCTCCTGCTTCATGTCCAGGTGAGGTGGGAGCATTGCACAGAACAGAAGGATGCATGTACCCTGCAGTGTCTGCAGAGGGGATGGGGACTGTCCTCCCCAGGGTGCCCCGTGCTGGTGGCAACGCTCCCAGGCAGGAGAGCTGCCTGTGAGGACAGGGGTGGCTGTGGGGAGAGGGGTGGCTGTGGCCAGAGGGCTCTGCCCCGAGGGTGGGAGGAGGGATGGGCCCTACTGGGTCCCCTGCCCCTGGCGCTGCGGGTGCTGCTGGGGAAGGCCGGGTGCTGCTGGGTGCTCACATGTGGTGCATTGCCCACAGCCGCCAGTGCCAGGCTGCCTTGCAGCATCTGAGCAGCTCCAGTTACTTAACATGCAGCAAGTGTTGTACTCGGAGAAATTTAGACGTAATTTTTTTGTGCTTGCATGTAAATGTGGGTAGGTGCTGTCCTGATTGATGGCAATTAGCATTTTCTAACGGTAACAGATGTTCAGATTGCCAGGAGGCTGGTACCTAACGCCCACACTGCCATCTGTTCCACTGGGCACTGCCTGGGGAAGCGACACCAGCGCCGCAGACCTGCGAGTCCTTGGTGGGGTGTATTTAACAGTATTGTGCAAGGGTGTGTGGTTTTGGGGTTTTTTTTTCTGAGGGAAAATAATAATAATAAAGACGTTTTCAGGTTTATAAATAGTACACTGTTTATTATGGGATGGAAACTTTCCATCTGATTAGCAGCCTGGATTTCTGCATGGAGTTAGGGAAGCAATCTGGACAGTGCGTGGAGCAGGGGCACCTGTCCTGCATTTTTCCAGGGCTGCAGTGGGAAGGGGCTCTGGTGCAGCAGCAGGCAGCTGTGGGTGAACCCGCTGTTCTCCGCTTGCTCCCCGCAGCAGGCAGTTGCTGCTCTGCGGGGGAAAGGGCTGCTCAGCTGTGAGCCACCGCTTGGCAGTTACAGTGACAGAAACGGTGAAACATTCGAGTGCCATTTGAGTTTAAAGGCTTGCTTTAGGAAGATGCTCAGACCCCCAAGCCCGGTCCCAGCTGTCCAGGTGGTCCCAGCCACAGCCCCTTTTTCACCTGGATGGTGCCTGTCCCTCCCCATGCACAGCAACCTCCTGATTTCCTTCCTGCCTCCTTTTATTTGCAGTCTTTTACACCCATTTATACTTGTGCCAACTGTCCTTTAGCTTGAGTAGCTCCTCTCCCTCCCCAGTGCCTACTCCCTACTCATATTTACAGAGAAGAAGCCTTGGCTGGACCTGGACAAGCTCCTCTGTCCTTCTGTCATTCTATCCACTCCCTGGAGCAGCTCTCTGTCCCCTGGGCAGCCCTGCCCTGCTCCTCCATCCTGATCCCTCTCACACATGATCATCCAGCTGTATGGATCCAGCCCCAGCAGAGCATTGCTCAGCGGCGTGGCTGCTGCCTGCTTTCTCCTGGAAATCTCTTCGCCAGGCAGCCTAGAAACACACTTGCTTTTTTCACAGATGCAGGAGATGTGACTCATAGTCAGCTTGTAACTGAGTAATATACCTAGATGTTTCTCTGTGTGTTTTTCCAGGTTAGAGCAGACGTTCTCGCGTAGTCCTTATGTTCAGCATTTTGAACTTTGGGCTGTTTGGTCGCTCCGGGCTCAAGGTCTGCCAGCCTCCCTGGGCTGAAACCTCTCCTCTTGCACAGCAAATGCCTCCCTTGGCCCTCGCTGGCCCAGCTCATTGGGGTGCTGCTGCTGCTGGCCAAGCCACTTGCGTTCCCCTTGTCTGAAGGAAGATACCACCTTTTTCTGGTATGAGCTGCGTTTGGTAAGGCAATGTTACATCTTACCTGTTTGTCAAGTATTTCCACCTTGTTTTCCACTGAGCTGCTGTTCTGCACGTTGGGGAGGTTGGGGGGCTCTGGGGGGTCTCTCCCTGCCCCTGGCTCCTTTTGTGGCTCCGTGCTGCTCTTTTCCAGTGCTGTGCCCTGTTGCAGCTCAACATGTCTGTGGCTGGGCTGTGAGTTGGGCCAGTTCTGTTGGGTTTCTGGGATGGAGATTTCCTCGTTCCTCTGATCTGAATTCACTGGATGCTTTGAGTTTTGCTCCTGCTTTGGAGACTATAGCTTCAGTTTCTGTTCCTCTGTTCTGTAAAGCAGCCTGCAGACAGCAGTGTGTTGATCACAATCCCTTCTGAAAGCTCAAGCTAATTGTTCAATCAATTTTCAGACAACACCTATGTTAGTTTTATCTCTACTCATCCATGCTGTGTAGCAGCCTCACTTTTTTCTGTATTATCTTTTTATTTACATAACTAATGAACCTTTTACTATTTTGCCAGAGCATCTCATTCAGCACCCCCGGCAATCCTCACTCTGCCCTGTGCTGCCTGGCACACGAGGTTTTCTGTGCTGCTGCTGCTGCCTCCCCCCACCCCCCATCCCTTGCAGGCTCCCTTCGTTCGGGTCAGGCCCCACCAGCCGGGTTATTTACCCGCTCAGCTCTGGGTTTGTTCTCTGGGAGCTTTCTTCTGCTTGCTGAGGACTTTATTTACTTCTCCTGCATTAAATAAAACTCTGCTGGCCTTACAGCTGAAAGGCTGCAGCCTCTTAGGTCCTCTTGTCTTTACTCTTGGAGCTAGCTGTGAGGTACAGATATATTTTTGTTTGCTATCGTGACTCAACATGTGGCCATCTGAGCCAAGGTTTTTTTCTGCAGCCATTCCTCCTGTTCCGTGTCTGTGCCAGGCCCTTTGTGTGGCAGGAGGACAGTCTGTGGAAGCCCCACACTGTTCCTGGAGATGTCAGGCTTCCAGAGAGGTGCAGACGATGCCCTTTATTGTAAGCTGCAAACTGCCATCAAGGCATGAAAAAGATTCCTGCTGGAAGTCATGCACCCGTCAGGGGAGAAGCTAAAATATAAATGGATGCAAAATGATGAAAAACTCGAGAGATGTGGTTTGCAAAATGTTAGTGTCGTTGCTGATTCCTCTCAGAAGGAAGACAGAGTTGCAGGGGCAGGGAGTCTGGTCTAGAGGAACCAGCAGTTCCCCCCGAATCTGTTTGCTCATCTGGGAGAGGCTTCCTTAGCTGGGCTCGGGACATCCCGCTGGCATGTGTGCAGGGCTGATGCAAGGTGCCAGGAGCGAGACCACGCCATGGAGGTCCCCATGTAAATGAAGGAGTTTGTTATTTCCTAGAGGACAAGTCAGCTTGAAAAGGCGCTGGAGGGAAAACCGAAATCTGAGCTCTTTTCCCTTAAATTGTGCCTGATGAGGAGACTGACCCTGGGTGATCTGGCAGGCGGGTGCTCGGTTCCCTGGGGTGTGCCAATGCGGTGTGGGGGCATCCAGAAGGTGATGCGAGGCTTTGGGGAGCTGGCAAGGCGCAAGGTGCTGGGTGCTGTGGCCGGGCAGAGGTGCTGGTCACCGGTGCAGGTGGGGCATGGCTCCCCCTGGCTCTTGCCTGTCCCTTGCCCATCAGTGCGTGACATTCCCCACTGGTTCCTTTGGGTTTTGTCCTTCCTGGGAGAGCTCCTCTGTCTGTAGCATGTCCCAGCTATTTCTGTTATCCTGCTCTCTGCTGTTTGTTGCAATGCTGTAATATGGGTGATACTCCCTGGGAGAGTAGATGGCTGCTGCCTGCCCCTAGCTGCGGGAGGGAGCTGGGAGGCTCTTGGTAGCACTCAGTTGTGTCCCCAACCATGCTGGGCTGGACCAGGTACTCCACATGCCCCAGTGCTCGCTGGGGTGGACCGGCAGCAGATGATGCTCTCACCTGGGTCTGGTGGGGCCAGGAGGGATCTGCCCCTGTCACCCCTGGGAGCTGCAGGTGCTAAACCCATGCATGGGGGCCATTGCCTGACACCAGCAGCTGACCCACAGCATCCCTGTGGTGCCACCACAGAGAGGAGCCCTGGTTCTCTCCTCACCTGCGGAGACTGCATCCCCCGGCTGCTCCACGCGGGGCTGGGGCCGTGTAGCACTTTGACTGGCACAAAGTTGTTTCCATGACACATGATTAGCTCTTCCCTGGGCATCATTAACATTTCTCTAAAAAGACCCTGGCATTCTGCCATCTGCTTTGTAAGCTGCTTCGGAGGGGAGGAAATCAGCTCATCTCCTTGGCAAACTGGGCCAGGGGATGGAAGTTTTCTGATGCAGCTCAGCGTCCAGGGCAGGAACCTGCTCACCGGTGGGAGCAAGTGTTCCCCAGGCCTCACCATGGATTTCCCAGCGCACGACCATTACCCGGCCGTACCGCTAGGCTGCCGGCAGCAAGAGGGGTGGTGATTAAATGACAAAAGGTGAATTATATAGAAAGTGCTTTCCTCCTCTCTGGAGAGCTCCCACGCTTTCTCTGAGGTTTGATTCTGAGGCATTTCTGTATTTTTTCTTTCCCTCTCCCCCTCCCAATTTTCCTTTTAAAAACATGAGCCAATTGTACTGTGCACAAAGGGGAATACTGGGAGCCTGGGCTGGATGCTGTGAGCTGCAGAGCTCTGCTGAAATAAATCCTGTCCTTGGCACTCGGCTGCTCCAGCTTGGAGAGGCTTTGCTGGGCTTGGGGGAAGCAAGTGAGCCTGGTCCCCCAGTTCAGTGTCTGGGGTTTCCCTCTGATGTGCCCAGCTAGGAAGAGCCTCTACATCATGAGCTGAACCCTTCAGCCTTGCTGAGCCCTGGGACCCGCATTCTGGGCAGCCTTGTGGGGGAACCGTGCTGGCCAGTGCATCGACGGGAGCTGAGGCAGAGCTGTGCTTGCTGTTGCTGGTGTGGCGATGAGAGGCACTGCGGAGGCTTGGGACCCTGGAGAGCCCTGGTGTCCTCTGCTTCCCAGATCCCCCTGGCATCTCCCTGCCACTGCCTGGAGCATGACCCTGCCTCTACCGACATGACGGGCAGTACCCTTGCACCCCTGGGTGCTGCTGGGGCTGCAGGGGTGAACCAGCAGCAATGTTCTAGCAGCCTATCCTGCTCAGGATTCAGGCTCCACTCTGCATCTCCCTCTCCGCTTTCCTGCCCCGCAGAGCCCGCCATGTCCCCAGACACCAAGCTGGTGTTTTCTCAGGTTGGCAGCCAGGCTGTGCTGCTCTCCGGGCAGGGACAAGCCTCTGCTTTAGCCCATGTGCTCTGTCCCATCAATACTGACTGGTAGCCAGCACATTCACCCTTTGGCTTTTTTTACATGCCCACATCCAATGTTCATGGCAGTGGGAATGGAGTGAGCCACACCCAGGGAAAGGTGACCCCTGTTACTGATTACTTTTTAAATTCTGGCAGAGCTGGACTCTGGCCCAGTTGTTTCCCCCTCAGAGGCAGAGCTGTGTGTTGGCGGGGGAGGAGGGGCTGGGGGCAGTCGAATAAATCAGGTGATGGATTGACTCAGGGCCAGGTTGGAAAGGTTTATCAGCTGCCATCACCAGGTGCTTCTCTGGCTGCAGCAGCCTGGCTGCTGATGGCAAAGGGGCTGGGGTCTGCACTGGCACAGCCCGGGAAGCGGGTGTACACCCCAGGACCCCGCAGCTACCATGGCTGCAGCCAGTAGCCCGGCAAACTGGGGAGCTCTGGTGTAAGTTCAGAGCTGTGGGATTGCTTCGTTTGTCCATGTTCTTGTCAGGTTTGGCACCTGGCAGCACCCCTGCACTGTGGCTGCCACGTGGCACTGCCAGGGTTTGGGATCAGCCCTGGAAAGACTCTGGGGCAGCTGGACCAGGTGGGGTGAGGCTCAGCTGCTGCTCGGCACTGGAAAACCCAAAGGCACATCTCTCTCCCCTTTAAATGAGATGTTGGTCCTAGCCAGAGTCAGGCTTGGTGTGTGGCAAGGAGGGGGGTCATGGGAACCACCATGTCAGGCAGAGGAGCCGGTGGGCAGTGGGCAGAGGAGCCAGTGGGCAGTGGGCAGCTTTGGGACAAGCCAAAGCCTCACCCTGCTCCAAGTGAGTTCAGACCTCACTGCAGAGCTGGTCCCAGAGTGCCGGGTACTCCACCAGGGATGTGGGCTGCGTACGGGGCGAGGGGCTACAAGTGTGGGCAGGCTTCTCCCACCCTGTCTTTTTTTTTGGTTGGAAAAAAAGTCTGCTTTGCTGTATTTGCCATTCTTCCCCTCACTTGCTTTACAAATTCACCTGGGAAAACTTACCCAAGTGTTCGCATAGGTGTCACCAGCCCGACAGCTTGTGCTGCTCTAATAAAATGGCTCTGTAGCAGAGGGTTTGATCTATTTTTAAAGTGAGCTCAGCACTGTCTCCTCCCGCCCTCCCACCAGCAGGCTAAACTAAGCCTGAAGGCTCTTGGGAGAGCGGCAGCAGTGCAGGGCAGCTTGCGAGCCTGAAGCCTTCTCTCCCCAGGCTGTGCCGGCGGCAGTAGCTGTGGCTGGGGTGGCCGGTCCCATCTCCTGCTCTCCGTGGCCAGGAGATGCTCTGGTGCGACAGGACCAAGGGAGCCAGAGAGGGCTCCCTTCGCTGCTTTGTCAGAGAGAGGAGCTCTCTGCATGATTTTTATTCCTTCAAGCAGTGAATGTGCTGTATAAATTAACATACAGAAACTTAGCTCCGCTTGGAAGTTTGGTATTTTCTCCTCGTTTGATGCCCTGTTATTAAAACTCAATTTTCTGCGAATAATGCCCTTTAAATAGAATTCGTCTTCCAGCGATGACTCATATCAAAGCAGCAGCTCCTAGCAGGAGAAGGCAGGCACGAGGGCAGGTCTGGCACTCACAGCCTTGGGAATCCCCATATTGGCTCCTGGTGCTTTGCTGCGCTCAGGGGAAGCTACTCTGGTTCCTCTCCTGCCCATCCCGCATTCTCTGCCTGCTCAGGCTGTCACTGATGCCCAGGGACTGGGTACAGGGATCAGATCCCCCAGCATGGTCTGGGGTGTCCCCTGGACACCAGGGGAGCCTGCAGGCCCATCCCTGCCTGGCCAGGAGTGGCAGGAGGTGACCGTGCTGCCTGTGGCTGCCCACCCACCTGTGCCGCGGTGCAGCCCGAGTGGCACCGTGCCGCTGCCTCCTGCCTGCACTGTCTCCTGGTGCTTGCAGTGTTACAGCTGGGGATGGGATGTGCTCCCAGAGCGTGAGGCTGCGGTGAACCAAGGGAGCGATGTATCACCAAGCAGGCTACCTGTGTCCAGCCTTGCCAAGTGGTGGCCAGGGGGATCTGGCAGCAGGACGTGGGGCATGATAAAATCTGGCTTTTTCCCTTCTGCATCTGTGCCTGTTCTGTCTGGTGCTAGCTCTTTGCTTGCACTGGTCCTCAGTCGTGCTGCTCTGTAGCTGTGCTGTGGGCAGATGTGGCTCCAGGGAAGAGCTAATCATGTGTCATGGAAACAACTTGGTGCCAGTCAAAGTGCTACACAACTGCAACCCTGCGCGGAGCATCCGGGAGGTGCGGTGCTGGGCTACTTGTTATGCAGGCAGATGCAGATGTGCATCGAAGGGACGGTGTTGCTGAGCCGACGTGTACCTGTCTGCAGCTGGTGAGTGCTGGGGGACCAAAGGGAGGCTGGTGGGCTGCAGGGAGCTTCCGCTCGTCTGCCTGGGCAGGCAGGGACTCGGACCAGGCTCTTCTGCACAAGATGGGGACATAGTTTGCACATGGCTGCAGTTTGTTATCAAGCGCCAAACATTTGGCTGGGCCTCCTGGGGAAAGGATCTCTGCCCCTGCAGTGAGATTGATGAAGCTTCTTAGTTTTTCATTTCCCAAAGGGAAGGAAAAGTCCTCTACATGCCATGGTGAAGAAATGCAGGCTAGCAGCATGGTAATGGCTCTGCTCAGTGTGTGGCTGTGTGCAAGCCAGCGTACCCAGACATGGCTGGCCGGTGTCTGCAAGCACAGTAATAATTTATGAATTGTTATTAGAGGTGCCAAAGGGTGGCAGGAGTCCCCTGTGCCCGGGGTGGCTGGCAGACCGAGGGGAAGGCAGGAGTGGTGCAGGTGGGTGAGGGGGATCTCGCAGGTGCTGTTAGTGGGAGCACACCAGTGTTGTGGCTCCTGGCACATGGCGAGACCAGCACTGTGATGTGGAAAGAAAAGGAAAGGGAGGAGATGTGGGCAGGAAGCAGTGGTGGGGAGATGTGGGGGACCTGGGGGAGTCCCCTGTCCAGCCCTCGGTAGGGAGCTGTAGCCTGGGCAAGGACTGGGGCAGCCTCAGCTTGAAGGAGCTGCCAGGGGCTGGGTAATGGAAACGTTGCATCAGTGGGGACTGTCCCACTGCCCGTTGGGTTACATCTTCTGGGAAGCAACTGTGTGCCCTGCAGGTCTGTGCCTGCACTGTTGCCCATCCTCCTAATGGGCAGAGTGGCCTGCAGGCTGCTCAAGCACTGTTTGCTTTAGCTCCTTGTTGGTGTAAAACCCTCCATAGACTGGGGAAGGGGAAGAAGGGGAGGGCCGGCTGGCAGAGTAACTCCCATGCCGTGCTGTGCACTGCAGCCGTGGTGATGCTCTGTTGTCCATCACTGTGGGGCTGCCGGTGCTGGGCGAGCAGCCTTGGTGCCTGCACTTTGGCAGAGCATCAGGTGTAGCTGGATGAGGGACCCCGTGGCTGTGCCTAGCCCATAATACAGTCTACCATTGCTGAAGACAGCATCTCAAACCTGGTCAGGGCTCCGTGTGCATCTCCTGAGACCCCTGACCAGCGCAGGCTGCAGCAGGTTGTTGCCTGGCTGGAGCAGACAAGAAGTGGCAGGCGGGTGCTGGAGTTAATTGGGAAGGTTGTGGGTGGAAGGAGTGAGTGGCCGGGTGCTCAGGGGCATAGCTCAGCGCCCCAGCAGAGCGTGGGCAAGGGGAGCGGGAGGTCAGGTGCTTTGCCAGCCAGCACTGTTCAGCAGCGCAGCGTGTGGGGTGCTCGGGGCTGGGGGAGTGGGCAGAGGGACAGGGGAGGGTGAGAGGTGTCAGGGACAGAAGTAGGTGCGGGAATTGTGTCAGGGAGGGAGGAGGCACCTTTTAGGTGGTTTAGGTGCTTACTGGGGCGGGGGGTCTGTCCAGCAGGCAGGGAGGCAGGACGGATGGTGCAGGGGCTGAAGGGCTCGTGTCCAAAGCTGTTTCACCAGCACTACAGCACATCTGCATCAGGCAATTTCCCCCTGAGGAGGAAGAGGAGGGCACAAAGCAAATATTCCAACTGGTGGTGTCAGACTGGGGCAGCTCTGAGTGGTCCTGAGCTCCTGCAAAAATGAGTTTTCTCCCGCCTCATGCCCTTTCCCTGGGAAGCCACTCGTTCTGGTTCAAAGTTTCCTGCCAGGATTATTATTCTTTCTGGTCTGGCATCTGTTAAGGTGACAGCAGCTAGGGAAAGGGTAGGTATTGGAACAAATTTCTCATAAAAAGTAGCTAAGTTGATGAAACCATTACGGTGCCTGCATCCTGCACTCAATCATCGTGACACGCCGGGGGAGAGGTGCACGTGCTGCCGTACACCGAGCTTTCCTGCAGGAGAGTGGGGCCAGCACTGCCTTCCTGCAGCTCCTGTCCCTGGGTGGGCACACGTGCCCCTAGCCATCCCCACTGCCTGTCCCGCAGCCTGGGCTTCCCCGCATCTGCCCAGTTCTCACTGGTGCAACTGCCGGTGTTTAACAAGACAACCTCTCTGGCAGGGTTCAGTTGCCATGGCAGAGCAGGGCGCTCATCTCTGGCAGAGTGACAGCATGGAGACAACATCCAACAGCTCTGCCACGGGCAGCACCTGCTCCAGGTCTGGCAGGGTCGATGCAAGTCTCTGCAACCATCTATTGGGGATGGGCAGCGGAGAACTGTGCAGGCAGCAGAGCCGCATCAGGCTATCCCGCAGGAGCAGGGTCTGTGCTGAATCCCCAGGGCAATGCTGGCGGGCAGAGTGAGCTGGGGCTGGGGGGCGATGGGGCAACCAGGGAAGAGAAAACAGGGCTGAGTTCTGGATTTGCAGAGTGTTACCTGCTTTTATTAAAAATCAATGATGCACTTGAGCGGTCCCACTTTGTCTCCTTGACAGCCAGGCCACTGCATCAGCTGGGATGCGGGGTCTGGCACTGCTCATGGCTCTTGTTATCATCCTCTTCTCTCTGCTGCTTGCCCCACTCAAAAGCCAGCCAGCCCATCTCCAGCTCCATCAGCACCAAGATTTACGGCCGGTCTCTGCTGATTGCTTGTCTCACTCTTCTCCTGGTTTTATTCCTATGATCTATCATGCTCTGCTGTTGCTGTGCATGTTGTGCAAAGCCAAGGAGTTTGTCAGGCAAACTCCTGCCTCGTTGTCGCCAGTTCCTGCAGAGGGAAGCGTGCGTGATGGTGTTAAAATAACAAGGCAGGGTCTCCTTCCCCACCTGCCGTGCCAGCTGGGCCCTTCCCCAGTGCCAAGGGGGTTGAGGGTGGCAGTGGCTGGCAGCTGCTGCCCGCAGGACCCCAGGGCTCTCTGCTCCCCAAGCAAGAATTCCTTATTTAATTGGCTTTTTGTATTTCTGGAGGAGCAGGGCTGGTGCATGCGAGCTGCTGTGTTACGGATATGTGGGCAGGCAGCTGCCAGCTGAGCACCGGAGCCTGTGAGACCCCCAGGCAGTGGTGCCCCACGCGGTGCAGGCACTGGGGATGCTGCAGGGCTCTGTGAGGGCTGGGGCAGCCCTGGGGGGTCAGACTGTGCCATGGGCTGCCGGTGGCTGGATGCTCCCTCCTGAGAGATGGAGGGGCTGTGGCCGCTCCAGGCACACTGGGCTGTGCCATGTACTGTGCAGTCCGTGCTGCCAGAGCGTGATGTGTCCCTCCTCTGTACCCCTCACCAGGAGCCCCATCAATAAACACAGCATCCAGGGAGCTGCGGGCAGGGTTGGAGCTTGCACTGTGAGGCAGGGGAGGCTGTTCAACCAAGGTCACAGCTATTGCTGGCCGGGACGTATCTTTGTGGGCCACATTGGTTCTTACACATGGCATCTGCCATGCTAAATATGGTGAGAGTCTGTTTGCCGGCCCTGGCTCAGGTCTGGGCGGTCTGTCCATGTCCAGCCAGGCTCCCCTAGGGCTTTAAATTCTGCAGATGCCTTTTCTTGCAGAGGTGCTGCTCTGGGGACCATAAAGAGCCAAGAGGACTCCAGAAATGGCAGCTTATCTCTAGACCAGGTCTCAGAAATTTTTTTAATCCCTTTTCCACCCCCACAGCCTGCTTCACGCTAGGCTTGAAGTGGTCACCCATGTTAAGTGCTTGCTTCTAGTCTGGGTATTGAGCAGCGGAGGCGGCACTGGGATATGAAAGGAAAACCCTTTTTCCTGGAGGCGTTGAGCTATTCCTTACTCTGACCTAGATGTCAGTTTAATGCTCCGGCAAGTCCCAAGACTCACATATGAAGTTGCCCAGGGGAAGATGATATTTCAGGAACACAGAAGCTTCTCAGCAGTGGTAAAGTGCATGAGCTTTCCCTGGCAGGAGCCTTGCAGAGCCTCCGTATGGTAGTGACTGCCATGCCAGCCGTGGAGCGGTGCCCCCCTCTCCTCAGGGGATGCAAGCACAGTGCCCGGGCACCAGGACTGTCGGCAGTGCTCCAGCATGCAATGGCAGTGCTGGGCAGAGCCCACAGTGCTTCTGGGGCTGGGGACTGGAGCGTGACCATGAGCCACTTGTGGTGCCCTGTGCTCTGCAGTGTTGCCGCACTGCCATCAGTGCTGCCTGCCTATTGCTTGGCCTTCTTTCCCAGAGCAGGAGTATTCCCAGCTTCATCACATGGATCCACAGCAGAGGCTGTGAGCAGGCTGCGAAGAAGAATGCAGCATGAGTTGAGGATGCATGCTTGTCATGCTGGGTCAATCCGCACTTGCACGCTTGTCCATCGCTGTGGCTGTCAGGTCCAATCTCCCATGCAAGACTCCAGCAGCCAGCACTGAACACAAGGAGCACCGCTCACCTTCACCTCTCTGCTCTTCTCTTCCCATCTACCTTAAACTATTTTAATGAAGTGCACTCTGTCCCCCTAGGCACCCCCAGCCTAAGCCCTGCTTACACACAGGCTCTGAAGTGTCTTAGCCAGTGCCCAGGTACTGAGGAGGTCTGACAAGTTGGGGAGCTGTGGGGAGACATGGAATCTCTCTGAGTCCTGGTTTTGGAGCTCTCCAGGGGGTCATAGAGCTGCTGCCTGGTCTGTCTTCAGGCACCAAAAGAGCTTGAGCTGCGACCTTAGGAGGTTTGAAGGGGTTGAGCTGGTTCTCTGCAGTTGGATGGGGGTTCAGAGGTGGCCCCACTTCCTTCAGCATCCCCATTGCAGGACAGCCTGTGCCCTGTTCTCCTCCCGTGTGCTGCTCGCACCGGGAGGGGAGTGACACCACTCTACATCTTCCTCCCTCCACCCGGGTGGTACCGCAATAAATCATTGTGAATGACCCACGGCTCCACACGTCTCTGCAGGCAGCATGTGCGGTCTTGGTGTCTGAACGTGTGTGGTGCAGCTGAGCTGGGTGCGTGGCAGGGCTGGCAAGAGGTGGCTCTGCCCAGTGCTGGACAGCAGCAGCAGTGCTGTGAGGCCACATGAGGCTGGATTGCATGGGTTCGCTTTGACAGATCGATTTGAAGTGTGGTGTTTTCATTCTGGTTTTCTTATTTATCTTTGATTCTGCTGCAGCAGCTGCAGGTGGGGAGAGAGGAGCAGGGACTCTGTACAGCGCAGCTCGCTTGCAGTCATGCCAGCTGGCGGGGGTTGTCCCTAGCTGGGTCCCCAGCACAGGACAGGCTCCCTGGGGCATTGCCCAGTGCACTCTTGTCACCCATCACCTTCAGCAGGGCTTGGGACTGCACAAGAGTCATTGACAGCATCGGCAGTGAAAGCTGGCAGCTGCCTGGAACGAGGCTTCCCTCGTTTTCTGCAGAAGGCTTTCTCCCTCGTCAGGCACATCTACGGGCGGTTGGAGCAATGGGGGCTAGGGGAGGGGAGCGATGCTGCCTCCCTGTAAGAGCCCCCCAGGGAGGGACAGGGGTTGTTGTTTGTGGGAGGGCTGCTTTGGAGCTCTGCTCCTAGCCTGCAAGTGCAGCAGCATGGAGAGGAGATGGAGAAGGAGAAGCTTAGTGGGGTCATGGAGGGAATTTTGTGCTTGTTTTGGTCTCTTGATGGTTTTTTAAAATTTTTCTTTTTCTACCTTGTGGCTTGGTTTACTTAGCTGTCAAATGGAGGTCAGATGTAACATCCTCTTGCATACTGTGCAGTGTAGCCTGCATTTGCTGTTGGGTGCCCTGGTGAGGCAGGAGCCTGTCCCCTGCCCTGGGGCTCTTCTGTCAGCCCCCAGTGCTAGCTGGGGACTAAGTAGTCTTTTCTGCTCTTGTCTGGTGGTTATGCCCCCTCTTTCCTCCCTTGCTCCCCGGTGCCCCCTCTGCCTGCTGGGCTTTGGTGCGTTCCCAGGGGTCTGCAGGGGGCTCACCCTGCTAGGTTCCCCCTCCTGCCTGTCACTGTCAGAGCCTTTGTATCAGTGCCTGCCCAGCAAAACCGCTGTGACCAGAAAGTTGATGGTTTCATCTACTGTTCCCCCGCACCTGTGAGTTCCCTTGTGGATGATTTAGAGCTGAAAGCCTGTGCTCTGGCACTGGGAGAGGGTTCCCGAGATAAAATAATCTCTGCCAGCAGCTGAAGTGACAGAAGCCCCATTAACAGCAGCATATGCCTGAAAACACACACGTACTGCGAGGGAGGAAGATGCAGAGTGGGGGGAGTGCAGGAGCAGCAGCCCACAGGAAGGGGGGGATGCAATAGCTGGTAATTACTCTGCTGCCATTGGGATGCTCCTTGCTAATTTACAGCATTCGTGGAATCGGGATGAGATTCTTCCTCCTGAGCCCGGGCAGGGCTGTCCCCTGGTGCAGGCAGCCGTAATTATCCACATTTAACTGAGGGCTTGTAAAATCTATTTGTCTAGCAGAATGTGAGTATAATTGCTGTGAATTAAATAAGGATGCAGTTGTGGATGGAGCAGGACCTCGCCTGACGGAGAGCACAAAGTTGTGTCTCCCCGGGCTGCTCCCTGCCACCCCGTGCCAGTGGGGAGGGAGGCTGCCGCTGGCCTGGAGCGGGGGAGGATTTTGGGGGTTTCTGTGCATCGCCGCATCCCCAGCGCAGACCTTCCCACCCTCTCTCTTGGCTGGTCTGACTGGAGTGGATGTGCTGACAGGAGCCAGGCAGCCTGTGAGTATTCCCAATGATCTACTGGTTTATCTCCTCTCTCAGCTTTGGTCCTGGGGCCAGGGACTGCCCTGGGTTTATTTTACTTGATGAGTGCATTTGCAGCAGCTGGTCCCCGCATGCAGCCAGTTTGCTGGGCCGTTCCTCAGACGTAGGTCAGTGTGATGAAGTTTTTGCCTCGGTAGGCTGCTTTCCCGCTGCTTGTAGCCTGTTCCTCCTGGCTTCTGCCCTTCCTGCAGCCCCGTGCTGGTTCCCACAATGTGTCCATACTGGCAGCCCTGTGGCGTGGGGTGCATCCCGGCTTGGCTGGGGGCTCAGGCACTGTGGAGCTGCCTGGCAGGGTGGGGAGCAGAGGCTGAGTGCTACTTGGTGACTTTTCAGGTGGCACCAGGAGGGCTGGCAGAAACCCAGGTGCCCCCCAGGTTCTGGGTGCTGTATGGGAGACCTGCCCAGGCTCTCCCCTGAGTACCCTCCACCGTCCAAGGCAAGCTCCCAGGGTGTTTTTAAGGCACTTGGAGCTTTGCTCCCTGAGAGGCGGTTTCCTCTGCCTGGGGCGGTGATGACAAACCTGTGACTTGGACCTGCTGAGCCTGGAGGAAGCAGCACTGGGGTGGTAATGGCTTCATCTGTCCCCTTGGCCTGGACACAGCTTGCTGGCTGGGCAAAGGGGCTTGGGGACTGTCCTGCTTGGAAACCGAGCTGGCCAGAGGAGAGTGGGAGCAGGCGGGTGGCAGCTCTCTGTGGCTCTTTTTCCCCTGCAGCACCTGGGCGGATGCTAAACATCCCTTCTCTGCATTAGGGTCATTGTGGCTGCAATCTGCTAATGGCTCGATTGAAAGGCTTCCCGTAGCTGTGCAGTGAGCTTGCGGGTGAGGAAAGGTGTATGTGTGGTCGGAGTGCCTGCAGCATCATCAGGATGCTCGGACTGCTCTTGGTGTCTGTGCTGGAAAAAACACTGATGGCATAGGAAATGTGCAGAAAAGAGCTACAGAAATGGTTCACGGTCTGGAAAATCTGCTCTGCTGCAGGAGATGTAGCCTAAGTAGGTTGAACTTTTCATCCAAGAGAAGTTTAAGAGGTGGCTTTGTGACGTAGGTCGTTTTAGGCTGTGATCAAGAGATTTCTGTGGGTACAGAGTGCTCTAATTTAGCAGGGAAAAGACATAACAAAATCCAGGCAGTGAAAGCTCCAGCTAGACAAATTTTGACTAGAAATGAAGTGCATATTTTTATCAGGGAAGGTAATTAACCACTGGAACAGCTTAAGCCTGTGGGGGATTCTCCATTGCTTGACATCTCTGGATCAAACCCGGATATCTGTCTGGCAGGGAGGCAGTAGCTTGAATGAACATGGGATTAGAGCATGGCAGTCTTCGGTCCATGTTCTTGGGCGCTGTGCTTGCTAGGTCTAATGGCCCTTCTGGCCCTAAGCTGTAATAAGCAATAACGTTCGGTGTTGATACTTGGAGGTAGGTTAAAATTTAGGTTATGGCAGGAGAGACTAAGCACTAAAGCACTCAAATGGTAACTGGGAGAGCTTGTTGCTCTAGGGAAGGAATCTTGTTTTCTCTGGGGATTTTGAGAAGGAGGTGGCAATGTGCTAAAGTAGCCCTTGAGTTGGGTAAGAAGAAAGTGAACAATGCCATAGGCTGGCATGAGGGCTTTGCTGCTGGAGCACCCTGGGAGCCTCTGCTGGAAACAAGCTCTGGCAGAGGGCTGCTTCCCAGGAGGTTTTAGGCTTAGGCAGCTGCCTGCTCATGCTCCAGGTATGCCTGTGTATACCTCCGGGAGGTGGTGGGGAGGGGGCCAGCAGCTGCCTTGTCCCTCTCATCTGGAAAGGGTTGGTTCTGTCTCTGGGACATGCGGTGTGTGGTTGTGGGTTGGTGCTGCTGCAGGGGTTGCAGAGCTGCAGCCAGACTCTGCTCTGCAGCCAACATGCAGCCAGCAATGGGCAGAGTTGCTCTGCGTGTCTTACAAGGTGATGCTCTGTCTGCACATCTTAGCATGTTGTTGGCCTTTCCCCCATGTAGCATATCAGGGCTTGCTCATTTTTGTCTTTGGATCTACAATAAATACTCGTTGTCTCCCCAAAAGGCTGCCTGTTACCTGGGTACCCCCTCCCTGGTGCATGCTGGTTGCAGTTCCTGCCTGCTGCAGGGCAGCCTCTGCTGCCTCCCCTGCAGCCCCAACCCAGTTCTAGCCCTGTCCCTGTTTGATATCTGCAGGAAACAAAAGAAAACTTTCTGTTCTTAATTATGAAACTCAGACACTCCAAAGACAGGCCTGTTTGTGGGTTTCCAGCCCATTTTTTGTGCCCAAGCTGTAATGCTTCTGGTTAGACCATGCTGCTCTGCTTTATTTACAAGTGCTGTGTAACGGGATCTCGGAAACTTTTCTGAAGTTAAAGCTGTGTTCCCTCCTGTATCGAGAGACCTGGTTACCTTCTGGGGGAAGGAAATTAGACTGAAGTGTCCTTGACACATCAGTGTTGGCTGTTGCTTGTGTGGTTCCTTCTCCTGAGCCATGTCACCATGGACGAACAGGCAGCTGTCTGTCCCGCAGCCCTGTGTGCTCTGTGCTCAGCAGCATCCCGGGCAGGCACGGGGGTCTGACCTCCGCCATCAGCTCATGCGGAACCGGGCAGCACATTGTCAGAGCAGGTAGGACATTCACTCAGCGTGTGTTGGGAGGGTTCCCAGGGCCATCCATCTGCTCCTCCACGGCAGCGTGAAATTTGTGCAGAGCCAGCAAACCAATGGCCACGGGCCGGGGCCAGCCTGCTCAGGAGCCTTCCACCTGGCCTGCGCGTGCTGGGGGACGTAGGCGTCTGCTTGCTGGCAGGCCTGGGCAGGAGCTGCCTGCAGTGCGTTGCTGCCAGGTCCTCAGCTGGCACCCGGCATGGTGCTGGTGGCTGACCGCGTTCTTGATGGAGGAGCATCCTCTCCTGCTGATTAGGGCTGCAAATAGTGACTGAGTCAGACTCTGGAATGGGACCATCTTCCCAGGTACCATATTTTTCCAAATAATTTTAAATCTTTCCTCTGTTCAGAGACCAAATCCTGTATCAGAGGGGGGAGTGTCACAGGACAAGTGGTGTTAAGTGGTATTTCTGTCACTTCTCAGTGAGGCAGGGACTCATGCCTCACCGCTGTGGGGCGATGTGCCCCCTCTCTCCCTGCCTGTGCTGCTTGCCCGATGCTTGTGGGTTGCTCCGCAGCAGAAGTTGTGCTGGTCTTAATGTTTCTGTGCATCAAGGACTGCTCATTGAAGGCAAAGCTGGTCCCTGCCACAAGAGCATCTGTCACGTGGTGTCCTAGGACTGTGGGCAGGCAAGCACGGCAGCGGCCGGTCTGCCCCAGCGCAGCAGGGCTGGCAGGGAAGCACTGCAGCCCCTCACCAAGGATGAAGTGTTATCCCATGTGTCTGCACTGATGCTCTTTGCCTTCATCCTTGAGCCAGCCGTCTGCAGGACCGAGGGCACCCTGGCCTTGCTGGCTGAAGGAAAGAGGAGAAAATGGGGAACATGGCATGAGAAGGGTTAATGCAGAAAGATTTTTACCCTGTGGCGTAAACACTACAGAATGCATGTTTGCCTTCATTTGCATATTGAAACATATCCTAAAGGCCCCTTGTTTGGAAAGTTCTGTTTTTTACTCCATCTTCCTATAGAAGGGAGGAAATTATTCATAATTAAAAAGCAATAATAATGTGGAATGAAGGAACCCAGCTGTATAATACCCAGCACAAAAGGGGGAGCGTGGGGAATCTATTTTTAATGGTTTCCACAGCAACGGATATTTTGTTTACAGTGATTTTCCTCCTGTGCTGTGAGGCTGTTCCCAATTTACATTTATAAGAAGCTCTTGCATAGGAGGTCCATCACTGGAGGGTGCTCTGGGCACTTGGGGAGGATGCTGAGAAGATAAGATGCAGTTGTGGAGAGGCTGACTGGCACTTGTGGGATGGGGTGTGATGAGCAGGACCCTTGAGAGCCAGGCACCTGCCTGGGCATCATGCCCTGACTGTGGCATCCCCACTGTCGCCTGGGCTGGGCTGTGTGCAGCTCTGGTGGCTGTGTGACACAGATAAACCAGTTTAAGACTTTCAGGTTTACATCTGCTTTCAGGAGCTGAAAGGTGACCCTGCTGGCTGGTGCCTGGACCTGCTGGCACAGGGACCCTGCCTCTGTCAGGCACGAGCTGCAGCATCATTCTCTTGGGAAGGCTGTATCTGTGCTGGTACTGGAGGAGCTGGGAGCTGAGCCCCTGCATAAATTGGGGGGATGCTGGCTGCTGGGGGGATGCCTGGGCTGTGCACAGGAGGGCTGTGCCATGACACCCTGCTGGGCTGGGCCGGGGGTCCCTTGTGTCTGCTGAGCCAACCTGTTTGCTCTGAGCAGCCAGATTGGTTTCCCTGCTGTACCAGGACCTGTGTGCTGGGGAGAGGAGGGCAGGACTGGCTGCTCTACCTGCACTGCTGCTGTCACCTGCCTGGGCTGCAGCTTGCCCTGGGCACGGGCGATGGAGAAGCCTTGTGCCTGGCTGGGGTCTGCAGCTGGTGCTTCCTCGGGGTCACAGGCACTGGAGAGAGCCCACATATAGCTGCTGCAGTGTAAATAATGGAGCAGCGGAGACGCTGATTATTAGAGAGCTCTTTCATCTGGCAGGCGCAGGCACAACAAGATACAGTAGCTGGAAATTGAAACTTGCCTGATAGGTACAGGTTTTTAACGAGGGCTAATAGACCAATGGAGCAATTTGCTGGGAGCTCATTGTGTTCCTTGGCACTGGGTCTCTCCCTCTGTGGCTTCTGAAAGCAGACGTGAAGTAGTTCAACTGCGAGCATTCACATTGCTGCAGGAATAGCTCAGCTCCCTAGGCAGAGAGCGCCGGACAGGGCTAAGTGAGGGCAAAGGGGGTTTGTCCGTGATCCCTTCCTGATGTCTGGAGGATGTTCTTTCTCTGGGAGGATGAGAAGACAGATAGGGGGTCTTCAGCTTTTTGAGGTTCTCTCTGCATTTTCTTCCAGGTGAACAACCCTCTGCCCTTCCCTGTACCTGCCCCCTTTATCTGTGCATCTCTAGGGATGGGGGCTCAGCTCTACTTCAGGATGGTGACAAATGTGCCAGCCCAAGGATGCTGGGTCAGGACTGGCTTTGGCTCTGCTCTCACCCTGCATGACTATGTGAGGGTGTCCCTTGAGAGCAGAGCTGTGCTCTCTGGTATGTCACCTGGGGTACCCCCAGCTGCTGGGTGGGTTTTATTTCCAACTGCAGGAAAGCAAGGTTGGCTCTTAGCTCGTGCTGTGGCCTGAAGCAGCAAGTCTGGGTTTAACCACCCAAGGGAAGGTGAAGCTCAGGGGTGGAGTAAATGGTGTTTTGAGGGCTTTTTGGGAGCACAGGTGATCCCAGCCAGCCTGCCTGGGGTGGTGTTGGCCCCTTCCAGCTGCACGGTGGGGAGCTGCTGCCTGGAGATCAGCTCCTTTTATGAACCAATAAAAGAACGTTTTTATCACCTGTTCCAGCTAATTTTCTGTGGTTTGTAATGGCTTTGGGAAGCAGGTAATTGCAGTGATTGCATTACATGTGTAGGCATTAAAGGGAATTGAGGGGACTGTTTGTTAATTAGCTGTACTTGTGTGGAACCTGAAACATATTAACCTTCATATAATCCCAAACTATTAGGGATGAAGAAGGGATTTAATGATGGGAGAAGCAGAAAAACAAAAAGCAATTACGGCTTTTTTTCTCAGCATTTCTGGTGTACTGGAGTGAGGGGGTGACTGGTAGAGCAGCCCAGCAGGCAGGCTCAGCAGTCTGGGGGGGCAGTGGGTGGGCCCCACGAGGGTGGTGGTGGGGATGAGTGGGGCTGAGAGCCACAGGCAGGTGCAAACTCCTCCAGCAGCAGCATCCCTGGGCAGGAGGATGAGCAGGGAGACCAGGACACCCATTTAACCTCCTGATACAGCTGGTATCCCAGCTCAGATGATGCAAAGCTGAAAACAGACGACTCAGATGCTATAGAGGCAGGCACATGTGCCGGGGAACAGCGATCTCTGCTGTGGGCCTGCCTGGCTCTTCTCAAGCAACTCTGCAAATGTTGAACTCTTGAGTGCTCTCCTGACTGTGGGTCTGCTGGGCACAGGGCAGCCCGATGGCCCTTCAGAGGGGTGGTGGGCGGTCTTGGGCTGCGGCATCTGCATGGGGTGGGGCAGGCTCCAGGCACCCCTTTCCCTTTAAGATCCCTGGAGATGCTCTGGAATGGGGAGCAGCCCTGCAGTGCAGCTGCTGGCTCAGCTGTCCAAGGCTGTGGGGATCTTGCTGGCAATTGCGGAGGGGCTTGTGCCCCCAGGGGCTGAAGTGCAAGTGGAGGGAGGGGGTGATGGAGACCCTGGCCTCTGTGAGGGCTGGGGCAGCGGGTCTGAGCGGTGGCCAGGCTAGGGTCAGGGAGTTGGGCTGGGAGAGCTGAGATCTGGAGCTGCGGGAAAGTATAAATAGTGTTTCCATGGCAACTGTTCAACATAAACTCTTTCCTCCCTGATTATGGAACAAACCGATCAGTCCTGGGCTGCTCCCCCCCGTGGCAAAACCCTTCAGGAGTTGTTATTTTTCATGCTCTTTCGCAGGAGCGGACAGTGTTGGCACCGTGAGCAGGCGCTGCTCTGCAGCGGTGGAAGGCGGCACTGCCGGAGCTGGGCTGGGAAGGGACACGTTAGATCCTCTCTTGCTTTTGGAGGCCTGGGCTCGAGGTTTGGAGGCCCAGCACGGGCTCCTCCAAAGATGTTTAATCTGCCCTTGCTCTGGTAGCACAGAAATGGGACAGACTTCTTGCCTGTGGCTCTGTCACTGGGTGCTGGCTCCTGTTGTCCTTGGGATGTGAAGCCTTGGAGGGACTCGGGGATCCCTGGTGCTGCACATCTGGCTGGCAGCCTGCTAAGGCATCCTGCTCTGTTCAACACGTGCAGAGCAGTAGCTGCCTCTCCCAAGGGAGAGCTCTGTTTTTTCCCTGTCTGTGCACAGTAGTAGCATGTGCTGTGACTATCGCGACATCGCCTGCCCAAGATTGTCAAAACCTGGCTGGGCGCATGAAGCCACTAAGACAGCTCCACTTTCCTGCTGGGAGCCCTGGTGCCTTCACCAGCAACCGTTAATATCCATCAGCACCGTGCAAACAAACTCCCTGCTCCATTTATTCCACCCAGCTCCCGATTTAATTAGGTTTTCCAGTTTTCTGCTTGTCCTGGGCCGATCGCTCCTTAAAACAGTGGAGAATTAATTTGCACCTGCTGTCAGAAAGCGTCTCTCCCCAGTTAGAAAAATAATTAAGCCATCATCACACATCAGGGGTAATGAATCACTGCACTCCATTCCCTTCACAGGTCGTTTGTTTCCTTCTACACTGGCAAAGAAGGTGCAAACTAAATGTGAGCAGCTGCCAAGTTATCCCTGTTCCCTCCCTGCCCGATTTCATTCTAGCTCCATGGATTTTCCAGCTAAGCTGGACCACGGCCTTTTGGAAAGGTCCTAAGCAGGCAGGCGAGTGAAGTTTCCTGGTAGCCCCCAGGGATGAGAGAACCTGGGTTTGCCCCTTCCCACTGCCCTGCGCGGGATGTGTGCTGAAGGGACAGGCGCTGGCTGCTCACCCTGCATTCTGACTGTGGCAGCATCCTGCCAGGGAAGGGAGCTCTGTCTGGGCATGGGCTTGTACTGTGCAGACAAGCAGTCCCATGGAGCCAGCCCCTGAGCTGATGAGGGGTGTGTGGTGGCATGCTACGGGCAAACAGCAGACCTGCCTGCGGTAGTCAACGTACCCCTAGTACCAGGCTTCTGGATGGCTGCTGCAAAATGCAGATAATGCTGTTCACGTCAGGTGTCAATAGGAACGCACCAGCTGGAGTGGCTGTGGAGGCTGGTGGGGAGGAAGGGGGTGGTGGAGCAGGAGCTGGTGCCTGTGGGGCTTTAGCTGTGCATTAACCAGCAGTGTGGCAGATCCACCGGCATCCCCAGCCTGCAGGTCTGTGTGGGGCCATCACTGGTGAGTTTGTTTGATAAAACATGTTTTAGTTGTCTGAATATGGTGTAATGCTGGAGAGAAAGTGATACAATTGATGGGAGAGAATGTGGCAAATACCTTGTGTTTGCGTGATATGACATAATTACTGGCTTTGGGTGTAAATGTGCCCCCAGATCTGGGGTCAGGAGGAATTTTCCTCTAGGTCATATTAGCCTGGGGGTTGCTGGAGGCTTTGTCCTTTTCTGCAGTGCAGGTGGGTTGTGCTTAAGGTGATCAAATGAGGACATTAATGAGCTGTTTCCAGGATCTCAGTCCACCATCTCCCCTCCCGTACTGTGTTGCACTTGTCATTTCCGCTTTTACTCTGTGGCAGGAGCTCACTGCACGCTTATGGGCCCCTGGTGTGTGGGAAAGCCATGGTGGGATGCTTCTGCACATCCCTGTGGCCTGTGATGGAGGCAGTGAGGAGACACCATTCACTTGGAGAGATCCCAGATCTCTGTGCGGATACCTCAACTAACACGGCATAGCCTCTGCTCTCCTTTCTTATTCGGACGTGGGTTTTATCTCTTCTTGAGGGTAAGTGTGTGCACAGGAGTGTCTGAGCTGAGAGCCACTGGGCTCAGGGAAGTTGCCTCACGTTTGGGTAAGGCAGTGATTCTGGAGGATGCAGCACAGATGGCACCTTTCCTCCTATCCCCTTTTCTAAGTGCCAGGCTGGTGCTTCCCCCTCTTTGCAGTAAATCGATCTGTCACTTCACATATGGGAACCATTTTGGGGGAGCGAGAGTAGGATGGTTTCATCCAGGGTGGGAAGGGGCTGGGAAGGCAGGTGAGCTCCATGCACCTGTACCAGCTCTGAATGAAGCTGCTGGGTCACTGGGGACAGCTCCCTCCTGCTCTTCCCTCTGAACAGCTCGGCCTCAGGTTAGCAGTGCTCCGGGTCTGCAGGGACGCTGGTGGGGATGACGGCCTGCGAGCGAGGCCAGCATACTTCTTCCACTTGCAGCTGATGCCCCGTCTGGTCTCATGTAATCTGCAATGAATCTTCCCTGTGCACTGTGGTTCCCGAATGCTGGGACTACTTGGGGAGCTTTCCTAATGGAAGTGTTCCTCATATCAGAGTGCTCGAGACATGGTGCGAGTGTGCCTTTACGCCGGTGAAAAGTGCGGGTGGACACGCTGGCCACGCAGGGCCATTAACTCCTATTCTGTGGGCTCAGTGAACAGGGATGAAGCGCTTGCCTTTGCCGATTTGTGCTCACACCTGCTCACATGAAAGCCCAGTGCCCACTTCAGCGCCAGCTGATTAAATTAAAGTCCTTGTGAGTTTGAATAATTTTCCCTGTGAAATGTGGCAGATGGCCTCCATTAGGCGTCTGCTCCCAGCATCTGCCAGGATGTGATCAACCCCCTTTGGAAAAATGCACAAAAGGGAGTGGAAGTGGAGAGACCCGGGGATGGGAGCCCATTCCTTCATCCATGAAAAGGGAACCAAATATTCTCTTTGGAAGCAGTTGAAGTTGTGGAGGAGCAGCATCCACATGTCCCTCCGGCCCCTCTGCGCACTCGCCACTGTACCCAGCAATGGCAGGAGGAGGGATGGGGCTGCTGCTCCTGGTCCACCAGCCCAGGTCACCCCAAGGGTAAGCAGAGCCCTAAAATTGGGGCACCTTGTCCTGTCTGAGGCTGCGGTGTCCCCCTCCCTGTGCTGCAGAACCGGGTGGGCTCCCAGGGCACCTGGCCCCGCTGCTCAGCCCCCTCCTCCTGTGCCGGGACAGCCGGGGCACTCTGCCGGCGCTGGCAGGGCTTGGGGATCCTGGCACCGAACCAGCCCGGCCTCCAGGCCTTGCTGCCAGTCCTGCGAGCCCTCCTGTGCTCTCGCTGCGCTCTGTGCTGCAGAAGGTGCGTGACTATCGGGCACGCAGCCGCGTGCGGGTGCCCCCGTGCTGCGATCCCGTCACAAGGGGCACAGGGCGCGGGGAGCAGCGTCTGTGCGGGGGCGTCCCGCCGCCAGCTGCAGCATCCACGGGAGTACAGCCCTCGGAGGGGAGCGTGCCGTCGGGGGGCTGCAGCGGGACCGTTAG